>NC_140503.1:130301634-131017467 GCF_964339955.1 Pipistrellus hanaki | reverse complement strand
ATGAGCTTATTAGAGGTTATTTATAAAATCACTCTCTAAATACGGTGATGTATGAACCAAACATAGCCTATGCACACATCAAGGATTTAGATTAAATGTCCACCTGAGTCCAAATTATTAAAGAGGCCAGAAAAAAATCAGTTTAACTATTAAATAGAAGGTATAATACAAGACAGAAAGATATGCAAATTACAAAATAGTTAGATTTAGAAAGCTCCAAAAGGCAGAGACAAAATGGGCTGAAAAAAATTTTTTTAAACAAATTTCTTTTCTCTATGTCTTTTTTGTAATTTCATAGAGGAAGGGAGAAGGGGGGAGAGATAAATATCAATGATGACAATCATTGATTAGCTGCCTCCTTTACGCCCACTACTGGGAACTGAGCCCACAAACCAGGCAAGTGCCCTGATGGGAATCCATCCATAACCTTCTGATTCATAGGTTGGCTGAACATGGCTAGGCTGAGCTGAAATTTTTTAAATGAAGATAGCAGTTTCGGCGCAATCACATGCCATTTGATAATGTGCATAAGTGTGGTCATTAAATTTTACCACTGTCTATTTCACTGATAGAAAACTCATAATCAACTATCATTTTGAGAACCACTGATGTGCCAGTTATTCACATATTAGTGTCTTTCTCCTACACAATGCCTTAAGTTTTCTTAGCACAAATCCAAATTTTGTGTATTTCTAAGTGCCTTTCACCTAAAAATTCCAGAGCCACGCAAATAGTATTGATATTTTTAAAGTACAGGAGAACATATCATGGATTAATATTTCGTATGACCCTCATAAAAAATGCCTAGAAAGCTTAATAAATTACATTTAATGACAACAGCAAAGAAGGAATTCCAGGCCTATTTGACATTCATGACTTGTCCATAAGGAAAAATGTCAGTTTTTTTCAATCAGGCCTCTGACCAGGAAATCTTCCTTCGATAATGTTGATATTGAAATGCATTTGTTATGTTTTTAAAGTAAGTATATTGCCCTAGCTGGATTGGCTCAGTGAACAGAGTGTCGGCCTTTCAGATTGTAATGAAAGGGTCCCTGGTTCGATTCCAGTTAAAGGTACATGCCCAGGTTGTGGGCTTGACTCCCAATAGGGGGCGTACAGGAGGCAGCTGATGAGTGATTCTCTCTCATCATTGATGTTTTCATCTCTCTCTGAAATCAATAAAAAAAGATTTTTAAAAAGATTTTTAAAAATGAAGTAAATATATGCTTAGAGAAGTCCTAACAAATATAAGTCTCCAAGATAAAAAAAACAATGACATTAGGGAATAATGGTTTTGAAAGAATGACTTTACAGAATTATAAACAGTAAGGTATCCTCAAGGGCAATAAAGACTGCAAATATAAATAAATTCAAAAGTGGGGAAGAATCAGAATTTTAGGCAGTTACAAAGAAGCTGGGTGAGGGGATTATGTAGTTTCTATGCCTGATTAGCTATTATTTTATAATAAAAAATTCTATATAACCAAACATGTCTACATATCATTAAAAAATGGAGGTAAATCTGTAAAATATTAGTGAATGTCCCAGGAACATATGACTCACATTATTAACCCTTTGCACTCCAAACCATTCTGGACATTGGCTACCAGCTACTCGACGCTACTTTGCGGCGGAAACGTGCGTTGAATTAACTCAATTCCCCATAATCACTAATAAACTGCAATGTCCCCTGAGAGGGGACATCCGAGTGATATGCTAGAATTCCAATGTCCCCTGAGAGGGGACAACGGAGTGCAAAGGGTTAATAAGCAGGAGAAAAAGAGCTACCCCAATTTTTCTGCTTCAAAGGCTTTCTATTTACTTAAACATCTCATCTCTATATATAAAAGCCTAAGCGACCAAATGACTGGACAGCCGGCCAGTAGCTATGACGTGCACTGACCACCAGGGGGCAGACGCTCAATGCAGAACTGGTGGTCAGTGCTCTCCCATAGCCAACCTCACATGGTCTTTCCCCTAGGCTGGCCAAACCTCCTGTGGTCCCTAGACCAGGCCAGCCAGCCCCCATTGGTCCCAATCAGCCATGATTGCTGAGAGGACCCCACCAGTGTACAAATTCGTGTACCAGGTCTCCAGTTCTCCAATAGGCTTTTTTGTGGTCATGTTCTGTTCTCCCTTCATGAAATTTACAAAGGAAATAAGTGCCTCATCAGACATAACCTTGATTATGCCACATGTCTACCTGGTGATGCTAGCTGCAAGTTTGTTAACTTAAAGATTAGGATAATTTGTTAATAATACTATATAATAAAAGCCTAATATGCACATTGTACCCTCAGGCAGTTGTTTGACCGCTTGCTATGACATGTGCTGACCACCAGGGGTGGTGCAGAACATGGTCGGAGTTGGCGACGCAGCACTGGCAGCAGGCACTCACATGCTCGGAGCCTGCAAGGAGCCCACCCGCACTCTCTCGGCCTCTGGGTAAGCTGGGCCAGTCAGGCTCCCTGTGGGTTTGTGCAGGAGCCCGTCTGTAAGGATGGCTGGAAGAGAGAGCGTTGCCCGCCTGGGTTCCGTGCGGTACCTCTGGGCGGCCCAGTGAGGCATCTGGCCACACTCACTGCATCTCTGCAGGTGTAGCGGGGCTCGAGGAGGCCCGGGGACCCAGGTGCTACCCAGGGCCCAGAAGTCAGCTACACCAGAAGCTCGCACTTCAATCCCTGGCCAGGCCTAGGGACCATGCCTGTGCACTAAGCCTCTAGAATTAAAATATTTTTATTGCATTTCTAGAATTTATAAATTAGTATGGCATTCTACATAATTCAGTTAAGAAAACTAAAAAAATTAAAAACCCATTAAACTATATATATGAGTAAGAAACAAAAACATCACAAACCTTCTTGAGAAGACACAATGGGCGGCATGTAATCAGGAATGTATTCTTTTCTTTCCTCTGCATCTTTACTTCCAGGTTGAGGAAATTGGAGTACATTGTTCTTACTAACAGGAAATGAAGGAATTTGATGTGGGAAAGTGACAGGTTCAATATTGTGAATATAGTCTTCTAGTTCATTAAGATTAACCCCCATAAGTTGAAAAGCTTCACCAACATCATCCAAAATTGGGTCTGTTCGGCCATCTGAAACAAAGTCAAAAGCAAAGCAAATTATTTTAAGAAAATCCCATGAATATTTAAAAAATATTAAGAAGAAATATTAGGTAAATATGTATCAAAATCAAGTATGTTACATATTCAAGACCTAGCTGTCAGAAAGAATTGAATAAATTTTAGCATATTATTTAAATATTAGAGAGTTTTCTGACTGGTGTGGCTCAGTGGTTGAGTGTCAACCTATGAACCAGGAAATCATGGTTCAATTCCCCTTCAGGGCACATGCCCAAGTTTCGGGCTCGATCCCCACGGGGAGGCATGCAGGAGGAAGCCAATCAATGATTCTGTCACATCACTGATTATTTCTATCTCTCTCTTCCTTTCCCTTCCACTTTCTGAAATCAATAAAAACATATTAAAATATATATTAGAAAGTTGATTCTCTTTTAAAATAATTATCTTTATTGATTTTTTTAGAGTAAGGGAAGAAGGGAGAGGGAGAAAGATACATTGATGTGAGAGTGGAACATCAACCAGCTACTTTCTGCATGCCCCTGAGGATTGAGCCTGCAACCTTGGCTTGGGCCCCACCTGAGAATCGAACCAGCAACCCTTCAGTACACAGGATGATGCCCAAGCTACTGAGCCACACCACCCTGGGCTAGAAAGCTGATTTTTAAAATCAATTTTAAATATGATCTGACGACCAACCAGAATACCACAGACAATTCATACTAACAATCAGCTGGTATTAAACAAAGTTTAGAGAACAGTGATTGACACAATTAAATGCCCAATAAATATTATTAGTATTTTTTTATTAGATAACTAGAATGCTGTACTTACCTAAGTAAATGACCATTATATTTTCTCTATTATTCAATGATCTCTTAGGGATGCATCTTAGTCATCTCTAAGACAATGACTAGCATATAGTTGGCACTCAATAAATACTTGTGGAAAAAAGCTGTGGAACATTTACACTATTAATGCTATAATACTATGCAGCTATAAAAAAGAGGGATCTCTCACCCTTTGGGACAGCATGAATGAGTCTGGAAAATATTATGCTAAGTGAAATAAGCCAAATTGAGAAAGACAAATATCATTTGATCTCACTTATTTGTGGACTCTAATGAGCAAAATGAATTAACCAACAAAATGAAAGCCTAAGCATGGAGACATGTAACAAACTGACATACCTCGATGTGGGGTTGGGGAGACAAAAAGAGATAAACCAAAGAACTTGTGGGGGGAGAAAGGAGGAAATGGGAGATAACTATAATACTATCAATAATAAAAAATATATTAAAAATAAATACTTGTTGAATGAATTATACTGCTGAGTCAAATTTTCATTTATTTAAAGAGGGGGAGGAAAGGAGGAAGAGAGATATTGATTTGTTACTTTACTTATTCATCATTCACTGCTTGCTGAATCATTTTAAACCCAAGGAAATTTAGAGAAAGAACTTAGATCATAAAGGTAATTTACATATAAAATTTTTTAATGTAATTAAAAGACACCATTTAGCTGGGACCGGTTTGGCTCAGTGGATAGAGCGTCAGCCTGCGGACTGAAAGATCCCAGGTTCGATTCTGGTTAAGGACATGTACTTTGGTTGCGGGCACATCCCCAGTGGGGGGTGTGCAGGAGGCAGCTGATAGATGTTTCTCTCTCATTGATGTTTCTAGCTCTCTATCCCTCTCTCTTTCTCTCTGTAAAAAAATCAATGAAATATATATATATATTAAAAATATATATATTTTTCCTTATAAAAATTTATAAGACATACAGATAAAAAGAATACAAGTTAGATATAGTGAGATACTCTTCAGAAAAAGTAGTTTCTCCTATGCCTACCCTTAGCAGAACTTAAGGTCTCTCTACAATTCAGGGGTCTTCAAACTGTGGCCCGATGTGGCCCGCAGAGGAGTCTGATCCGGCCCGCCAGGTTTTTTGGGCAGTGAGCGCAGCCGAGGTGTTACAGTAGGAATTAGTAGTTCATATAGTCCGGCCCTCCAGCTCTCTGAGGGACCGTGATCTGGCCCCCACTTTAAAAAGTTTGAGGACCCCTGCATCTTTCAAAGCTTCTATGAAAATTCAATTTCTGAGTTTCAATACCCTAAGAATTTTGTTTTCTTACTGAAATCACCTATGATTACTTCAAACTTCTATGTCTGAAACTAAATCATGCTGAAAAATAAAAAAAGAATAATTTAAAAGTTTGTAAAAATTAGATACTTGCTTGCCCACAAACATGAGGAAAGCTCTGGAAGGATATCCAACTGTTAATAGTTTCAGGGGGTGAAACTCCCTTTGGGCCCTGGATTTCAGAATTTTTTCTGTCTATTCCTAAAATCATGATCTCAGTATAGTTCCAAGTTCTCCCAACTTGAGTCTTTCTTGCACTTGACTGACAGCACAATATTCTTAAAATATCACTTTCATCGCACTGTTCCCCTCCTTAGGAGTATGCAGTGATTTCTACCACACTTTAACTTCTCTGTCTTTTAAGTTCCTCCCTTACCTGATTTCACTCTGTTTAACATTTTCCTCTAAAATGCTTCAACTGGCTAAATATGTCAAGCGGGCCACCTCACTAGTACTTTTATCATGTTTAATTCCACTTGGGTATCTTAGTTTATGTTTTTCTCTAACCTGGCATGCTCTCCTCCTAGACAACCATAATTCATAGTTCAACTCAAATGTCATCTTTTCTGTGTAATCTTGCCCCAGAATCCATAGCCCACAACCGCCTCTCCTTTACCTTATTCCTTTTGCATTTTACTGCCTACGCTATGCAAATATTATAGTATTCCTATCCTAGCTGGTGTTGCTCAGTGGTTAGAGTGTTGGGCCCACGCACCAGAGGGTGAAAGGTTCAATTCCCAGTCAAGGATATGTACCTGGGTTTTGGGTTTGTTCTCCATCTCTAGTCGGGGTGAATGCAGGAGGCAACTAGTGTGTGTGTGTGTGTGTGTGTGTGTGTGTGTCCCCTTCTTTCTCTCCGAAAAGCAAAGGAAAAAATATCCTCAGGTAAGGATTAACAAACAAAAATTATAGTGCAAGTGCTAAGAATCATTCTGAAATATTTAGCATCTGATTTCAGCTCATACATATTTTATACATAATACAACATATAAAGCCCATGTATGCTTTGACAAATCATTGCCTTAGAGAAATCTAAAAATGCATTATTTGTTGAATTTATAGTAACTTCTGATGCTTGCTTTAACTTGAGATAATTTTTTTAAAAGTAATAAATACCATCAGTTTGTTGTTGTTGTTGACATTTTGACAGCCATGTACAAACCTATGGGCAGGGACTGTGCCTAAGTAATTTAATGTCTCCAAAACCTAGCACAGTGCTTAGCTCATAAATGGTGCTCAATAACTGTTTGTCAAAAAGACAAAAAGGGCCGGGACCGGTTTGGCTCAGTGGATAGAGCGTTGGCCTGCGGACTGAAAGGTCCTGGGTTCGATTCCGGGCAAGGGCATGTACCTTGGTTGCGGGCACATCCCCAGTAGGGGGTGTGCAAGAGGCAGCTGATCGATGATTCTCTCTCATCGATGTTTCTAACTCTCTATCCCTCTCTCTTCCTCTCTGTGAAAAATCAATAAATATTAAAAAAAAAAAAAAAAAAAAAAAAAAGACAAAAAGGGTTTAAAGGCCCTGGATATAAGATTGTATAGTGGTAATGTGAGGTTACAGAATTCGAGGTTAAAGTAAGTATAATAAAGAAAAAAAAATCTTAGAATCTTAAAAAAAAAGTCTGTAATGAGCCGAAACCAGTTTGGCTCAGTGGATGGAGTGTCAGCCTGCAGACTGAAGGGTCCCGGGTTCGATTCCGGTCAAAGCCATGTACCTTGGTTGCGGGCACATCCCCAATGGGGGGGGTGTGCAGGAGGCAGCTGATCAATGTTTCTCTCTCAGCGATGTTTCTAACTCTCTATCCCTTTCCCTTCTTTTCTGTAAAAAATCAATAAATATATTTTTTTTAAAAGTTTGTAATGAATAAGTATACCAAAAATTGGCATTTTTAAGTCACCAAACCACAATGGAGATTAATGAATCTGATAATTGAATTCCCACTGAAAGCAAGGAAATCAACTACAGAAACTGAGCAACTAGAAAAGGGGTTCACATTAATTCATAACAAAAATCACTTAATGACTTTGGAATACCTGGTTACTTCTATTGCCAGCACATATTCTGTTTCAGGTGTAAAAGGTAACTATATAATCAGGGGATTTTCTGATAACCTTAAGGTATGGTACATCTGTCCTTATTTAGGGAAATTGGTAGCAAAAATATAATCTGGACTATGCATAACCATAACAATATTCTCAAGGATCATGAAATGGTGGGAGGGAAGTAGGGGAGGAAAAGAAGCAAAAGCCAAGAAGTGTGCTGGTGGTGTACTTTCAAGATAGCTATAAGAGCTATGAGCAGTTTCAAATTTAGAATAGAAGTATCAATGCACTCAAACATTAAAAAAAAAAAACACACTTTTAAAATTCAAAAATTACATAGGTATTATGGTAGTGGGTTATCAGTTCATTTAGTTATTCAACAAATAGTTCCTGGGGGCCTAGCATGCTAGGTTACAGAATACAAACATTATAAACTTGCTTACTGGAGAGGAGATGGGACAAGATGAGAGCTAAATACACATGATTACAAACCAAGGTGTTAAATAACAACAGAAATATGCACAGACTTATGAGAGAAGATAACATGAGTTTCCTAAAGCAAATGTGATAAGTGAATCTCAAAATATAAGTAGTTCTACTGGTGGGCCAGGGGGTGAAGGACACTCTAGAAAACAGCATGCACATAGGAGTGGATAGATTCAAATGTTTCAGAAAAGGCAGGTAAGGTAGCTCAGCATGATTGCAAATAGGATGGCAAGGATAGCAGAAGGTAAGAAAAATGCCCACAAAAGGAACTGTTTATTGTTTGTCTTCAGCCTGTGAACAACTAAAACACATTCTTAAAAGATTTTGTGTTATGGATACATTATTTTTGGCAGCACCATGGAAGCTGCAATGGAACTTGGGACTAAGAAGTAAAGTGTATCCTCCATGGGCCTCAATTTTTCACTTGAACAAAAAACAAAATTTCCTATGAAACACTTCACCCAGTTCTCCAGTGTACTGCCTTAAGGATCTGAAATTTAAATAAGGGGTAGTTAGTTCCCTCTCCAAACAAGACCATCCCATCACAAGGAGACGATGTGTGGCTTCTATGAAACATCCCCAAAATATCAAGTACCTCCCAGCTAAAAGACACTTTCAGGCATTCACTTACAAGCCAAAAAAGTACTGTGTCTCAGATTACCTGGAAATGGTCTATAACCACCCCACCACACTTTGATAACCAGACAAAAAAATATGAAGGAGGAAACCTATGGGTGCGTGTTCTTCTCAGTGAAAGTTCATCCAAGTGACACTGACCACGCTGGCCTGGGTTAAGAGTGGGCAGAGATGCTGTGTGGGAAGTGAGCAGACGCGGAAAGGGGAGACAGAGTCCCTAACGGAGCAGAGCTGTCAACCAGGGAGCGTGCGGGGAGCTGAGGGTGGCGAGCCTCGTACGAAGCGGCCGGTAGACGGAGCGCCTGTGACAACTAGTTGTAGTTTGCAGGCAAGGCAGGGAGAGAAGCAAAGTAAGAGACATCCTGGAGGTGGTCCTGCACGCAGCCAGACCCCAGACCGTGAGCCAGACCGGCGACAACGCGCCGTTTGAGATCCGAGGCGAGCGAGCGAGCGAGCGAGCAGGGTGTGGAGCTGGGAGCCGGCACCGGGCTCCCGGCTGGAGGCGGGAAGTTAGCGGACGAGGAAGACGCACCGAAGGGATGATGACTAGAGTTTCCAGGGACAGTGGGAGTGGATGGGGCGCCAGGGGCCGGGAAGATACCCGAACTCCGGGCAGGGGGGTGAAGGACACGGGCGCCTCGGAGATGCCGGGATAGCAGCGACCGGGAGACGCGAGGTGTCACTTGGGACTGTCCAGAGGCGGCAGCCCTCCCGCACCCAGCCCGGTACTCACAGAGCTCCGAGTACCGGTGGCAGCCCCGTCCCAGCTGCTGCAGGTAGCGCTGCAGGACGTCCGTGAGGAGGTGGCAGGCGCTGAGTTGCACGGAGTCCCAGCCCAGCGCCTGGCAGATCTGCGCCACCGAGACCCTCAACAACGACCTGGAGTAACTCTCGCACATCCCGCTCCGTGGACTCCACCGCAGCACTCGCTGCCACTTCTCTCCGCCGCCGCCGCCTAGCCTTAGCAGAGCCCCCGATTCATCCTCTAGGGCCCCCGCGGCGGGGAAATCGTTCCCCCCGACCCCTGGCGACCACCTCAAAACCTTAGCAGCACGGAGCGCGCCAGCCTGAGAGCCGCCATTTTGGACTCGCTCCGCCTCCCGCTGGATGGTGGCCGGGGCTAGGCAGCACTAGCCTAGTGCCGAGCGCACCGATGGGGAAGCTCCGCCCCGTCGGAGCGGAGCGATGCTATCGGTATCAACTCCCGAGCCTGGGGAGCTTCAGGGAACGTCGTTGCCGGGCGCAGGTGGAAGAGGCAGCCGGAGAGGCAGGTGCTCGGGCCTTCCGGGTGGGGGGTGGGTGCTCACTTGGCCAGAAAGGGAGAGGGGACCGTCGGTGGTTTTTTAGGGGCAAAAATCAGGAATGAAGTGAAAATGCGAGTGTTAGAGAGAAGTGGGAAACCGAGTGGTCCGGAGTCAAGGGGCGGGATTTGGGGCGTGGGAACCTAAGTGCTCCCCCAAACGCGAATCTCATCCGTCTGGCCTCTGCTCCAAGAAAACAAAGAAAACAACAACCTGAGCTTTTTACCATTATGTAGATTAATGGCATTGCCCAGGATGTTTAGCACGCCACTCCGAGCCTTTAACAAGTAGGGTGGGGACTAGGGTGAGACGAGTTAGGCACTGGCCTTGGGGCATCAGAAATCCAATCAAGGTCAATGACAAGAACCTTAAATCCATGGAGCTGGCTGAGGGTATGGGGAGCTTTTGCCTCCACCAGAGCCTTCTCCCAGCCTCAGCCCAGCGTTACCAGATCTGTCCAATTTGCCAGAAATTGGGGTTTTGTGATAAGTGCCTCGATTTTTAAATATTGGGAATACATTTCTAAAGTTTTATTTGCAAGCAAACTAATCCCATGGTTAAGACAGGTTGTAATGGCTCATTTACCGTTTCTTAAATATACAGAGTAAACGTGTGTGTGTGTTCCCTACTAACTTCTTCCTTTCCCCTTGTTCTCTCCTCTGTATTCTCAGTTTCTCCATTCTTATACCTATCACAGTGCATTAAGTATTTGAGTTTATATGCCTCTCCCAATAAATTGTGAATATCCGAGTGGCTTTATATTACCCCTACAGGGACTATTTCAAGACCTTCAAGAATATATATATATATATATATATATATATATATATATATATATTTATTATTATTATTTTTTTTTTAAGTCTTAAAAACCCAACAGACCTAGCCGGTTTTGCTCAGTGGATAGAATGTGAGCCTGTGGACTGATGGGTCCTGGGTTTGATTCCGGTCAAGGGCACATGCCCAGGTTTCAGGCTCAATCCCTAGTAAGGGGCTTGCAAGAGGCAGCCAATCAATGGTTCGCTCTCATCATTGATGTTTCTATCTCTCCCTCTCCTTTCCTCTCTGAAACCAGTAAAAATATATTTTAAAAAACACACAATAGCCGAAACCGGTTTGGCTCAGTGGTAGAGCTTCGGTCTGCGGACTGAAAGGTCCCAGGTTCGATTCCGGTCAGAGGCATGTACATTGGTTGCGGGCACATCCCCGGTAGGGGGTGTGCAAGAGGCAGCTGGTGATGTTTCTCTCATCTACGTTTCTAGCTCTCTATCTCTCTCCCTTCTTCTCTGTAAAAAATCAATAAAATATAGTATTAAAAAAAAACAAACACAATATAACGGAATATATGGTACTTCAACTAAATGATCATCTGTAGAGAAGGAGCAAGGTGCTAGGTGGCAGGGGCCTATAACATTTTTTTCATTGACCTTTCTGACCCCAAGATTATCAGGGACCTTTGGATACTAAATGTATGGGTGAGCCACTTTTTGTAATTATTTGATAATGTTGAACACTGTCTTAATTTTGAAACTTTGGTACCTTGATTTTCAGAATACACCCCTCTCTTGCTGTTCAGTCAATTCTTTTGGAGCTTCCTTTTATAGCTCTACATTGGACTTCTCTTCATTTGCCATGTGTGTGCTTTAACCCCTTAACATTATATTTTGGAAAATTTTAAACCTACAGAAGAAACTATAAATAGGTATACACTTGACCTTCATTCATCAGTTGTTAACATTTTGCCATGTACTGTGTGCATACACATACAAATCCCTGTCTTTTTCCAGAACAATTAGAAAATACTTGCAAACTTCATGGCATTTAACCCAGAAACAGTTCAATCTGTATCTTCCCCAAATAAGGACATTCCCCTACATGATTATATGTCACAGGTTCAGTTCCCCCAGAAAGCCAGTTCTGAGATGAAATTCAAACTGCAGGTTTATTAAGGAATGCTTCTGGAACCACCACCCCCGTTCAAGGGAAAGAGCTTGCAAAGCACTTTCGTTTTCTTTGTTGTTTTTGTTTTTATTTTTTTTATTTATTTTTTTTTTATTTTTTTAAATATATTTTATTGATTTTACACAGAGAGGAATTGAGAGGGACAGAGAGCTAGAAACGTCGATGAGAGAGAAGCATCGACCAGCTGCCTCCTGCACACCCCCCACTGGGGATGTGCCCGCAACCAAGGTACATGCCCTTGACCGGAATCGAACCCGGGACCTTTCAGTCCGCAGGCCGACGCTCTATCCACTGAGCCAAAGCAGTCCGGGCTGTTTTTGTTTTTAACTTTTCCCTTTCTTGCAATGCACATTCAAGGAGGACTTCAGCCAATCCCATAAGGAGCTGGTGGCCCTTCAGTTGTTCTCTGAGGTGAAACTAGGCAGATGACCTTTATATTCCTGTGTCGGTAAAAAATATAATGTTAGCCCTCATTGTGTGAAGGCTTTCCTGGAAAGGGTGTGTAATCATTGGCAAAGGTGCTTTCTGCAGCAGAGGCCATGCCAAGGAAGGCGGAAGTCCTTCAGTCCTGAGGGGATCTAAGCCGAGCATTACAATATTCCCTACTATCGTAGTCTTTTTGGGCTGCCATGACAGAATATAGTCAAAACTCATTTCTCTAATGTCTGCCTTCTCAAACAATTGGGTTCTTTACAAAATTGTTTACAGGGAAAATGTCTCCAGTTTTCAACCTGACAGCCCTTTCAAGCTGATCCTGAGGCTCTCTTAGGCAACGAACAAAAGAGAGAATGCTTTTGTTGCTAGTGACAATTAGCACAGTTTTAAAACATAAAGAGGCCATCCAGAGTGCTAATGTTGCTGAGGGCGTGAAAGTGCTCACAAAACAATAACCACAGGCAACTGAATGGGTAGAAAACTCTTGTTGATTGGATAAAAAGATAAGCATTTAGCTGGTGAGGGCATTTCAGAGGCAGTGATATATGAAAAATATTCTTTTTTTAAAATTAACTTTATTTTTGAAAGTATTATAGATGTTCCTCTTCCCTTCCCCCACCCCCCTCTAGCTCACCCCAGGCCTTCACTACCTTATTGTCTGTGTCCCTGGATTATGCATATATGCATATAGGTTCTTTGGTCAATCATTTCCCACTCACCCATCCACCCATCCAGCCTCTAAAAAATTCACTTTAGGCTAGGAGGGGGTGGTTTGATAAATTTAAGAAAAGAATTAATTTTTAAACAGTACATTAAACATATACTGTGTACATGAGAAAGGTGAAAAAGGAATCATTTGGGGGTCTGATTCATTCAACTTACATTATTTCTAATGGGAAAAAGACTTGGTTTTCAAACAAATTGCTTCTTGAACAGCCTTCCGGAATGAAATTAGGTTCAAGAACTGAGGTTCCACTGTACACAGTCTGGGTAACTTATCAACAGAGATTTATTTCTCACAGTTCTGGAGTGGGAAGTCTGCAGTCATCTTCTGTTGTCATATATTCACCAGGCGGTAGGGGCCTGGGAGCTCTGTGGGATCTGGTGTAAAAGAGCATTAATCCCATTAAAGAGGGCTCCACCCTCATGATCTAATCACCTCCTAACAGCTCCACCTTAATCCCATCATGCTGGGAGTAAAGATTCCAACATGCATTTTGGCAGTACATTAAGTATTCACACCATGGCAACTATAGTCCACTTATAACCTTAAATTTACTTCTTGGTATAAATTTGAGGAACAGCTCCTCCTGGAATTAGGAGGCAGGTGGGGGAAGAGGGGGAAGAGAAAGGGACTTCTTTCCTAAAGAAAAATCAGAGAGGAGACAAATTACAGCCCTTATTGCCACAGAAGGGCCTCCATTGATCCTGTCTTCCTCCTCCACTGTTCTAAATTTCTCTCACTTTCACCTAGCACCACTATTGGTCCTCGGTGGCTTACCTAGTGGCACCACCCAGACCATTTCTGCAGGTCTGAGCCCCTGGTTTTTATGCCCTTTTCAGACTGGCTGCTAAACCTGTCTGTAGACCATAACATTAGGCAAGAGGCACCCAACCAGACCACTTGGGTACCATTTCTCCTTGCCTTCATTATGTAATAGCAGTGATCAGGGTCGATTATTCCTGCCAACACTGACTCCTCTCTACATGCTGTCTCCTGGCCAAAGTGCCCAGGTAAAATTTCAGTGGGACTCTGCCTACCCTGGTGAAAACATCCCCCCTTTTGGAAATCAAACTGTCAACCTGGGGAAGCCAGAGTTGCAGAGACCAGAACAGTTTCCCAGCAGGGAAACTCTAGCTTCCACCTGTGTGTGATCTACCTAACCCAGCAGCAGAGGCAAGTAAGTCATGGATTTAAGTGTATGTGGCATACTGGGGCACTTTGCCTATGAGCTAGTGCTTTAGATGTTCCTTCAAAGGGTGTTCCCCTACACTGTCAGGCTGACAGCTCTACTGGTCTTTCTGACCAAATTTCCACGATCATGTGCCCACTCCCAACCTCCTTTGTTGTAAATGGTTCCCTTGCTCTGACACAGCAATACAGGACACCAGTACGTACATCAAACACCATAAGCAGGAAAGGCATATCTATATCCGTAAATCCTGAGCATGTGCCTATTCCTGTCAAAACAAATGGCTGCTCCTTCTGGGATGAGCATTGTGTTCTACTCGCTAAATAGTTGACTGGTCTCCTTAAAAGTATATTTAGCCGAAACCAGTTTGGCTCAGTGGATAGAGCCTCGGCCTGTGGACTGAAGGGTCCCAGGTTCAATTCCGGTCAAGGGCATGTACCTTGGTTGCGGGCACATCCCCAGTAGGGGGTATGCAAGAGGCAGCTGATCGATGATTCTCTCATCGATGTTTCTAACTCTCTATCCCTCTCCCTCTCTGTAAAAAAATCAATACACATATTTTAAAAAAATAAAAAGTATAGTTTGCTAGGGTGCTATAACAAAATGGCACAGACTTGGGGGCTTAAACATTTATTTTCACAGTTGTGGAAGCTGGAACTTCAAGATCAGTGTCATCACAATGGCTTTCCTTAGTCCTCTCTCCTTGGCTTGAAGCCATTTTTATTTCTGAAACTTTGTGATGTTCTTCTCTGAAAGCTTTTAGGTCTCTACCTGCATTGCTCTGAAAGATCACATGATGATCTTGAATGAGCATCCTTGGACAAGTCTTTGTAGTATGAGTACTTCTGTAGACTAGACTATTAGAAGCGGAAATGACACAAACTATGTGTATTTTGAAATTTAATAGGCACTGCCAAATCACTCAAAGAGATGGTAAACTTGCACTAACAGTGTATGAGATTGATTCCTTCTACTGTGTCTTTTTAAAAAAACATTTACCATTTAAACCATTTAAATTTTTTTTTGTTTTTATTGATTTCAGAGAGGAATCAAACATCAATTACAAGAATGATCAGCTGCCTCCTGCATGCCCCACTATTGGGGATCAAGCCTGCAACCCAAGCATGTACCCTGATGGGAGTTGAACCCTTGGTTCATAGGTAGATGCTCAACCCCACCAGACAGGCAACTTTGTCTATCTTTAATCTTTAATAATTTGATGGATAAAAAGGCCAGTTGACTACAAATTCACTGCCCATTTTAAAAACTGACATCTTTTTTTCATTGACATAGGATTTCTTAGTATATTAGTGACATACCCAGCTTTAAATCATCACCTGAGGATATGTTTGATTTTATTTATTTTTCATTTAATATATATATATATATATATATATATATATATATATATATATTTTATAGAGAGGGAGAGGGATAGTTGGAAACATTGATCAGCTGCTTCCTGCACCCCCACCACCACTGGGGATGTGCTTGCAACCAAGAATCGATACATACCCTTGACCAGAATTGAACCTGGGACCCTTGAGTCCGCAGGCCCACTGAGCCAAACCGGGTAGGGCTGTTTATTTGATTTTAGAGAGAGGGAGAGAAAAATTTTATCTGTTGCATCCCAGATGCACCCCAACTGGAGATTGAACCAGAAACCTAAGTATGTGCCCTGACTGGAACCCACAACCTTTTGGTGTACAGAAACACACTCCAACCAAATGAACACACCAGCCAGGGCAGTGACAAACACTTCTGTCATTTCTTTTGCAATTTCAACTAGGGAAGTTTGTCTTACTGCTGTTGGATAAGAATGCATTATCATTTTTTCTACTCTTTTTCATTAAAAAAAAAAAAAATACACACATACACACACACACACACCAGAGGCCTGGTGCACGAAATTTATGCACTCAGTGGGGAGGGGTCCCTCAGCTCAGCCTGTGCCCTCTTGCAGTCTGGGTGTCCTTGGGTGGTGTCTGCCTGCCGGCTTAGGCCTGTTCCCTGTGGGGATTGGGCCTAAGCCAGCAGTCGGACATCCTCTCCCAGTCAGGACCCATTGCTCCTTACTGCTCAGCAAACTGCTCCTCATTGCTGCCTTGGAGGTGGGAGGCTCCTGCCACTGCCACAGCACTTGCCAGCCATGGGCCTGGCTTTTGGTTGAGAAGCACAGCCACTGTGGCAGTACACTGACTGGTCATTCTTGTCATTCTGCCATAATGTTCACTTAGGTTACTATATAGATAATTTATTGATTTCCGAGAGGGAGAGAGAAACATCAATACAACGACAGAGAATCATTGATCAGTGGCCTGCACACCCGACACGAGGAATCTAGCTCACAACCTGGGCTCGTGCCCTGAACAGGAATTGAACCATAACTGCTGGTTCATAGATTGGTGCTCAACCACTGAGCCACACTATATGTATTTTATTTAAAGTTTACTTAAAACTCAACAGTTATACATTAAATTGTTGAGAATGTGTGTGTTTTTATTTTATTTTTTATTGTTCTGTAGTCTTTTTGGAAATTACAGGGGTGGGCAAAAGTTTAGTTGTTCATATGGAAAGAAAAATATACAATAATAATGCAAGGGTAAACTTTTGCCCTAGCTGGTTTGGCTTAGTGCAGGGGTCTTCAAACTACGGGCCGCGGGCCACATGCGGCCCGCAGAGGAGTCTGATCCGGCCCGCCAGGTTTTTTGGGCAGTGAGCGCAGCCGAGGTGTTACAGTAGGAATTAGTAGTTCATATAGTCCGGCTCTCCAGCTCTCTGAGGGACCGTGATCTGGCCCCCACTTTAAAAAGTTTGAGGACCCCTGGTAGTGGATAGAGCGTCAGCCTGTGGACTGAAGGGTCCCAGGTTCAATTCCGGTCAAGGGCACATGGCTGGGTTGTGGTCTCAGTCCCCAATGGGGGGCGTTCAGGAGGTAGCCAATCAATGTTTCATCATTGATGTTTCTTTTTCTCTTCCCCTTCCCCTCCTCTCTGAAATCAGTAAAAAATATATATATATATATAAAAAGGGTAAACTTTTGCACACTCATAGCTGTCAAACTACTTTAGTACATATATATATATATATATTATTATTGTTGTAATAAAAAAACAGGAAGTTCCCTATTTTAAACAAATAGGGGGGGGGGAAACCCTGGAGATTCTGTCATGGCCATCTCACTGCATGGAATGAGATAGGCAAAGAATCTTTTTTTTTTTTTTAAATAGGTATTAATTTCAGAGAGGAAGGGAGAAGGGTAGGAAGAGATAGAAACATCAATGATGAGAGAGAATCATTTATCAGCTGCCTCTTGCACCCCCAATACTGGAGATCGAGCCTGCAACCTGGGCATGGGCCGTTGACTGGAATCAAACCCAGGAGCTTCAATCCACAGGTCGACGGTCTATCCCACGTGTCAAACACAAGGCCCGCGGGCCAAATCCAGCCCGCCAGGCCTTGCAACGTGGCCCGCACCGCGCTGTCATCACTGCACTCCGCTGTCAGTTTATGACTGTTCAGTAAACCATTCGGCCCGCGCTTTAGGCTGGATTTTAGATTTTGGCCCCTTCTCTGATTGAGTTCGACACCCCTAGTCTATCCACTGAACAAAACCAGCTAGGGTGGCACTCAATCTTAATGGTTATCTAAATGTGAATATGGAATTAATATCATATTGGTATGTTTCTCAGTGCTTACAAAATGTATTTTAAAATTTATTAGGCTAAGTGTATGCCTGGAATTCTGTATCCCATATATGAGAGACAGCAGGTGACTGCAATCCAATATTTTACTTCATTGTGTTGACTGCTCTTTGACAGTGCAAAAGGATGGAAGCCGGGCTGAGGTGTGGTCTGTTGGTTGTCTCATCCTTCCACCCTGACCTCAAAGAGGCCAGATGTTTTAGATTGTTTTAGAAAGTCTTTTCGATTTTCAAAAAATTTAATAGTAGCATATTAATAGTTTTAAATTTTTTAACATGTCACTTAGAAAACTATGTTATTCTTATATACTAAGTAAAGACAATGAAATCAAACTTTATTGTAAGTTGTTTATTGTAAGATAATTTACAAATATCTTGCTGTCTTTAGTAATTTAAACAACAGATCAATAATTTCTTCTGACCAAGACAGCAGTAAGATAAAGCAAAATCAGCTGGCTGAATTTTTCTTCTTTACCTGAAAAGACAAAACAGAACAAATAAAAATCAAGCAATATTTTCAGAAAAAATAATGGTATCAAAAGACAATACAGGGACTGTCACTTATATGTTACTGTTCAACTAACATATATTACTGTTCAACTAACATATTTTCTTCCTTATTTTATATGTATGTTATAAAATAGTAAAAAAAATAATTTATTGATTGAAAAGATACAAAATCCACAATTTTTATAAATGTAAATTGCCCATTGTTTTGCAGTATTTTATTTTTCAGGCATCTTGTTTTTTTTTTGTTTTTTTTAAGTTAACTTATGAATTAATACATTAGATACTTTTGGGTTTTAGTTAATATTTTATGTAGCTTGCATTTTAATTTTTTTGTCCTTTATACTTTCTATTATCCCATGTCATCATTTTAATAAGTGTTATAATATCAACCTACCAAAAGATTTAAAGAGTTTTTACATAATAAAATGTTCCCCTACATTAGTGGTTCTCAAATTTTGGTCTGGAGACCCTTTCATGGGGTTCATGAGGGCAAGACCATTTTCATAATGTTATCTGCCTGTTTTAGTTTCATTCTCATGAATAGATGGTAGAGTTTTCCAGTATGTGATATCCGAATGTAATGAATACAGAAAATAGATGGGAATCTTGCTGTATTTTTATTATCAGAAATTCAGGGGTCCTGAGACCATAAAGTTTGAGAACCACTACTGTTATCAATCTATATTTAATAACTCAAAATAATGCTAATTCTCTTTTCTTGAAGTTTACTTAACAAAGCTAAAAAAAGAAAAATTCTCCCAGCATTATACACATGCTTCCATAAGTTAGCTGTTACACTAAACAGGCCTAGCAACCTAAACCTCAACAGTGTCACTGTTGCTAAATTAGCTTCAGTTCTTAACTGCCTTGTTTTTTTTTTTCTGAAAGGGTATGGGGAGAGTATGTGAAATATTACCACTTTACCTCTTGTCTGAGGACAAAACTTGATTTTCATTAATCCCTGGTTATTATATTAGAGAAAAAAGACAAACACAAACAAGCTGGTCAACAAGCAATCCATGCTAGTTAATCATGTACGCCTGCCAACTAAAAATGTCTATTTCTTCATTCAGTACCCTTGAGGGTATCACATACTTACCAAAATATTCCTTTAAATCATTCAATGATTACTATAAAAATCTTATAGATCTCACTCTGGTTATAAGCAATAAAACGATATTCATGCAAATAGGCAAGAACGTGAAAGTATAATTAAAATCACAATTATTCTATAAAAAATAAAATGCAATATATTAGAAATTTTAGGCTGACCACTAATGCTTGGCACTTCAAATACTGTGGTTTATTCATGCTTTATATTTTATTTCTAAAGAGCTAAAAGTGTTGGTGTTAAATGTTAACGTCTTTAACTAGAATGACCAAAAGGGTAGAAAGCATGCAAATCCATAAACAATTCAACCCTGGGACCACAGAGCTAACTTTTTATAAAGGATGTGGGCAACCTCTAGAAAGCGAAAATTTAACTTCCAGTTTTTAGAGTTCTTTTTAAAATTCTGTTTTATGTCCCAATCTCCTCCTCATTTTCCTTGATTTGCTACTGTGTAGTCAGGTTTCCCACATTTCTAATCCATTAAGACCCTAATCCACAATTCTGCAGAAATTAGAATCTCACACTTTATTCCCGGTTTTCCTTTTTCAAGAGCAAAAAAAGAACCTTGGTTCTCTATATCTCTGAGACCCTGAACCAGTGTTTCCCAAACTTCTCTCATGATGAGAATCACCTGGTGGAGTTGTTAAAACACAGATTCCTGAATCCCAACTAAGAAGTGCTAAACTAGAATTTTTGAGAACATATAGGTAAAATTGCATACTTAACTAGTGCTCTAAGACAGATTTTATATACAGAGCACTAAGTTAGGTATGCAATTTTACCTATATGTTCTCAAAAATTCTAGTTTAGCACTTCTTAGTTGGGATTCAGGAATCTGTGTTTTAACAACTCCACCAGGTGATTCTCATCATGAGAGAAGTTTGGGAAACACTGCCCTGAACCATCAGAATGCAGTCTTTCCTCCAGGCCTTCCCACATTTGCCATTCAAGAAGCAATCAATTTAGCATTAGCACTAGGCCATATACGTAATAAGGAGGACAATGAGTTATATAATTATTTAACCCTTGGATTAGTGCCCATGTTCTAGATGACAAAATTGAGTTGCAGAGAGTATCTTAACCAAGTTTATCAAGACAGTAAGTAGCAGGGCCACTCATTATTGCACTGTAATCTATGATGCTAATAGAACATGAGTGAGCAGGCTGAATGATAGATTTGTCTTAAAGGAAGGGTCCTTAAGATAGCAAAGCTGATGGATGCAACTAATGGTCTCAATCAGTTTTACTTGTGTCTCTGGCATTCTGCCCAGTTTCTAGCCTTGAGACAATACTTAAAAAGCAATTTAAATTTCACCATAGTGTTGAATCTTTCCTGAATTCTTAAACATGTTTTCATGTACTCAACAAAATGTTATTTCTCCCTCTACTGAACTTCCAGTTCTTAATATACTTATGGCATGTCAATCATTCACTCAACCACCATTTATTGAGGAAGTACATGCCAGGTGATGGGGCTACAAAAGTGAGTACGATAACCCCTCCCAAGACACTAGAGCACACAAATAAAAAGGTAATTCCTAATAAAATGTTAAGTGCTGATAAAGGGAAGCACAAGATGCTGAAGAAGGATACCCCACCCAAACTATGCAAGAAAGTTTCTGGAGGAAAAGAATTCCCTCAGCTCAGTTAGGAAGGATAAACAGGACTGTCAGATGAAGAACCAAATATGCAAGGGGAAGAAGAAGGTGGCACTTGAAGCAAAGGCACATCCCACTCTGAAGGGAAAAGAGCATATATTTGCAGAACAAGTACATCAATGTGGTTGAAGTTCCAGGAAAGTGAGAAATAGTAGTGGTAAGAGACTAGACTCCAGAGAATGTTGGTGGCCAGAAACTATAGGTCCACACATATCAAGCTAAGCTGTTTCTATAGGATGACACTGAGAGAATGGCTCTATTAACTTCGTCATACTACTTTGTCAAATTTTGTCTATAAACGGCTAAACAGTAAGTATTTTAGGCTTTGTAGGTCACAGTATTTTTTAAAACATTTTTTAATTGATTTTTTACAGAGAGGAAGGGAGAGGGATAGAGAGTTAGAAACATCAATGAGAGAGAAACATCAACCAGCTGCTTCCAGCACACCTCCCATTGGGAATGTGCCCGCAACCAAGGCACACATCCTTGACCAGAATCAAATCCGGGACCCAGGACCCGAGTCCACAGGCCAGCACACTATCCACTGAGCTAAACCAGCCAGGGCACAGTCGTCTCTCTTTTTATAATCCTTTAAAAATATGAAAACCGCCAAAACCGGTTTGGCTCAATGGATAGAGCATCGGCTTGGGGACTGAAAGGTCCCGGGTTCGATTCTGGTCAAGGGCATGTACCTTGGTTGCGAGCATATCCCCAGTAGGGGGTGTGCAAGAGGCAGCTGATCGATGACTCTCTATCATCGATGTTTCTAACTATCCCTCTCCCTTCCTCTCTGTACAAAATCAATAAAATATATTTAAAAAAAAATATATGAAAACCATTATTAGCACTAGACTTCAGTTTTCTGACTTCCATTCTACTGCAATTTCAAATATAATTTCTGTCTTCCCTGTTAAGGCGGTGCACTCTTTGAGGGCAAACACTAACTACTATATCCAGTGCTTAGCATAGGGGGTGACAATGAAGAGGCTCTCAAAGGAAATCTTTTCAATTCAGGAGAGAAATACAAGAATCTGCATTAAATGGGCATTAAGAGAAAAGAGTCATGGGCTACTTAGAAAGTAAAACTTACAGAACTTGCTGACCAATTAGTAGAGGGGATAAAAAATAATTCAAAGACAACTTATACATTTTATCCTTCATCACAATTACCTGAATATTTTTATCCTGTTGGCTTTTAACAATTGTACTTTGCATATAGTGAGGGTGAAATTTAATAATGTTTTGAATAGAATTCCCATTATCTTAACCCTGGTTTCACATTAATATTTTCTCAAGGAAAGTGGTATACTATTTTAAGGTACTGATACAGAAATCTTAATTTAAAAAGTCCCAAACCCTACCATCATTCAATGATTTATACGTAAAACCAAACCCAAAACCAGTCCTGTAATTCAGAAAGCTTAGTTTGTAATGTTTTAAGATCCAAACACAGATTTTTATAAATGATATTAAATTGTCCACATCCTTATTCCCAATGCTTTATTTAGAAAGTGAAGTTAGCAATATTGATTTCTAAAGAAAAAACTAGCCAAAAACAATCATAATAAATTCAAGATTCCATTTTCACCAAATAAGTACACAGTTAAGCAATGAGTCATTTCATCTTTAACAGGCAAACCAAACAAGAAAGCATTTAAACACCCAAAAGTTAAACTAGCAGACATACAAATATGAGAACAAAAACTCTCTGAAGGTAATCTACAAGTACTTACAGAGCTGCAGCACCAGAGATGATTTCAATCAACTCCTTTGTGATGACAGCTTGGCGGGTGCGGTTGAAGGTCAAAGTCAATTTGTCAATCATTTCAGCTACACGCAAAACAAAAAGATTAGACAACAAAATCTAAAAACTAGAAAGGAATAAATGCATTAATTTATTCATAGATAAATTTTGTTTAATTTATCAATAAGATTTTGGGAGTTTTTCTTGGGGGTGAGGGACCTGGACTAAAATTGGACCCCAAAAATTTCAAGGTGTTTTTAAATCTTTTATGGGATACTTTTCCAAGTATTTACAAACTTAATGCCTACCAAGTAAGATATACTTCCTTTAAGGCAAAGAATATTACTTTTATATCTTTTCAGATGAGAAGAGAGAGATATTTGATCAAAAACTTCATAGAACCAGCCGAAACCGGTTTGGCTCAGTGGATAGAGCGTCGGCTTGGGGACTGAAGGGTCCCGGGTTCGATTCCGGTCAAGGGCTTGGTTGCGGGCACATCCCCAGTGTGCAAGAGGCAGCTGATCGATGACTCTCTCTCATCGATGTTTCTAACTTGCTATCTCTCCCTTCCTCTCTGTACAAAATCAATAAAATATATTTAAAAAAAAAAAAAAAAAAAAAAAAACTTCATAGAACCAGTAGTAGAGCCCAGGACTAAGTCCCATCTCTCATTCCCCAATCTACTTAAAGAATGGTCATGTTTTTGATATGAGGGTCTTCATGCCACTACGGAGCAGAATTTTCTCAAAAAACTGTGTGCTTACAAGCATTTTTGCTCGCATTGTCCATGGCTGTCATCCTGGCACTTTGCTCACTCGTGGTGGACTCCTTCAGAGAATAGTAGATGATGTTGGCCAGAGTGTATTCCTGATAATTCTGCAGCACGTCAGCATCAATGTCATCATAGATACTCATACTCTCTGTTAAAACAAGTGATAAATCTCTGAAGCAATACAGCACAAAGACTAATCACAGTGGCTTACTATTAAAAGAATCCTTTATAATTACAGAGAGGAAATAAGTGTTAGAAAGGGCAAGACTCCATTCTAATAGTCTTATCTATTTCCACACTGAAGATTTTCAGCAATGTGTAATAAAGCACTGGGTATCTCTATATATAAAAGCCTAAGTGACCAAACGACAGGTCACCATGATGTGCACTGACCACCAGTGGGTAGATGTTTAACACAGGAGCTGCCTCCTGGTGGTCAATGTGCTCCCACAGCCAACCTCCTGCAGACCCGTGGCCCCTCCCCCGACCAATCTTCCACTGCCCTGATTGGCCCTGAGTGCTGGCCAGGCCGAGGGACCCCACCCATGCACGAATTCATGCACCAGGCCTCTAGTTTTTAAATAACTTTACTATATTTCATGGTCATGAAGCTGTCATGAGAGCATCTGGCTGAGCACAAAGTCAGCAAACAATAAATGATTTGTTTTTATTTTCTTTTCCAATAAAGAAATTAAGAATGGAAACTACGTAACATAATACAAAAATCTCCATTCAACCTTTTGGTTACTGGAGAAATCAGCAAGTGTCAGTCAGGAAAATGAGAGCAGGCAAATGTTTCCAAGAATATAGAAGAGTAGGAGAAATAAGAGGCTCATAGGAATTTTAGTAATCATGTTGCAGAAATTTAGCAGCACACTTCAAAATTCATCCATTGGGGGAAGTGTGAAATAGTGCTATTTCATCAAACTTAAGATACTACAGATTACAACCTATATTTGATATGCCATTAAGAAAGAAAACAGCATAGTCAATTAAAAATGACATGCCACTGACCGGGAGAAGCATCCCAATTTTAGAAATAATTAAAATGCAAAAAAGTGTACATCTTAGAATAGATGAAACATGATAAATAAAAGGAGAAAATGCCTTAGGAAAATAAAAACAGTTCCAGAATATTGTTTTTACAACGCTCCATTGAACAATGGTGACTTTATTCAAACAATAAAACAAGAGAATTTACTGGAACAATATAAATAAGTTGTGAATACTGTTCAAATTTCTATTCTAGACTTTCAGATTGTACTGGAGTAAGTTTGCATACATAGACTGCAAAGCCAATTTCTGTCCCCCGAGGACAGAAAGCATATCAAAGACTGCCCTCAATAGCTATTTGTTGAATTAATGAAGGAACGGAGTAAAAGTTGTCAATGCACGGATTAATGCATCATGGAACCCATTAATAGATGGTGACAGAAACAACCAACCATCATTTTGTTACTGCTGAAACAGGCCATTCTGACATAAACCATTTTCCTAAATGAATAAATCTCTCCTTTTATGTGGTAAAATACTTGTCATACAAAAACTACTTACCAGCACTTGCAATGGTATTAAGAGAAAAGATGGGTTTTTCATCTGTCTTGTAGGAGATGACAGACCTATAAAGGACAAAAGCAAATGTAAATCCTATACTAATAAAATATTAGTAGATAAATTGACCGTCACTTTGCAACACCCACAGCCAATTGGGATCGAGTATTTAAATTAACCCAACAAAGATGGCAGTGGCCCCACCCCTGGCTACTCTGGGCCTCTAGGCAGCACGTGTCCTCAGGGCCTCCCTGCCGGGCTCCACACCTGTCAACCGTCCTTGCAGTCTCCCTGTGGCCCAGCTCCCAGCCTCAGAGGCAACCCTCTAGTGCCTGAGGTCATAGCTCCTGGTGTCTGGCATCTCCCTCTACCCAACTCCTGCCCCACAGCTCTGGTAAACAAAACCCTAGCATTTGAGCAGCCCATAGGCACGAACACACATGGGAGCTCACTTGGTGCACAGTTAGCTTGCCCCGGGAGGCCTGGGCCAGCCAAGGGGCGATGGCGGCGGCTGTGACAGGTGGCAGCTCAGCTTTGCTTTGAATAGATGAAAGAGGCCACCTACACAGTAACCCAAATTATCAGATCTCCTCCTCCCTATCTCACCAAATCAAGAGAGGAGGGGTGATGGGCATGGAGGGAGGGCGGGTGGATAGGAGGTGGAGAAGGGGGCCAGTTGCTTCCCATTTTCACACTGGGCAAGTGAAAAGCACTAGCACACTCAACCTCTCCAGTCCTCCCCGCCTGCCTTGCTCCCCACCCCTCTTCCCTTCCATGCCTCCCTGGGAGTGCCAGCCCTGTACAGGGGAATTCTCCAGAGAAGGAGGGCGAGGAGGAAGTGGCGCCAGAGCGCACACGGCCTGCCACCATGGCCGCCACTGCACAGGCTGCTAGAGTGAGCCTGCCATGTGCCGGCAGCCAAGGGAAGGAAGGCCTATTCCTGCACGAATCTTAATGTATCGAGCTTCTAGTTTCAAAATAATTTTTAAACTGTTAAGTATTTACTTATTTTTAAATATTAACATAAGCTTTGATTTCTAAAATTTTCTTGCCTGAATCGATTAAAGATGATAGATCCTTCATCAAATTCATATCCAGAATTTAGTAGTTCCAGGGCAATGACTGATGCATCTCCAAAAGTAGGGGGTTTTCTTCCCACTTCTTTGAACGACACCAGAAACTGGTCAGAATGAGTCCTACAAGAAAGTCAAGAGAGCACATAAGATGTTTTAATGGAATTATTCTTCTAAAAAACACAAGAAAAGCCAAAACCGGTTTGGCTCAGTGGATAGAGCCTCGGCCTGCGGACAGAAGGGTCCCAGGTTCGATTCCGGTCAAGGGCATGTACCTTGGTTGAGGGCACATACCCAGTAGGGGGTGTGCAAGAGGCAGCTGGTCGATGATTCTCTCTCATCAATGTTTCTAACTCTCTATCCCTCCCTCTTTCTCTCTGTAAAAAATCAATAAAATATATTAAAAAATAAACATAAAAAATAAAAAAAATAAAACACAAGAAAAAAAAAAAGAAATCCCAAGATTTTTGGAGGAAAAGGGGGTGTTCACTGAATCACTTTGTTCCATACACTATCATGATTATCCTTTTCTCTCAGCACCTGCAAAGAGACCAATAGTCAGGCCTTTCTTGTTTTATTTTTCTATGCCTTTGTCTTTCTCCTTCCAATCCTAATTAACTATTGTTCGTTCTGACATTTCCAACCTGTGATAGCTTCTCAGATCCAGTCCTGATGTTTAAAAAGGTCAATAGCTTTTGATATACCCATTGCATTTCATTTATGGTTTGGATGAAAAAGCTAAACACAAGTAGAAAAGGAGGGAAATCTATATATTCTAATATATTCTGGGAAAAATAAAAATAAAACATAAGCCCGAGTACAAAAACTAGCAAAGAAATTTCCATTTATTCATGCTTTTTAAACATAAATAATATATTTAAATTACCTATGAAGTATAGCCCTAATTTTATCACCAATTCCAACAATTTTAACTTCTTTCCCAGCTGCTGTGAGCGTAGCCACCTCATTTTTCATCTGTTTAGCAACCGAGGAATGGATAGCACCACAAAGCCCTCTGTCTGAGGACACGCCGATGAGGAGGTGCTTCTTCATGTCCTCAGGCACCTTAATATCAGCCTTCTCATACAGAGCTTAAACACAAACGACAAAAAGCAGACACGAGAATTTATGTATGCAATTCATACCAAATACAACAATCCCTAATTTACTGTTTTAAAAATGATGCATTTAAATTTAGGTGGCACTTGATTAATATAACCAAAACATCCTGTGTATTTATTCTATTTATAATCAAGATGAAAACCACAAAGGTTTAAATCTCTACATGACAAAGGTTCCCAAGAGTCCATTAACGGCCACTTTTATCTTAAATTCTGACTAAAATAAATCTCTGGTACAATTAAAGTACTTTTAAAGAGACTAGAATTAAAGAGGTAACAACTTATTTGTTATCAGACTTTTAAATAACGCAAATCCTTAGTATACAATTAAAAATGGCAAATATTTACTAAGCTTCTTATATAATTTGCATATCAAGCTCTTACAAAAACTGTTATCCTATCTAATAAAAGAGTAATATGCAAATTAATAGTCACTCTTCTACAAAGATAGCGGTGCCCATGTCACCATGGTGACGAAGCTAGCATCCCACTCCCAGGCTGCAGAAGGAGGAAGGGCTGCAGACAGAATGTTGGGCTGCTGGGCCGGGGGCTGCTCAGAGCTGATGCTGCTTGGCTTGGGACACACCCCCGGCCCAGCAGACAGAAGCCCAGCTGACAGAAAGTGGGGTCACTGGGCTGGGGACATGCCCAATGGCGCCCAGTGGACAGAAGCCCTGCGGACACAATGCAGGGGGCCCTCTGTGCATGAGCTGCAGAGGAAACACTTTTTCTGAAGGCTCATTGGCTAAGCTCCCTGTAAGCTGCCTCTCATAGTGTTCTTGGTAACTTGAGTAATAAGAATCCAAGAAGGTGATCTAGGGTTTTTCCACCACACTCCTGGAGGAAAAACTAAGGTCTGCTGCTGGAGGGGCTAAGAAATTTAATATCCTGCCCTAGACAGTTTGGCTCAATGGATGGAGCCTCAGCTTGCTGATCGCAGGTCTGGGTTCGACTCTGATCAAGGACATGTACCTAGGTTGCAGGCTCCTCCCTAGCCAGGGCCTAGGTCAGGTCTCATGCAGGAGGCAACCAATTGAAGTGTCCCTCTCACATTGATGTTTCTCTCTGCCTTTCCCTCTCTCTTCCAAGCTCTCTAAAAATCAAGGGAAACGTCCGTAGGTGAGGATAAAAAAGAAAGAAATGTCATATCCTATGAAAGACACACCTTGAAAATGCCTAAAGAAAGTTGTCATTTTCTCATGGTGTAGGGACTGAAGTCAGTGTTGATGAAAACACCTTGGCGGCTGTGACAGTGGCAGCAGCAGCGGGGTGATGTGGCTGGCGCCTTCCCCTGATCACCCCCGTCACCTCCAGCAGAGGAAGGCCAGACTGCGGCTTAGGCCCGCTCCCTGTCAGTAGGAAATCTCCTGAGGGCTCCCCATCTGTGAGAGGGGGCAGGGTTGGCTGAGGGAACCCCCTCTACCCCACAGTGCACAAATTTCTAGTGTTAAAATAATGTTGCCACTTCATTTTAAGGATTACTTTAACAACCACTTTGTTGGTATCATTTTCTAAGAAGCAGAGACCAAAAGAGGATTCAGTGGGATGAAATATACATGGACTTTACTAGGAGATATGCATATGAAAGAAAATAAGAAGTCAGAAGAGTCATCATACCATGCATGATGCAGGTCTGAGCCGTGGGAAGAAAGGTTGGGTGGCAGCTTCCCAATGTAGTTTAAGGGAAGCTCAACAAGGCTGCTGGGAACCCCAAGTCTCCCAATAACATGCCTGCCTGTATCTACCCTGTGCTCAGGTGCTGGCTAGGAGCAGGCCATTGAAAGCATGGCTAGATGTACATGCAGGATGGATTTCAGCAGCTGGTGCTCACTGTAATTGCAAGGTGCAACTTTATGGCTGCCACATTTACCCATTTCAACAAAATTCTTGTTTCTACTCTCTTTTTCAGTATGGATTTTCAAATTTCAATACCTGAGACCCTCCACAAAAAGCAGAGAGAAGTGCCCTGGCCGGGTAGCTCAGCTGGTTAGATTGCTGTCCTAGTCAACCAATGGCCTGGCTAGTGTGGCTCTGTGGTTGAGGTCAACCTATGAACCAGAAGGTTATACTGTAGTTCCATTCCCGGTCAAGGCACATGCCACGGTTTTGAGTTGGATCCCCAGTAGGGGGTGTGCAGGAGGCTGATCAGTGATTCTCTCTCATCATTCATGTTTATGATCTCTTTCTCTCTCTTCCTTCCTCTCTAAAATCAATTTTTAAAAATACTAAAAAAAAAGAAAAAAATCAACGGAGGAATGAACACATAAATGGAACAAATTAATGTTTCTCTCTTTCTCAAATCAATAAAATAAAATAAAAAACAAAGCAGAGAGAAGTAGTCAACTCCAAAGTTCAGCAGTGAGGAGAGAATATTTCCTTTAAGTTGCTTTTTAATATTATATAGTGTAAAATGCCTGCTTTACATTTTAAAATATTTTAAATAATTAGCTATTTAATATTTACCAGTTAGGGGTTTTTTTGTTTGTTTTGGTTTTGGTTGTTTTGTTATTTCTCTTTAGTCGAGGGACTTTAAAAGATGATTGGCAGCCTTAATTTGGATGTTTAGTATTTTTCCACAAATAATCAGTTATCTAAGCCAATTTCTTCATTATATAATTTTGTGGTTATAGACTTTTGGAGGGTAACAAATTTATTATACATGTTCATGTAAGCAAGAAAAATAAATAGTAAATGACTTTTCTTTTTCATAATAAATAGCTATTGAATAATTTAACCAACCAACATTTACCAAGCCACCAACTACTGTAGATGCTTAGTATTATGCTAAGGAGGGAAAGAGACATGAAAGCAAATGGCTCGCGCTGACAAGGACTGATGAAACCTAACCTAGCAACTCTCCTCCAGGTGAAACTAAGTATGATATTTAAACAAAGGGGCCATTTCTATTGATGCCTAGTGCTCCATAATTTCCTTACGTAAAAATTTCTTTAGCAGTATAAATGCATGTTTAAAATATATGGAAGAGCACAATAAAACTACTGCACAGGACAATTTACATCTAATACATAAACCTATTAATATACAGATATATAGCATATCTCAATGTATACACACTTTAATAGCTGAAAGCTCAATTTTGAAAATAAAATCTTAATAAACACTGACTTTATAATTACTCAAAGTGTGAGCAGACATTTTTTTAGACACAAAATATTTTCTCTAATTTGGAAATAAGCAAATTTTGTTTTATTTATAGTTGGTGTTTAAACACTGCACTCATGTATTCATGAGCCATGTCCACAACTACTCGGCCAACTCTCCACTGCAGAGTATCACCTCCCCACGCTGTACTTCTAAAATATCACATCACAACTGAATAGGACGAACTCAAGCATTGGAATTTAATGCACTATGTTCTTTCAATGGTATATTCAATAATCTAGAAAACTTTTCAGAATCTTTAAAAAATTAACACAACAGGTATGCAATCTCAGGCAAGTTACTTGATGTCATGTGCTTCAATTTTTCTCACCACCAAAGCAGAGGCTCAAACAGTTCCTACCCCAATAGGATTGCTGTGAAAAATGAGTACATGTAAAATAGTCAGAATAGGCCCATTGATACTAAATAAGTCATTAATAGTGATCTTCTTTATGTTAAACTAGAGACCTGATGCATGAAATTCATGAACAGGTAGGGTCCCTAGGCCTGGCTGGTGATCAGAGCCAATCAGGCCTTCTGACTGCCGGCCAGTTCCACGCCCCCCTTGATGGTCAGCGCACATCATAGCAAGTGACAGAATTCCAGGTTGAACTCCTGGAGGAGACACTTTGCATATTAGCCTTTCATGTATGTATGTGTATGTGTGTGTATTTTATTTATAGATAGATAGATAGATAGATAGATAGATAGTTCTTCATAGTTTTGAATTACATTCTCCTCTTACCCAAAGATCCTGTTCCATATACTCGAGCTGGTTTCAGCTCCCTCTCAGCTCGGGCATATTTTGCTGCTGCTACCATTTTCATAGACTTGGTAATTTTCTGGATGTTTTTGATTGACTTCAGTCGCCTGGTAACTGAAAAATAGAAGTGTTGTGTTAACACACTGTGGGCGGAACATGAGCATTCTCATGTTTTCATAGTACACATTGTTTTACATAAATGTTAAAGTCACATCTTAAAATTAAATACCCATTTGAAGTTATTTATTACATGTTCTTACAAGCTAATATCTTTTTAAAGTAAGATACTTTGTAAACTTTTTTTGTACTCATTTATTAGAAACTTATCTGGCCACTGGGTAAAGCTAGCAATAAAACTACTGGTGCACAATTTGTTAAGATAAAAATTATAATTTCATTTGTGCTGCCCTGGCCAGTTTTCTAAACTGTAAGCCCTCATTTATACCATTAATTAAGAGCATGATGCTAAGCTAGGGTTAATGTTAGAATGAGTACTAATAAAAGGTCAAACTTAGCTGACAACATAAGAGATCAGTAAACTAAACACTGAAAATATTAAATGGTATTGAAAATGACTTTTAACTACATGTTTTATAACCTTTTTTATATATCTACAAACAGTGTAGTTTTACTCAATTATAACATTCTCATTCTACAGACAACAGAATCCAGAAACCATGCATCACCGCAATGGTCGAGCATCTAGAACAAGTTTAATGCCCCACACATATGACACAGATTTGTCAATTTTGACATAATATATACGTAATGGGCTTAAAAAAGTGGCATATTTTTTAAAAGTATTATTGCCAAAATTTAGTTTTTCTTGATTCCTATACTGAGATCAAGTACTTACTGTCTTTCAAAGTTGCCATATTTCGAACTTGGATCCTGAAAGGTTTAAAAAATATTTTAGTTTTCTGAAAAAATAGTTACATTATATAATAAAAACTTTTGAAGTTAATATGTTTATTTAAAGAATACCCCATAAAGAATTACTCAAATATAGGACTCTAAATATATACATATATGTTAATTTTAAATCCCTCAATATTGATACCAAATCCTGTATCAAAGACCTGATTTTATTTAACTTAACTAATACAAACCTTTCACTGAACTCACATCGGCATTCATACATGCTCTCTTCCCATCTTCATGTCTTTGCCTATATTGTCTTCCCAAAAGAAAAGTTCTTTCCTTTAGTTAGGCTACCCAACTTTCAAGGTCAGCCACCTCTAAAAATAGCATTCCTTGCCCGGCAGTGTGGCACAATGGTAGAGCCTTAATCTATGAAGTAAGAAACCATGATATGATTCCGGGTTGGAGAGCATGCCTGGATTGTGGCTCGATCCCCAGTAGGGTGTGCGCAGGAGGCAGCAGATCAATGATTCTTGCTCATTATTGATGTTGTTATCCCTCTCTCCCTCTCCCTTCCTCTCTGAAAATATATAAAAATATATTTTAAAAAAGCATTCATTGACTTCAGCTCACCAAAACCTTTTTAAATAACACTTATACATTCTAACATAACAAAATGTGTGAAAGCAGTTTTATTCCATCTAATTCTTAACTTCCAACTCAATTCAATAAACATTTACTATATAGCTACTGTTCTTCAGGATATGGTCTCTGATCACAAGAAGGATACACCATTATCTCATAAACAAGATTCATGAAAATTTAGCTTTACATTAAGTTTACATGAAAAATTTTCTATAATTTTAAAGTATAATTCATAAAAGTCAAAATGACTTAAATGTAATGTTAGTGAAAGATAAATATGAGAAAATCTCTTCCCTATCAGGAAGGCAACATATTACCAAATATAAATTATCTTCCAGCCTTTATATCCATACAAAGTACTTGTGTGGCCCAGAACAGTCCATGGAAGACTTGAAGATTCAGTAAATTTGTGCATAGAGGTGGACTAAGGAGGGAATTCCCCAGATTGGGAAATCGTTTTGAAGTTGTAGACATGAGTAGGTTTAGTAAGTTTAAATATTATTTTATAGGGAATAAGGAAGTGAACATCCATAAACCAACAAACAGTTTAGTTTTTCAGTGAAGTATTTTGGATGACAGTGAAAAGCCCAAAATAATGTTGGAATACTGATGACATGGAAACTATATAGGGGCTGTTGCAACTTCTAAACAAAAGCAAGAACCTGGACTAAGATGTTAGCAAAGCCAAGAGATGAGGTTTGAGATTAAATTCTTAAGAGTGAAGAGGAGCTAAGCATCAAACTATGAACCATGAGGTCAGGGTTTGATTCCTGGTCAGGGCATGTGCCCAGGTTGCAGGCTTGATCCCCTGTGGGGCATGCAGGAGGCCGTTGATGGATGATTCTCTCTCATCACTGATGTTTCTATTTCTCTCCCTCTCCTTTCCTCTCTGAAATAAACAAATATATTATTTTAAAAAAAGAGTGCTGCCCTGGCCAGTTTGACTTGGTGGATGGAGCGTCGGCCTGTGGGCTGAAGGGTCCTGGGTTTGATTCTGGCCAAGGGCACATGCCTGGGTTGCGGGCTCAATCCCCAAAGGGGGTTGTGCAGGAGGCAGCCAATCAATGATTCTCTCTCATCATTGTTTCTTTCTTTCTTTCCTTTTTAAAAAATATACTTTATTGATCTTTTACAGAGAGGAAGGGAGAAGGATAGATAGAGTTAGAAACATTGATGAGAGAAACATCGATTAGCTGCCTCCTGCACACCTCCTACTGAGGATGTGCCCTCAACCAAACTACAATACATGCCCTTGACCAGAATCGAACCTGGGACCTTTCAGTCCGCAGACCAATGCTCTATCCACTGAGCCAAACCAGTTTTGGCATCATTGTTTCTATCTCTCCCTCTTCCTTCCTCTCTGAAATTAATAAAAAATATTTTTAAAAAAAGAGTGCAAAGGAAAACAGTAAGAATGACCCAAAACTTTCTAATTTAATGACCTGAGTGGATGATGTTGTCATTAATCAAGATAGATAAAGTGGGTGCAGATGATCTTCCTGGAAAAAATGACTTTTGAATATGATATAATCAAAAGACTATGGGCCAGGTGGAAATGTCCAGTGGGTCTGAGATTTTGAGATTTGTGATACAGATTTGTAACTATCAGTAAACATAGTAGTTGATACCATGTTTTCCAAAGGAAAAAAATGGGAATAGAAGCAGGGGAAAATTCCTAATTTTATGAGGTTAGCATTATCTTAATACTGAAATCACATAAATACATTAAAAATGACAAAGAATATCTCTAATGAACTAGATGCTAAAATCTTCAACAAAATATTAGCAAATTGAACCCAACAATATATACAGCATGGCCAACTGGAATTTATTCTAGGTATGCAAGGCTGGTCCATCATTCACAAATCAAATAGTAGTAATACCCATCACATCAACAGGTTAAAGAAGAAAAATCATATGATCAATAGATGCCAAAAAATCATTTGACATATCTAATACTTTTTAGCAAATTAAAAATAGAAGAAAAAACTTCCTTAACCTAGTAAAGAATGTCTACCAAAAACCCCATGGTTTAATAGTGAGAAACTTTCTCCCTAAGATTGGAAATAAGACAAGATTGTCCTCTCTTACCACTCCTATTCACATCATACTAAATATCCCAGCTAATATAAGACGAGAAAATGAAATAAAAGGTATATAGACTGGAAGGGAAGAAATATGTCTTAGTTCATAGGTGACATGATCGTCTAGGTAGACTATCCCAAAGAAGTAGCAAAAAAACTTCTGGAACTAGTAACCAATTATAGTAAGATTTCAGGATACAAGGTTAATATATATAAAAGTCAGTTTTTCCCTTTATACCAGCTATCAACAATTGAGTTTCAAGTTAAAAAAAAAACCACACACAAAAAAAAAACCAATACCATAAACTGAAGACTTAAAAAATAGATATGGTGACAAATTTTATGTTTTACCACAATTGTAAAAATATACAAAGATATATATAAACCTAACAAAATGTGTGTAAGATATATATGAGGAAAACTGCAAAACTGATGAAAGAAATGAAAGATTCAAATAAATGGAGAGAAATTCCATATTCATAGATAGGAAAATTCAATGTTGCTAACAAGTCAATTCTTCCCATTTGATCTAAGATTATTACAATTCCAATAAAAATCTCAGTAAGTTACTTTGTGACTATCAATAAACTGATTTTAATGTCTATATAGAAAGGCAAAACACCCAGAATAGCCAACATTACAGTGAAGAAGAACAATGCCGGAGAAGTGACACTACCAGGTTTCAAGACTTACTGATTCCATAAAACAAGGCATTGGTTAAAGAATGGACAAGTAGATCAATGGAACAGAATACAGAGCCCACAGACTCACACAAATATATTAAGTTTGACAAAGGAGCAAAAGTCATATGGAAAGGATACTGTTCAACAAATGGTGTTGGTGCCCTACCAATCTTGCTCAATGGATAGAGCACTGGCCAGCAGACTGAAGGGTCCTGGGTTTGATTCCAGTCAAGGGCATGTACCTCATTGCAGACTCAACCCCCAGCTGGTTTGGGGGTACAAGAGGCAACCAATTGATGTGTCTTTCCTCCTCTCTCCAAAAATTAATGGAAAAATATCCTCCGGGGAAGAGTAACAACAAAACAACTTCTACAAGATACCAAAGGAGAAAATCTAGGTGCTTTCTTTGACTGAGTTTCTAGCTAAAACATCAAAGGTATTATCTATGGAAGAAAAAAATTGAGAAGTTGGACTTCATTAATTTTAAAAACTTTCACTCTTCAAAAGACACTGTTAAGAGAATGAAAAGACAAAGCCACACACTGGAAGAAAATATTTACAAAACTCATATCTGATAAAGGACTGTTATCCAACATCTACAAAGAATTCTTTAAAACTCAGCAATAAGAACATGGACAACACAATTAAAAAAAAAAAAAAAAAAAAAGCAAAAAATTGGAACAGCCACTTCACCAAAGAAGCTATAAAGTGGCAAATACGCATATAAAAAGATGCTGAGTATCATGTCATTAGGGAACTGCATATTAATGGGATACAACTACCAACCTGTAAGAATATCTAAAATTTAAAAAACTGACAATACCAAGTGATGATGAGGCTAAGGATGTGGAGCAAAAGGAACTCTCATTGATTACCAATGGGAATATAGAATGTATGGCTACTCTGGAAGATGGTTTGACAGTTTCTTACAGATCTTAAACATAGTGTTAACATATGATCCAACAATCATGCTCCTTGGTATCTAATCTACTGAGCTAAAAACTTATGTCTACACAAAAACCAGCACATGAATTATTAAATATTTATTCATGATCACCAAAAATTGGAAGCAACCAAGATGTCTTTCAATGTGAAAGAAAGGATAAACAAACTGGTACATACATACAATGGAGTTTTATTCTGAAATAAAAATAAATGAGCTCTCAAGCCACAAAAAGACATGACAGAACCTTAACTGCATATTGCTCAGTGAAAGAAGACAATCTTTAAGGCTATATACTGATTTCAACTACACATCATTCCAGAAAAGACAAATTACAGCAACAGTAACATTATCAGTGGTGGCCAGGATTTGAAAAAGAGATTTTTGGGGGAGTGAAACTATTCTGTATGATACTGTAATAGTAGGCACAAGTTATTATGCATTTGTCAAAACCAAAAGAACTATACAATAGGAGTGACCTTAATGAAATAATGCACCTTAATTAATAATGTATTAATGATCCATTAATTGTATATATACCACACTAAAGCAAGCTATTAATAATTGGGAATACTGTTCAAAGTGGGGTGTAGTTATACAGAATGCTCTGTACTTTATGATCTATTTCCCTATAGGCCTAAAACTACTAAAAAATAACCAACCTATTAATAACAACTTAACAATGCAGGTTATGAAATGGTATGTTATATGATCCCATTTTTTGTGATTATGTGCATAAAAATAAGTCTGGAAGGTGACAACCAAAACTGTTATCTTTAAAAACTTTGTCTTATCTAACTACTGGTATTGCTTAGCCAAAGAAAAATATGGAGACAAGAGGACGGAGACTTTATGGGAAATACTACGGTAGGTTTGGTTAGAATGGATCCACTAAAGATTAAAGTTATAAATACTGACAAGTGCAACTATTTCAAGTACAGACTTATCTGACATAATGACCATCCTGTTAATTAATAGTACTTGAAAAGTGGCCCCATTTTTGAACAGCTTTCTTTTTATGGGGTAATGATTTTTTTACTATAAGCATTCTCAATCTATAGATTACTAGAGACCCAGTGCACAAGTTCATGCATCAGTGGGATCCCTCGGCCTGGCCTGCAGGGATTGGACTGAAACAGCTTCTCTGACATCCCCAAGGAGCCCCAGATTGTGACAGGGCGAAGGCCAGGCCAAGGTAGGGCTCCAGGGGCGGGGCCAGCTGACCTTCCAGGGCCCATCCTCCCCCAGCCCACACTCAGGCACAAATTCGTTCACTGGGCCTCTAGTTATAAAATAGTTCCATTTTAGAGAATGTGGAACACTAGGAAATACAGATGTATTTTTCCCTAATTTGAGATGGAAAAAGTAGAGACTCTTCAAATTTCTTATTTCAATTTTCTTAAATACTACTTAAAAAAAAGTTAATTTCTGAAACTTTAGGGCACTTGCTGATTCCCTAAACAATTAAAATAATTTCATCATGATTTCAATTAAGCTTCGTGTTTAAGGTTAGAATGCAAACTTCCCTGAAGCAAAAACTGTAACAAATCCATGTTTAAAAACTCAATAACCAAAACAGAACCAAAGAAATGCCCTTTCATGGTAACTGTTAAAGCAAAGGTATTTTTCTACATCTCAAATTACTTCTGTGAAGTGTGAAATTTTGAGATGGTTTTCATTTCTGAATTTAAAAGGCAATTATAATTAATGGGAAAGAAAAGGAGCGAATAGGTAGAAAAGACATCAGGCCCCCAAAGTGATGGAAAATTTGAAGAGGGTAGAATATGCTTTCCACGTGGAATACCAATATTTGATGAATATTCATAAGCTACCAATTTGAAACTTTCATTCCAAGGGGATTAAGATCAGGACTAGGACCTTTATTTGATGATTCAGGTCCCTAGAATTAGTTGTCTCAGACTGAGAGAGCTTTTATTTAAAATAATTCTTTATGAAAAGATTTTCAAATTGTCTTATGGTTTTGTTTTTTTTTTTATGTGTTTTTAAAGTTATTTCTACAGTTTTATTTTTATTTTGTAGAAAAGCAAGGAAGAATTTATTGACCACAGCAAAAAACTATTTAGGACAGTGAAACAATGAAGGGCATAGAAGAAGCAACAGGAGAGTCTAGGCTGGGCTGCTTTAGCTCACTGAGAAGTCAGAGAAAAGGGGGCTTTGGAGACAGGCTCAGGGGGTTAGCCTGGAATGAGCTGCCACCGCCATTGCTACCCTGGATGCAAGTCTATGTGCCCGTGGGGGAATGGCACCAGTGTACTCCTAGGAGGGAGAGCATGACTACAGTTTATGTAAAATATTTTGTCCTCAATTCAGAACATTTAAAAAAAGATAACTTAGATACCATTTAAGGCTCTAAAAATATAGGAGGGAGCTAGCTGATGATTGCTGACCACCACTGCATGCCAGGAACTGTCCCACGAAGCTCACTTAAGACCACATCTATTTAACACCACATTTTAGCGACTTAATGCAGACCAGGCACCTAACAAATGTGTGCTGAGTGATTAACATATGATACAACTCATACAACTGAGAATTTAACAGAAGTGACGTCTTAATTCCCATGAATAATCTTCCTCGATATATGAGGGTGCGGTGGGGAAACCTACTTCCAAGGCAAATCCACCAACATTTTAATGTAGGCATTTTACAGCATACTAAATGACTTCCTTATCCTATTATAAATTGTTTTCTTAATGAAAAACATACCTATTTCAATTAATGCTTTATAGTCCCTTCACATAAACTAGGATACAAAAATCTAGTTTAGTGTTATAGCTCTTAGAATTCTCCCTTACTGTAAACCCAGGGAACTGCTACACAGAAGATAACTAAGATCTCCTTAGCACTGCATCTGAACTTTTCCCAGGCTTTGCCTAACATAGGTATTTCATCCTTTTATATGGTTCCACCACAAGCCAACGTCGATGTGCCTATTCCTAGGCCTTTTACTATGCAATTGTTTTTGGAAGCCAATGTTTAAAATCCTTAAAAATTGCAAGACAGTTATTTAATCCAAACTCCTCCTCCTCCTCCTCTCAGGACCTTGGGACAATTTCATGACCTTGCAGGGTTACTGCTTCAGCATAATGGTTGCAAGATCCTATAAGGTGTCTTTCTCTTGCTCGCCAACTGACAGATTTTTTTAAAGGTCCCTTTTGCACCCAAACTACCACCGGCCCAAGGAGGCACTTATTTGGTTCACCAGCGCCCAGCAAAGCGCCTGCTACGAGGCAGGTGCTTCATAAACGTTCTGGCTGAATCGGAGAGCCCTTAAAGGGTCACTCCGCTCTACACTGGCCATGCAAACTCTCTCCAACACCGGGGAGTTCCAAAAGGCGTCAAGGACGGAAAGAACACCTTAATCTTCCCCTGGACCTCGCCTTGGATGCTCCCTTCCCCCTCACGTTGTGGGCCCAGGTCAAGGCTGCACGATATTCGTGGCCTGGCACCAAGCGGGAGCTCCGCAAATACTGGTTAGCGGAATGAATACAATACCGCTCAGAAATTTACTGGGACTAAGGTCTCAATCCCCGAAATTAACTCGGACTAAGGTCACAACTCCTCGTGCGCCCTCCCCCCCTCCTCCCGCCCCACTCCGCCTCGGGAGACGTGGCGTAACCTTGCAGTCTCTCCGGCCCCTTCACGTGCCCTTCTCGGACTCGAGGCGCTTCCTGCACCCCGGGGCCCCGGAGCCTCCAGGGACCGAGGCCTCCAGGGACCAGGGTCCCGGCCGGCCTGCGACCCCAGTTTTGTCCCACACGCCTCCACCCGCGTCCTCCTTCTGGAGTCCTTCCAACCCGTGCAACCCTTGCAACCCTCCCATTTCCTACCGCAAACTGCCATACCATTGCGGCTGCACGGCCCAGGCCGAGACCCCCACGACGCCCGCCCGAGAAAACATGGTGGTACTGGCCCCGCTGAAGGTCGGTCAGACAGGCCTCGCCGCGCATGCGCGGGAGCTTCCCCACGCCCCTTCCCGCCCCACTTCCTTCCTCAGTCTCGTTTCCTGACGCCGAACGGAGGCAAACCTCGCGAGCTTTCAGGGCCCAGCCTTCCGAGGCCCCACCTTCCCCCGGCGCCGGGCTGGTATTTGTCCCGCCCACTCCTATCGGCTCCATTCCGCTTCCGGTTGTCTGGGCTCTGGTTTCCGGAGGGATATTGCTGTGGTGGTCGCGATGGGAAAGTCAGATTTTCTTACCCCGAAGGCCATTGCCAACAGGATCAAATCCAAGGGCCTTCAGAAGCTGCGCTGGTATTGCCAGATGTGCCAGAAGCAGTGCCGGGACGAGGTGAGCGGCCCCGGGCTGGCCCGCCATGCCCCGTCGTCTCTCTTGTCTGGGTCCAGCTGGAAATCCGGGCTCCAGCCCCTGATGCTGAAAGCCGAGGCGTGGAACTCAGGTCCCTAGTCCTGGGGTCTGTACTGGGCGAGTCAGCTAGTCCACACAGTAGGGACCCTTCCCTGCAGGCCCGTCCTGGTGGGAACCAATAGTCTTTGACGCCTCTTTCTACCTAATCTGCCCCCAAAGAAATGGCAAATAAAAGATTTTGCAGCTCTGAGCTTGAACAATTAAATGCCAAGCGCCTCGGTAATAGCAATAACAATCATCTCTGACTTGACCTGGCTCTTAAGAGAAACACAATTATTAGGACTCACATCTTTTTTCAGGATCAGATGAGAAAGAAGAAATAAGTTCCTGCACACTACTTACCTAACAATAATTTATTGAGCAGCTACCATGTGCTAGGGCCAGGATGAGATGTGGACCAGGGTCAGACAGTCAGAATTATGAAGCCTTTGCTGCATCACTTAATTGCTGTGTGGCCTTGGGCAAGTAACTTACAGTTCTCTCTGCCTGTTTACTTATCTGTAAAATGGGAACGGTAATTATATCTACTTGTAAGATTGTCGTGAATTTTAAATGAGTGAAATATCTTTAAAGTGACTCTGGGGGTGAGGGGGGTAGTCTTTGGTCAGATCTTGAAAAGCTTTGTGTGCTGTGCTGTGGAGTTTACACTTTTTCACATAAATGAGATGGATGATGAATGCGTCGCCTTGAAGAATTGAGAACAGGCTAGTGATGTGATCATATTTTTCTATGGCGATTTAATTGGGTAAGGATGGGAGAAGACTAGGCAATTCTGTGTGAGGGATGAGATATTTTAAGTGGGACTCATATTGAATAACATTGATACTGTTATTTGTTTTCATTTCTCTTTAGTTCTTTCTAATTGAGTCAAAGTTGGAATTCTCACACAGAAAACTAGAGACTAGTACATTGAACATCCATATATCCATTACCCAGATTTAACATTTTAAGTATTTTGTCATATTTACTTTTCCCTGAAATGTTTTAAAGTAATGTACAAACTTAAGGATATTTCAACTCTAAATACTTAAATATGCATTTCTAAAATATCAGGATATTTTTCCATAGAGCCATAATATATGTCATCACACATAAAATTAATAGAAATTCTTTCATGTCATCTGATACACACTACAAACCCACATTTTCTCATTTGTTCCCCCAATTGCTTTTAAAGCAATTAAAAAAACAACAAGATCAAATCAAAAGCATGACTTGGATTTGGTTATTAGGGCTTAAAAAAATAAACTTTATTTTCAAGCAGTTTTACATTGACATGTCATTATCACCAAAATCCATAGTTTACATTAGTATTCACTCTTGGTATTGGACATTCTAAGGGTTTGGACAAAAGTCTAATGACACATATCCACCAGTGATATAATACTGAGTGGTTTCACTGCCCTAAAAATCTCTGTGCTCCAGGTTATTAGGACTTTCAATTCTCCCTAAATTCTCAAATTACAGTAGGATACACTTCCTCCACCCTTTCCTTCCACTTCCCTCCTTTTTTTCTTACCATTGACTTGAAGATACTAGGTCAGTTATCAGAACATTGACACTTTCTGGATATGTTAAATTGTTTCCGTTAATTGTCATTTACCTTCTTTCTCTGACTCTTGTAATTATTGATCTAAAGACTTGATTAGGTTCAAACATTTTGGGACAAATACTTTATAGGTGATTCAATATATTTCATATTGCATTATATAAGGAAGCCCATATGTCTAGTAGTGCTAAGATGATCATGTAAAGATCACAGCCTGAAAGTAATATTTTAGAAAATATTAGAAAGTAATATTTTCCCTCTTGCAAGAGCATGCAACTAGTAGGGTGATACTTTGGAATAATGACCATATATCTAGTTTTCCTTTGACTTGTGTGTTTTAGCTTCTTTGCCTGAGTCAATTATTTCACTAGGGGTTGCAGAGTGGTTATTTTTCTAATTCTTTTTACATTTATTATTGGCTGCTACTCATTTATAAAAATAAGCCAGGGCTATTCAATTATTTTCAAATGTTATCCTAAAATATAGTTCCAATAGGAAAAGGAAAGTAAATGCTTAATACTTTCATTTAAGGCATTTGTGGTGATTCAGGTCTGTTTGCCCCCAGATCTGTTTCCCTTCCCTTCCCTACCCGGACAGCCTTGGGGAGGAGAAGTTGACCCTAATAAGTTTCTGCCTCTGTCTTCATCTCTCGGTATTGGGAGATTGAGAGCGAGAAAGGTCAGGCCCAGAGTATTCCATTCCTACCTATCCACTCCCTTGGGTTTCCTTGAAACTAGCCTAGTCAAGATTTAGTGTTGAAATCAGGATAGTGGCAATGGGAATGAGCAGAGAGACTGGTTAAGAGTTATTAAGAAAGCTGACTGGGCTTAGTGATTTGTGGGATGAAAGAGAAGGACACTAGAATGCCAGCCTTGGTCTTGACTGGGTGTGATACGACCTATTCACTGAGGTAGGGGTTACAGGAGGAGAGGCACATTTTTCATTTCTATTACTGGTGAAGAATCAGGTTCAAATGCTCTTTAGAACAGATACAAAGTCAAAATGTATTTCTATATACACTGAGTGGCCAGATTATTATGATCTCTGAACGCAAATATAATGTAATATAATGTAATGTAATGTATATGTATATATATTAGAGCAGGGGTCCTCAAACTTTTTAAAGTGGGGGCCAGATCACGGTCCCTCAGAGAGCTGGAGGGCCGGACTATATGAACTACTAATTCCTACTGTAACACCTCGGCTGCACTCACTGCCCAAAAAACCTGGCGGGCCGGATCAGACTCCTCTGCGGGCCGTAGTTTGAAGACCCCTGTATTAGAGGCCTGGTGCATGGATGTATATGGGTGGGGTCCAGCCAGCCTGGCCAGGGGGAGAGGACATGGGCAGTTGGCCGGCCTGCCTGCTGGTTGAAATCCTGGTCGACGGGACAATTTGGATATTAACCTTTTATTATATTATATGAATAATCCTTTCAAACTGTTTAGAAGAATACCTAGTACTCAATAATAATCAGAGATCATAATAATCTGGCAACTCAGTGTATATAAAAGCCTAAGTGACCATCCAACCATCCAACCAGTTGTTATAACACGCACTGACCACCATGGGGCAGACTCTCAATGCAGGAGCTGCCAAGCAACAGCAACTTTGTAGAGTGCCCTCTTGCACTCTGGGACCCCTTGGGGGATGTTGGACTTCTGGTTTCAGGTCAATCCCCGCAGGCTAGGCTGAGGGACCCCACCTGCCAAAGGGACCCTGCTCACACCACAGATGCCTTTTGAGCCCCAGCACCGCCCCAGGTGCAGCTGGCAGGGGAGGGACCGCGGGAGGTTGGCTCCAGTGGGTGTCTGTCCCACCTCGCCCAGGCTTGCCCTACTGGCCACTTTCTAATTTATTAATTTCCACTACCCATATTAATTTCCTTTCAATGTGCGCAAATCCATGCACTGGGCCTCTAATATTTTTATAATCATCTAAGCAGATATAGATTTAGTGTGTTGAATATAAGGTTTATGTAATATGCAACAATGTATTTTGGATAATAGCTGAAGTAGAGAAAAGAGAGTGAAAAATAGTGTCCTTACTGGAAATTAATGACCCATTTTATTTCATTATATTCCTCAAAGCACTTGTATTAACACTCTGTGTGCAATAGGTACTCAACAGTAATTTGTTAAATTGACACACAAAAAATGAAATCACTCCTATGTTACTGTGCATAGAAGTGTTTCTTACTAATGTTTTCTAAAGCACTATTTTTTTTTTTTTTGTCTCTTTAATACCTGGAATTATTCTTTGATTAGCAGGGTTGTAAAACTCAGCTTGGTAATTTGGCTAGTGATTTTATTACTTTTTACAGTCTATCATCAAAGAGCAACTTTTTAGAGTTTAATTAAATACTTCTACTTAGGCCCCATTATGATGACCTAAATCAGAATTTAACTACTCCCTTTACATTTTTGTAGAATGGCTTTAAGTGTCATTGTATGTCCGAATCTCATCAGAGACAACTATTGCTGGCTTCAGAAAATCCTCAGCAGTTTATGGATTATTTTTCAGAGTAAGTAACTCAGAGACATTCTTATCTCATAAGACTCATTCAGTTGGACATTTTATAGATGATTAATATTTTTATGTACGGAAGGCTCTGTTTATCCTTGCATATTAACATGATAGTTATATTTGTGCTCAGTTTCTGTCTTCCTTGTACAATTTATCATAGCATGAAATTATTTAAAAAATATTCCTCACAGTTCAGTGTTTCTTTTTATTCACTTCAAACAAAACTATCCTTTCTTTTAAAAGTGTGGCTAAGAGCACAGCTCTAGAGTAAGATTGCCTGACTTTAAATTCTTTAAATCTACTCATGAGCTATGTGAGTAGTGAATTACTTAAGTTTTTTTTTGGCTTTAATCTCATTTCTAAAATGAGACTAAAGATAGTCCCCTCGTCCAGGTATTGTTTCTTCTTCTTAGGGTTTATATGAGTCTGAGTAATACTTTCAAATTGTTTAGAAGAGTACCTAGTACTCAATAATATTAGCTATTAATTATTAATATTTAGTCTTGCTTCTCTCCATCTCTTTTGATTTTAGGACTGTCTTGAATGCCACCAGGGTACTTACAGTGCACTTTGGGAAATGCCATTCTGGCAGGAGCCATCTACACTCAGTGCTTTCCTTGCCCCCTCCCTCCCATTCACTCCATCCACCACAGTGCCTTTTGCCTCTGTAAGACTCCTGAAGAGTCACTCATGCTTTTTTCCATCTTCCTTTTCCTTGATCTTTCTTTAATGGAATAAATCTTAACTCTCAATTTAAACATCTCTCTGATTTATATTCTTCCCTGGTTTTCCTCCTACCACTCCCTCTGCTCACTCTCTTCATTAACTCCTCTTCCTCTCCCAGCTCCTCAAATGTAGAAAGTCCTCCAGGTGCCCGCTTGGCTTCCTTTCACCCCATTCTACAGTCTTCATGAGTTAAATTACTCTTCTGTTACCTTTATGATTGGATAAACATAAATTCCTAAGTCTGAATGTTCATTCATAACATCTATCTTGAGTTATAGATTTTTTTTTTTTTCTGGGCAATTCTAATCTATATTTCTGAGGGCCATTTCAGAGCCAACATCTCTAAAGCTGGACATAGGATTCTGCGCCCCCCCCCTCACCTACTGGTTATTCTTTGCTGGCAAAAAACTGCCTATGCAGACTGCCAAGCTGCAAACCTAGCATCCTCTGGAAATACTTTCCTGTGGATTCTCCCTTACAATGTCCTTTAAATGTATCTTTTCTATTCTCACAGTCACAGTAATCATCCTCATTGTCTCCACCTAAAAGATTTCAGTGACTTCCTCACTGGTTTCCTGGCCTGCAGCTTCTGATCCTCTTGTATTAGTACCTGTTCTCTGCCTGTGGTTCACAAGCCAGTGCCCGATCAGAATCACCTTGAGGGCTTGTGAAGACAGAATGGCAGACTCCATACCCCTTTCTGATTCAGTAGATCTGGGATGGGGCTGTAGACATTGCATTTCTATAAAGTGTCCAGGTGACATTAATGCTGTTGGTCTAGGGACCAGACTATGAGAACTATTGTATATGCTCCAACAGCATTATCTTTCTAAATCACAGATTGTCACAAGTTAGCTAAGTAAATTATTTTATGCTTTTCCATTGTCTGCATAAACCCAACCTCTTTAGCATGACCATCAAGGTACTTCAAAAATTAGCCCTAATATTATAGTCCAGCTACTAGGTACATCTTCTTCTTATTGTTCTGTCTTCAATGTTAGCCAAATTCAATCGTCATTTCTCAAACATGTGATTCTTTCATCTTTCATGTCTCTGTGCCAGTTGGGAATGGCCTTCTCTTCTTCACCTGTAAAAGTCCTATTTATACTTCACCACCCATAATACAAATCACCACTAGGCACCTCTGGATATCTCCCTGAATTCTTCCTATGACATTTTGTTACGTCTCTTTTTCAACTTGACTTTTGTTATGATTGGGTCTGCTAAATTATAACTGAGGTAAAGATTCATGTTTTATTCACCTATGTTTATCTAGCACTTAACACAGTGAGCTCAGTTCAAAGGGACACATTGAGTGCCAATTTCTTATGAAATAAGGGCAGTTTTGTTATCAATAGAAAAGGGTTGTTATGCCACAGTCAATAGTGCTAAGAGATTTCATGAAGGACCCTCCCCAAAAACGTGTAGTCACTTTTGCTACAACTCCAAACTGACTTTTAACTTGAATTCTTGAAAACTATAATCTTTGGGGATTCTTTCCTTGTTCAGTTTTAAAAGATTCATAACAAATATTCAACAAATGTTTCATATATCTTTTGAGAATTCAAACTGGCTTAAATTTCAGGAAGATAATGCTATGTATTTATAGAAATTACTTTAATGCTTTCCTTTCTTTCTTAATTAGGGAATTCCGAAATGACTTTCTAGAACTTCTCAGGAGACGATTTGGTAAGCATTTTATGTATTATGCACAGAAAACTTTCTGGTTTATAACCTGCTCAGGATCATAGTTTCACATTTTGTTTTTAGGCACTAAGAGAGTTCACAACAACATTGTTTATAATGAATATATCAGCCACCGAGAACACATCCACATGAATGCCACTCAGTGGGAAACTCTGACTGACTTTACCAAATGGCTGGGCAGAGAAGGTAAGAATGAGACATCCTATCTAATAAAAGAGTAATATGCATATTGGCCATAACTCCAACACACAAGATGGCTGCCCCCATGTGATCAGAGATGGCTGCCCCCATGTGGACACAAGATAGCTGTCACAAGATGGCCAGCAGGGGAGGGCAGTTGAGAGGGACCAGGCCTGCAAGGAAGGGCAATCTGGGGCAGTCAAGCCTGTAGAGGAGGGCAGTTAGGGATGACCAGATCAGCAGAAGAGGGAAGTTGGGGGCAATTGGGCCTGCGGGGAAGGGCAGTTTGGGGGGACCCAGACCTGCAGGGAAAAACAGTTGGAGGGGGGCAGGCTTGCAGGGAAGGGCAGTTAGGGGTGACCAAGCCTACAGGGAAGGCAGTTAGGTTGACCAGGCCTTCAGGGAGGGCAGTTAGGAGTGACCAGGCCTGCAGGAGAGTGCACTTAGGGACAGTCAGGCTGGCAGGGGAGCAGATAGGCATCAATCGGGCTGGCAGGGCAGTGGTTAGGGGGTGATCAGGCTGGTAGGTAGAAGAGGTTAGGGCAATTAGTAAGTTAGGCAGGCAAGCAGTTGGGAGCCAGCAGTCCTGAATTGTGAGAGTGATGTCTGACAGTCGAACATCCCTTGAGGGGTCCCAGATTGGAGAGGGTACAGGCTGGGCTGAGGGACACACCTCTTTCCCCGTGCCCAAATTTTGTGCACCGGGCCTCTAGTATTTAAATAATAGCAGTTATGTGACTCCATTTCAGGGAGAGAGAGAGTGTCATAGTTTCTATATAAATTTATTGGAAAGAGGATGAGTAAGGTAAAAAAAAAAAATGTGGATCCTGGCTGGAGTGGCTCAGTTGGAATATCATCCCATATACCAAAAGGTAATGGGTTCAATTCCCGGTCAGGTCAGGGCACATGTCCAGAGTGCTGGTTCAGTCCCCAGACAGGGTGCATATGATGTTTCTCTCTCACATTGATGTTTCTCTTTCTCCTCTCTTTCTCTCTCTCAAATCAATAAAAACATACAAAAAATTTTAAAACAAAACAAAACAAAAAGACTGTGGAGTCCTAGCTGATGTAGCTCAGTTGGTTAGAGCATCATCTCATACAGCTGAGGGTTGAGGGTTCAATTCCAGGTCGATGGTTCAATCCTGGGTCGAGGGTTCAATTCAGGTCAGAGCAAGTACTGGAGGCAACTAATGTTTCTCACATTGATGTTTCTCTCTCACTTTTTCCTCTCTTCGTTCTCTAGAATCAATGAAAAACATATCCTTGGGCAAGGATTAAAAAACAAAATGGGGAGAGGAGCATAATATTCCAGGGTTGATTTTGTGTATTACAGTTAAATATAAATGTCTGAAATCACTCTTTTGACAGTGCCAAGATTTATCACTGAAGCAACTTCTCATTTAGATTAAGGATCATTATCAATCCTCTTCCATTTTTGCCCCCGGTATTCATTTCACTTTAGGAATCTTCTTATCCCTCTTAAGTAGATTTTTTAAATGTATTGCTTTATTCATTTTTAATCTCATAGGATGAAAAGTTGGGGAGAAGAAAAGAAGGGAAATTTTGTGTCAATGTATTTATTACCTATTCAATGTTTTAATTACTCAGTGTGCTTTTTTATTCCATTTTTAGGGGAATAATTTCACTTAGTTACATTAACAAAATATCATGTACTCATTGAATGTTAGACACACACAGTTGATTAATTACCAAGCAATATAATACTTCTTTCATGTTTAAATATGTTTCCTCAACCTAGGTGGCTAAAAATCAAAATAGTAATTTATGTTCAAAGACAGAGACTATTCCACTTGAAATACATAAATCTCATTAATTATAAGTATGGAAAATTCATGTACTGCAAGAATTTCTATATTTGAATGAATGTGTAAATTATGCAAAGATAGAACGTTTATATTTACCTTCAGCTTTAATTATGTGCAAATTTATTATGTCTGTGTGTTTTTTTAAGGCTTATGCAAAGTGGATGAGACACCTAAAGGCTGGTACATTCAGTACATAGACAGGGACCCGGAAACTATCCGCCGGCAACTGGAACTAGAGAAAAAGAAGAAGCAGGACCTTGATGATGAAGAAAAAACTGCTAAATTTATTGAAGAACAAGTGAGAAGAGGTCTGGAAGGGAAAGAACAGGTGGGTACAGTATTATTGAGAGAGGCAATAGAAAGAAGCAAAATTGCTTGTTAAGTATTTTGTTAAGTATTGAATTGAGTTTTGTAGGTATTGTGTCTTAAGTAGGAGGAGAAAGATCGTGGCTGAGTTTAAAAGCCCAGATTTTGGAGTTGAGACAAACCTGCGTCAATTCCTGACTTACTGACTTCACAAACTTATGTAATTGTATAATCTTCTAAACCTCAGTGTTCATAGCTCTCAAAAGAGGCAGTAGTTAATCAGAAAGAAATAAGCAGATAATTTCTCCTGATTGTAATTAATGCAGGGCTGGAGATAAACTGTGTGGGAGAGAGGAGCCAGAGCTTGCTCCAGCCTGGAGAGGACATAAAATATTTGAGGGTAAATACAATTCCTGGGTTGAGAAGTCTTAAAGAATGGGCAACACCAGAGTAAATGGGGAGGGTGGGCAGGCATGGTGATGGTTCAGGGGTTAGAATAAGTAGATCAAGGCATTTATTTCTAAATTATTTATTCGATACCTCCTACGTTCCAGGCACTCTTATAGACATGGGGTATACAACAGAGAACAAAAGATAAAAAATCCTATAAAATAATTCTTAATTGGAGAATATAACACATATAATTTCTTAATTAGGGTCTTAATCATGTTAGAGTTGTATCTTAGAGCTACATTGCAACATAGGTAGCAAGTACTAATATAGGAGTATTGAATATTGTTAGTAAATGCTTTGTGAACCAACCTTCAAATTGTTTTTCTCCCCAAGGAAGCCCCTGTTTTTACAGAATTAAGCAGAGAAAATGATGAAGAGAAAGGTAATTTTACTTGTTTTTCTTTTATTAATGTGGATGCTTTTGCATTGGTTCTGCTAAAAGTTGGCATGTTTGGAAGCAAGATGCAATCTGTCAGGATTGCATTGTTCTCATTGATAAAAAGGCATTACTGATGAATTTGATGGGATGCCCTCAGCTACAAGTAAAAACAAAACTGGCAAATAACAAATTAGCCTAAACAATAAGGAACTATTTTGTCATATCAAGAGTTCCACAGGTAGGGTAGTGCAGGATGCTGAACTATCAGCAGCTGGACAAGAGGTGGCTGCTGGCACTTCTGGCCATCATGTGCAGACCCAGCATTGTCCCTAGGACGACAGACAGAGCATCTCTCCAGGAGTTCCTTATGAGCAGATACTCCTCCCGCCAGTGTACTTCTTTTTGGATGTTATTGATCATATGTCCACCTAAAGAACCCTCACAGGGAAGGGAATGGGATTGTTTTGATTTATTTATACCAAAACACCCTTACTAATCACCTCCCAAGGGTCCCACCTTGTAATCCTGATGCCTCCGGCATTCCCTTTTCAGCTAATTCAAGTATGAATTTTGGGAGATACAAACATTCAGACCATTGCACCCTTTGAGCCATGTTTGAGAGGTATGGACACCTAAACAAAATTGAATTCCTGTTAGTGAAGGGAGGGGGGCAGCAGAGTAGAAAGGCAGTGCAGGCTGTCTGCTACAGTGCTTGATCACGAAGGTCTTTCCCAGCCCTGTGAGCATCCATCCAGCATATTCTACAGGAATTTGTGACCTCTGGATGGAAGCATTGCAGCTCTTATTTATTCAAAATGCCCATGGAAAACAACAAAAACAAAATGCCCGTGAATTTCTGTGTGGATATATTGTGGTATCTGATAATTTTTATTATCATTTTCCTAAAATATGCAATACCAATTTTTTTCTCCTAGTGGCATTTAATTTGAATAAAGGAGCATGTAGTTCAACAGCAACATCTTCCAAGTCAAGGTAAGCTGCATGAACAGGTATCTTAGAAATTGAGAATTTCTGTGAAATATTAATGACTACATTTTCAAAGCTGCAGTATTAAAAAAAATAAAAGGAAGAAAGAAAAACTGCAGTATTGTAAATTATTTTTTTCTGGTTGTACTTTTTGTTTTTTGCTTGACGGTTGGTTTGCTTGACAGTGTGATTAGCAGCTGTTTTTTTCCATACACTTGCCTGTTATAAGATGACTGTCTTTTGAGGAAAGGGTTTTTTTATTAAAGGCTTCGCATGGATAAACTATTACTTCTCCATGCATCCTCCCTCACTTAATGGTTCCTCTGCTACTGCAGTATTGTTTATTTTTCTATCATAGTCCATTTAGCAAATTTAAATGTTAGCTAGGGTATACATTTTTTGCTTTACCTGCTGTGTTACAGTTTTCTGAGAATAGAGACTACATTATTGAGTCATCTCCTTGGTATAACACCTAGTACAGTATAAATGCCCTAGTGGTCACTCAGTAAGAATTGCCTTCTCTTCTAGATGGTTTAATATACGCAGGAGTCCACAAACTTTTCTGTGAAGGGCCACATAGTGAATACTTTAGTCATTGTTGGGCATCCTATCTATGCAAATTAACCATTACTCCACCACACCCATAAGCCACACCCACCAGCCAATCAGGAGTGAGTATGCCAATTAACCCAATCAAGATGGCTGTGGCCATGGAGCGAGCAGGAGGCTTGGGTTTCTCCAGAAATGGAGGAAGCCAAGCTTTCTGCACATCCTGGCAGGTCCAGGCCTTCACTAAAGGCTACAAAGGTTTTAATTATAGAAGATAATTAAATCTCTGCGGAGCTGGAGAGAGCAGGAGGCTTGAGTTGCTCCCAGGGATGGAGGAAGCCAAGTTTCTGCAGCCTTAGCCAGCCTTGGCCTCTGCTTAAGGCTAAAAAGTTTCAATTATAATAAATAAATAAATCTCAGATACCAGGGCTGCCGCTTGGGTCACTATAAAAGAGGCATGTGAAAATTTGCAAAGGCATGGAGCATAGGGCATGGCTCGGTTAATAGCTAATTGTTTATAATGGCCAGTGAACATAAAAATCAGAGATAGTACTCTGGGGTCAGTGATGACAATTTCATATCGGCATTAAAAAAAAAAAAAAATTAAAATCGTCCTAACTGGTTTGGTTCAGTGGATAAGAGTGTCGGCCTGTGGACTAAAGGGTCCCATGTTCAATTCAGGTCAAGGGCATGTACCTTGGTTGCAAGCACATCCCCAGAAGCGGGTATGCAGGAGGCAGCTGATTGATGTTTCTAACTCCCTATTGCTCTCCCTTCCTCTCTGTAAAAAAATCAATAAATATATTTTTTAAAAATTAGAATTTACACTGTCAACTAGGAGGTCAGGCAATAAAAAAATAAGTGACGTGTTAAGACCTTTGCTTTAAAAAATAGAGCTGACAATAATGTGTTAGATTTCTAGCAGTCATTTTACAAACATTTGATCCCTGCATTTGGGCTCAGAGTTGGGTCACATTATTATCCCCATCATACTAATAAAGAGCTAATATGCTAAGGGTTGGGATGCTGTAATGTGTAATACTGAGCGCAGGAGGCTACCTGTGCGTGCGCAGTGGGGTGTTGCTCCAGAGACCGGGTGGAAGCCGAGAGGCACTGGAGAAGGTGGGACTATCTCATCCCGGGGAGGGCATAGCACCCCCCTCACCAGTCCTTCGCCACCCCCTGCCAGGGGAAGGAGCACAGCGCAGCAGTCGGAAGGCTTCCACACTCTCCCCCGGTGCCATGATGGGGTTGAGCCATTGTGCTGATCTGGAGACAGGGTGGAAGCCGGAAGGCGCCAGCCTCTGGAGGGACTGAGGGTGGGCTTGAAGTGGCCAGAGAAGGCCAGCTCCACGCTGGAGCTCTGTGTGGAGTGGCTCAGATGTCAAGGCAGGGCTGCACAGCACGATTTCATGTACTGGACCCCTAGTTTATAGATGAGGAACTGAGGCTTAGAAAAGTTCATTACTCAAAGTTCTAAGAGAAGTAGCCTCAAACCTGAAGTGCCTAACACTGAAGCCAATGCTGTCATCACTCTGCTATTCTGGTTATATTGACACTTGCTGAAGGAGTAAGTAGATGAAGGCAGGAAGGATTACATGTTCTGGTGTCAAATCGTGTTTCGCAGGGGTCCTCAAACTTTTTAAAGTGGGGGCCAGATCACGGTCCCTCAGAGAGCTGGAGGGCCGGACTATATGAACTACTAATTCCTACTGTAACACCTCGGCTGCGCTCACTGCCCAAAAAACCTGGCGGGCCGGATCAGACTCCTCTGCGGGCCGCATGTGGCCTGCGAGCCGTAGTTTGAAGACCCCTGGAAGGGATGCCAATGACTCCATTACTTCCACTGTTCTGTTATAAATGAATCATATAACACATTTCTTCTGTTATTTATTCTGCACATTCTAAAGCCTTTCTCTGTGTATAGTTTTGTTAACAAGCACAGTTTTTCTTGTCAGTTCTTTGGGACCAAGTGCATTGAAGGTGATAGAGGCCACAGCATCAGTGAAACGAAAAGAACCTTCCCATAGCTCAGCTCAACCAAAAGAAAAGAAGAAAAAGAAGTCTGCACTGGATGAAATCATGGAGGTACAGTTGATGAACTTCCTGTTTACTCTTTAGCATTGGAGGAATGATGCAGCTTAAACCAAGGAAACTTAAATAGTTTCACCTTTGTTAGGTTACTATAAAATTAAAAAATGTGCACATGCTAGGTTAGGAAAAAGGAGCCTAAATGCAGTTTCACTGGAATAGAATTTCCAAAAGCTTTAGTTTCTTGCTGCAAGTGTTGTCTTCAGAACTCTCCATGCAACTATGTGGAGTTCAAAGAGAAGGACTTCAGTGGTAATGGGAGCTAGACATGAAAGTTCTGTTTCCCTTCAGTGGCTGTGAAATTGGCATCCTCCAAGGATTCTCCCACTAACCTTTGCTCTCCTGTTGTCTTAACTTCCACTTGTCGCCTTTTAGCAAGTAAGAAAGAAGCTGTGACATAACTAGTTTTAATTTGATTTAACCTGATGGCTAAGTTTATGTGGTGAGCCATTGAAAACTTATGACTATCAGGATCTCGGGCCATACTTTTTACCTGGATTCTAAAGCAATTCTGCAGAAAATTCTTAATGTACTCCTAAATATTCCTTTTGCCCTTCTAAGTATTATATAAGTCTTCTTTTTCCCCCATTGACCTCTCCCTGGCCTCCCCCGTCCCCCTAACACATGCACTCACACCCTCTGCCCTCCCAGTCTGTGTCCATTGGTTATGCTCATATGTATGTATACAAGTCCTTTGGTTGATCTCTTACCCCCTTATCCCCTTACCCCCTGCCTTTTCTCATAGGTTGGGCAATCTGTTCAATGCTTCAATGACTCTGGTTCTATTTTTGTTCATCAGTTTATGTTGTTTATTATATTTCACTAATGAGTGCGATCATGTGATATTTATCTTTCTCTGACTGACTTATTTCGCTTAGCATAATGCTCTCCAGTTCTATCCATGGTGTTGCAAATGGTAAGAATTCCTTCTTTTTTTTACAGCACTATAGTATTCCATTTTGTAGATGTACCACAGTTTTCTAATCCACTCATCTGCTGATGGGAACTTACTAGAAGGCTCTTTCCAAATCTTACCTATTGTAAATTGTGCTGCTATGAACATAGGGCTGCATATATCCTTTCTGATTGGTGTTTCTGTTTCCTTGGGATATATTCCTAGAAGTGGGATGACTGAGTCAAATGGAAGTCCCATTTTTAAATTTTTGAGGAAACGCCATACTGTCTTACACCAGTCTGCATTCCCACCAGCAATGAAAGAAGGTTCCTTTTTCTCTGCATCCTCTCCAGCACTTGTTGGTTGATTTCTTGATGATAGCCATTCTGATTGGTATGAGATGATACCTCATTGTTGATTTGATTTGTATCTAACAGATGATTAGTGACTTTGAGTATGTTTTCATATGTCTCTTGGCCTTCTGTATGTCCTCTTTCGAAAAGTGTCTAATTAGGTCCTTTGCCCATTTTTTGATTGACTTGTTTATTTTTCTTTTGTTAAGTTGTATGAGTTCCCTATAAGTTTTGGAGATTAAAGACTTGTTGAAGATAACATTGGTAAATATGTTCTCCCCTGTGGTGGGCTTTCTTGTTGTTTTATTGATGGTTTCTTTTGCTCTAGAGAGGCTTTTTATTTTGATGTAGTCCCATTTGTTTATTTTCTCCTTAGTTTCTATTATCCTAGGAGCCGTATCAGTAAAGATACTGCTATGACAAATCAGCTGTATCAGTAAAGATTTTGCTGCCCATGGCTGCTTCTAAGATTTTTATAATTTCCCGTTTTACATTTAAGTCCTTTTTCCATTTTGAGTTTATTTTTGTGTATGGTGTAAGTTGGTGATCTAGTTTCTTTCTTTCTTTCTGTCTGTCTGTCTGTCTTTCTTTTTTTTATTTTTATGTATGTGTCCAATTTTCCCAACACCATTTATTGAAGAGACTGTCTTGACTCCATTGTATGCCCTTGCCTCCTTTGTCAAATATTAATTGAGCATAATGGCTTGTGTTGATTTCTGGATTCTCTGTTCTGTTCCATTGGTTTATATGTCTGTTCTTGTGGCAGTACCAGGCAGTTTTGAAAACAGTGGCTTTGTAGTATAGCTTGATATCTGGTATTGTGATCCCTCCAACTTTGTCCTTCTTTCTCAAGGTCACTGCAACTATTCGTGGTCTTTCTAAATCCTAGATGAGTTTTTGGAGAGTTTGTTCTAGGGCTTTGAAACATGTTGTTGGTATTTTAATGGGGATTGCATTGAATTTATAGATTGCTTTGGGTAGTATGGACATTTTAATGATGTTGACTCTACCAATCCATGAGCATGATATATTTTTCTATTTGTTTATGTCTTCCTCTATCTTTTTTTTCAGCATCCTATAATTTTATGAGTACAAGGCCTTTACCTCCTTAGTTAAATTAATTCCTAGGTATCTTAATTTTTTTTTTGTTGCAATGGTAAATGGGATTGATTTTTTAGTTTCTCTTTCTGGAGTTCATTATAATTGTATAAAAAGCCATAGATTTATGGGTGTTAATTTGTATCCTTAAGTCTAGTAGTTTTTTGATGGAATCTTTGGAGTTTGGATACTGTATATGATACTATGTACAGTACCTTGTCATCTGTAAATAGTGACAATTTTACTTTTTTAATTTGGATGCCTTTTATGTCTTCTTCTTATCTGAGTGCTATGGCTAGCAGTTCCAGTACTATGTTGAACAGGAGTGGTGAAAGTGGTTATCCCTGTCTTGTTCCTGTCTTAGGGAAAATGGTTTTAGTTTTTGCTCATTGTGTATTATCTTAGCTATAGGTTTGTCATATAAGACTTTTAATATATTGAAGTAAGATCCCTTTATTCCCACTTTGCTGAAAGTTTTTATCAGGAAAGGGTGCTGGATTTGTGAAATGCCTTTTCTGCATCAATTAATACAATTATGTGATTTTTGTCTCTCAGTTTGTTTATATGATGTATCACCTTTATTGATTTTTGGATACTGTACCAGCCTTGCATCCCTGGAATAAATCCCACTTGGTCATGGTGTATGATCTTTCTATTAATGCTAGATCCTATTTGCTAAAATTTTGCCGAGGATTTTAGCATCTGTCTTCATCAGGAATATTGGCCTGCAGTTCTCTTTCTTTGTAGTGTCTTTATCTGGTTTTGGGGTTAGGGTAATGTTGGTTTCATAGAAATAGCTTGGAATGTGCCTTCCTCTTGAATTTTTTGGAATAGTCTGAGCAGGATAGGTTTTAGTTCTTTGAATGTTTTGTAAACTCCCCTGTGAAGCTGTCTGGCCCTGGGCTTTTGTTTGCTGGGAGTTTTAGACGACTGCTTCAATTTCCTCCTTAGTTATCAACTGTTGAGATTTTTTTATTCTTCTTGATTGAGTTTTGGAAGGTTGTATTTTTCTAGGAATATGTCCATTTCCTCTAGGTTGTCCATTTTGTTGGAATAGAGTTGTTCATAGTATTTTTTTTTTACAATCCTTTTATTTCTGTGGGGTCTGTTGTTATTTCACATTTTCTGATTTTGTTTAATTTGGTCCTCTTTGTTTCTTGATGAGCCTGGCTAGAGGTTTGTCTATCTTGTTTATCCTTTCAAGGAACCAGCTCTTGGTTTCATTAATCTTGTATTGTTTTTTGGTCTCTGTGTCATTTATTTCTGATCTGATCTTTATTATCTCCTTCTTTCTGCTCACTCGATTTCTCTTGTTGCTCTCTTTCTAATTCTTTAATTTGTAGAGTTGGATAATTATTACCAGTTTTTCTTTTTCTTTTTCCTTTGTGTGTGTGTGTGTGTGTGTGTGTGTGTGTGTGTGTGTGTGTTTAGATAGGCCTGTAATGCTATGAACTTCACTCTCAGGGACATAGCTTTCACTGTGTCCCATAGGTTTCTCATTGTTTGTGTTTTTATTGTCATTCATTTCCAGGATGTTTTTAATGTCTTCTTTGATCTCTTTGGTAACCCTCTCATTGTTGAATAGCATGCTATTCAGCCTCAAAGTGTTTGAGTATTTTTTTGCTTGTTTTTATTGTAGTTGATTTATATATTATGCCATTGTGGTCTGAGAAGATGTTTGATATAATTTCAATCTTCTTGAATTTGGAGAGACTTTGCCTGTGACCCAATATGTGGTCTATCTTTGAAAATGACCCATGTGCACTTGAGAAGAATATATATTCTGTAACTTTGGGGTGAAATGTTCTGAAGATGTCAGTTCAGTCCATCCGATCTAGTGAGTCACATAGGATTGCTTTTTCTTTTCTTTTTTTTTTTTTTTTTAAATAAATTTTTATTGTTCATATTATTACAAATGTTCCTTTCCCCCCCCGCCTTCTCACCCCACCCTCTGTCCTTTCCCCACCCCCCATTGTCCTCATCCATAGGTGCACAATTTATGTTTAGTCTCTTCCCACATCTTCCTCTCCCCTTTTCCCCAAGAATCATCAGTTCACTCCCCTTCCATACCTCTGATTCTATTACATTCAACAGTTAATATTGTTCCTCAGATTTTTTTTTTAGTTTCCTTGGTTTTTAGATTCACTTGTTGATAGTTACGTATTTGTTGTTCATAATTTTTATCATTATTTACTTTCTCTTCTGAAAGAACCCCCTTCAGCAATTCATATAATTCTGGTTTGGTGGTGATGAACTCCTTTAGCTTTTTTTTATTAGTGAAGCTCTTTATCTGACCTTCGAATCTGAGTGATAGCTTTGCTGGATAGATTATCTTTGGCTGTAGGTTCTTACTATTCATCACCTTGAATATTTCTTGCCATTCCCGTCTGACCTGCATGGTTTCTGTTGAGAAATCAGCTGACAATCGTATAGGTGTTCCTTTATAGGTAACTACCTGCTTAGCTCTTGCTGCTTTTAATATTCTCTCTTTGTCTTTTGCTCTTGGAATCTTAATTATGATTTGTCTTGGTGTGGTCCTCTTTGGATTCCTTTTATTTGGAGTTCTGTGTGCTTCCTGGACTTGTAAGTCTAATTCTTTCACCAGGTGGGGGAAGTTTTCTGTCACTATTTCTTTCAGTATGTTTTCGATATCTTGCTCTCTTTCATCTTCTGGGACCCCCATAATTCTGATGTTGGATCGTTTGAAGTTGTCCCAGAGGTTTTTTACATCATCTTCAATTTTCTGGATTCTCTTGCCTTCTAGCTTCTGCAGAGGAGTGTCTTCTGGCTCTTTATGTTCCAAATCTTTGACTTGATTCTTGCTATCTTCTATTCTGTTTTTAGGACTCTGTAAAATATTTTTTATTTCAGACAATGTATTCTTTATTTCTTGTTGATCCCTTATCATTTCTTGTTGATCCCTTTTCATATCCTCATAGGTCTCATTTATTTTATCGGCCTTTTCTAGGAGACTCTTGAAAAACCTTATAAGTGTGGTTTTGAACTCTATATCCAGTCGCTTTTTGTCCTCCATTTCTTTCGTTTGTGATCTATTTGGTTTAGACATTTTCGCAGGCTTTCCTGATGGGGTGGGGTTTCAGGGTGGAGCCTACAGCCTTGGCTTCCGTCAGCCCCGCCCTATGCGACTCCTGAGACTCAGGGTCCTTCAGTACTTGTTGCAAGCGCCTCTGAGAGAAAGGTGCCCTCGATTTTCGCCTGCTGCCAAACTGTCTATGCTCTCCCCCAATGAGTCCGGTATTGGGGTTCAGTTCAGTTGGAAGTGGAGTTGGAGGTGGCGTTCAGGGCAGTCTGGAGCCCCTGTCTCCTTCCCGTCAGGGCAATCCCCCGGCACAGCTGGCCGGCCCTTCTCTGCGCGCAGTGTACGTGCCTCCGGGACCTCCTCTCGCCGCTTCCCCGGAGTCCCGCCTTACAGCCGGCTCCCTATGGGTGAGCCTGGGTCCCCAGGGTCTGGCCTAGAATTGGGGTTCAGAGCAGTTGGAGCTGGGCCCAGCACAATCGGAGCTTTTCTCTGCTTCCCGCTTGGGAACGCCAGCCAGGCACTCGGCCTCCCTCCTCTCCGGCTCCATCCTCTCCGCGCGCTGCGTGTCTCCGTACCTTGGGCTTTTACAGCTCCTCCGCGCTTCCTTCTGGTTTTCTCCTTGCTTCTTGTTGTAGGATTTCCAGTCAGTCGACTTTCCTGTAATTCTGGGTAATGTCCATTTTATATTTTAGTTGTATTTTATTGAAATTGTTGTGTGCGGCTGCGGCTAGTTGCCTACCCGAGCAGCCATCTTGGATTCTCCTGCGGATTGCTTTTTCTTTACTCATGTTTTGTCTAGAGTATTTATTCAGTGATGTCTGTGGAGTATTAAAATCCCCTACTATGATTGTATTGCTGTCGATCTCTTCCTTGATATCTTCCAGAAGGTTTTTTTGTTTTGTTTTGTTTTTTACTGTATTTAGGTATTCCTGTATAGGGTGCATATATGTTTACCAGAGTTATATCCTCTTGTTGTATCAAACCCTTTAGCATTATGAAGTATGCCTTTTGATCTTTCCATCACCCTTTTATGTACATCTCTCTTGGTGATATGTTTCATCCCTTCCCTTTAAAAGTTTTATTATTTTTATCAAACAGAGTAGCTCCTTTTTACCATAACACTCTGTACCTAATTATGCTGTGCTAAATTGGTCTATAAGTGGGTTTTTGTTTTTTTGGGTTTTTTTAAAATATATTTTATTGATTTTTTACAGAGAGGAAGGGAAAGGGATAGAGAGTCAGAAACATCAATAAAAGAGAAACATTGATCAGTTGCCTCTTGCATGCCCCCTATTGGGGATGTGCCCGCAACCAATGCACATGCCCTTGACTGGAATCGAACTTGGGACCCTGCAGTCCGCAGGCCGATGCTTTATCCATTGAGTCTAACCAGTCAGGGCTATAAGTGTTTTTACCACATTAAAACATTGCCTGTTTTCTAGTTCATGACAGTCACATGGGAGGAAGCATGGGGAGTGCAGTACTGTAGCGCTGTCAGATTGCCTTGCAGTATTTTCTAAGCAGAGGTTGCTTGTGTTTATTTTCTTGGTTAGTTGGTAGCTTTATGACGTATTATTTTTAAACCAAGTTTTAAAAAATATCAAAACTCATTGTCAAAACGTGTTACATGCAAATTACATTGTTGATCTTCTGAGAAGTATGTGTTTTCTGTTGTTCTTTTTCTAAATAAAATTTTTTTCATACAAATTGAGGATTTTAAAGAGATTTTTTAATAATTGTCTTGTGTGTTCTACAGATTGAGGAGGAAAAGAAAAGAGCTGCCCGAACAGATTACTGGCTACAGCCTGTATGTATTCAGTTGGAGTGTCTTAAGTTATATATGTAATTTCAAGTGAATGATTTAAGTAGTATTTGGTATAAATGACTAAATTTCTCAACTATATATATATAAACTACATAGATAGACATAACTTCAGTGAGCTTTTTTACTCTTTGATCCTTAATTATTGGTTGCACCTGTATTGGAGGGTTACTTGATGTTTATTAGGCTGGTAATATTTCTTGAGTTGTAAATGCAAAAGTACTTGTTATCAACTTACATCTTATTGAACTTAGGATACCCATTTATGTACTTTGTACCAAAAAAAAAAGGATTTGAATTTTACAAACTCAAGGAAAGTTATATTTTGTTGCCTTCTTATTGTTTATTATTTTAAGATAATTTTATAACAATTTGTAAACATTTGAATAATTTTTAAATTACTGTCAGTTGATGGTTCTGTTTTGAACTTATTGAAATCATAAAACCTTTAGAGGGCCTTCATTATTCTTAAAGAAGTTGGCTTGATCAATAATAGGAGAGGGGAAAAGTACTGTGCTATTTAGACAATTTTTTATTTGAAAAATAAGAAAAGTACTAACCTCAGAAGTCAAGAAGTCCAAAGTTCTGATTCAAATCTTCATAGTCATTCTCTCACTAGTTTGGAAATAATTTAGCTTCCATGACTTACTTTGTATTTGTGTATTATGGGAAACATTTCTACCTCAGGATCACATGACAGAGGACGAAATAAGATATTTAATACAAAAATACTGTGTTAAATATGAAGTAATAATTTTAGATAAATAATTTCAGTTAATTCTCATATAAGCTCTATAAGGTAATTAATGTTATTATACCAATTTTGTAGGTGAGGAAACTGAGGTATAAAGTATTTGAGTAGTTTCCTCAGGGTCATTTAGGAAGTGATGAGCCAGGATTTCCTTGGCAATCTGATTCAGTGGGTTATATTCTCAGCTAGTAAATTTCTTTTTCCTGGGAAACTTTAGTCACCCTGATTTTGTGTCTGAGTAGAATCTGGGTCAAAATTATTAGTAAAGGAAGGACCTGAAGGGAGGATACCATGCATGAATTATTTTAGTTTCCCCTGTTAAAGTAGCTAGCATTTGAACATTTATGAAAATGTAATCAAGAATTGTGATTAAGCCTAATCCGGTTTGGCTCAGTGGATAGAGCGTCGGCCTGCAGACTGAAGAGGCCCAGGTTTGATTCCGGTCAAGGGCATGTACCTTGGTTGTGAGCACATCTCGGTATGGGGTGTGCAGGAGGCAGCTGGTCGATATTTCTCTCTCATTGATGTTTCTAGCTCTCTATCCCTCTCCATTCCTCTCTTTAAAAAATCAATAAAATATATTTTTTTAAAAATTGTGATTAAATGCCCTTGCTGGTTTGGCTCAGTAGATAGAAAATCAGCCTGGGACTGAAGGTCCCATGTTCAATTCCAGTCAACAGCACATGCCTGTGTTGCGGGCTCAGTCCCCAGTGGGGGGCATGCAGGAGGCAGCCAATCAATGATTCTCTCTCATCATTGATGTTTCTATCTTTCCCTCTCCCTTCCTCTCTGAAATCAATAAAAATATATTTTAAAAAATAATTCTGATTAAAGCAGTTCTTAACCATTAGTGATTAAGAAAATTTTTTATCCTATGCTTACCTCCATCTCTATAATAGCAAACATCATAGAACAGTTTATTTTATACAGTTGTCCTCTGGACACAAAAGCTTAGGCTACAATAAGCCAAGGGATTTCAAAATACACCTGATTTAGTACTCCCAACATCCAGTTTCCTGGTGTGAAATGCACATTTTCACTAACCTCCCAGGTGAATCTTACATGTACCCTTGGTTAAGAACCATTGTTTTAAAGGGAAAAAAAACAGACTAAAAGAAAAAAGACAAAAAACATTCCGAAATTAATTAGTCTAAAAATTCTCTTCCTATTGACAAAACTTAAAATTAAATTTTATTTTCTGTTGTTAATTTTCTTATATTATAAATTATGGAGCTTTTCTACATAGTTCCTTTCACAGAGTGTTACGTATAAAATGAGAATGACTCAGTGTGTTTCTTATTTTCAAAGGGACATTATGTTTATTAAAATAGCTAGCAGTTTACAGAAATAGTTTGGAGAACTTTATTTTTTGAACTCAGAAAGAAAAGGTTTTGAACAGATCTATTATAAGTGTCATTAAGTTCTATGGTGTAAAGAACTATATTTAAATGAAGGCCTTCGATTTAGCCCAGAAGTCCTCTGGCTGAATCAGAGAAGTTGTTTTAATATTATTTGGTTTCATTTCATTTAGAAAGTCTTAGTAAAATAAAAGCTTAAAAATAAGACCCTTCAAAGCATTCTCTATATCTCTTTTTTTTCAAGTCTTCTCTTAAACATGTCTTTCTATTATTAAATATCACCCCCCAAGGTCCTTACTGAATTTTTGTTCGTACAATTTTTAGTATGGCTTAGTGAAGTACTCATGACCATCTACCAGGGTGGGGAACATCCAGCCTGCTGGCCATATAAATTCTGAGAAATTACATAAGGCCAAGGCATTATGAGTGAGTTAATTAAACCAAATATAGTAGGCTAATTTTTAAATTGATAATTTTGTATGGCCCTCAAATGATGTTATAAATATCCAATGCCCCTTCACAGAAAAAAGTTCCCTACCCCTGAACTAGTACTTCTGTTACTGTTATTTGAAGTAGTAAATATAGAATTACTGTAGTGAATATAGCAATAAGTTACATGGCTTAATATTGATTATCAGCCATGACACAGCTAATCCACATCAGGAAATAGCAATGAAGAAGCAAATTCAGAATGCATTAATCTATATGTATGAAAGCCTAAGCAACTGGCTGACTATTTGACCATTCAACTGGTTGCTATGATGCGCAATGATCACCAGGAGGCAGATGCTCAACACACAGGCATGGAAACATGAAACAGACTGAGTCTCAGCGGGGACAGTGGAAGGAGATTAACCAAAGATCTTATATGCATACTAGAGGCCTGGAGCACACATTCGTGTACCAGTGGGGTCCCTCAGCCTGGCTTACGGGGATCAGTCCAAATCAGTGCATCGGGCCTCTGACATTCCCCAAAGGGTCTCGGATTGTGAGAGGGCACAGGCCAGGCCAAAGGACCCCACCAGTGCATGAACCCAGGCACCAGGTCTCTAGTATTAAATAAGCCTGGATTTCTGATCCTTTTAATTGGAGCTAATCTTGGAGGGATCTGATGTGTATCAAAAATGAAAGCAACATAATGAGAAAAGAACACTGTACATTGTCATGTCCTGAGGATTCCCAGTGAAACTCTTGGCATCTGCATTTTTTTTCCTTTTTAAAAAAATATATTTGATTTTTTTACAGAGAGGAGGAGAGAGGGACAGAGAGCCAGAAACATCGATGAGAGAGAAACATCAACCAGCTGCCTCCTGCACACCCCCCACCAGGGATGTGCCCGCAACCAATGTACATGCCCTTGCCCGGAACTGAACCTGGGACCTCTCAGTCTGCAGACCAACGCTCTACCACTGAGCCAAACAGGTTTCGGCGGCATCTGCATTTTTATCAGCAGTGAACACCAGCAGTATAATATCCTTAACACTTTCCACTTCCTTAAATGGATAGAGAGAAAGAAGCTGTTTATGAAGGACATGAGTTAATAGAGTTTAGATTTATTTATAAAAGTCCTAGATTTTAAGAAACCTTTACTATGGAAATCAGCCATTAGATATATATTTTTTCCTCTCAGTAGCTGTATTTAATAAAAAGAGAAAGAAGGAATGAAAGATTACTAAGGAAGTGCCATTGTTGGGAAGGCTTAGAACTCCAAATTTTATTATTTAGCAGAGTAGTCACATTTTATGATGATTTTTGGTGAACACAGTTTAAAATGAAGGAATAAAATAGAAAAGATAACTTGTCTTTCCTTTTTTTGTTATTTTTAGGAAATAATTGTGAAAATTATAACCAAAAAACTTGGAGAGAAATATCACAAGAAAAAAGGCATTGTTAAGGTAAGAACATGAAGTTAAAAACGGAATTTGTGAAAGGAGTCATGGGTGACTGAGGAAATCCATTTTGGTACTCCTTAAAAATCAAGTCCTAGTAGCAGAAAGCATATGTCTAAGGTACTTGATGGTTCTATAAAAGGAAAGATGAATTCATAATCATTGGAGATATAATTCATTGTCAACCATTGTTTATACTTAATCTCTGTTTGCTTTCTTACTGGAGCAAATAGTATGCATCAGATCCCATTGGCACCTCTTAAACTCAGTGTACACACCTTACTAATCAGTAAGATACATTCTCTTTGTTGATGATGGGCAATATAATTGTGCCCCCAGAGTTCCAAGGAGGCCTTTCGTGTGTTTTGCCTTAAGAGATTATCTTTTGATTGCCCTAGAATTTTAAAACTTAAAAATCAACACTCCAGTCCTTTCTTCCCTTTTGTTTTTCCTAAATATAGCTCATTTCAGCAACCAGCCTGTGTGTGCATGCATAAATTGCCCTTCTACTGTCCTTGAAGCTAAGTGAAATTATCCCTCTCACTATATTTCTTAAAATCTTATTCTGAGATCGCCAGTTTTATTCTTTCCAGATGAAAACCTTAACGTAAGCTTTAAATTGAATTTTTTATTAAAAATCATAGACTTAGGAATAGTAAATGGTTCCTAGAAAATAGTGTTGTTTATAGAAGGAATTATTCTTTTGATTGAAATTTCATTTCTTTTTATTTATTTCTGGGGTGTGTGTGTGTGTGTGTGTGTTTGTTCCACATATCTCTTCTATTATAAAAGTGTTGATTTTACATGACAGGAAGTAATTGACAAATATACAGCTGTTGTAAAGATGATTGACTCTGGAGATAAGCTGAAACTTGACCAGACTCATTTAGAAACAGTAATTCCAGCACCAGGTAAATCTTTTTGCAGACTCTTTAATGCATATGCCATCAATATGAGTGATTCCATTCATTAACCCAGAGTTTTCTGACATTACTTGATAGTTATAGATACAAGTTTCCTTTTTAGAAATACTATATAACTGCCAATACATATAACTATATAATTGATGTTTTTTGACTTGGTGATATGATAGTTTGCCAGTTTTTATGAAAGCTTTTTGTATCATGAACAAGTTTTCCCTTCCTGGGTTTTTTTTTCCAGAAGCAGAACACAGACATATCTAGAGAGATTCAATCATATTAGAGTTATCTATATATAAAGCCTAAGTGACCAAATAACTGAGCAACCTAACGACTAGTTGATTGGTCACTATGACATGCACTGACCACCAGGTGGCAGATGCTCAACGCAGGAGCTGCCCCCTGGTGGTTAATGCACTCCCACAGTGGGAGTGCCGCTCAGCTGACCAATGGGCACCAGATGCAGGGCTCATGGCTAGTGAGCTCTGCTTCAAGCCTCTCCAGATCCAGACTGGCTGGGCGGGCGCAAGCCTGCAGCAGACATAGTGGGGCCAGAATGAGCAGGAGCAGCCCGTGGTTAGACTGCCGGTTTCAGCCCAAAACCCACAGGCCACATTGGGGGACCCCACCAGTGAACAAATTCATGCACTGGGCCTCTAGTTATTAATATATTTATTTAGCTACCTGAAATAGTAAAGTAAAAGTCAGTATGATTTTGCTTTTTTTTTTTTTTTCTTTAATGATCTTTTTTTTATTGTTTAAAGTTTTACATATGTCTTCTTTTTCCCCAATTGACACCCACCCTCCCCCAGCTATTCCCACCCTGGGTAAGCCCCCACCACCCCATTGTCTGTCCATTGGTTATGCTAATATGCATGCATACAAGTCCTTTCTTTAATGATCTTGATCATTTGGGTACTAACATAGTGTCCAATATTAATGTGGTTTGGTCAGGTTGTTGCCTCTGAATTACTTCATGATAATATCATTGCTGGCACAGTGATCATGTTAGTCTCTAAAACTTCACTTACCAGATCCTTTATTCTTTCCCTCTAAAATAAAAACTCATTAAAAATTTTTTCCTAATAAACTGAACCTTTAGAAAGTATACAATTCAATATTTCTTAAGATATGAATACTCACATGAAACCATCCCTGTAATCAAGATAATGAATGTTTTATCACACCCAACTCCCGTTTTCCTTTTTCCTTTGTAATCTACTCATTCCCTTTCACTTCTCTTGCCTCCCATCTCCCCTCAGGCAACCATCAATCTGTTGTTACTGCTGTTTATGTACCCATTCATCTGGTGATAGACATTTCGGTTATTTATAATTTTTTAAAATATATTTTGATTTATTTTTACAGAGAGGAAGGGAGAGAAAGAGTTAGAAATATTGATGAGAGAGAAACATCGATCAGCTGCCTCTTGCACACCTCCCACTGGGGATGTGCCCACAACCAAGGCACATGCCCTTGACTGGAACCAAACCCGGGACCCCTCAGTCCACAGGTTGAAACTCTATTCAGTGAGCCAAACCGGTTTTGGCTATTTATAATTTTTGATGGTTAAAAACAAAATCCTGTGAACGTTCACATACCAGTCTTTGTATGGACTTATGATTGCTTTGGTTTAGTAACATCGGGCATATATTTTAACTTTAACGTAACTGCCAAACCATCTTTAAAAAGAGATGAATTAAAGGAAACAATTTTTCTTGTACTTACTTATGGACTCTGAGCATTTCTTCCAAACGCCTTATACACCATGCAGTCTAAAAATAAAAATATATTCCTTTGACAACTAAGTGAACAAAATGAGGAGTCAGAATGTGATAGTAATTAAATTTCTACAAACTATACTTTAGAATATTACAGAGTTTTTAAATGATTAAGAACTTCTAAGAAAATGGTTTTATTTTTCGTTATGCTTATTCAGTGTAGTTGCGTTTTGCTGTGACAAAAGTAGAAGAAAAAAGTGGACATACTTTTTGCATTCAGTGTTATATTCTTTTCTGTTGTAGGAAAAAGAATTCTTGTTTTAAATGGAGGCTACAGAGGAAATGAAGCTATCTTAGAATCCATCAATGAGAAGACATTTTCAGCTACTATAGTCATTGAAACTGTAAGTATGTTTATGCAGACAGAAATTTCAAAATGCTTTAAAAATGTGTCCTAGCTCTTTTTCATTGGATTGGTCTTTGTTTCATTTTAGAGTTTGGGGTTTTTCTTTACCTTCTCTCCAGTTTAGAAATCTGTAAGCTTATTTTCTCTAATGACTCTACCATTGATAAAGCATTTCATTTTCTGATTCCCAAAGAAATGCCTATATGTCTTAGTCCATTCTGCTGCTGTAACAAAATACCACCAACTGGGTGGCTTATAAACAACAGAAATATACTTCTCACAAGTCTTAAGGGCTAGAAGTCTAAGATTAAGGCCCTGGTCAATTTTGTTGATATTTTAATGGGGAATGCATTGAATCTATAGATTGCTTTAGGTAGTATGGACATTTTAATGCTGTTGATTCTACCAATCCATGAACATTGTATGTTCTTCCATTTATTTATGTCTTCCTCCATCTTTTCAATGTCTTGTAGTTTCTGAGTACAGGTCTTTTACGTCCTTATTTAAGTTTATTCCTAGGTATCTTAATTTTTTTGGTGCATTGGTAAATGGGATTGTTTTTTCATTTCTCTTTCTGTGAGTTCATTAATGGTCTATAAAAGGCCATAGGTTTCTGGGTGTCAATTTGATATGATTATGTGATTTTTGTCTCTCAATTTGTTTATGCGATGTATCACGTTTGATTTTCGGATACCGTACCAACTTTGCATCCCCAGAATCTCACTTAATCATGGTGTATGATTTTTCTAATGTATTGCTGAATGCAATTTGCTAGAATTTTGTTGAGGATTTTAGCATCTATGTTCATCAAGGATATTGGCCTATAGTACTCTTTTTTGTCTTTTATCTGGTTTTGGGATTAGTGTAATATTGGCTCCATAGAAAGAGCTTGGAAGTGTGCCTTCCTCTTGAATTTTTTGAAATAGTCTGAGGAGGATAGGTTTGAGTTCTTCTTTCAATGCTTCATAGAACTCCCCTGTAAAGTCATCTGGACCAGTGCTTTTGTTTGCTGGAAGATTTTTTTTTTTTTAAAATATATTTTATTGATTTTGTAGAGAGAGGAAAGGAGAGAGATAGTTAGAAACATCGATGAGAGAGAGTCATCGATCAGCTGCCTCCTGCACACCCCCCACTGGGGATTTGCCTGCAACCAAGGTACATGCCCTTGACCGGAATCAAACCCGGGACCCCTCAGTCCCCAAGCCGACGCTCTATCCCAGGGGTCTTCAAACTACGGCCCGCGGGCCACATGCAGCCCGCAGAGGAGTCTGATCCTGCCCGCCAGGTTTTTTGGGCAGTGAGCGCAGCCGAGGTGTTACAGTAGGAATTAGTAGTTCATATAGTCCGGCCCTCCAGCTCTCTGAGGGACCGTGATCTGGCCCCCACTTTAAAAAGTTTGAAGACCCCTGCTCTATCCATTGAGCCAAACCGGTCTCGGCTGTTTGCTGGAAGATTTTTGATCGCTGTTTCAGTTTCATCGGTAGTTATCGGCCTATTCAGGTTTTTTTATTTTTCTTGGTACAGTTTTGGGAGCTTATATTTTTTTTAAGAATATGTCGATGCCAAAACCAGTTTGGCTTAGTGGATGGAGCATCAGCCTGCGGACTGTGGGGTTCCGGGTTCGATTCCAGTCAAGGGCATGTACCTTGGTTGCGGGCACATTCCCAGTAGGGGGTGTGCAGGAGACAGCTGGTCGATGTTTCTCTCTCATTGATGTTTCCAGCTCTATATCCCTCTCCCTTCCTCTCTGTAAAAAATCAATAAAACATATTAAAAAAGAATATGTACATTACCTCTAGGTTGTCCATTTTATTGGAATAGAGTTGTCCAAAGTATTTTTTCATAATTATTAGTGTTTCTCTGGGATCAGTTGTTACTTTACCTCTTTCATTTCTGATTTTATTTGGATCCTCTTTCTTTCTTGGTGACCCTAGCTAGAGGTTCATCAATCTTGTTTATCCTTTAAAAGAACCAGCTCTTGGTTTTGTTGATCTTTCGTATTGTTTTTTTGGCCTCTATTGTTTATCTCCTCTCTGATCTTTATTATTTCCTTCTGCTTATACTGGGGTTTTCTTGTTGCTCTTTTTCTAACTCTTTGAGTTGTAGGATTAGATAATTTATTACCAATGTTTCTTATTTTTTGAGGTAGGGTTATAGAGCTATGAACTTCCTTCTCAAGACTGCTCTCACTGTGTCCCATAGATTTTGGATTGTTGTGTTTTCATTGTCATTTGTTCCCATGATGCTTTTTATTTCTTCTTTGATCTCTTTGCTAACTCAGTTATTGTTTAATAGCATGCTATTTAGCCTCCAGGTGTTTGATTTTTTTTTTGATAGTTTTTATTGTAGTTGATTTCTAGTTTTATGCCATTGTGATCTGAGAAGATGCTTGATATGATTTCTAGATTCTTGATTTTGAAGAAGCTTTGTCTGTGTCCCTATATTTGGTCTGTCTTTGAAAATGACCCATGTACACTTGAAAAGAATGCATATTCTGTGGCTTTGGGGTGAAATGTTCTGAAGATGTCATTTAATTCTATCTGATCTAGTGTGTCATGTAATATTATTGTTTCTTTGCTGATTTTTTTATTTAGATTTGTTGAGTGGTGTTAGTGGGATATTAAAGTCCCCTACTATGACTGTATTGCTGTCAGTCTCTCCCTTGATATCCTCCAGAACTTATTTTATGTAAATGGGTACTCCTGTATGGAGTGTGTGTATGTTTATGAGAGTTATATCTTCTCTTTAGATTCCTCCCTTTAGTATTATGAAGTGGCCTTCCTTATCTCTTTATATGTCATTCACTTTGAGATCTAATTTGTCAGATGTAAGAATTGCTACCCCAGCTTTTCTTTCATTTCCATTCATCTGAAAAAACTTTTTTCATTCCTTCACCATCAATCTTTGTGAGTTCCTTTTTTCTGATGTCCTTTTCAGAGTCTTTTTCCCGATAAACAGCAGATATATTGGTCATGTTTTTTTATCCACTCAGCTGTCCTATGCCTTTTGATTGGGACATCTAATCCATTTACATTTAAAGTTATTTTTTATAAGTACTTGTTTGTCACCATTTTAATCCTTTACCCTTGTGTTCCTTCTTTGCTTCCTATTTCTTCTTTTAAAAGCAGACCCTTTAACATTTTTTATATTCCTGGTTTTGTGGTAATAAACTCCCTTAGTCCTTTTTTGTCTGTGAAGCTGCTGATTTCGTCTTCAATTTTGATTGATAGTCTTGCTGGGTACAGTATTCTTGGATTCAGACCCTTCCTTTGCATGCCTTTGTATATTTCATTCCATTTCCTTTTGGCCTGATGTGTTTCTGTTGAGAAATTAGTCGCTAGTCTAATGGGGATCATTTGTATAATAGGTAACTTTCTATCTCTCTCTGGCCACTTTTAAGATTTTTACTTTGTCGTTGGTGTTTGCCAGTTTAATTATAATGTGCATTGGTGTCGGTCTTTTGGGGTTCCTTTTGTTTGGGACTCTGTGAGCTTCTTGGACTTGTTTGAGTTTTTTCTTCCCTATATCAGGGAAGTTTTCTGTCATTATTTCCTCGAACAGGTTTTCTCTTCTTTGCTCAGTTTCTTCTCCTTCTTGCTCCCTATTATGTGGATGTTGTTTTGTTTCATGTTGCCCCAAAGTTTCCTTAGGCTATCCTCCTGTTTTTTTAATTTTGTTCCTAGATGCTGCTTTGCTTGGGTATTTTTTCCTACCTTGTCTTCTAGCTCACTGATGTGGTCCTCCAATTCTTTTAGTCTACTGGTGATGCTCTTTATTGCCATGATGTCATTTTTCATTTCTTATTGGTTCTTTTTCATTTCCTCCTGATTCTTACACATATTGTTGAATTTGTTTCCAAACCTTTTCAGCAATCTTATGACCATTTTTCTGAGTTCTTTCTCTGACATATTGCTTGCCTACATTTCGTTTACTTCCTTTCCTGGTGATGCCTCCTTTTCTTTCATATGTGGGCTGTTTCTTTGTCTACCGATGATCTCTCCTCTCCGGGTGCCTAGCTATATAGCTCTTGCTCTCCTGCGTTGGCTTAAAGGCACAAAATAGAACACAGCAAGGCACAACATACAAGGCCCTGAACACAAATGTACTCACTATACTAATAACCCCAAAAAAGATGACCACTAGAGAAAAGAGAATTAGGGGATTAAAAAAAGACAGGGTGCAAAAATGATATTGAGGAAAGGATAAAAGTAAGAGAGAAAAGAAAATAAAAAAGAAGGGGGAAAAACTATATATGGGGAGAAAACTCAATAGAACAAGAACTAATCCAAAGAATTGCAAACAACTGACACCCAAAGGTGAATGCAAACTACAAACAACTAATAACATGCAAGGAAAGGAAACACAGAAGGAAAAAAAAGAGAGAAATAATCACACAAATAAACAAAAAGCAACAATCTAATGAACAATCAAAAAAACAACAATTGCACAGAGAGAAAAAACAGTAAAACCAAACAAAATAAAACAAAGAACATAAAAGAAAATAACAAAACAACAAACCAAGAAAAAAAGAGAGGAAAGAAAAATATTTTTTTTTATAGTGAAGAAAAAGAAGAGAAGAAGTGTGTATGGACTTAGAGCAGGGGATCAGAAATTAGATGTATAAGTAGGATGAATTCTTAACAGGGGTTAAAAAGAAAAATCTAAAGCAGTAATAGGTTAAGAGAAACAGGACAACAAAAGGGGAAAAACGAGGAAGATAATGTTGGCATACAGTTAAAGTCGAGATAGAGTAAAATGATACTAAAGGAAAAATGAAAATAGAATGTAGAACATTAATCCTAAAATAAAATAAAACTTTTTTTAAAAAAGGTAAAATAATAGTAGTAATAATACTGATTAAAAATAAAAATATATTTTTTAATAAATCTTTATTGTTCAGATTATTACAAATATTCCTCTTTCCCCTCCCCCCCAATTGCTCCTCTCCACCAGGTTCTCACCACACCCTCTGCCCTTTCCCGACCCCCCATTGCCCTCATCCATAGGTGCACAGTTTTTTTGTGTGTTTTTTTTCCATTTTTAATTTTTTTTTCTCATTTTTGTTTTTTTTATGGAGAAGTTTCTTAACTTTATTTTTTTTTAATTTTTAAAAAATAAATCTTTATTGTTCATATTATTACAAAAGTTCCTCATTTTTCCCCCCTCCACCAGGTTCCCACCCACCATCTGCCCTTTTCCCACCCCCCATTGTCCTCATCCATAGGTGCACAGTTTATGTTCAGTCTCTTTCCGCACCCCCCACTCCTCTTTTCCCCGAGAATTGTCAGTCCACTCCCCTTCCATACCTCTGATTCTATTATAATCAACAGTTAATATTGTTCATCAGGTTTTTTAATTCTCTTGGTTTTGAGATTCATTTGTTGATAGTTACGTATTTGTTGATCATAATTTTTATCTTTATCTTCTTCCTCTTCCTAAAGAACCCCCTTCAGCAATTCATATAATTCTGGTTTGGTGGTGATGAACTTCTTTAGCTTTTTTTTTTATTAGTGAAGCTCTTTATCTGGCCTTCGATTCTGAGTGATAGCTTTGCTTGGTAGAGTGAATCTAAAAACCAAAAGAATTAAAAAATCTGATGAACAATATTAACTGTTGAATATAATAGAATCAGAGGTATAGAAGGGGAGTGAACTGACGATTCTCGGGGAAAAGTGGAGTGGAGAGTGTGGGAAGAGACTAAACATAATCTGCACCTATGGATGAGGACAATGGTGGTTGGGGAAAGGGCAGAGGGTGGGGTGGGAGCAATGGAAGAGGAAAAAAATGAGGGACATTTGTAATAATATGAACAATAAATATTTATTTTTTAAAAATGTGCAGTAGTGAAGGTCATTCACTTCCTCTACTATTCTGTTTGGCTTGCCTGTTTCCTGTCAGGTAGTCAGGACAATATTGAAGGTCCCTGTGTTTCAAGCTCCTCTCTTTCGTAAACTATAATCCTGCTTTCAAGCAGGCAGTATTTCTTTGGTACTCAGCCTGCCTTTAGTGTTATCAATTTGTGATTCAACCTCTGGGTCGCAGTATTTCTGTTTTGACATCCAGGGTTATAAGTCCTCTCTACCCAGTATTTAGATTTTGTTTTCCCTGCCACACTTAGTACTGTTTTGGGGAATGGACTTCCCCGGAGGTAGTTTTCTGATCATTTCTCCCTACTTTGGTCCCTTGGTTCCACAAAAACAACTTTCTCCTGCAGTCTCTGAGTGTGTTTTTGATTGGGTGATCCTATGTATTGGGCTTAGTAACCAAAAGCAAGGATTTAAAGATAAAAATCCAGAGAAAGCACGGGAACTCATGACTTTTTCACCCCAGCACTGCATGGGACTCTTCGCATGTCTCTGCACATGTCTTCTTTTCATGGCGCAGGGCAGCCAGTATACTGTAAATCTTCAGGCTGCCTTTTTGTGCACAGCCCATTGATGGGTTGATTTCTAGAGTTCCCTTTTGCCAGCAGCCTTGTGGACCCCCTCCCACATTCATGGACTATGCTGACCCCAATGGCGATGGATTTTCTGGGACGCAGACTTTCTCTAGCGCTAGATCCCACTGCATGCATTTCTCCCTCCAGCCTGGATCGCAGACCTCACCTTTCACCCTTTCTGGGTGAAATCTGACTTCTTCTGAATCCACATATTCACGCTGCTTGAGTCCCGGTGTTTGTGGGTTCGCAGATTGTCCTTGGCGTTGTGGTAGTAGGGTCCTGGCAGGTATCTGACTCTTCCCGGTTGCAGGTAAAGGTAGGCTTCTGATCATAGCCACTCTCCCCTTCAAGATGGCATGGTCTCTGTGGCAGAGCCAGCTGCTCTGGGAGAGATTTCAGCAGCAGTGGAGGCTGCCTGGTCAGAGGAGCCTGGTCCAGCAGTCACCAACAGTCCCTTGGAATATAGTTTTCCCTCACAAATAGACACTCTTCATACGTCCACACACTCTCTTTTCATTCTCTCACTCACACACGGTCTTGCAGCCTGCATTCCCATTGGCAGCCATCTTCGATCTCTCAGAATTTATCAATCTTTTCATTAATTTTTTTCTCTCTGGCTCAATCAGCATACTAGTAAGGTTATGGGAAATCTTATATTTCTGTGGCAGTCTGATTCTTTTCTACTTTTTAATTTCATAATACTATCTGATTTAGGTCCTGCTTCATGTTTTCATCTGAGGGAAACAAAAACATCTAATTACTATTGAGGATATTCTGGGTTCCATCCAAATACCTTTGATTTATATTTGTTTGATTTTTAAGAAATTTAACAAATTTTTTTTTAAAAATATATTTTATTGATTTTATACAGAGAGGAAGGGAGAGAGATAGAGAGTTAGAAATATCGATGAGAGAGAGTCATTGATCAGCTGCCTCTTGCACACCCCCTACTGGGGATATGCCCGCAACCAAGGTACATGCCCTTGACCGGAATCGAACCCGGGACCCTTCAGTCCCCAAGCCGACGCTCTATCCATTGAGCCAAACCGGTCCCGGCAAAATTTAACAAATTTTTATATTTGTTTGATTTTCCCTCCATCATGTTAACCCCCACAGTTTCATCTTCTTTTCTCCTGCTTTAATTGCTTACAGAGCTGTACTGAGATAAAACCTATGAGGAAATCCATATAATAAAAAGCCTTTCTAGTTAATTGCAGAGTAGCACTTACTTTATTTTCCTTTTGCAGTCTACCCGCATGGGGAAAACATATGCATGTATCTGTCTCTATGTCCCCAGGTTTTCTTCAAGTCTCTTCCATGAAACATGAACTTCCCACATCATTTTCCCTGCTACTTTTACTATTTCTGGAATCTTAAGTTTTAGTGTCAGTATTATAATATTTGAAACATTTATTATTTTTACATATTATGAATAATCAGACATTTTACATATAAATTAAGTAGATTTTAAAAATAGCAACAAAGTGTTCAAAAAAAGGCCTCAGTCTTTTAACTGTTCGCCTAATCCAAATATCAGGCTCATTTTTATTGCCCAGCTTTGTAGTTCTTATCATAAAAAACTAATGGATCATCAATCTTTAAATTTGATTATGAAAGATTCAACCCAGGTCATCCTTTATATGGGAACTTATTTCCTTTAAATGCCATCATTATTATATATTAAAAGAATGGCATTTTTTAAAGATTTTAGTCCTACCAGTTTCATTCAGTGGATAGAGCTTCAGCCTGTGGACTGAAGGATCCTGGCTTCAATTTCAGTCAAGGGCACATGCCTGGGTTGCAGGCTCAGTCCCCAGTAGTGAGCATGCAGATGGCAGCCAATCAAGGATTCTCTCTCATCACCTTTCTATCTCTCCCTCTCCTTTCCTCTCTGAAATCAGTCTATATATGTAATTTTTTTTTTTTAAAGAATTTTTAAGAGAAGGCATAAGTCTCATTAAAAAATGTTATAATCTCAGTCCAGGGTTGGAATCATCATTATTTTATGTTTTGCAAAGAAAGGGACCAACTTTTAATTTTAACCAACAGATGTAATAGTGAGTTGAAAATTATTGAGTTCATGCTCATGTTATGTTACAGACATTATTCTATGCATTTTATATGTATTGATTCATAGATATTTTCTAACAACATATAGGTACTGTATTTACTTCCCTGGATAAAAGGCACAGAATCGTTTAGTCACTTGCTGAGGATAGGATTTGAACTTGGGCAGTCTGGGTCCATAGTCCATATTCTTAGCCTCTGTATTCCCAGGTTGTGTCATTTTTTTATGACTGGTACTTTCATTATCTAATTTTCCCCTCCCACTTTTAGTTGGATATGAAAAGAAGATGAAAATATACAAACCTGTTTGAGTATTTGTATTGCTTAAAATAGTGATTTCTGCTAAATAAGCCACCTTCAAATTGATAATGGAACCACTATTATAAAGTTTCACTTTTCATTCTAAAAGTCCAAAATAGTTTTTCCTGATCATGGAACAGCTCTTTTCGGAAGGGTGATGTATGAGCCATAACCCTTCTAACTTGTGACTTTACCATCTTCAGTAATTGGCTTTTTATAGTTGTGTTTGCTTCAGGCAGACCAAGGAAAGCATTGGATTGCAGGTGAAAAGGAGCCTGGCCTGTGCCTGGCAATGGCAGGCATTCACTTTCGTGGGCTGGAGCTCCAGCTTATGGCACACCTAACCACAGGGGGAGCTAGGACATCTCCCTACCCAGGAGGCAGATACGGAACAGCTAGCAGATGTTGCCACAGTATCTAGTGATAACATGTTTCAAGTGTCTTTGAAGAAAATTATGGTAGTTTTTTAATGAGAATGTCATAGAATGTTTTAAAAGCTCATAGACATACAGAAATGTTAGCTACTTTAATTGTATTTTAGGGAAATTGAAAAGGCAAATTTGTATTCCTTAGTGTAGTGTCATTTTCATGTCTTTTAAGTACATGTGTGTTTTTAACCTTTTCTTCAATTTTCATTTATAGGGCCCTTTAAAAGGACGCAGAGTTGAAGGAATTCAATATGAAGATATTTCTAAACTTGCTTGAGTTTGAAAATTTGTGAACGTATTAAAATACTAAAGCATCAAATTGGTGTTCGCCAAGGCATTATGAGACTCTACTGTGTCAGGGTATTTCTTTTATATACAGCAAATGGATTTATGTAAATATTATTGTATAGTTGTTTAGCTAAACTTGTAGGAAATCTAATTATGTCTTATGAAATATCAAACTATGTAAATTTGTTCTTATTTTTGTTTATAATATTTCTTTGATTTTTAAAATTTGCATTAAAATAATATTGTAAACTGTTTTATATAAGGCAGTTTAGAATCATATAATTAGAGGAAATTCTTATATACTCTAAATTTATATTTTTAGTAGGAACGTTGAACTATAAACATAGTTACATTTTAAAAAGTCAAACTAAATATAATAGCTTTATTGAGATGTCATTCATACACCATACAATATCACCCACTTAAAGTGTACAATTTCAGTGGTATTTAGTATATTTATAGAGTTGTGCAACCATCACCACTTTCTAATTTTAGAACATTTTCATCACCCCCAGAAGAAATCCTGTACCCATAGTTACTCCCTGTTCTCCCTCTTTTTCCAGCACCTGGTAGCCCCTAGTCTACTTTCTGTTTCTAAGTATGTGCCTGTTCTAGACATTTCATATAAATAGAATCACACAATATGTGGTATTTTATGACTGGTTTCTTTCACATAACATAATGTTTATAAAGTTATTTGATATTGTGGCATATTTCAGTATTTCACTCCTTTTTATTGCTGAACAGTATTCCAGAAATAGGATATACCACACTTTTTAAATACATTACCAGTTGGTGGACATTTCAGTTCTTTCTACTTTGGGGCTATTATGAATAATCCTTTCTAATAAAGAGAAACATGCAAATTGACCGTACCTTTGCTTCTCCCACAAGCCACGCCCACCAGCCAATCAGGGTGAGTATGCAAATTAAGACACCCTCCAGACACCCAACGTGTCTGTTAATTTGCATATTGAAGCCAGAGCAAAGAAAGAAGCCAAGCACTGCAGAAGGGAGCAAAGCTGCGGAGAAGCAAGCAAGCGGGGTGGCAGAGAAGGCAGGGCAGGGAGAAGGGAGAGAAGCCGCTGGGGCAGCGGAGAAGGAAGGGAAACAGGCGGGCTGGGGAGAAGGGAGAGAAGCAGGCCGGGCAGTGGAGACTGCAGCAGGAATCCATATTGCAGGAATCTTCCTGCAAGGGGCATCTAGTGCTTCTATATTTGTGTATAAGATTCCATGTGAATATTTCAGTTCCTAGGAAGAGAGTTGCTGAGTAACATTGTAACTCAAGATACCATGTTGAACATTCTATGGAACTGCCAGACTGTGTGCTAAAATGGCTATACCATTTTACAATTCCACTGACATGTTGAACTATACATTTTTAAATAAGTAGAGCAGTATGTTATGTAGGGATACAAAAAACTTGAAACGCACCCCACACTTGCTTATGTACCCAGAAAAAAGGAGAAAAGAAAATTTATAGTTCGTACAACTGAAAAGGAATAGAACCTAGCTTCACGTGCAGTGGGGACTCGGTGTAAGGACAGGATCCCAGTGGGTCTTTGGACTCCATCTGATGGCAATAAGGCTAAAGAAAAGATGCCACTTTTTATGATAATAAGTGATTATTTGAAGCATGTAGAATGATTTGAAGAAGACGAGTAAGTACTAAAATAACTCCTGATTCTTAGTTTATTTTTACCATACATTGAGGCACTCTAATTTCCCTTTTTAAAAAATATTTATTGTTCAGATTATTACAGTTGTTCCTCTTTTTCCCCCTCATAGCTCCCCTCCAGCCAGTTTCCACCCCACCCCCTTTCCTTACCCTCCCCACTATCCTTATCCATAGGTTTACGATTTTTGTCCACTCTCTTCCTGCACCCCCCTCACTTCCTCCCAAGAATTGTCAGTCCACTCCCTTTCTATGCCCCTGAATCTATTATATTCACCATTTTATTCTGTTTGCCAGATTTTTTAATTCATTTGCTTATAGATATGTATTTGTTGTCACTTCGTTGTTCAACATTTTTATCTTTATCTTTTTTTTCTTATTCCTCCTCTTCTTAAAGAATACCCTTCAGCATTTCATATGATATTGTTTTGGATGTGATGAACTCCTTTAGCTTTTTCTTTTTTAATATATTTTATTGATTTTTTTACAGAGAGGAAGGGAGAGGGATAGAGAGCTAGAAACATCGATGAGAGAGAAACATCAACCAGCTGCCTCTTGCACACCCCCTACTGGGGTTGTGCCCACAACCATTGTACATGCTCTGTAACTGGAATTGAATCTTGGACCTTTCAATCCGCAGACCAACGCTCTATCCACTGAGCCAAACCGGTTTCGGCTCCTTTAGCTTTTTCTTATCTATAAAACTCTTTACCTGACCTTCAATTCTACAGGATAGCTTTGCTGTGTAATCTTGGTTGTAGGTACTTGTTATTCATCGCTTTGAATATTTCTTACCACTCCCTTCTGGCCTGCATACTTTCTGTTGAGAAATCAGCTATCAGTCATATAGGTGCTCCCTTGTAGGTAAATAACTGTTTTTCTCTTGCTTTCAAGATTCTCTGTCTTTTGCTCTTGGCATTTTAATTATGGTGTGCCTTGGTGTGGTTCTCTTTGGATTCTTTTTGTTTGGGATTCTGTGTGCTTCCTGGACTTATAGGTTTATTTCTTTAACCAGGTAAGAGAAGTTTTCTGTCATTATTTGAAGAATAATGTTTTCAATATCTTGCTCTCTCTCTTCTTCTGGCACCCCTAAAATTCAGATGTTGGTACACTTGAAGTTGTCCCAGAGGCTCCTTACACCATCTTCATATTCTTGGATTTATTTATTTATTTATTTATTTATTTATTTATTTATTTATTTTTGCTTTTCTGGTTGGGTGTCTTTTGCTTCCTCATATTTCAAATCTATGACTTGATTTTGGGGATCCTCTAGTCTGCTTTTGGATCTTTGAATATTATTCTTTATTTTAGTCAATGTATGCTTAATTTCTAATTGGTCCTTTTTCATATTCTTGATTGTCTCACTATATTTCTTGAAGGTTTCTAGAAGATTCTTGAGTATCCTTATAACCATGGTTTTGAACTATATATCCAGTAGTTTGCTTTCCTCCATTTCTTTCATTAGTGACCTGTTTCTTTGTCTCTGCATTTTGGCTGCTTCCCTGTGTTGATAGAGTGGCTTTGTGTGCTAGGTGTCCTGTAGGACCCAGTAGTTCAGCCTCCCTAATTACCTGAGGTGGACACTCTTGGTACACCCCTTTGTGGGCTGTGTGCACAGTCTTCTTATAGTTAAGTCTTGATTGCTGTTGGGATCACTGGGAGGAATTGACCTCCAGATCAATTGGCTGTGAGGACCCAGTTGTGTCTATAATGGGAGAACTTCTGTGCTGAAGACACTCTTATGGGGCTGGACTAGCTTCAGGGGCTTTGGTTCTCACTAGGTCTTCCTCCTGAGTGTGTGTCTTATGGATGTGAAGAGTTGTACTCTGGATGGTCTCACTATGACCACTTGGTACACTGGCTCTTTGATCTCTAAGGAGGTACAAAGTCAGCCACCTCCTGAGGCCACCCAGTAGGAGCTACGGAGAGATTTGCAGATTCCTCTTCTTTGGGGTTTGGAGGTACCCAGATGAGGCCCAGCTGTGAAGCAATGCAAGCTGCGGTGGAGCTTTGGGCCTTCTTTTGGAAGCTCTGGCTCTCTCTGACCCAGCTAGAGTTTGTTAGGTTTAAATTGAAAAAGGCCAGTCTATTCATATGCAAAAGCCTTTATACACAGCTTGGGTGGGTTTGTAAATTGGGTGGGGTGGGGTCTCAGGGAATCACCAGGGTCAAGCAAACAGCAATACCTGCCCATCAGCTCTGCCCTGAAGAAGTCACCAGGTCTCTGTGTCCCATGGCACCATGCAGGAACAATGATTGCTGCAAGCTGCCCTTGCATTCCTGCCTGATGCCAGACTGTTCAGTTTCTCTCTGTATGAGTCTGGGTCTCTAGAGTCTTGCCCGTAATGAGTTCAGAGCAGTCAGGAGCTTGTATCTCCCTCCTGTTCGAAAAAAGACAACAGTGTACCCAATTGCCAGCCCCTTTTATGTGTGCCTCCATACTTCCACACCTTGGCACCTACTACCGGACTCAATGCGCTTTTCTCTTTCCTTCTAGTAGTAGAATTTCCACTCAGCCAACGTTCTCATGCTTCTGGATGATATCCATTTTGTCTTTTAGTTGTAGTTTTGATATGGTTGTGTGTCTACCTATGCCACCATCTTGGTTGTCCCTAATTTCCCTTTTTGATTGTTGCTTTGGATAGCCAGGTTCCCAACTCTAAGAAATCTTGTTTAGTTTTCACTATATTAAAAACACAAACAAATTTATGACAGGAATGATCTGAGCCAAGAGTCTGGATTTCCTGGAACACAGACTTTCATTTTCCTAACAAGGCATATATATTTAATTGGTTTAATGGAAACTGTTTACTAGTAGATTGATATTTAAGAGAATCTTTGAAGACAGACTGCATAAATACTAAAGATGATTAATATATCTTACAGACACGAGCCCTGTTTACCTCAACTCTATACAAAATACAATATTGATTATCAGTGGGTTGCATAGTGCTCCACAAAATAAATATAATATAGGCAATTGTCACGTTTTCCTTCACTGAGAGCATACTTTCAGAAATTAATCAAGAGGTAGACAATGGAATAGTTCCTTTCTTTCCAGTGAGTCCCATTAATTTGGTTTCTTTGGAATTCAAAATTGATTATTCATTTGTAATTAAAAATTAATTATATAGAGAAGGCAGATTTCAGGCCTCAAGGGAAATGTGAACCATATTAATAAAGTTATTTTTACAGGCAATAAATTTCAAAACACCAGCTATTAATAGTTTTGATAATTTGAATAATACAAACTTGATTTTAAGTCTAGTTGCTTTTGATAGCACTCTTGCTCAATATTTGCATATAAATATACACCCCAACATTTTCATCATTATTTTAAAAACACAGCATATTTAAGATATTAGGAATCAATGTTATCTAAAGGTAGAAGTTTTAAAGTAAAGATTTTTACCAAGTAACAATGACAAGAACCCACTTTTGAAGTCTGCATTGAATATTAGCATTTTAATGTTAGTATTTTTGAAATAGGAAATGGAAAAGATGTAAATTTTTTAAAAGCATTTCATAGATGACCAATTTTTATAGAATAAAACTAAAAGGCAATGCCATTTATCTCCTAAGTACTGGGATAATTGCTTTTTCAAAGATAGTTTGGGTATTGTAGTTTCGTCTACATTCTACAATGAAAAATGATATTAATCAAATTATGGAGAGAAAATTTCTTAAAAGTACTTTAAAAATTTTAAATGTAATTCTATGAATTTGGTCTTTGAAAAAAAGTGCATTTTAAGAATTGATTTATAAAAGAAAGTTATAAATAAAGGAAAGCACAAAATTACCATGGGTAAGACTTGGACTGTGTCACCAAAATCTGCTATACCAATACAGACATGAGAAAGTCACCTGATTTCACTTTAAATTTGTTTATTTTGCCTTATAAATGTCATTAGCCTTTTGTTAGGATGTAATTTGCTAGTTAATTTATTTTTAAATAAATCTAACCATATAAGGTTTAAAATTAAATGACATTACTCTTAGGAATTGCTTAACTACAAATAAACTCAAGGTTTACAAGGAGCACTACTAAAGAAGATTCGGTGTTCAAGAATCTATTAAATTTATGTGGATCTTATTGCTTCACAGATGAGGAGCTTCCAGAGCATTTGGAATGGTGATTCTCTCAGAAGTCATAGTAACATTAATACTGTGTACAATTAGCCATCTGAGATAGTCTCCTGAGCAATTTTAAATGTGTGAAGAATTTGAGATCAATGAAGTCTCCAAGGTGATCTTAGAATAATGTTAAGGAGGCAGGACTGTAATAGGATTTAATTTAATCAGAAGACACCTACCCAATCATATTTTATCTTATTTGGAGAAGGGCTGTTTTAACAGAATGAGGCTAGTGAACTAAGGCCTTGTTATGGCTTATTTTATGTGTCAATTTAGATGGGCCAAGGGGAGCCCAGAGGGTTGGTCAGACATTTTACTGGGTGTGTCTATGAGTATATTTTGGGTGAAATTTACATTTAAAAATGTAGACAGCCCTAGTCAGTGTGGCTCAGTCATTAGAGCATCAGCCTGTGCACCAAAGGGCCACGAGTTCCATTCCTAGTCAAGTACATGTGCCTGGGTTGTGGGTTTGATCCCCAGCTTTGATCGGTGGTGTGTGTGGGAGGCAACAAATTGATGTCTCTTTCACATCAATGTTTCCCTCCTTCCCTTTCACTCTGGCTATATATATATATATATATATATATATATATATATATATAGCAACACTCTAGTCCATTTGGCTCAGTGGATAGAGCATTGGCCTACGGAATGAAGGGTCCTGGGTTCAATTGTGGTCAAGGGCACATGCCTGGGTTGTGGGCTCAAACCTCGGGGGGGGGGGGGGGCATGCAAGAGCCAGGCAATCAATGATTCTCAATGATGTTTCTATCTTTCCCTTCCTCTCTGAAGTCAATAAAAATAGAAAAAAAATCAATGGAAAAAATATCCTCAGATGAGGATTTAATAAAATAAAATAAAAAGTATACTGAGTAAAGCAAATTGCCCTCTTTAATGTGGGAGGGAGGCCTCATCCAATTAGTGTAACAAAAACTGACCTTCCCCCAACTGACTGCCTTTGGACTTCATCTATAACATTGATTCTTCTTGCCTAATGGCCTCTGAACCAGAATATCAGCTCTCCCTGGGTCTCCTGCACCACTGGTCTACCTTGCAGATTCTGGACTTTCTGTCTTCATAATTATGTGAACCAATTCCTTATAATATATGTCACTCTTCTTATTCCACATTTCACCATATAACCTCAAAGCTGAATTTTTCACTTCACTGACAGCATAAAAATGTATTCAACCTGCAAAGTTGAGGATCTGACATTTAAGAACAATGAAATCCCAGTAAATACCAAATCTAGGGCTCTGCCTGGATGACAGCTTGACTTGCCAAAGCAGCTTTCCTTGCCTCACTTTGATGAACTCACCTTAGCATCTGTAGACGGAACAAAATCCTAAAGCTTCTTTGCAAAGCATTTATTTTCTTCAGATGTGTTAATATCTGGTTAGGTTTTAATATTAGAAGAATGAATGCAAAAGAATGGGAAAATGTACATTTATACATTTAATTTCCAAAACAAAAAACCTTTAAGGCCATTGGAGGAAGCTATAGAGCTGAGGCACAAAGTAATCCTTGTAGTGTCCATCGATGAAACCCTTCCCACTGTTGTGTACAAACCAACAGGGAACATCTGTTCCAAATACGCTGTCTGTCCGGTAATCTTTCTGCAGGCCTCTGCAAGGAAAATGGGGGGTATGGTTAGGGCACAGACCAAAGCATTCCAGCCTGCGAATCTCCAGAGGAGACATGCTCTCCCCCTTGCTGTTCTTTGTGCCCCTTCCACCACCACATCTGCCTGCCCTCACCCTTCCCCATTCCCCAAGTCATCTGAATCTGGGCTGAGTTTTTGAAGGACAGAATACTAGTAAACAGTGAGTCCAGATATTAGATAATTCAGATATCCCTTACTGAGGACCAATGTGGACTTTTCCAGCAAGGAAAAGAGTACAAATTAACTTAGAAATGGAAAGAAGGTGGGGACACAACTCTGAAGTGTGGGCTTCACCTCAGATACTCAAGAAGGCTCTAGTTTGAATATAAAAATATACATTCTCTATCACAGTGGCGTGTGGGTATTTATGTAATTTCCTCCTTTGGTCAGCTTTATCCAGCTGGTGAGCATAGGGCTTCTAATGTAGGAAGGTGAGAACAACAGATTAATTAATTTTGGCATTTCATGTACATGTTTATATATGTAGTCATTTTCATTTCAGAAGGTAAGCTGCAGTGTCCTGCAAATGTTATGTATGTGCCTATTCCTGATGAGTGTTTGGTTTGATAGGTAATGCTGTGAGTCCAATCCTAGAGGAAACCCTGTTGCCACTGTCATATGCATCTGAGGCTTACCTTGTGACAACCAGCTTATGCCCTTTCACTTCCATGGTGGCCTCTGGCTTCTCGGGGTTCTTCCCAGGTCGCTCATTGAAGATGTGTATCTTTGGCTCATGCATGAACTGGCCTAGTGAAATGAAGGTCAGACAGCGATTTACATGTTACCCAAGAATAACTAAAAAGACAGGCTGGTCATTTAATCCAAGCTACCAAGTTGCTCCTCCCTCCAGAATTTCTGGCGTAGAAAGACATCCTCGGAGGAAAAGGGCACAGCAATGGGGGAGATGTAAAGTGACCATGCTGCTCACCCCATGTCACCTTACATGTGAGGCTGACTATTGGGTCAGAAGTAAAATCTGATCAGGGCAGGGGGTGAAGATCAGCACCTGAGAGCATAGCTTACATCACAGACACAGGTTTGTGTGTGGTGTCATATGCTTAAACTGGAGCCATTCTTTTAAAAGTAGGAAGAGTTGGCCTGAATATCCTGCTTGTCATCACAGACTTCGTAAGCCAGTTCACTCCTCTTTAATTAGGAAAAACTTTTCAGCATAAAACTTAAGATTTATTTGCCCCATCTCTTATTTTGCCCAGTTCATGATGATGAAATCCTGGTTCTGGGAAAACCTTGTTTAGAAGGGCAAAGGTCCTAGTGATAACATTAATAAGTCACCCTGCACTGCTGTGTTGGGCTGTATTGATCATGCTTTTACTTTTCTATACATTAGAATGTTTGACATCTTAAAAATCATGTCTGGCTGGGGAGAAACTGTCCACCCCATGATTAGCCAATTCTGAAAGGTAGTAAAGGACTCCCCACCAGGAGCATGCTTTGCTATACAATTAACCAACCCAGAGCCACATCTCTGCTACTGGGCTTATATAACCCAGAAGAAATCATTCCAGGGCCAGATGCGCCGGAACTAAAGACCATTCTGTAGCCCAAAAGCCCATGGTAATTGTTCACAACAGCCAACTCTAATCTACCCTGCTCGGTCTTGGCTTTCCATGGAAACCCCTATGAAGGCTCCTGCGTGAACTTATCACTTGCTCCAGCTTCCCTGACCAAACCTGGCCTTCCTCCTGTGGCCCTGCAGGACCAGCTGTGCCTCTTGTTTCTAAGAGAAACAGGGAGTAACAGTTAACATTTCTTCCAATGGCAATGGCCTCTTTGTGTCATCACTCACACACCCTTATAAACTAGGACCTGAGCTCAGAACATACATCCTGTGCTTTTCAGTCCACACCTGTCACTTTCCCAAGTTCTAATCACCGTTATCCAAAGATAATCAAGGCCTAGAGTGGTTCCACACTTGTCAGATGGTTGACCAACACTTTACCTATTAGTCCATGTGCTTTAGGTGAAAACTTGTTTGTGGAAGGAATGTAGATCCCTAAAAAGTCTACATTGATTGGATGCTTCTTCCAAACACGATGAAGTAACACGGAGAACGACATCTCCTTATCCAGGGTAATCGTCACAGTTTTCTCTTTCTTCACCGAGACCAGCACCCTGGTGGGAAAGTTGAAATGGAATTAATTTCAGAGCAGACTCTTCTTAGAAAGTCATCCTTCTCACCCCTCGTATGAACTATCATTCCTCCCAGTACAGTCCCACTAGTTTTCTAAAACCTTTTCCATGTTTTTTTTTTTCTTCACAAAATGCTGTTTTAACTCCCAGCTCTGAAATTCTGTGAATATATGTTTGCTTAAACATACTCATGGGAAAATATTACTCATAGGATACAATTGTAGCGTTTCTGAGCATAACCAACACAGAGTCAGCTGTGGATTTCAGTTGATGGACTCACTCACTTACCCAACATGTGTTTGAGAACTTACTACGTGCGAGGCACGAGGCTAGCACCGAGACACGTGGTGACCAAAACACAGGATTCCTGCTGCCGGGAGCAGGGAGGTGGGCAACAAAAATGTTTCTGAACTCCAACTTCATATTTAAAATGATGATTTTAAGGCCTATGTTTATGTCGTGGATGTTGGGATTTATTTATGTAATGTGTCAAGGATAGGCCCGAATCCACACATAAGAATACTTGCCTCTGATTAATGACCTGAGCTGTGTCAGACCAGGATAAGAATGACATATGGGTGCCCTGGCTCAAGGTGATGGCCTCAGTGCTAACTTCTATTTTCACATCTTCACGTTGAAAATAAAATCCCAGTTTTCCAAAATAGGTGCTTAGTTTTTTATTCTTGGGCTTCTTAGCACCAACGAGTTGTCCATTGACCAAAATCCCTACAGTAAAAAAGAAAGCTTTTTTTTTTCTCTTGTGTGCCATTTTTTTTTTCATGTGTGGGTACCATAATACAAATTTATGTAATTTGACAATATGGGTAAATTATTATTACTTTGCTTTAGGATTTAATAATACTTTTTTCTTTTTAAAAAAAATATATTTATTGATTTTTTTTTATTTATTTTTTTTTTACAGAGAGAAAGAGAGAGATATAGAGAGTTAGAAACATCGATGAGAGAGAATCATCGATCAGCTGCCTCTTGCACACCCCCTACTGGGGATGTGCCCACAACCAAGGTACATGACCTTGACTGGAATCGAACCTGGGACCTTTCAGTCCACAAGCAGACGCTCTATCCACTGAGCCAAACCGGTTTCGGCTACATAATACTTTTTTCTTTGTACCTCTGACTATGTAACTATGCTTTATTATAGTTTAATTATATTACAATACCTGCTAGTTCATACTACATTCTCTTCACAAACAAGTTTTCACCTAAAGCACATGGACTAATAGGTAAAGTGAGGTAGCCTATTTTATCGGTAATAGTTCAAACACTTAGGAATATATTTGTAATTTATTTCTCACTAATTATCCAAGTTTGGAAAATATAGGACTTATGTTGAAGTGAGAAAGAAATTCCAGGCAGTGACAGTGACAGTGTAGGGTAGCAAAGATAAAATTATCTAATTTAAACATTATAAATATATATATTTTTACCTAATTCTGGATCAGAAACAAGGTTGAGGATTTTTCCAGGTTCTGAGTCAATATTGAAGCAAATATTCTTTTGGCTTTTTGGTAGGTAAATGATGAAGTGTGGGTCATTTTCAACTGGAAAATATACAAAGAAAATATTTTAAAAATCATAGAAGAAAAGAGGGTTTTGAAAAGTATTTTATTCCTAAACATCTTTAACAAGAATAAATATTTATTGTGCTTCTACTGTATGTCAGGTACTGTTCTAAACACTGGGAGCCCAGTGGTCCATACCCACTGTCCCTTTCTCATTCAGCCTCCATCAGAGGTTTATGTTAAGATAGTGGATATTTATCCTGTAACTATTGCATTTGCACTAGGCTAGAGATAAAATGAATAAGACATATACATACATACTATATATATATACACACATATATATACATATATACACATATATAATACATATGTGTAAATATATATGTCTATATATACAGTGAGTATATAGATAGATAAGATATGCATTTCATTAGCAGGCATACACAGTATATAAAAATAAAGAAGATGATATTATTTGTTGGCATACAGATGAGTGTTAGTCCAGAGCAATGAAGGATCAAGGGCTCCCAAGAAAGTATTCCTTTGTTTTTGGACATCATTATTCTGGCTGATCTTGTTTGTTTACCCATTCAACAAATATTTAGTGTGTGTGGGGGGGAGTAACTATGTGCAAAACACTAAATCTGGCCATGTTTTGTGCAGCCATAGCTAAGCCATGGCCTTCAGGAAAGTAAGGATGTAATGAGGGAGTGTTAAATGTTCTCTCCTGACCAAACTCTACTCAGGCTCCCCTGAACTTATCAATGAGGCCTTAATTTTTGGACTTCCATGTTGGTCTCTGCATTGATTATTTTAGCAAGGATCCTGCCAAGTCAGTTTAACCAGAAACCCCATCCTCCATATCTGATCTCCCTCATTATCTGATCGGGTTCCTCATCTCCCAGGCCCCCTCTCCCCCAGTGATGTCTGACCACACCAGCCTGCCTTCAGAGGTGTGGTCAGACCTGTTAGAGGTGTCTAGCCTAAACCCCCTGCCTATGCCTGTTTCCTCTTAGAAATCTTTCATCCATTGACCCCCACCCCACTCCTTGTCTATAAAGTATTTGCAGTTGAATGAAATCTCTCTCCCTCACCGCCAAACCTCATTGAATAAAATCTTCCTCACCATGCTTTAACAAATGTCATGAATTAATTTTGTTCTTTAACAGTTTGAACATTATTTTCTTTTTCTAAGGAAGCAGATATAACCACTAATGTAAGCTAGAATAAGGTAAATGATGCAATAATGGCCCATGCACAATGCTCCTAGAATGAAGATGCAAGGATGATTGACTCCACCTGACAAAGTTGGAAAAGGCCTTATGAAGAATTTGGCTTTTGAACTAAGTCTTAAAAATAGGAGAAGAAGAGGGGAAGATTGAGACACAGGAAAGACAGATATTTTATTGAGTGGACAGAATGAGGAATGGCAGGGAGGTAGAAAAGTTGATGATTTGTTTAGAAAGTAACTCAAAGTGACTTACTAAGGATGGGTTCTTGAAGAATATAGAAAAAGATTAGACTAAAAATGTGGGTGATGGAGACCACAGAACATCACGCTAAAGAACAGACCTTTATTCTGTTGGATAACTAATAAATGTTTTTGAGAATAAATTATTTGAACCTTATTTTAGGAAAAATGTGGTTACAGTAAAAATTAAGTTGACATAGCATCTAAAATGTCAGTAACCCAGGCAAGAAATGTTAAATTCAAGGAAGTAGGATGGCGAATGGGATTGGCAACAGAGCGAAAATTCTGGAGACATCTGGTAAAATCCACCATATCTTGCAACCAGTGGAGAGGAACAATTTAGCTCTGCCAGGCTTCTAGCCTCAGTAATTGAAGGGATTGAAGAGGAAGGATTGAGTTGACAGTGGTGTGTTTTCCAGGATAAAATGGGAAGAGTTGGCTGCCATCTATTGACAGGCTGCTATTTTCCAGGTACCATCACAAAACTCCTTATAAACATTAATTCAACTCATTCTCCTTGCAGAGGACAGGTGACCTGCCCAAGGGCACACCATGGAGTTAGTAAGTGCCAGAGCTATGACTCACAGCCAAGCTATCTGATTACAGGCCTAATCTCCCAACCACTCTGATATGGCTCATTCATTTTCTTTTCTTTTCTTTTCTTTTTAAATATATTTTATTGATTTTTTACAGAGAGGAAGAGAGAGGGATAGAGAGAAACATTGATGAAAGAGAATTATCTATCAGCTGCCTCTTGGACACCCCCTAATGGGCATGTGCCCGCAACCAAGGTACATGTCTGGCCGGAATCGAACCGGGGACCTTTCAGTCTGCAGGCCTATGCTCTATCCACTGAGCCAAACCGGTTTTGGTTGCTCATTCATTTTCAAGTATGTGTTTTGGAACTCAGAATCAAGAATAATCTTATTCAGAGCAGACACAAAACCTTGTATTTCTTTGTGTTCCTGACATCAGTAAGTATCTGGCTTAATTGATTGTATTCAGTAAGTACCTGGCTTAATTGATTTTGTGTCGGTACTGGGCACTAGAGGGCATCATTTAAACACAGAACAAAAGGTTCTTAATGCCTTAAAAATTAAAAAAAAAAAAACACACACAAAAAAAAACAACCACCACTTAGTTATGCTTTTTTCTTCCTTCGTCTACATAAATATGGAGTTTTGAAACATTTTGTTTGAAGGAAATTGTTTTTGTTAAAGATAATGATTGTTTTTGCCATTTTAATTAACCCAGATCCCACCAATCAAGCCTTCTCATAAATGAATGTTTCAGTGCTGTCACATTGAGTTGACATAGTTCTAGGCTTCTAGGCAACACGAATGAGACATCATCTGTAAGTTGGTCTATGCATCCTAAATCTTAATTAGAGTGAAAGTAGATTGAGATCTCCCATGACTAATTTTATGGATTCTTAGGATCTGGGGTGTATGAGCCAAAGAGTAGCCAGTGTTTATTGAGTTTCTACTGGGAACCAGGAACTTACCATATAACTACCTTGTAGGGGAAGTATTATCATCCCCATTTTATAGGTGGGTTACCTTTGGGTGGTAACTTAGATGAGATCATGAGAGTGGGGCTCCATGATGGAATTAGTGTCCTTATTAGAAGAGACACCAGTGAGCTTGCCTGCCATTTCTCTCTCTAGAGATCATGTAAACTCACAAGAAGATGGTGGCCACATACAAGCCAAAACAAATGAAATCGACCTTGCTGGCACTATGGTCTTGGACTTTGGCCTTTAGAACTGTGAAAAAATAAATTTCTGTTGTTTTAACCACCCAGTCTATAGTACTTAGTTATGGTGGCCAAGCTGACTAACACAGGGAATTTTCCTCTTTCAATGGAAGGCAGTGATGCCTATAAAAGTCTCCTAGTTTACCAGTGGTTTTAACATACTAGAGACCTGGTACACAAATTCATGCATGGGTAGGGTCCCTTGGCCTGGCCTGCAATCTGGGCTGATTGGGGCCATCTCGCCCAGTTCCAATTGGAGTTGATTGGCTGGAAGTGGGGGGTGGAGTGGGGATGTGGATAGACCTTGGGAGGTTGGCCAGCTGTGGGAATGCACTGACCACCAGGGGCAGCTCCTGCACTGAGCTTCTGACCCTGGTGGTCAGTGCGTGTCATAGCTACTGGCTGGTCATCTGGTTGTCTAGTTCTAATGGTTGCTTAGGATTTATAATATATTAGAGGCCTGGTGCACAAAATTCGTGCACAGGGGTGGTGTCCCTCAGCCCAGCCTGCACCCTCTCTAATCTGGGAACCCTCAAAGGATGTCCCACTGCCTATTTAGGGTAGTCAGACATCCCTCTCACAGTCCAGGACTGCTGGCTCCCAACTGCTCACCTGCCTGCTTTCCTGATTGCCCCAAACTCCTTCTGCCTGCCAGCCTTATCACCCTCTAACCACTGCCCTGCCAGCCTGATTGATGTTTAACTGCTCCCTTGCCAGCCTGTTTGCCCCCAACTTCCCTCCTTTGCCAGCCTGGTCACCCCTAACTGCTCTCACCTGCAGGGTTGATCACCCCCAACTGCCCTCTTTTGCAAGCCTGATGTCTCTCAACTGCCCTCCCCTGCTGGCCATCTTGTGTCCACATGGGGGAAGGATCTTTGACTAAATGTGAGCAGCCATCTTGTGTGCTAGATTGATGGTCAATCTGCATATTACTCTTTTATTAGATAGGATAGAGGCCTGGTGCATGGGTGGGGCTGGCTGGTTTGGTCTGAAGGGTGTCCCTGATCAGGGTGGGGGTCCCCTTGGGGAATGGGGTGGCCTGGGTGAGGGGCCTGTGGTGGTTTTCAGGCCGGCCATGCCCTCCAGCAACCCAAGTTGAGGCCCTGGTATCTGGGATATATTTATCTTCTATAATTGAAACTTTGTAGCCTAGAGTGGAGGCCTCAGCCAGCCAGGGCAGGTGGAAAGCTTGGCTTCCTCCATCGCCAGGGGCAACCCTACCCTTCTTTCTTCAGCTCTGTGGCTGCTGCCATTTTTCTTGGGATTTATCTTCTATGATTGAAACTTTGTATCCTTGAGTGGAGACCTGGGCCGGCAGGGTGTATGGAAAGCTTGGCTTTCTCCATTGCCGGGGAAACCCAAGCCTTCCTCCTACTCTCTGTGGTGACAGCCATCTTGGTTTGGGATAATTTGCATACCTGCTCTGATTGGCTGGTGGGCATGGCTGGTGGGCATAGCTTGTGGTGCAGCAGAGTGATGGTTAATTTGCATATTGCTCTTTTATTAGGTAGAACTAGAGGCCTGGTGCACAGATTCATACACTGTTGGGGTCTCTCAGCCTGGCCTGTGCACTCTCACAATTCGGGACCTCTCAGTGGATATTGGACTGCTGGCTTCAGCCCAATCCCTGCAGGCCAAGCCAAGAGACCCCACTGGCACACAAATCTGTACACTGGGCCTCTAGTATGCATATAAGATCTTTTCATCTTACCCCCTCCCCCCTTCCCTCTGAAATTCATCAGTCTATTCCATGTCTCCATGCCTGTGCATTGAGCATCTGCCCCTGGTGGTCAGTGCATGTCATAGCTACTGGTCAAATGGTGGAATGGTGGAACAGTCAGACACTTAGTATATTAGCCTTTTAGATAGATAGATAGATAGATAGATAGATAGATAGATAGATAGATGATAGATAGATATGCTCCATAGATTATGATCTGATTGAGACCAAGGATGTGAAAGCCATGTCGAAGTTCTCTCACCTCTCATCACATGCGGAGGAGGAGTGCTCTCAAGTACAGAAGCTCCTTTCACAGGCATTGGGATCCTTGGCGTTGGTGATGGGTGGACCCAAGATGGGAGTGGACTTGGAGCAACTTTGCTGCCATAATACAGGGCACCTGGGTAGAAAAACCTGTATCCATTAGTTTCCATGCTATCTTTTCCATGTAAGTCGCTTACAGTTTCAACAATTATGCAGACCCCAGAGGCTCTCAGCTAAGGTCTCTTCCCATCCTTTTTATTTCTGAGTTCTCTCTCCTAGGGCTCCCTCTGTTGTCATGCTGTGGGCCTCCTGTGGGCTTTTCCCCAGAGTCTGGAACCTGGGCTGGGGTTGCAGCAGAGGAACTGCACAGTGGAGCTGGGGAAGGACCTCATGCCTTCAGCACAGGCTGGTGGGGGGTGGGGATGAGGAAAGGGTAATGTCCATTCCAGCCCCTGGAGAAGTCCTGGATTATGGTCAACATCTTCCTGATACATTCCTATTCATCTACCAAAAAGCAATCTGAGCAACGTAGTTTCCCAAAGAGGTTCTCCTACTGGTTACAAAAACATCATTTTGCTTTCTGATATCCAGTCTCCTGTCTTTGAGAAACAAATGCCGGTTCACCCTGGTATAGTTGGCATCTCACTTGGACAAAATTACAAATTCACAAAACGTCCCCTTTAGTGTATGTAGGTCTTTTTCAAGACTATGTTCAGTAGTCCTCAGAAAGAGAGGAAGGAAGCAGGAGAAAAACCAAAGTCTTTTAAACGTGGGTACAGTCCCCTTGGATATGCCTTGGGACTTGCCTCAGGAAACAGAGATCAGGGATAATTTTTCAGGCAATTTCTAGGTTCTCAGCTTTCACATACACTTTCTCCTAGTTTTCAAGCAGAAGGCATACTCTCTCCTGCTTTCCCTCACCAAAGCCTCCCGGAAACCAAAGTGTCCAGTTGAAAATTGGTATAGTGCCAAAAAAACAATTACTCCAATGACTGGGAAACAAATTCATTCGAAAGTCAGATAGTTCCAATTCTTACTTTCGACTGAACTGGAGTAGAGCCCAAGCTTTCATCTAGATATATCATTAAAAATAAAAGCTATGGTATATTTACACAATGGAACACTATTAGGCTGTAAAAAAGAAGGATCTCTGACTATTTATTTCAACAGCATGGATAGACCTGGATATTATTATGCTAAGCGAAATAAACCAGGGAAAGACAAATATCACATGATCTCACTTATATGTGGAATCTAATGAACAAAATAAACTGGTAAACAAAATGGGTCGAGAGGCATGGATGAATGGAACAGACTGGCAGATCTCAGAGGAAAGGGCGGTAAGGGCAGGTGGGAAGAGATTAACCAAAGAATTTATATGCATATCCCATGGACACAGATAATGAATAGTGAAGGCCTGAGATAGGATAGGGGTTGGGGGTAGGGGTGCAAAATGGGGGACATCTGTAATACTCTTAACAGTAAAAATAAGTTAAAAAATAATATTTCAATATAGATCAATATGTGAGTTTTGTCATGTAATTTCAAAGAAGTTCAGGTAAATGAATGATGTTGCCATAAGCAAGTGCTTTCTATTACCATCTACTTATCAATATCCATAATGTTTATCAGGACTTGCACCCATGAAACACCTTTTTAAAAAAGTAGAGTTATACACATGCAATATACAGATCTTATGACATAGAGACCCACAGCTGAAACCTATATGATCATGTTGACCAGTGTCATCCCAATGAATTTTTTTAAAAGTAGAGTTGATGCTGAATCTTGTCTCTTTCAATCTACTAATGAATAACATTTACCATATAGACAAGAAAAATACATTTAGACACATTAAAATATGATTTTCAAGAAAATAGGACATTCTATGTATATCAAAATTTAAAATATATTTATATTATTTTGATGAATTGTCTACTCATAGTAATTTTCATAAAATTCAATCCAGAAGAAAACTTTGAACACTCAGTATCTTATGGTCATAAGAAATTGAAAATATTTAAATTTGTATATATATATTTCCCTTGCTGAGGAAAAGGATTATCAATAAAAGATTTTTCAAGCATAAAAATATGTTAGGATATGATTCTGCCAGAGAAGTGAAATGGAAATATAAGTTTTACTAGAAAAAAAAGAACACTATAAAATTTATAATGATGAAAATAGAATTTATTCATGTATTTTTTTGTGGATGATGGGAAGTATCAGTTATTCAGTTTCATTGGCTACACTTAAAAGAGTTATACCACAGTTTCACTTTAAAAGTTCAAACTTTACAATATGCCAGACATTAAATTCATTGCAAGTACTTAAATGAGGTGAAATAAATTTTAATGTTGTTTGTTTTTTTCTTTTTTTAAACTTAGGAAGGCGTACATAAGTTTTTAAAATTTCTTTGCAAAACATGTGAGCAAAAAAATGTTTGAAGATCAAGGCAATAAATTATTCTTAACATAAATTGGCAGGAAGAGCTCAGCAGGGGGAGGAAGGAGGAGGTACACACATAGGCCTGGGAGCTAGAGGTGGACTGGGAGTGGGTGAGGGCAGAGGTTCGAGGACCGTTAGTAAGCCTGTGACAGCTGACCCTTACTGTTTCTCCACCAGACTGAAACACTGACCTGAACAGCAAGAATGGTCTTGCGGAGGGGAGTCAGCCAGCATGCGCTCTTTCCCATCTTCACTCTCAATCACCATGGCAGTGAGCGGGGTCACTATGTGATGTTCCAGTGACATCTGCAAGATTGTTTTTGTAATTTTCTTTTTGACAGCAGCTGTAGGAGCCAGGCTTCTGTATTCAAGAAACAGAGATATTATAGAGCGTCACTTTATTTAAGGCTGAGTTAAACTCTCACAACTCCATCACTTCCAGGGGACCACAAGGAAAAAGAGAACTAACTTAGTGTTTTATCTAGCCATGCAGTCCTAAGGAATTTTTTAATAGACATGATTTTTTTAAAGAGCAATTTTAGGTTCACAGAAAAACTGAGAGGAAAGTACAGAGATTTACCCCCTTTATTAATATCCCCAACATAAGCACATGTGTTATAATCAATAAACCTATACTGACACATCATTATCATGCAAGGACCACAGGTGACATTAGGGTTTCACGGTCTATGGATTTGTACAAATGCATGACATGTATCCAACATGATAGGATCATACAGAGTAGCTTCACTGCCCTAAAAATCTCTGTGCTTTACCTATTTATTCCCACCCACCCTCCAGCAAGCGTTGGTCTGTTTTACAGGGATTGTTTTTTGAAAATCAATATTTAACTTTTGCAACAACTTACTATCTACCTTTAAAAGCATCCAGCATGCTTCTGTAAAAGGGACAGAGATATTTCTTGATCACTTTAAAGCAACATCTTACAGCCATGTGTCTGTTTTAAAATTTTATTGACATCATGGATTTTCTCTGTGAGTAGTTAGTTATATTCATTTTATCCAATCCAGTTCAGATGATCTGTTCCATCTCCCTGAGAATCTGATAGAGCAGGTGAAGTGATCTCAGGAATGATAATTTTAGCCAGCACCTGTATGTAACTCTGAAGCAGGTGGTCAAAGAACCAACCATTACTCTAGAAATATGGTTTCTATATTGGAAAGTTTCAGTGCAGGTCAGCGGAGAAGCCAGGGATGAAACAGATGACTGTTAGGGAGACCTTCCTTATGTGAGATCATCTATATAAATATAATATATATATAATATATAATATATAATATATAATATATAATATATAATATATAATATATAATATATAATATATAATATATAATATATAATATATAATATATAATATATAATATATAATATATAATATATAATATATAATATATAATATATAATATATAATATATAATATATAATATATAATATATAATATATAATATATAATATATAATATATAATATATAATATATAATATATATTTTATACACACACACACACACACACACACACATATATATATTAAAGCCTAAGTGACCTCTATGACCTGTCAACCAACTGCCGCTATGACATGTACTGACCACCAGGGGGCAAACGCTCAACATAAGAGCTGTCCCCTGGTGATTAGTGCGTTCCCGCCTCCCTGTCCCTCCATTACTGGCCAGGCTGAGGGACCCCACCATATATGATTTCATACACTGGGCCTCTAGTAATCTCATAATTGTTGATTTCTCATTCAGTCACAGACAAAAGTAATTGATGGTGACACAATCTGGACAGTGATTTCCTTTTTTTAAAAAAATCCTCACCCAAGGATATGCTTATTGATTTTAGAGAGAGGAGACAGACAGATAGATAAATGATAAATAGATAGATAAATGTGAGAAAGAAACATTGATTAGTTACTTCCTATATGCCCTGACTGAGGGTTGAACCCACAATCTAGGTATGTTCCTTGGCTGGGAATTGAAGCTGCAACCTTTTGGATGACACTCCAACTAACTGAGCCACCCGGCCAGGCTGAACAATGATTTCTGCTGGAGGTGGTGGTGGGGGTTGAGTTGGAAGAAGAGCCAGGGAAACTTCAGAGATGAAAAAAGTCTTCTGTTCCCCAATCTGGGTGCTGATTACATGGATAATGAATATAAAAATTCATTAAAGTCTTCACTTTAAGATCAGTGCACTTCACACTCTTTATGTATGATAAACCTCAAAGCAAAAGAAAATAAGGGTGACTCAGCTTTAGTTGAAGTGCTTGAAACCTGTGGAAATGAATCATCTAAACCTTGTACTAATTTGCTGCATTTCTTGGTTCTAATCTTTTTGTGTATTACCTCCAAATCTCAAGGCAAATCATACAGTTTTGCAAATCCCTGTGGTGTGTGCACTTCTTACCGCTCAGCCAGGAGTTGGTTGATCGTCAGATAGGCCCACAATTTCCTGGTGAAATCAGGATCTGCATGCTTGTCTTTCGATAGGAAATCCTCCAATTCATCCATTTGGGCCAGGGTCTCCAAGACTAACTCTGTGCTGGCCTGGACGATGCAAGGTTCAGTTCAAAGACACGAGAGGAGCAGAATTATAGTTAATCAATTCACAGTTTTTCATACCTATCTACTGTGAGTGAACCAGGGTACTCTACAACAACTTTATGGGAAATGTAAAATAATTAAAAAGGACACAAAGAAGGAAGTTAAGTATATACTTCAGGAGTTTCCAATTAGTCTGGGGTGAAAAAGGTGAGGATTTACACAATAGTTGGGAAGATGGCATAATCTCATGTCTTTCCTTTCACTATGGCTTTCATTCTACATACATGGTTCTTGGAATGCAGTGTTAGCCTATCAATACACAAGAGGAGTTGTATCCAGGGGACCAGTTAGTATTTTTAGAATAAGCAGATAAGCCGAAGTACCGAAGTCGCTGTGATAATGCTCTGTAATTGCTCTGATTTTGCAGGGTCAAATTTTCCTGCCACCACAATCTCTGAGCCTCCAAAATAGTTATGGAAACTGTTTTGAGTGACATCTGTGGCTGACGTATGGGGATAGTTGAACTGAACATTCCGGAGCAATGGAGTAGAGACCTGGTTGTAGAATTTCTATAATTGATAAAAAAAAAAAAAAAAAAAAAAAGAAAGAAAGAAAGAGAGAGAGAAAAAAAACATTTTTTTCATGCCACTTTATAGGTCTAAAGCATTTTTCTCTGAAATTCTTTAAATGCTTAACAGATATCTCTTATTCTCACAGGATCTTTGTGGAAAACCATGGGACAAGAACAATTCTCATAATTATCAGGTGAACTGAGACATAGAAAAGATAAAGACTGTTAAGAATATTACAACTGCCGAAACTGGTTTGGCTCAGCGGTAGAGAGTCAGTCTGTGGACTGAAAGGTCCCAGGTTTGATTCCTGTCAAGGGCATGCACATTGGTTGCGGGGTACATCCCCGGTAGGGGGTGTGCAGGAGGCAGCTGGTCGATGTTTCTAGCTCTCTGTCTCTCTCCCTTCCTCTCTGTAAGAAAATCAATATAATATATTTTTTTTAAAAAGAATATTACAACTGACTTAATAAGAGCCCAGCATTTTTTTCTTATCATGACCAGCATGAATAGCTAATGAACACTCAGAATCAGAAAGCCAGCTAGGTTAATATTCCCCAAAGTAGAACTTATCCCTATCTATCCCAAAGTTTAAATATGGTGCCTACCATTGGTAAATGGGAACTGACACTGACAGAGAGGGGGAAAAATATGTTCTTCTTCTACAACTTTTTCTTGATCATTTAGTCAAAGTAACTCATATTCTTTATATTTAAGGAAACTTATAGGCTACAGCTTGATCTGTGTTGCATTATAAGAAGTTGATATCCAAGATGCCAATGTACTTTAAAGGAAAAACATGGTCATGCTGATAAAGAGGATGGACGAACTGCTTGGTGGGACTGTAAAGCCATAAGAAGCTCTGATGGTGCCTCAGAAAACTTGTTCAGGAAGTAAGGAAGTGACCATTGCATTACTGCCTCGCATCTCACTGTTAATGCAGGTGTACAAGTAGAACAGAGTGCCTGAGAAAGGACAAACTCTTTCTTTATTCTTGCAACCAAGCATAGCTGAAATTATGACAATTTTCACTTAAATTTGGCCATCTTCTTTTATGTATCAGATATTGCTAATTGAATGATTTTTGAGTGAACAGAAAAAAATGTTACCTTGAGCTGTAAAGATGTATCCTGGTTTCCATAAATCCTTTGAGCAATTCCTCGGTTGTCAATGGACAGTCTCTTCAGAAAATCATAATCAACATCAAACCCTATCCCCAAACTGAACAAGGATATATTGTCTCGTATGTTCTGCTTTACATTTTTCTGAATTTTTGACAACTTTAGTTCACCTAAAGTTGATGATGTCAGAAAGAAGAGAAATGAGGGGGCAATGTTATACAGTTTTTGGAAAATCCATGGAGAGCAATTTAACAAAATTTGTCAAAGTTAAAAGCTCACTCTTTGACCCAGTGACTCAGTTACTAGGAATTTTTTCTTACAGATGCATTCATACATGTTGAAATGAAGTATGTGCAATGGTACATCCTATATAATAAAAGGCTAATATGCAAATTGACTGATCAGCGGAATGACCGGTCACTATGAAGTGCACTGACCACCAGGGAGCAGACACTCAATGCAGGTGCTTCCCCCTAGTGGTCAGTGCACTCCCACAGAAGCTGTAAGCCGGGCTCATGGCTGGCGTGCTCAGTGGTGGTGGCAGGACCCTCTCCCACCTCTGCAGCAGTGCTAAAGATATCCAATTGTTGGCTTTGGCCCACTTCGACATCCCCTGAGGGCTCCCCAGACTGCGAGAGGGTGCAGGTTGGCCTGAGGGACCTCCTCCTTATGTGCATGAATTTCATGCACCAGGCATCTAGTAGTAATGTAATTGGAAATAGCCACATATTAGAAACAAATGTACAGCAATAGGGAGATTGGTTAAATTATAGTACATTTCCCTGGCCTGTGTTGCTCAGTGGTTGAGGGTCAACCCATGAACCAAGAGGTCACTGGTTTGATTCCCAGTCAGGGCACATGCCCAGGTTGTGGGCTTGATCTCTGGTAGCGGGTGTGCAGGAGGTTTCTACCTCCCTGTTCCTCCCCCTCCCTCTCTCTTTCAAAATCAATAAAAACATTTCTTTAAAAAATGATGGCATATTCAAATTGTGAAATACTATATAGTTATTAAAAAGAACCAGGCAACTATATATTTATTTTGAATAATCTCAAAGACACATTTTAAAGGGGAAAACCATAATAATTGATAATATGTAAGATGTATTTGTATATGTACATTCATGTGTGTATGTATCGATATATATGTGTGTATGGATTCAAATACTAGTATATGTGTATATGTACATATATGTATAGTATACAGACTTGCATAGGATATCTCTGGATAGACACAAGAAATTGGTAATGAGTGGCTGCCTCTGGGGACAGGAACTGGAAGGTTGAAGGACAGGAGTGAGAAACCGACTTAATTTTTTACTTTATTGCCTTTTCCTTATGATTTTATTCTAAAGTTCAATTTTCAAGTAATCTGATCCAAAATGGGGGGAAAAAAACAAAGAATCTGCAACAAATATATAACAACTGCCATTCTAGTTTCACCATTAACAAAACGGTTGCTCTTTGTCTTTCTAAAGCTCAGGGTGCCATCCTCATGATCGTGTCACCAGTCTTCCTCCCACTGAGCTGTCATGAATAGGTTAGGTACAGTCCTTGTCCACATAACACCAGACACAATTAAGTGTTTACTCTTCCTTATATTTGTCAGTGTAAAGAGACAAAACAAATAAAAATACATGATAGAAGCAGGGAGGTGTTAAGCTATTTTGTGAATAAGAAAAATGGTCAACAGGATGCATTGGACAGAAGTAATTTCTCTGGGTGCAGTGAGGGGCTGGGGGAAGCGTGAGAACAATAAAAACACATTACTGAGGACGCCAGAGGTCCAATTGGACACCTGGATCAATCCTCACCACACATATGCCCATTCACCATCTCCCATACCTGAAGTTGAGGAAATAAATGCAATTCACTAGTATGTATTAGCAATCGTCATAGCACACGATTACAATGAAAATTAAAGTTTCTCCACATTGTAGAGGTGACACTGAGGCATTCAAGGACATCCCCGGAAAATGTCTGGGCACTGGTCTAACCAGGATGAATGTTTCAGGGTCAGAAGAAGTCTTTTTTTTTTTTTTTTAATAGAAGCACGGGTTTAAAATAATTTAGAAAGTCAGTTTAAAATCTAAATGCCATTAGATTTCCCTCTGTAAATGAATCACATTCCCAAGAAATGGCAGTAAAAATATTTGTACTAGAAAATTGAAGTGCTACTTACCTACTGTTGGATCACCGTCAGAAACCAAAATGATCAGAGAGACTGAATTGGGGTCCAGCATTCCCAAGTTATTGGCTTCGTTCAAAATAAAGATGGCCCGCAGGAGTGCCTCGTTGATATTTGTGCCTGATAGAGTAATATAATGTGCTTGTTCTATTATATACTCTTTCATTGAACAGAAACAGTCACATCTTGGGTTCGGGTTCATCTATCTAGTAATTACTCAAGAATAATTTATTCAGTACCCAAATCATTTGATTGCTTTCCAAGTGACACCAATTTTGCCCAGGCGGGTCAAGATCCCCTGTGGAGTGAAATATCCCCTTTGTAGTTTAAACTACTTCCTCAGAGATGAGTTAGCCCTTTCCAAGCATTCTGTCATTTTGTTAAACATAACATTGAAGGTACCTAACCCAGCCTTGCTGATAGATAGACTTGAACACTCCTCACTAGGCAGTTACATTTACGCTTTGCAAGCAATGAGAAGGCAAATGTCACTTACTGACCCTCCTTTCTGAAGAAGGTTAGAATAATTAAAAACTTGTGTGGGACGGGTTATGTATTTTACTTTTGCAAAGAACTTAGTATTCATCATTTAATAACAAATGTATTATTTAAGACAGACCATTGCAGGTGGGGTAAAGAATACTTGTAGGAAATAATATTTCTTCAGTGAATCAAGATTCAAATCTTATGGACATTTCTCACTGGACTTCAGGCTAAACCCACTCACCTCCATTGGGCTGGATTTTCTCAATATACTTCTTGGCATCTGCAACTTGTGTCGTAGTGGCTGAGACCAAATCATTTCTCCAGGTTCGCACGTTGTGGTTGAAATCAACCACAGAGAATTGGTCTTCAGTTCTTAGGTCATCCAATATGGTTTTCATGGCTTCCACTGTCTATTTCAACAGAGAGAGGAGAAGGGTCTCATTAAATAAGCTCTGAGCCTGGGAAGAGAAGGAAGACCAAGAATCCATCCCAGTCATCTTTCAAGTACTGACTCAAGCTATAATTCTTTTTTTTAAATTAAATTATTATCTGTGTATATATTTTAACATTGCCCCCCCCCCAATACCTCCCCTCCCTCCCCAGAGTTTTGTGTCCATTGGTTGTACTTATATGCATGTATACAAGTCCTTCAGTTTATCTCTTATCTTCCCCAGATCTCCCTCCCCTCCCCACTGTAATTTGACAGTCTGCTTGTTTCAAGCTATAATTCTTACAGAAAACCTCTTACATCAGTCTCACTCAACACAGACCTACCTCTCACTTATACTGAGCATGGGTCATCTGCATTTTGGGACTTAAACTTTTACTGACTTACTTTGTTTCAAAGGATCACAAACTTCAGGTTCTGCCTTAGTGGTGCCTGAAAATCATGTATTTCACAAGTCCATCGACTCACCCACTCTCTTAAACTAATCAAGTCTCATCTTTCTCTTCAAACCACCAAAACCTCCCCGCAACTCACACTCCTGATTCCTAATACACTAAAAAAAAAAAAAAAAAAAAAAAGCCTTTCTCCCCACAACTTTTGAAATGTACTTATTATGTTTATTGCTTATTCTCTCCCCCCCCCCCTCCTCTAGAATATAAGTTCTGTAAGCTCCAGGAGGGTAGGGATAATTTCTTAAACATGTTTCTGGTAGATTCTGTTACTGATGAACAAAGTGCCTGACACGTATTGGATGCTTAATTAATATTTATTAAATGAATGGAGGAAGGAAGGAAGCAATGAATAAATTGCTATGTTAGGGCAGTAATTCTCAACTGAGGGGAATTTCCCCACCAGGGGACACTTGGCAACGTAAGAAGACATGTTGATTATCATAGCTGAGGGGTTGGTGCTACTGGCAATTAGAGGGCAGAGGCCCTGGATGCTAAACATCCTGCAATGTACATGGTGGCCCTACCAACAAATAATTATCCAATCCAAAGTGTCCATAATACCATTGTTGAAAAATCTGGTGTTGGAGTATGAACACGGGGGGGGGGGGGGGGGGGGAGTGGGGGGGGAGGGCTTGAGGAGGTGAGGCAGGGCATGAATTTCCCTTCTTTTGTGGTTTTTTTTTTTTTTTTAATATATTTTATTGATTTTACACAGAGAGGAATTGAGAGGGACAGAGAGTTAGAAACGTCAATGAGAGAGAAACATCGAACAGCTGCCTCTTGCACACCCCCCACTGGGGATGTGCCCGCAACCAAGGTACATGCCCTTGACCGGAATCGAACCCCTGACCTTTCAGTCCGCAGGCCGACGCTCTATCCACTGAGCCAAACCAGTCCCGGCTCCCTTCTTTTGGATGCCAGAAGAGTAGTGAACACTTGGATGGTCAAAAATGGTTATTGAATGAATTAATTAATTAATGAATGAATAGATAGTAAGTTGTTAACTTGTTTAGGTGAATGGATTGATGAATAAAATAAGAAATTTCCTTGTTTGTTCTTTAGAATTACATCTACCCCATTTAATGCTAAATAAGCCTATGCTGAGCTCCAAACAGGAAGACATGGGACAGGTGGTCTCCCTCAAAGCATGACAGTATAATTAGAGAAGATATGCACAGAATGATTTCAAAGTAATTCATGAACAATGGCAAGATATTAAAGTAAAATGTTATGCAGAGGAACCAGAAGACTATGAGGCAAAAGTGTTTTCAGGGAGAAGAGGTTATACTGAGATAAAATGTTTCAAAAAGGTGAGTTCTGAGATAAATTTCTGTTATTCACAAGCCATCCAGTCTGTAGCACTTTCTTATGGCAGCCCAAGCCATCTAAGACAAGCCCTGGGGGTAAGGTGCATTGGATGATGGTGTTGTTGCAGGTTGGGGGTTGTGGGTTCAAAGAAGGTAGAGAGTCCCAGGTACAAAGCCAACAAAGAGGTACTTACTTGTTTCATTTTTACTCCCCACATTGAGCCGCTGACATCAATGACAAAGAGGATGTTTTTGGGAATTGGGTCCATGTTTTCAGGAGCAAAAAAGTGGACAAAATATCCATTAAACACCTGAAAAACAGAACATATATGTGGGGCAAACCATTACCAATGTTTGAGATGTAGAAAGATGGGGAACTGGGAAGAGGTGAGGAGAGGTGAGTCATGGTGAGCAGCACGCATGACAGTTGTCAAGAAGAGAACAGAGGTGGCAGCTTGGTGTCCATCTGTCTCTCCCTTCTTCCTGTTTCCTCCTTCCTTACCTGTGAAGGTCCAAGCCCTCTTAGCAGGTTACCTTCCCAGGGTGTTTCACTTCTCTCTCCTCTCCCCTCCTCTCCACTCCACCTAGTCTTCGGTGATAGCCTCTGCTCCAGGCACCCTGCTAGCCAGCAGTGAATGACAGAGCCTCTGTCCTCCTGAGCTCACAGGCCAGTGGAGGATCCAGAGAAGTGAAGAGGCAGTTTGCAGTTCAGGGTATTAAGTGCTACCATCAGAAAAATAAAGGTTCCAAGCATGCCCAGTGGAGAAGAATCTGGCATCTACACGGGACTTGAGTGTGAGTTTGGAGTTAGCCTGCCAGCATGAGAGTGGGTAGGGTTGTAGTGGGGAGTTCCATACAGTGCAGTGGCTCTGAGTGAATAGGCACTTTCGGGCTCTGTCAGTGGTTCAGCAAAATGGGGCCACAGAATTCAAGCATCTAGGGAGGGAGGGTGGATAGTCAGCAGGGCAGATCTGAAAGGACCTTTATGAGCATTCTAGGGAGTTTGGATTGTTCTTGAGGTGAATGGAGGCCACTCTGGCTGGATGCCTGATTACCTCTTAGTATTCTGCTGCAGGCCATAAAGATTGGCTCCCTCATTCTCTTTCTGCCGCCCACTGGTTGCTTCTACCAGGATCTTACAGGTTTCCCTACAGGGTGTGTATAGCTGTGGATACTTCCTACCTCCCTGTTCCTGGAGAAGCACAAGTTTTGGATACCCTCCAAGGGCTATACTTTAGCACAAGGGAAATACAAACACACACCTAAGACATGACAAAGGGCAAAAGAAATTTTTCATTGATCTTAGACTTCACCACTGGCCCAGATCTTTCTCCAGGCTTTGGTTGTGCCTTCCTGCCAGCCCATGAACTCCGTGCTTTGCAAAGAACCTTGAAAGTTTATGCAAGAATCCCCATTTCATTATTTTCTGTTATTCTTCATGTGAGGCCTACAGGCACCTTTCTGGGACAAGGACATGAGACCCAAGGACCCTCTATTCAAGTCTCTTGATGTGAAGAGATAATGCTTAGATATGATTTTAGTCACTTCTCTGCAGCTCTGACATTTGCCTTGGAAGCTAGGAGATACCCAGAGGCAAGGGAGTTTGTTCAGCAAGAGTTTCTACTTTGGCCTCAGAGCGGTGGCTCTAATAGTGAGAGGGCAGAGCGGGGCTAACTCCAAATCCTCCATTTAAAAATATATATATATATATTTTATTGATTTTGTACAGAGAGGAAGGGAGAGAGATAGAGAGCTAGAAACATCAATGAGAGAGAGTCATCAATCAGCTGCCTCTTGCACACCCCCTATTGGGGATATGCCCGCAACCAAGGTACATGCCCTTGACCGGAATCGATCCCTGGACCCTTCAGTCCCCAAGCCGACGCTCTATCCATTGAGCCAAACCGGTTTCGGCCTAATCCTCCATTTTGTATGTCACTGTGTAACTGGACCCTAGCCCTCACTCAACCAATCGGGGTCAGCCAAAGCAGTGACATCACCACCCTTCCCCCAGGCCCCTATAAAACCCTTTGATCTATTGAAGCTCGCTCTCTTCCGCCTATCCACTGCATCGGTGTAAGTGGGACAGAGCTCAGGCTAGCCTGATTAAACTGCTCTTTTGCTTTTGCATTGGACTCAGCTCCCTGGTAGTTTTTGGGGATCACGAAATCTGGGCATAACATTAGAGTCTGTTTTCACCCACCTCAAGTTCCCCGGCATTACTCTCTCTGTTCACGTCATACACTACCACCAGCTCTCCATCCACCGCAGTCTCAGAGCAGTTAGAGCATTTTCTTTGTTGTGCTACTGTGGGCTTGAAGGACACATGGGCCTAGAAAGAACAGTCACGTCAGAGCCAGGCCTCAGTCCACATTCCTCTGCAGGCCAGAGGTTCACAGCTGTACCCCAGCAGCATCATAGTACTGTTATTGATGGAAGGGACAGTGTCAAGGCATGTGAAAGGAGTCTCTGCCAGCCGGTTGGCCAAGTTTTCAGGCCTTTTTTTTTTTTTTTTTTCTTTTAAGATTAGGGAGAGTGTAAATGCAGTTCTCCATTACCACAAATTATGCAGTAGAGTTTCCCAAATTTGGGGAAATGGCAGGGGTCAGCACACCTATGATGCAATGGATAATCCTAGATTTTCAGGCATTTTTGAAAATGTAATTGATTTTTAAAATTGTTGACAGTATTGCAGATGTCCCCCATTCTCCCCGTCTCCCCACCCTCTCCCCAGCCTCTACTCCACCCCAGGCCTTCACACACTATTGTCTTCATTTATGGGCTATGCATATATGCATATATGTTCTTTGGCTAATCTCTTCCCGCTCCCCCCCTTGCCCCACAATCCCTTCCCCTCTTACCTTCTTGAAGAGGTTTGAAGAATTCATCCCTTCCCCGATGGAAGAAATACCTACTACCTCTAATTCTGAAAGATTCTTATAGGAATTTAACTCATCCACAGTTGGTTATTATTGGCCATTAAGCTGAATATCTTTTGCTGGGATTAATGAAAATCCACCATATGTTATGTGAAAGCTGTCTTTTAGTTACCAGTCAAGATGACTTGGGGGAAATGAGATTACAAAAGGACAGTCATTGGTCAAAATGCAATAAAACAGTTGGGAGTTGTTTTTTATTTTAATATTCTGTGGAAGACTCTAGATTTTTGCTTCGGATCACTGCTCAACACCTGACTGCTTTTCTATTCCCCAGGGCCCATGAGGAGGGCAGAACCCATGTCTGGAGGCCACTTGGATTCTCTACAACACACAGTGCTTGTGATTACCTTTTGTTCTCTTTTAGATATGACTGGCACACCATCGAAATGGCCATCAGATGTGTCAGGAACATGAAGAAATTTCAATCCCTGAGGTTCAATAATCCACACATCTACCTAGAGATGGCAAAGAAAATTACTCAATGCATGAAAATATCTTTCAAGGTTTTTTGTGCTTGAAGAACAATTGCTAAGTCCTCTGCTGGTTTTATCTTCTTCAAGTTTTCCCAGAGATGAACCAGCGTAGTCCCACGATCACTTCTGCATGTTCTTTAAATTCTCTGGGATATAATGCATTTTACCAGAGAGATTGAAGTCCCTTTAGGCAACTGAATGCTCACCTTCTATTGTTTCATTTCTCTGGGATTAATCCTATTCTATCCTATCCATTCTATTTATAAGAGAATGCATGTTATTAGGACAAGAAATAAATGGAAGGGAAGCCATTGTTAAATGATCCTGCATTTACTCTGTAGATCTGTCAATAATACAATAGTAATTTCCCCCACATCCTGGGCTATTTTTATTCCTTTTCTGTCTTCTTGTTTTGAGCAGAGCGGATAGTAGCAAGGAATCCCTCTTGGTGATCCTTGGCAAAACCATAGTCATAGCTGCCATTTCTCTATGTATACTTGAAGTGCTTTGCTGAGCAATTCAAATGTATAAGCTCATTTAACTCTCACCGATGTTATTATCTGTTATTGTTCTTACTTTTTATTTCTCATTTTGCAAATGAAGAAAAAGAGATTCAGAGTGACCTAACTAGTGAGTGGCTGAGCCACACTTCAAACCCAGAGCCAAGTTCCTCAGGCTTTGTTCACTGCTTCTTGATTCCAATAGCTTCTGTCAGCTCCAGCTTTTCAGTAGACACTGTCCTACTGTTTTTTAGCCTTATGACAAAATATGTGATAGTAACCTTTTCACATATGAAAACATGGGCACTCAGGGTAACTTGTCCCATGTCAGAAGGTCAGTATAGTGGGTTGAACGACAGCCCCCTAAAAGATATGTTTACATCAAGTCCCTGGAACTTGTGGGCGTTAACTCATTTGGATAAAGGTAACAGATGCAACTAAAAATCTTTTGTTGTTGTTAATCCTTACCCAAGGATATTTTTTCCATTGATTTTTTTTGGAGAATGGATGAGAGAGGGAGAGAGACACACAGAGAGAAACATCAAAATATCCATCAACTGGTTGTCTCTGGGGCCAAGAATTGAGCCTGAAACTGAGGTATGTGCTCTTGACTGGCTGGTACTCTAACCACTGAGCAACAAGCTGGAGCAAGAATCTTGAGATGAAATCATCCTGTACTATGCGGTGGTTCTTAAATCCAATGACAACTGTTCTTATAAGAGAAAAGGCAGAGTGAGACTGGGATATGCAGAGGAGGTGATGATTGGAGTGATGTGGCCATGAGGCCAGATGTCAATCAATGCCAGCAGTTGCCAGACCTGGGGAAAAAAGCAATAGACTCTCTCCTAGAACCTGTGGGAGTGCTGCCCACCAACAGCTTGATTTCCGATTTCTGCTCTCCAAAACCGTGAGAGAACAAATTTCTGTGGTTTTAAGGTTGTGGTAATTTGTTACAGCAGTGCTAGGAAACTGACATAGCTAATAAGAAATCCAGCTGACATTGAAATCAGTAAGGAAGTGGCCCGATGGACTCCAAACTCATACCCTTTTCAGCACACCAACCTGTCTTGCAGAGTTGAATCGCATCAAACACCATTTATAAGAGAATGTATGTTATTAGGACAAGAAATAAATGGAAGGGAAGCCATTGTTAAATGATTCTGCAAACAACAGAACCGTAAGAGGATGATGTCACTGCACACCCTGCAAATCCACACTTACCTCCAAGTGTTTGGCTAGTCGTCCTGGATTCAGAGGAAGCCTGTGTTCATAGGACCCCAGCTTCCTCCACTTCACTTCCTGGTAATGAAGTTCAAACTGCACCTTTGCTCCAGGGCGGACATTCACTTCGGTTTTAAAGTTCTCCATATCCAGAACCCTGCTCCTGAAGGTATGAGCCCCTGATGTAAGTTATCACATGTGTGACCAAGCGCAAGACCCAGAATCTAGGCAGAGGGTAGTTGGATGATGGCTCAATTGTTCATGAAAATGAATAGTATATTTAAACCTACATGTAAATTTATTTTTATGAACACTTTTAGTCTCCTCTCTTACCTGATCTTTTCTTCCGGAGCTTCTTACAGATTTGAGGGCCATTTGCAAAATGCTCCCAGTTACTGATGCCTATTGTGTGCCAGAAACTTGACACATGTCATCATAGCTTGCAAAGCAGCTCTGCAAAATGGGTATCAGTACCCTTATTTATCAGACAATAACACATGAGGCTAATAGAGAATTGGTAACCTGCTGAAGACTACACAGGTAGTCAATTGCAGGGCTGAGCCTCACACTGAAGTTTAGATAGCTCCAAAAAGAGCACCCATTTCCTCTGCTGCACTGTACTCTCATTCTAGGGATTCTTTAATCTTGAAAGTCTTCAGAAAGAAGTCATCTATTATTTCATCAAATTGAATATGTATTTCCAGCATAAGGCTTTACTTAGTCATGTACATATCAAGCCCAATGCCATCATTGGTCTTGAAACATTTATGGTTTTAAAGAGAAATTATCAAATGAGGATAATTTGAAAATTAGGATAAATAATATTTTTAAAAAGTTAACTGACTAACCCAGCAAGGTGAGATTGTGATAATGAACCCACTGGGGATCGGGGAAGTACTGTGGGAAGGCAGCTTGGGATACCAGATGGCTGAAGAAAAAGATGAGCATAGTCTGGTGCACACCTCATCAGCCTGTAACCACAGGCCTTATTATCTGGGGAGTGAACTAGGACGTGAGCTCTATGGTCTGTTGTACCTGCAGAACCTAGGAGAATTTCTGTTGCTAATAAATATTTGTGGAGTGAGTAATAGTAAGTGAGTGGGCGATATGGTCGAGGTGATGGATAAAGATGGCAAAATGATATCCTAAAGATAAAAGAACCCAATCAACCTGGATCAATGCTGGAGATGTCCCCTCTGCTTGGAATTTCTTCTCTCCTTTCTCTATCTGGATAAATTTTTACAATCGAATTGTGTTCAGTTCAAACATCGGATCCTCTGTGACGATTCTTCTGGACTCCCAGACAGAATTGTACACTTGAGCTCCCATAAGGTTTTGCACCCTCTCTACATGAGCACTTACTTCATTGTATATTGTCCTATCTAATGAAGAGGGAATATGCAAATATGCATCTTTGTGAACATCACTCTGTCACAAAGATGGCTGCACCCACAGCTGAGGCCAAGTTCCCATAAAGGGCCTTGATGAGCAATCAGCGGGGACCTGAGGCTGTGCCTCCTCTGCCCCTGTGGGGTTTGACAGGGGACCTAAGGCTGCACCCCGACCTGGCAGGTTTGACAGGGAACCTCAGGCCATGCCCCTGCCCCAGTGCCAGGTCCTGGGTCCTGAGGCCACACCCCCAACCCGGCGGGCCTTGACAGGGGACCTCAAGGTGTGGTTCCCATCCTGGTGCTGGGCTAGGGGACCTCAGGCTGCTACCCCTGCCCCAGCACCAAGCTGGAGGACCTCAGGCTGTGCTCCCCAACAGGTGGGGCTTGACAGGGGACTTCAGGCCATGCCCTCCACCCAGCAAGGCTTGATGGAGGACCTCAAGGCATGCCCCCCAAACCAGTCTGGGCTGGGGGACCTCAGGCAATGCCCCTGTCCTGGGGCTGGGCCAGGGGATCTAAGGCTATGCCCCCTGCCTGGCAGGGCTTGACAAGGGTGGGACTGGCTGGCTCTGGATCTAGCCCAGTTTCAGGGGGAAGAGGGGCAGCTGGGTCTGGGTCTCATGCGATTTTGAGGTGCATGTGGGTGGGCGGGGACTTGACTCTGGGTCCCGTGGTATGCCCCAGACCCTGACAGGAGGAAGGTTTTCATATACATTTTACTAATTTTTGTTCATCTATGACACTTCTATTATGAAGAAAGGGCAAATAGCAATATTAAATTATTTCCTCTAATTAATCCCCTTTTAATGTGCATGGCTTTCGTGCACAGGGTCACTGGTATGTAATAACCCCTTAAAAGTACATATATTATATATATCAGATTGCTAACATCATTAGTTTTGGACTGACTTGTTTGGTGTGTGCAACAGGAAATATTTCCCTTTCGGAGAACAAGAAAAAATAGATTTATTTGTGTTATACTTATTCATTTGTGTTGTTATTCAGTGTCTGGTAAGTTAATGTTCAAGAAAATATATTAATGTTTAATAAAATGGTCTATTATTTTACGTGAATGATTACTCATTTATTTCAGCCCTTTGTATTCAGCATGTGTCTATCAAAATAAACCTACATTTCTGTGAAAATTGAAGCTTTTCTTTTTTTGTGTCCCACATAAACTTAAACCTTGTTTATTTGGCCCATGGTAGCCTTTGAGTTTGACATGCTTTCTTTACATACACTTTTAGCAAATCAACATTAGCTACAGATCATCCAACTGAAGCTGTGTAAGGATAGCTCAGTTGCTGCAGAGAGGCCTTAGAGAGTAGAAACTGGAGCACCTAACTCTGCCATCTGACTACCAGGCTGTGTGCTCTTGAGGAAGGGACCGGGGAGACAGCAGTGGGATGAGGGCGCGGGCCTTACCTCACCATTCCGGTGCTTTTGTCTTTTGCTCTTGCCTGTGAGTAGAGGGCTCTACCCACGGTTTTCTCCTTAATGGAACTAGTGAATGTAGTGCCATCTACACTCCTAGAAAATGACAGAAAGCCACCAGTTGGTCTGAATATGAAGCAAACAAAAACAGCAAAACTGACAAAAACAACACGCAAACATGCCAGCCAGGTGGATTTACTGAACGGGGGCAACGAGCATTTTGTACCTGGAAGAAAAAAGAAGGGAGGCATTTGCATATTTCATACACAGGCGTCTCTTCATCTGACAGTGTGATTTAAGGCTCCCATCATCCTAAAAGCTTTCCCTTATTACTGTTGCTTGTGTTAAAAATGTTCCTTTATTTTCAAACTTTACCCTGCAGATAAGGTATTGTTTTTATTGGGTAACCTTTTAAAAGTTCTTTTCAATGGTTGACATTCAATATTATTTATAATAGTTTCCGGTATACATTTATATATATATATATATATATATATATATATATATATATATATATATATATATATTAGTGAATAAATATTTATATAATTTATGAAGTGATCCCCCTATAAGTCTAGTACCCATCTGGCACCATATATAGATATTACTATATCGTTGACTATATTCCCTATGCTATACTTTACATTCCATGACGCTTTTATAACTACCAATTTGTACTTCTCAATTCCTTCATCTTTTTTCCCCCAGCTTCCTAAACCCCTTCCCCTGTGGCAATCATCAGTCTTCTCTCTACATCTATGAGTCTGTTATAATTTTGTTTGTTCATTTATTTTGCTCTTTAGATTCCACATGTAAGTAAATCATATTTGTTTTTCTCTGTCTTATTTTACTTAGCATAATCCTCTCTAGGTTCATGGTTGTTGCAAAATGTAAGATTTTACTCTTTTTAATGACTGAGTAATATTCCATCATTTATATGTACTACACTTTCTTTATCCACTTATCTATTGATGGGCACTTAGGTTGCTTTGGCTGTCCCCTTTGAATCACAAATGTGCTCAGAAGAGGTAACTGGTAAGTCACAAGTTATCTGGCTTACATTTGGTTCATAAGATCAAACTTCTATGAGTTAAAGTTTGTCTGCCATAGCTTGCGGGCATTTTGCTCTCCTACAAGGGTGGCAGAGAATAAAGAAAGCTGGAGAAAGGTGCTGATGAAGGAACCCTTTTGCAAAGTTTGTGTTCACCCCTCTAACATCTCCCTTGGGGACCTCTAGCCTCTTTTTACATCTCCATCTCTATCTACCTGAATTTTAGCTGGCTGTTCTGTAATCCATACCAAGAAATGACAGGTTAGAGCAGTTGAATTACAGAATTTTAGAAATGAAAGGGGGGCTTATGGCATTCAAACGGGCAGTATCTCTTTCCAAGAAGGAACTTAGAAATGTGTGGAAATGTTTTTGGTTGTTCTGATCACTGAAAGTATTACTGGCATGATAGGAGGGCACCAAGAATGCTAGATATTCTGCAGTGTGTAGGGCAGTTTTGCTAAAAATTGTCCTGTCCCATGCACCAATAGCATGCTTGTTGAGGCACACCTCTATGTTTGCCTTTTTAGATGAGAAAAATCAGAGCCAAGGGGACAGGTGACTTGATCAAGGTCACACAGTTGGTCAGAGACTGAGTTAGAACTGCACCCTATGTGCCAGGTTAGCACTATTTCTATCAGTCATTCTAAGATTCAAATACCAAAAAGTTTTAAAGACAAAAGTAAATCATTTCTATTAGTAGGATATTTGGAACCTTAATTAAAAAAAAGCAGAAGAAATATTTTGCATATGGAGATCTGCACAACTTCTAGTAAATTGTAATGATTTAAGCAACTGTTTCCTCTGGTCTTATAAATCCAGCCCTGGATAGAGGGAGATCAAATAAATGTAGATACATAATTCTGTCTTTCATCACTTCAAATCTTCTATGGAATGAGATATGAAAAATGGAGAGGATAGAGGAAAATAGAAAGAAGATACAGTTAGAATGAGTTCTGGATTTGTAGTTTAAAACTAAAGATATATTAAAATAGTTTTAAATATAAATTTTCAGACACAGTATTACATAATATTCCTACATAAAAGCTTTTCATTCTACATTTGCTTCCTACAAAAAGCTTACTAAAATGCTTTAAAAATAATTTTCTAAGCCAATTCAAAGGAAACCTATTCAAAGTCAAATACTGCCCTTTTTCAACCTACTTTGTTTTGTTTAGAAAATAGTTAATTGGCTCTGCAATTTTTTGAAGTTAACATGCATGGTATTTGAATCTTTTGTTTTATTTATTCACAGCTATAATTGATCATATTGGTGTAAGAGAGACAAAAGCAGACGAGAAGTAACTCAATCTAATGCCCTAATAAAAAACAGCCAGACTGTATGCAGAGCATCGTCTCTCTTCTAGGCAACTAGAGAAGGACATCAGCCAAGTGGCGCAAGGGAACATTTAATAAATGAAGCAGCCAAGTGGGACAAAGTAACTGGACCTCACTTTGTCCAGTTGAAAGGTGTTTTAGTGGTTAAACATTTTTGTTGTTGTAGAAATCTTCAAACATACAAAGAATAAAAAGAATAATATAAACAACTCCATGGATCCATCACTGAACTACACTATTATTAATATTTCAGACAATTTCAATTGTCTGAACCCCCACTCTCTTCATTTTGATTATTCTGAAGCCAGAAGCCAATCTCAGACAGTATGCCATGTCCTTCTAGAACTCTTCATTATGCATTTTGTAGAGAATTTTTAAAAAATTGTGAGTAGAACTCGAGTTACTGGGTAGAAAAATGGAACAGATTTCAATTAAGTATAAGAGATAATTCTAACAGACCTATCAACTATACAGTGGATTGCCCTGGGAAGTAGCAAGTTTATTATTAAAGATATATTTAAGTCAAGCCTAGATAATCCACTTTTCAGGGATATAATAGTGGAATTCAATCACTCGACTGAAGATTGGACTTAATCAGTGGTTCTTATATATTTTTTCCCATAGAGAAAGAAGACAGATGATACCGAACTGCTATGCACACATTCATATATGGTTCCCTGGAAGCCAGAGCAATTTCTTATATTTATCTCCCGCCCCCCCCGCTCTGGGCCTCCTCCCCTCACTTTGCAAGAGAGTACATTAAAATGCAAGTAAAGGGCCAAAACCGGTTTGGTTCAGTGGATAGAGTGTCAGCCTGTGGACTGAAAGGTCCCGGGTTCGATTCTGGTCAAGGGCATGTACCTTGGTTGCGGGCACATCCCCAGTGGGAGGTGTGCAAGAGGCAGCTGGTCGATGTATCTCTCTCATAGACATTTCTAACTCTCTATCCCTCTCAATTCCTCTCTGTGTAAAAATCAATAAAATATATTAAAAAACATATATATATATATATATATATATATATATATATATATATTTAAAAAATGCAAGTAAAGGGAGAGGTTGTTACTAAAGAGATAGCTTAAATTTGTTTTAACTTATTAGAAATGAAAAGCAAATCCTTCACAAATTCTGATTTTTTTTTTGAGTTTTTTTTCCTTTTTTTTTAATTAAATTATTATTGTGTACATATCTTACAATTGTCCCCCCCCCCCCAATTCTGATATTTTTAACAGAAACAGATCATTGGGGGTCCACTCCACAATGACCCTTGACATCCAATGGGTCCAAAACTCTGAGAGTGAGAACCACTGGAGCAGCTGACCGTTAAAGCCCATTCTAACTATGATTCTGTAAGTAGCGCATAAACGATTTCTGCGTGCATAGAATTACTCACATGGAGAAGTTGGAAATGAAGGCTCCTTTGGGAATCTGAACATCAAACACAACATCCTGGGACTTTGGGGAGTTGTTCACCACTTTGGTCTGGATCATGGTGTTGGCCATACGGGAAGTGATAGTGGACTGGACTTTGTAGCTATAAAGAGTTACTTGATCAACATCTTCCTGTGGACAAGGAAGCATAGCTATACTCAGAAAAAAATTATGCAGACCTTCACTATGAATTTGATGCTAAGAGTAGTACATCTTATTATGAACAAGCCTAAGGCAGTATTAAGCGTCTATCTCAGGTGGGTATTATTGAGCATTCTCCTAACTTGAAATACTCCCCAGACAGAAGTCTGCCTTTATTTTGAGATCTCTTGACATGCCTTTCAAGTTTATACATCTATTAATGATTTTTAAAGGTAGAACACAAGTAGAAAGTGGTTGTGGGAAGCGAGATGGGATTGGAAAAGTCCTAGAAATAACTTCAAATGCAGGGCCACAGTGAAAGAAAGGATACAGGATTGCAAGGTTGGAAGGGGACCCTGTCTATACCTCCAGAGGGGGGTGCAGCCAGGGATATTGTGAGGTGGAAGAAACACACGGTCTCCATACTGCTATCTATCTTCTTTGATTTTATCTATAACAATTTAATCTTCTCCCAGTCTTCTTCTCTTTCCCCAAGGAAAGACACTGATAGGTGAGAACACTGATAGGTGTGAGTAATAAATTGAATAGAAGGACAAGAAAAATATCATTTTAATTCCATTATTGGTCCAGCACTCTGGATCCCCTTTGCCAGTCCTTCTCTACTCAGTTAAGGCAGTCCCAATGTAAAAAAGGCTACAGTTTATGAACATTCTCAAGGCAAGGGATTATAAACACATTGCTTTTAGGAGGTGCCTGAGAATTGCAAGCTGCTTCAGGACTATAGCAATGCAACTCCATTAGGTTTTGCCTTTTTCCTTCAAAATAAATTGCTTAAATCAATGCTAGGTGTCATCCCTCAAACTTTTTCATTCAAAATGAAACCTTTCAACTCAATATCCAGCTCACCTCCAGCTAAGATAAAACCCAGGCTGTTATTGTTCTTCCTACTCCTTAAACCTGTGCTTGCCACAATTTCTGTCAGTTCAGAGCAGGAAGCCAACACAAACCACTTCCTTTTGACATTTTCTTGCCACGGGAAACACGACCTTGAACATCTCAGGGAATCAAGTCATTTCATCTTTAGGAGTTCCTTTTCCGCACTCCTTTAACTCCAGAGCTGTGAGATGTCATATTTGAAATAAAAACTGTTAAGCTGGAATAAATATATCTGCTTGGATGAAATCTATGTTGGCAAAACTTAAGAAAACAAAGAGAAAGGGCATTTGCAACGCTTGGTGACACCTCCTCTGGGTGCTTGTACACGGTTCTCTTCCATGCTGAGTTTTAGAGACACTTCCAAACAGAATTGGGCAACAGGGTATTTCGAAAGTCAGGTAAATGCTCTCGGTGATGGAGACAAAGGAGGTAACAGAACTGATTTCTAGATAATAGGTAACAGAAAAATCATTGAGGTATCAATATTTAACAAAATCAAAGTAAGCTTACCATGGTTTCTCCGGATTCTCCAGAAACACTTCTCTGTGAAAGGAAGTTAGATAATCATTCTTCAAAAGTGTGTTACTTATTACCATAAGGGCAAAAACTGCTTTCTCTCAGTAAAAAAAAAAAAAAAAAAAAAAAAAAGTCGTGTGTGTTTCTCCCCCCCCCCCCCCCCCCCCCCCCCCCCCGGCCTGCAATCCTGAGCTGTAATCTCTTCATTGAGCCAAGACATAAATATCAAACATTCTGGGATACTATTTTACTATTTCCCACTGGTGTGTTTCTCTGAACAAATTTCTCAGCCCCCTTTGGGTTGCATGCCCATCATTGTTTACATAATGCTAAAACAAATGTTTTTAAATGAAAATATCTACCCAAACTCATGCTGAGTAGCATATACCACCTTCATCCTATTTGTATGATTGATTTTTTTATTCAATTGAATGGTTGTTTGGGTGCTTTTTTTTTTTCCTACCATGGGGCTCTGGCCATGCCATCTCCATTTGTTTGCTTCCCTTTCTGGGTCCCCTCTGTCCCCTCCCTCAATATCACTAACTCCTATTCCTCCTTCAGATCTCTGCTCAGGCAGAATTTTCTCAGTGAAGTTCTCTCTGACCCCCTCTAAATAGTAAGCATTTCATAGCAGCATACTCTTCTTCAAAGGAAGAGAGTGGGAATATGTGTCAGTCTCCTCCATTAGACTAAGCTACGTGGGAGTCAGGATTTTGATGTATTTTCTCCTTGGTGGAGCTAAGCATGGTGACTGGCATGTGGAAACTCTGTACCCTAACCGATCTGCTAGGGAATTATCCACAGGAAAGATTGTCCTGTGGGCATGGAAAGCTGAGTGGCTTTAGAGAGATGGGTGAATATTACATGTCTGGTGAAGTTTAAAGTAATAATTCAGGTGTTGGATATAAGCTTAGCTTGCCTGATTTGGGGTAAAATGAGGTATTAAGAGGTATTACATGACATAATGAGTCAATAGTTGCCTCCTACTTTTCAAGTGAAATTTTCAATGACTAAGTTTTCTCTCTTGTAGGTAGATGAAGACCCTGACATGAGGGCTTGGCTATTGGGTTTTAATATTATTGGTTTACAAAAAACCTGGACTTCTGGGAAGTAAAAAATTCATTTCCATACAAAATAAGTCACCAGTCAGCTTAGGGTTGTTTCCACAAATACCTTTCTCAGCATGTAGGCTCTTTGGGGAGGAAGCTAAACCCTTCCTGGGCTCCTGGAGAAGTCACCCCCATGAATGAGAGGATCTTGTTTATGCTGCCTCTAGAATGCAGCCCAAGTGTGGCCAGTTCTCTGAGCCACTCCCTTGCTCTCTGAGCTACACCCCAAGAGAGCAGTGACCAAGGGAAAGAGAATGTGTGGCTGCAAGAGAGACACACCTGCCACCACTGGGATGGGAAATACCACCTAAGAGGAAGTTCTTCCTTATCAGGCAGTAAAATCATCCCATAATCTTTAAGTTTAAAGAAAACACATAGCTGCATATCCTTCAAGGGACTCAGGTGGCCATTATGGTTCAGAGGCTCAGGGACAGCTGCATAGAAGTCTCTCTTGATTTTTACCTTGAAATGCTTCCACTTACGTGTAAAACGATTGGCTTCTTTCTGCTTAAGAACCCCACAAGCTCTTGAGAGCATCTAGCAAAAAGTATCTTACTCCTTCTCCTACTTCTTCAGTCATTGCTTCTTTTATTTATTTTTCCCTTTTTGAATTTAAGGCTTACTACACCTGATGCCTTCGGTTCTCGGGCACAAATTGAAATCTGCCTGGAGCCAGTTCCACAAGATCTTCATATTCTGCAAACTTAAAAAATAATTTAAGATGTTTATTTCTATTAATTAACGAAATTGAGAGCAAAATAAGCAGCTGGTGATAGGCATAGAAGTATTCATTATATTATTTTATCTTATTTCCTATACCTCTGGGCACTCTCACATTTTTACATGAATATTTCTTTAATATGTTTGCTAGTTATTAAGTGGAAGAAATTAATTTATGAGTTTGCCAAAAGATGCTGTGGCATAAGGTAGGGGAAAAAGTAACCCACGGTTCAGGCGTGTGTCTGGGGGAAGTAGTGGGTAGATCTTAGGGGCATCAACAGTATCTGCCTGGATAACTGTGAGCCATTATCCACTGGATTAAGAATGTCAATATAAAAGTAATACCAGTAAGAAGTGATAGAAAAAACACAAACAAATTTGGATGTGTTGGCTTTAATTCCGGTGGTTTCTGGAGTGGTGGTTTTTAAAGTGTTAGAAAATATGGAAGTTTCTAAGCAGACAGAGTGATCCATCTCTTCCCCCACCACCACCAAAAATAAAAATACAAATAGGTTATCCTGTTTTTTGGCATATATATATATATATATATATATATATATATATATATATTTTTTTTTTAGTAACCCACTCTTCAAGTACCCATGTTTCACCGAAAATAAGACATCCTCCAAAAATAAGACCTACTTACAGGTTTCCTTCTGAGTGAAATTAAAGGCATCCCCCTAAAATAAGGCCCTCCTAGGCTCTGTCTCAGAATGCTATTGCTAAACATGAGAGGTTTGGTCCACTGATTATGAAAAAATAGAGTCACCAGAAATTCACCAGGAAATTCAGGAATTGAATTGTTATGATGATGTTCCAGAAGATGATGACATGATTGTCATTGAATAAATGAGTAAATTCTTGATACTGTAGGATTCACAGTTTGTCTGGTTTGTGTTGACAACTACCGTACTACTGTACCGAATACAGGTAATAAATTTCCTTTATTTTCATTTAACAATAAATGTGTACCGTATTCTTTGTCATGGAAAAATAAGACATCCCCTGAAAATAAGACCTAGCGCATCTTTGGGAGCAAAAATTAATATATGACACTGTCTTATTTTCGGGGAAACAGGGTATTACAATTTTCTGCATCTCCCAGGATATTCCCATAATACATGTTGCTTTCTGGCACGAAAATAGCTTTTGTATGACTTTCAAAATGACTCAGTCCAAGGTTTTCCTTATGTAGGGATGGCCAAAGGTCTAAAGTGGAGACCTTGAGCTCTGAGAATAATTCCTGCACTCCACCAGCCCACTTGCCACCTTCCCCTTTAACAGGAATATTTAACATGCTCTTATTACAGAAATCATTGTCCACTTAGGTATGAAAAACAATACTGCTTTGATAATGACTTTTCTTATTTTCTGCATGAGTGATAATGACATGTTATCACCATCATTATCATCATCAACATTATCATTATAGCTAAAAATTATTAGGTGCTTTCTAGTGTTTGCCCTGGGTTAGATAATTTAATATGTCATTTAATTCTCAAATAACCTTTGGGTTAGGTCAGTTATTATTCTCATTTTTTTTTTTAGGTAAGAAGTGGGCAGCTGCACTCCATAAATGCTATATAATGGGGCCAGCACATTGAGCTTGATTTCAATCATCTCATTTGAAACTGTTAATGCTTTAAAAAGTAAATACCCAGTCCAGTAATTACAACAGTGAATACTTCTACTCATATGAGTTTATCATAAGTTTTCTTTCCACCCTGAATACAGTCCTTGAATAGCTACGGCAACAGGGTAGTTTCTGAGCATCCGTATAGGCAAGAGCAAGGAGGCTTCAGCAAGTACTTACTTCTGGGAGTCCATTGGTGGGGATTTCGAAGGCTTGTGCCTCAGAAAGAAAGAACCAGACGAGAAAGCTCGTGAGCCATTGCATCTTGCCGGGCAGCTTGGCCAAGGGCTCCTCCAGTGAAGAGTCTGGGGAGAATTCCCCTCTCACCGAACTGAGTTCAAAGGAACAGCAGAGGAGTACAGTTCGTTTTTAAAAAGTAGAAAAAAGAAGAAGAAAGCTCTCAAACTTTGTTCAAACATGGGACAAATATTTGTTCTGGAGTTCAAACTCTAGCTGAGGGGGTGGGTTGGACACCCAGAGGTTATTCAAACAGCAAGGCCTGAGGCAGGCCCTGGGCTGTGAGAACCCGGATGACAGTGCTGTCTCCGCTTCTGCTTCTTTTGCTGCTTCTTTTGCCTCTGCAGATGTTTGTTCCTCTTAAAAGCAGAGAGGCCTAAAGATAAGTGCCATCCTCTTTGAAGGACCAAGAGAGGAACTGCAGTGAGAACTAGAGGCAGAGAGAGAGGGAAAAAAAAAGCTAAGTGAAGTTTCTGGGGACAAAAATCCTTTGATTTAAATGAAAGAAGGAGGAATTTAGCAAAAAATGGGAGAGGAAGCTGAATGCTTTTCTGAGAAACACATTCCTTGTCAGTGCTTTCCCTCTCTTTGGTAACTGAGTACCTATTCCACGCGGAGAACTGGGCAGGCAGCTGTGCGGGATACAAAAGCCGCTCTTCAGTGAGGACGCTTCATGGAAGTGTGATGAAGAGAGTGGGGTCCTTCCTGCTGCCCTGACCAGCCTTTGCTCAGGTCGGTGGCAAGTCAGTCCTCCCCTGGCCCAGAATCCGGGAAGTCCAGCCTGGAAGCGGAGTGTATTATTCCTTCCTGTTCACAGTCTGGATAGAATAGTAAAGTTAAGTAGGATCTATTGAGCCCTGCCTGGTGCCAAGCACTTTTACTTTCATTATCTTTAAATTTTTTTAATCTATAAAAGAGCCAGGTGATGTGAGTGCTGTATTTACCCTCATTTACAATGGAGAAAAATAAGGTTAAATAATGTATTCCACATCTCACAGTGGGTAAATAGAGACAAGGATCAAGGTCGGCATGACCTCAAAGCCTTTGCTCTTCAGGACTGAGCCCAAGAGAAGCAACCTGCCGCCCATCATTGGGATCCAATGTCCCAGTATGAATTTAGACTGGAATTTACCTGACATCCCCAGCATCGTCTCTTTGATGAGCCTGTTTCTTGAGCCTCTCCTGCAGACATCTGCTTGAACAAGGCCCGTGCTGTGGACCTCAGTTTGGTCCGTGGGGGAACTCTCAGGATGTTTCTAGCGGTTTCCTTCCCAGGAATGCAACTCATGGCTTCCTCCCTGAAATTCCATGATCTAGCATCTAATCATGGACCTGCTGCTGGGAACCTTCACTCTTTAAGGAAACTTGCACCCACATGGAAAAAGAGAGTCGGGCATGGCCTCTGAAACATGAGGATATAGGGCTGTTCCTAATGGATCCTTGTCTGGCGACACTCAGCATGTTTCCTTGCACCTCAGAGTCACTGTGGGGATTACACAGTACACAGCACAAATGAATGGGTCAGTTGTCTGAGATAGCTTCCTGATTTGGTTTGAAGGGAAATGGTTTAAAGTTTATTTTAAAAACATTTCCAGATAAAAAGAGAAAGTAAAAAACAATGCAAAAAAGAGGAACTTATGGATTCAAATATGCAGAATAGTATTTTAAAAAAAACACCTATAATTTTATTGATTATATCCAAGCACATGCCAAAAATAGTTTGAAATATAAAATAGAAATAGATTAAATTTATCTGTAAGATTATGAAGGGTTACTGATTTTTTTAAAAAGGTCAACCATATACTGTCTCTAAGATTTACACTTTATAGCCATGAGACAAAAACAGACTAAGAGTTAAGACTGCATTAAAATCTATTTGCAGTATTTCAAATACCTAAAAACAGAGATTACAAAAATGGCATCAGGTTAAATATATGTCATGACAAATAATAAAAAATGTCAGAAGATGCCCAGCTGGTTTGGTTTAGTGGATAGACAGTCCGCCTGGTGACTGAAGAGTCCTGGGTTCGATTCCAGTCAAGGGCAAATGCCTGAGTTGCAGGTTCAGTCTCCACTAGGTGGCATGAAGGAGGCAGCCAATCAATGAATTTCTCTCATCATTGATGTTTCTATCTCTCTCTCTCCCCTCTCTGAAATCAGTAAAAATATATATTTTAAAAAGTCAGAAGAGATTAATAAGTCTAAAATTTAAAATTAACTCTTTGGGGAAATAAGACAATAATAATATAGATTTTTAAATTAGAAGAAAGTGATAAATCTGTTGAATTCCATAAAAACAATACACAATAATAAATTAAAATTGAAAATGAGATATATAATGATTAACAAAATATATTTTAAAATAGATGTATTTATTGCTAATAAATAGAGATATTGATTCGTATGTTAAATTTATAAAAAACCTTATGTGAAATGTAAAATATTTTAAATGGCCCATAATGTAGAGGCAAACAGACCAAAAACAGAGAAAGAAATGGAAAGTTACATAAAAAAGACTATTGAGACTGACCATTTTTTTAAAACTTCATCAGATATATAGTATCTGTACAATATGCAGATAGTGATCATGTGTTTTTAATTCATCTAATGAGGCAGATATTGTTTTCCCCCCTCAAATCTGAACAGTACAACACATACACAAAGTTTAGGACCAATTTATTTTTTAAAACTAGAGGCCCAGTGCACAAAATTTGTGCACAGGGGAGGGAGAGGGGTTTCCCTCAGACCAGCCTGCACCTTTTATCAATTTGGGACCTTTTGGGGGACCCCTGAGGATCAGGCCTGAACTGGAGTTTGGCATCCCTCTTGTAATTCAGGACCTCTGGTTTCTAACTGCCCGCCTGCCTGCCTGATTGCCCCTAACCACTCTGCCTGCCTGCCTGATCGCCCTTAACTGCTCTCTGGGAGGCGGGGCCAGCCAGGGTGAGGGATTGTGGTCATTCTGGTCTCTGGTCATTCTGCCATTTCAGTCACTAGATTTTTATTATATAGGACAATAAATATGGGGCAACATTTTGGTACCATGAAAGAATAATTCACTATAACTGAGAGTGGATTGTCTAGAAAATCAAGGCTGATATTACACAAGAATACTTGTTAAAATAAAATTTCATTAAAAACATTAAAAATTATTTTATTATCTCAATTGCTATTGTGAAGCCATTTAATAAATTTCAAATTTGACTCTGATTAAAGAGCTAAAAATATTAGTATTGGCAGGCAATTATATATATCTATATATAAAAGCCTAAGTGACCGTTATGACCAGTTGCCCAAATGACCAGTCAACCAGTTGCTATGACATGCACTGGCCATCAGGAAGCAGACACTCAATGCAGGAGATGCCCCCTGGTGGTCAGTGTGCTCCCACAGACAACCTCCCACAGTCCCTCCCCCGAAGCCATTTGGCCCTAATCAGCCCTGATTGGGACTGGGAAAATGGCTCAGACCCACCCGATTGCTGGCCAGGTAGAGGGACCCAACCCATGCATGAATTCATTCACTGGGTTTCTAGTACGTGTGTATGTGTGTGTGTGTGGTGTGTGTGTGTGTGTGTGTGTGTGTGTGTGTGTGTGTATTATTGTTGTTAATCCTCACCTGAGGATATTTTTTCATTGATTTTAGGGAGAGTGGAAGAGAGAGGGAAAGACAGAGAGAAACATCCATGTGAGAGAAACATATTAATTAGTTGCCTCCAACTAGGGCCAGGGTTTGAGGAGCCTGCAATCAAGGTATGTGTCCTTGTCTGGAATCAAACCTGGGACTCTGGTCTGTAGGCTGACACTCTATCCATTGAGCCAAAATAGCTAGGGCAGGAGGCAATTTTTTTTTTTTTTTTAACATGACAGGAGATGTGTGTGTGTAAGAAACACTATTCAGAAAAGTTGCTTCTCTCTTACAAAGAGAAACCAAATGATTTGTTTTATAGAGGATGATATTCCTTTCCTAGAAAAATCTAATAAAAATTACTAGATGCAGTACATTTGTTTAGCCAAACAGCAAGATATAAGGTAAACCTGCAAAATCAGTTATATTTCTCTTAACTAGTGATTACACAGAAAATAACATGAAAAATATGTCTTATTAACCAAGTGTATCAAAAGCACAAAGGAAATTGAATGAGGGATTCACAAGAAGAAATACTTTAAATTCTGATAAAATAAAAGAAGACACAAATAGATGGGATACTCTACTCTTAGAAATACTAATAGTTCATACTAATAACTGATTAGCTAATAAATTATTCATTAGCTAAATTAATATATACATTTTATAGAATATTGATGTCATTGTCCCCATAGAATAATTTATAGAACCTAAAAACTCTGAGGATGAAAAGATAATAAAAGACAAAAAAAAAACAACCCATGTTTTTTAGCCCTCACTGGTTTGGCTCAGTGGATACAGTGTAATATAGACACTAATTAATGCAATAAAATGCTGAGCCAGAAATACTTTTCATAGAGAACATATATAAATCTAAAGCAACACAACAGTGGAGGAATGAATTAAGTCCTGAATAAATGGTACTGGAACAATTGGATTGCGGTATGTGAGAACTAACTGTAATCCAATCCTTCCCTCCCTTGCTTAGGATGGGCCGGGTGAGCTCCCAGCCACATGGGTGTCTCTACCCAACCCTCACAGAAAAATCCTGTCATAGCTCCATTCTCTGCTGAGATGATGCCTCTGAGCAACTGAGACCCTGTGGAATATTTTTAAGAAAATAATTATGATTCCTAACATTCTGGCCCCTTCATCTCTTGTAATCTGATATTTTGAATGATCTCAGAACAACCAAACTGAGGGCAGCCTGGGTCAGTCTTTTTTTTTTTTTTTTTTTTTTTTTTTTTTCATGCCGGCCGATAACCTATCTCTAAATTCCAAGGTCTTGGACAGAATACCATGTTTGATCTCTTAATGTTCACAAACTTTATGGCTCCCTGCCAGGGTAGGTGTGTATTCAGGTCACTGGGTCCTGAACCTGGGACTCTCCTACCCCACCTTGGCCTGGGCAACTGTAATCCAATGAATTAAAAGTATCCACTGTTACTTAAACTCTCCTGATTTATAGGATGGAAATCACTACTGCAAATGCCACAAGAGTATCCACTTTCATGTATTAGAAAATCAGTAGGAAATTTAAGGGAATTTTTTTTTTTACTATATTTCATAATGTTTACTAGTAAGCAAAACAGTAACTCACTTAGTACTCAACGAGAATTCTAAGGAATATCAATAAACTTGAGGTTCATGACTCTGAGTATGCCACTGTGGCTTAGCTAACAGTGTGGCAATAGCCATCAGAAATTTATAAAATTCCGTTCTAGTTCAATCATTGTGAAAGAATAGTTTTAAAAGTCCAATGTCAAAGGTGAACTAATTTACAAATAGCTGTATCTGACCCTCTGCTGCTTATTCATTAGTTCGGATGAGACATAATTTGGAGAATGTCAGTTTTCAACACATATTTGAACTCTGATGGTTTCCTCTCATAGTGAAGTTAAGACATTTTGCTTTAGATTTTTAAAGAATTATTTGTTTTAAAATTTTCAAGAGGATATTCTATTATTCTGCCAAATCCCTTTTCTTCCCTCTTAGGCACAGGTGGGGGTTAATTTAATTTGGGGCCAGACATAAAGAAATTTCAAAAGAAAATTATTAAAAATTAGATAAATGTACTACAAGTCCAAAATACAAAATTTGGAAGTGTGGGTTTAAAGCAACAAACATTTTGCCTGATTCTTGGACATACTCTTTATTGCCCTCACTCAGAGGTCCAGGCTCACAGAGGCAAGAGAAAAATGGGGAGGAGTACATTGCTTCTACCTGCAAGTGACATGTGTCATTTCCATTAATAGGTCTATGGTCAGAGTAAGGCACATGGCCTTGCTTAATTTCAAGGGTAGTGGGGTGGGGTGGAGTTGGGGTGGGGCAAGAAATTGCAATCGTTTCCTCTGCTGGAGAGGATAGGGAATTTGGATTTTTGGTAAAGAGTAATGTCTACCACTGGAGGAAAGCTGCAACTGAGAAATGAATGTTAACAAGAATTAGCTCTGGAATTTTAAAAAAAATATTTTTATTGATTTCAGAGAGGAAGGGAAAGGGAGAGATAGAAACATCAATGAGAGAGAACCCTTGATCGGCTGCCTCCTGCACGCCCCTTACTGGGAATTGAGCCCATAACCCGGGCAGGTGCCCTTACCGGGAATTGAACCATGACCTCCAGGTTCATGGGTCAATGCTCAACCACTGAGAACACCAACCAAGCTAGAATTTTTGCAAATATCAGGGAGGCCCTTGAATGTCCCACCGAGCAAAGAATAGCAACATTCCAACAACATTTACCTACACAGCAGTGGTGAGTAACTGACAAAGGGTTACTGCAATCACAGATTTTCACTTTCCATAAGACCCTTTTCTCCCTCTTCCTGGGCAATACTGACTTAGCCAGGGCCCCTGCAACATATTGTGAAAGAAATAGACCTTTGGGGTCAACTGATTAGGAGACTGATCTCTTCTCGGAAACACTGCGGGTGTTGTCAGTTGGAAGCTGCTGTGTGGAATCAGGAAAAGGGGACAACAATCTGGGAGAAGCTAAAAGGAGGTTTTTAGAGCCACAGGTTATTAGGAGAAAGAGCCCAGTTTTATTCCACATTTCTGCTTCTATTTTGTGTAGGTCTCTCCGAAGTGGCATTTGGATGATATCACTATAAAATTCACTCGAAATGTTTTTCAAAACGTGTCCCCACTAGATGGCGAAAGGTGCTCACCTATTTTGAACTGATCTAAAGGACCCAAGCAAAGTAGGGGATGAAGAACTTCAACGTAAAATATTGATTACACAATTGAGGGTGCGAACTTCTATAATAAGAAGCCTTATATAGTGCATTAAATGAGCATAACCTAGTATTTCTAGAGCTTGATTATGTGGTTTTTTCTCTCCAAGAATATATTTAAGTAATTACATATTAATGTATTGATTGATTCTGACACTTAACACATGATGGATACATGAGTGAATCATGCATAAGTATCATGGATTAGCTGTACTTACAAAACAGGAGATGTGGATATTTATTTATAAAAATTAATCGTCCACCCAAGCTACCAATATACCTGAACACTTCCTGTATGCGGCGCCTGCTGTGAGACTGTTCATGGCATGTGCAGCCATCTAGGGGGTGAAGAGCAAATCTTTGGGGCGCTGAGTGTGTACTTTAGTTTCTACCACTTATTCTCTATGACCTTGAAAAGCTACTCAACCTGTTTGGGATTCTCGCTAAGTGAAAAATGAATACAGAAGTTGGCCACTGCTCATTGCCTATTTTGTTGTATGTGGACGGACACATCCTATCCAGTGAGATCATTATTCTGTGAGGCTGTTTTGGATGAGATTAACATGGACTGGTCAATTGGTGGACTTCGAGTAAAGCAAATTGCCCTCCCTAACGTGGGTGGGCCTCGTCCAATCAGTTGAGGCCTAAATAAAAGAAAAGACCCACCTTCCCCCCAACTGAGAGAGAATTCTGGACTCAAACTGCACCTGTTCCCTGAGTTTCACCCTGCAGGGTTTGGACTCACCAAGCCTCCACAGTCACATGAGCCAATTCCTTAAAATATGTCTCTCTCTTAGGTGTACGACTGCTCTTCCTCTGGAGAGCCCCAAGACAGCTGTCCAGTGAGTGGGGCTGATTTTGTTTCTCTCCTGAACAGGCTGTTGGGACACATTCTCCGGTGAAGGAATCTCCAGCTGCACCTCCCTCAGCAGTGGCCATGTCCCTTCTGCAGTTGCTCAGTGCCTCCCTCAGCCGCTGGCTTCCTGTGATCTACTCCCCTCTAATGGAGTGTCTCCTTGCAGTTCACAAGTGAAGCAATCAGGTGACCCAATCGCAGCTCCCTCCCACACCGCAGGCAATGTGCAGTTCACTCCTCAGATTGCCTTCGCCCTCACAGATGGCTTCAGCCAGCCTCATAGGGAGGGGAGACACCAGAATGCACCAGACAACCTTTTCCAAAGGGGCCCCTTACCTCAGTCCTCTCAGCATCAGCTTTTGAGGTAGGTGGTGGGTGAAAGGGCACAAAACTGGCTTGGGGAAACATCTTTTCAAGACCTGCATGGGGAGTGAGGGTAGCACTTATTTTGCAATGTGGCATGGCGGGTCCATTTTAGCCTTAATCTTTGAAAGAGTCCCTACATAATGTTTTTCTCTTTCCTCTCTCCTCTGATGTGCAAAGTGCAGGCTTTAGGGAAGGACACCAAGTAAACATTCAGAGGGTGTGGTAGGCTGAATAACAACCCCAAAAAATTTAAGTCCTGATCCCCACAACCTGTGAACATGCTACTTTACAGGGCAAAAGGGATTTTGCACATGTGATTAAGGATTTTAAGATGAGGAAATTATTCCGGATTATGTGGGTGGGCCCAATGTAAAAGAAAGAGGGTGACAGGAGGGTCAGAGTCAGAGAGGAGCTGTGATGATGGAAGCGGAAGTTGGAATGATGTGGGATCATGAGCCAACACAGTTGGCCTCCAGAAACTGGAAAAGTAAATGATTCTTCCTCAGAGCCTCCAGAAACAACAGGGCCCAGTGAACCTATCTTTAGCCTCAGGAGGAAGGAGCTGTGAGAGAATGCAGGTGAGTTGTTATAAACCACTACCTTTGTGGCCATTTGTTACAGCAGCCACAGGAGACTAATACAGATGTTCTCTCAGAATATCTGTCACTAAAAATATATCATGCACGCATGACATAAGTGTAGAAAAGAATGTTTCCCTTTTACTCCATTACAAGGTTCAATTACATAGCCAGGGACTTTTTTTTTTTTCTTTTTTAAAATATATTTTCATTGATTTCAGAGAGGAAGGGAGAGGGAGAAAGAGATGGGATCATTAATGATGAGAGGGAATCATTGATCGGCTGCCTCCTGCACACCCCTACTGGGGATGGAGCTTGCAACCCAGGCCTAAATCCTGACTAGGAATTGAACCATGACCTCCTGGTTCATAGGTTGATATTCAACCACCGAGCCATGCTGGCCAGGTGTCAGTGACATTTTCTGTGCTATATTTAATAACTTAAAAAAATTCAGAGTGAAGAATAACACAGACCAAATATTCAATAAAAGGACAGCAGTCTTATAAAGAAATATAAGCTATGTCGCTGTTTTGAGGTTCAGATATGAATTTATAAATCCCAGCTAGACCATTTCAAAACCTGGAGTAGTTACTTCATCATTCTGAAGTCGTGTTTTTATCTGTGTGATGGAGGTTGCCTGAGGAGAAAATAAGATATGGCATGTATAACACTTAGTGTAATGTTGGCATAGGGTTGAATTAAGAGAAACAAGTCATCTGTCTCTTTTATATTTATAAAATTGTCTTAGCAAGACTCTTGAGAAGGGGGGCATATACTTGCATTTCTCTTTAAATGGTAGTGAAACCGATATTTTTGAAAAAGATGCTTCATTAGAAAGTCACATTATGTAATCAATGGTAGAACTGAGACATGCCCCCATATACAGTAGTAGATTTTCATTGGCCAACAGTTTATGTAGGGGTTTTGTCATTCCTAATTGATAGAATGAGCGAAGACAGACTGACTTGCTTTATTCCCTACATTTTTTAGGCAGATAATAAGTAAAGGTGATGACTATGGAATAGAGAAGGTAGAAGGTGACACATACAATGTCTTCAGGAAAATACCCTTCCCTCCTCTCCCTGCCCCCTCTTCCACCTGGAGTCCTATTTCCCACAAGGATGTAAGACATAATAAACCTTATTTTTAATTATAAAATGAGTATAGATTCACAAAAGTTGTAACAATAATACATCAGGTTCCATGTACTCTTCATTCAATATCCCTACTGCTCACATCTGATATAACTATTGCACAATATCAAAACCAGGGAAATTGCCATTGTTCCATTACTATAAAGATGTCCCTCCAGCTATGAACCCTTTATACTTTACATTCTGTATAAAGATAAGATATGGCATGTATCTTATCCTGCCTCCTTCAGCCTCTCACTGTGTCCCTAAATGCTGCAAACACTAGTCTCTTCTCTCTCTCTCTCTCTCTCTCTCTCTCTCTCTCTCTATATATATATATATATATATATATATATATATATATATATAAATATAAATATATATATATATATATATATATTTCTTTTGCGAATGTCATACGAACAATCATACAGTATGTGATCTTTGGGGACTGGCTCCCCCCCACCACCACCACCCCAGCATAATGCCCTGGCATCCATCCAAGTTGCTTCATGTTTCACCACTTTCTTCTTATTTATTGCCAAGTAATATTCCATAGGCTGAATGTACCATAGTTTGTTTCATAATTTACCCATCAAAGATAGTGGAGGTGTTTCCAATTTGGGTTTTTATAAATAAAGTAGCTATGAATATTCATGTACACATTTTGTGTAGACCTAAGTTCTTATTTCTCTGGGATCAATGCCTGGGAGTGGGATTCCTGGATCGTATGGAAAGCGTATGTTTAGTGTCTTGTCTTGTGTTTTCTTTTCTTTTCTTTTCTTTTCTTTTCTTTTCTTTTCTTTTCTTTTCTTTTCTTTTCTTTTCTTTTCTTTTCTTTTCTTTTCTTTTTATGTGCTTCAGGATGAAACAGCTCTGGCCACTGACACAGGCATCAAGCTAGGATGAACTGAGGACTGTACATCTGCTTAGCACCTGATTGATATAAGAGCAACACCACCAATCAGGTATCTCCTTGCCCATTGCCAGGGAGTTAGTGTTTTTTTTTGTTTGTTTGTTTGTTTGTTTTTCTTTTTCAATTGCCAAACTGTTTCCCAAAGTGGCTGTACTATTTTTACATGTCCACTCTCAATTCTGAGAGACCTATTTTTTTGCATTTTTGCCAGCATTTAAAAAATTTTAGTGGTTCTAATAGGTGTGTAGTGATATTTCATTGCAGTTTTAATTTGCATTTCACTGATAACAATGTCAACTGTCTTTTCACATCTGTTTGCCATCCATATAACCTGTTGATGAAATGTATTTCTGTGGCTTTTGCTTGTTTTCTAATCAGATTATTTATTTCCAGTTGGGTTTGGAAATACCGCAAATACTATCACATTGGGGTTAGGAACTTCAATGTACAAATTTTGAGGACACACAAACATGGGTCCTCAAACTTTTTAAAGTGGGGGCCAGATCACGGTCCCTCAGAGAGCTGGAGGGCCGGACTATATGAACTACTAATTCCTACTGTAATACCTCGGCTGCGCTCACTGCCCAAAAAACCTGGTGGGCCGGATCAGACTCCTCTGCGGGCCGCATGTGGCCCGCGGGCCGTAGTTTGAAGACCCCTGTAGGTGATGACGAAGGGCCAGTGGCTCCTTCCTCATTCCCTCATGGCTTATGGAACTTAGAACCAATTGACAGATTCATGGAAAGACAACTTAAATTGCAAACAACTATCTGATTAAAAAAAATATATGGGTAGTTGGACTGGCCATGTGGCTCAGTTGGTTGGAGCATCATCTTGTAGGGTTTTGGGTTCAATCCTTGGTCAGGGTGTGGAAGGAAGGCAATTGATCAATCTTTCTCCTCTCTCTCTCTCTCTCTCTCTCTCTCTCTCTCTCTCTCTCTCTCTTTCTCTCTCTCTCTTTCTTTTCTCCTCTCTAAAAATCAATAAAAAAATATCCTTGGGTTAAAAAGTATATGGGTGGTTTATCATGAATTGGCAAGAGTAAAGTTCATTCTACACGGGAATTCAGTATGGAGATAACCTTGAGATGTTGAAAAAAAAAGGATATTTTTGTTCAGCAAGTCTGCACCTGTGCCATCCAAGCCTGCTATTTGTTACACAGACAAGAGGCTCTCTCCCTGCCAGCCAGGCAACAACCCCCTGAGCACCATAAAAACAACCTGATGATAGCTCTGTTGCTAGGTCTTGATTTCATGGACTGCAATATAGCTCTTGGCATCAACCACAAAACCAACACCTTTGCTTCAGTCAAACCCTTCCGAAGACACACCTGTGACTTTCTGCAAAAGTTCTCTGGCCATCTCTCAACATCTGGAAAAGATTTGGCTAGTCTTCAGGGATAAAACACACCCTGTGGATCAATTCCAGGCTTTTCTGGCTTCTGTCTTCATGCCTGGGAGTCAAAGAAGGTAGTGGGGTGGGGCAGTGATGTGGGCATGAAGCAGGTTGCGCCGAACCTCCCTCGCTATCAGAGCATCAGTGAAGCCTCTGTGCTATGCCAGGTTTTCTCTGTTCCCAGGTTAACACCCAGAAAACCAGGACACCACTTGTTGGTCCAGGCATCCTTCCAAAAGAAAATAAAAATGACTAAAAATAAAAAGTTTAACTTACAAAAGTTTTAAGAAAATGGTTCTTAACTTTGCACGAGACGGTTCAGAGTTTAATGAGTGTTTCTGTAGGGACAAATCATCATTCACTGGCTAATATGTCTTCAGCACTGTTTGCCTGGCTTTGCATTACACATTGATGCAGATGCAGATGAGTAGAGACAGCTATCTACAGCTTATGCCTGAGAGTGAAGGGCTGGCTGTGATTCTGTGTGTGTGCACCTTTAGGAAATCAGGTGAAATTAATGCTCATTGTACCTTCTGATGACCACAGAAATATTAACATTATATTATTACATATTATAAACTTTAAACACATTTCAGAGTGAGAAATGCTTTTAGTGTGTGTTTGGAGAAAGATTGTTGCAGTTTCTGAGAGCAGATATTGCGTGGGGGAGTGGAAGAGATATCCTTGAAGGGGCAATAGGAAAACAGAGGTAGGAGTGGGGAAATTGGTGGATTAGAAAGTGTGTCTCTCACCATGTAGAATTCAAGTCTATAAAAATTTTTAATACTCTAAGTCTTCTCTTAGAGCCAGATAATTATATAGGGCATCCAAAAAAAAATGCATACACACTTTGAATGGTGATAAAGTCAGTGTTTATTAACATATAGTTCATTTTCAAAATTTAAAAGAATCTACAGAAATGAATTGCCTATTTCCTTTATATATATATTATTGATTTCTTACAGAGAGGAAGGGAGAGGGATAGAGAGTAAGAAACATCAATGAGAGAGAATCATCGATCAGCTGCCTCTTGCATGCCCCCCACTGGGGATGTGCCTGCAACCAAGGTACATGCCCTTGACCGAAATCGAACCCAGGACCCTTCAGTCCGCAGGCTGACGCTCTATCCACTGAGCCAAAACGGTTTTGGCTGAATTGCCTATTTTCAAACAGATGACCATCCTGGTCCAGGCACTGCTGATAATGCAGAGCAATGAAATCACAAACAGCAAGAGTCATTTCATTCAGTATTTATACATCCTCAATTCCTCAACTGTTTCTGGTTTTGTATTGTAAACTTTATATTTTATGAATCCCCATAAAAAAGTCTAGTAGATAAATATTCTTTGTTCAAAACTTAGTCTGGCTTCACCCATTATTTCAAATCAGTTAAATCTTAAAAGGAGTGAAATTTAGGCTGTTAAAGTGTATATTCAATGTACACACCCTTTGAATAATTATAAAGGCAGTGTTTATCTTTCAACTGCATTTTCAAATTTCCAGTAGCATTTTAGGATGAATTCCTTTGTTCAAAACTTAGTCTGGTTGAAAAGAAAGAAACATCATGAAAGCCTGGGGCAGGGGATGGGGGGTGGGCTAGAAGGGGTCAATGAGGGGGAAAAAGGGAACATAAGTAATACTTTCAACAATAAAGGTTTAATTTAAGAAAGAAAAAAAAGAAACATCAATTGAGCTATCAGCTGTTAAAGTTTGTATACATGTTTTTGGGACACCCTGTATTGAGGGTCTAAAATTCAATCCTCTTTCCCCAGTTTTTATAACTTTTACAAAGATGAGCAAATAATAAAGAGGGATAATTGTGGGTTAAAATGTTTTGGCAGTTGAATCAATATTTTGTTTTTCTTTGAAAATATGAACCTCTAGAGAGGTAAAACCTTTTTATATCTAAGGTCTTGCATCATTCAGTGGCCATCCAGACTGGAGTTCTAGGAATCCCAATGAAAAGTACAACATGGAAAGCTAACCATCTGAGTCTTCCTTACTTATTCAAAAACCATTTCTCAAGTTCAGATGATGGGCAGGATACAGACAAAATGTGCAAAGATAAATAGAACATGGCACCTGTCCTCCACTGTGTCTTGGTTTAGTGAGAAAGACAGGTAAGCAAAGAGATTAATCCTGAGCAAGTAGCACATTCACAGTACTCAAAAACCAAATATGGCCGAAACCAGTTTGGCTCAGTGGATAGAGCGTCGGCCTGCGGACTGGAAGGTCCCAGGTTCGATTCCAATCAAGGGCATGTACTTGGTTGCGGGCACATCCCTGGTAGGGGGTGTGCAGGAGGCAGCTGGTTCATGTTTCTCTCTCATCGACGTTTCTAGCTCTCTATCCCTCTCCCTTCCTCTCTGTAAAAAATCAATAAAATATATTTTAAAAACAAACAAACAAAAAACAAAACAAAACAAATATGAAATGTAAGAACAAATCCCTCCCTTCTCTGCTGGGTGGTGCCGTGTTCTCATCCTCTCATCACTCCACCTTCCCTCTTTCCTTTTATGTTTAGTTTCCTGGGATTTCTTCATGCAAAAACATATAATTATGAATATACTTTTTAAAAAAATTCTTCCTTTCTTACATTAAAGACAGCCTGCAGCATGTACTACCCTTGATCTATTTTCTTGATAGTGTAGTATTTTGGGTGCTTTCTATAAATACATAGACAGTTTCCTCATTATTTCCTCCAGTATCATGATGTCCCATTATATTTTATCAGACTTTTGTTAATGCACTTTTGGATTGTTTCCAATCTTTGGGCACTAGAAACAATGCTGTTAATGAATAAGTTTTACCTACATCACTTTATATGTGAGCAGGCTTACTTGTATGATAAATTTCCCAAAATGGATTTGATGGGCCAAAGGGCAGTTGTATGTGCAGATTTGATAAAGATTGCTGCCAGAAGTTTACATTGATTATTAGGCACATCACATTAATCTATAGAGCTTTCTACATATATAATTATAGACAGTCACTCAGCCCAGATGAATCCTGGGTGCATTAAAAAGTATTTGTGCCCAGTCGGCATGGCTCAGTGGTTGAGTGTAGACCCATTAAACAAGAGGTCATGGTTCAATTCTTAGTGGGGGCACATGACCAGGTGGCAGGCTCCATCCCCAGTGTGGGGCCTGCAGGAGGCAGCCAATCAATGATTATCTCTCATCATTGATATTTCTCTCCCTTCATCTCTGGAATCAATAAAAAATATATATATTTTAAAAAGTATTTGTATTCATCTATTTGTTTCGCAGTATTGATAAGGGGAAGAAGCATGGGTAACAGAAATAGTGATAATTTCTATCATTTCCATGTGTATGGCACAATGTTTGTAGGGTGTGTGGTCAGGATTTCTACATCATCTAGGAGGTTTTTCTTTATTTCTTTTTTTTAATATATTTTATTGATTTTTCACAGAGAGGAAGAGAGAGGGATAGAGAGTTAGAAACATCGATGAGAGAGAATCATCTATCAGCTGCCTCTTGCACACCCCCTACTGGGGATGTGCCCGCAACCAAGGTACATGCCCTTGCCTGGAATCAAACCCGGGACCTTTCAGTCCGCAGGCCAAGCCGACGCTCTATCCACTGAGCCAAACCAGTCCCGGCATCTGGGAGGTTTTTCAAATGACATATGTGACTTCCTCTCTTTCACCCCCAACATACCCTTTCCCCTGGGGACATAACCCCCTTTCACTCTTCCACCCAAGGGCCCACAGTGAGACATTGTCATTAATTGGAGTGACAAAAACCTTAGAGCAAAGGCGAGTCTTCAAAGTAAAAAAAAAAAAAAAAAGCTTTATGAAAAAATATACTGCCTTCATTTTTCTCCTTTTGCAAAGAGTTGGGGAAAATATTGTCATAAAGCAATACTGAATGGCAGCTTGGCATTTTTGGACCTCTGTACTCTCCTTTCCCACTTTTTAGCTCAAAACAATTCTACAGGTAACTCCCCAAATTTGAACCTTTTCCCAGTATTTTGTGTTGTCATTTTGCCAATGTCAAAGCCTTTTCTATTGTAATATCGTGCCCTGTCCTTCCCTTGTCTCCTTAATGTTCTTTCTTCTCCATCTAGCTTTCAAAATCTGATTCATGCAAAGAATAATGTCCACTTCCTTCAGAAAGATTTTCCTAACTATTCTAGTCCATAATTACAATATCACCCTCTTCTCTCACAACTTTGTTAGTTCCACTTTCAGATATAAGTGGTAAATTCTTCCAGGTCATAGACCATGTCTACAACTTTGGTTATATTTATACACAATTATGAGACAGAATAATGGCAGACAAACATTCTCTTATCCATCCATCAAACATACTGCATGCCAACTATATTCCAGGCCATGTGCCAGAGAGAGGAGATATAAAAATGGGCTTGAGACAATCCTTGCCCATAAGGAAATCAGAATCTAATTTGGGTCTCAAATCTGCAAGCAAATAATTAAAGTAAAATATGATGCACTACCATTTGTAAAAAGCTGAAAACTCAGCAGGTCACCAGTCAGAAGATGTTAGAAAACTTTATTCTTTACTAGAGGCCTGGTGCATGAAATTTGTGCACACGGGAGAGGGGATCCCTCAGCCATCAGTTGGACATCCTTAGTGCTGCCATCGAGGTGGAAGAGGCTCCCGCCACTGCCACTGCGCTTGCCAGCCATAGCCTGGCCTGGCTTCTAGCTGAGCAGTGCTTCCTCTGTGGCAGCACACATTGAGCATCTGCCCCTGGTGGTCAGTGGACGTCATAGTGACCAGTCATTCCACTGTTTGGCCAATTTGCATATTGACCTTTTATTATATAGTATTTCCTCTTCCATAGATCTTGTCTATAAAAGCCCAAGTGACTAAACAACCAAACAACTGAATGACCAAACAACTGGTTGATGGGTTGCTATGATGCACACTGACAACCAGGGGGCATATTCTCAATGCAAAAACTGCTCCCTGGTGGTCAGTGCACTCGCACAGCCAACCTCAATCAAGGAGGCCAGCTGGCCAACCTCCTGCAGCTCCTCCCCCCTGCTGGCCAACTTCTCATGGTCCCTCTCCTTGGCCGGCCAAGCTTTCCCCCACCCCCAGTTGGCTCTGATTGCCGGCCAGGCCAAGAGACCCCATCTGTGTATGAGTTTGTACACTAGGCCTCTAGTCGCTGGATAAAACTCAATGGTGAATAAAGTAGATGAAAAGTGGGTATAACTAGACTCCCAAGATATTGTGGGCTCCTGAGAAATCATAGAGCCAAAGCCAAAAGCAATCCATTTGCTCCCTAATATCTTTGATTTAGAAGGAAGGAAAAACCCCACTATGGTTGTAAGAAACTAGAGCAATTATGTAAAGTTGTCAGGAGTCCAAGAAAAACACAAGGTCATATAAGTAGATAAAAAGGTGAGACCAAGAAGGGGAAAAAGACCTGGTCCAGAATATAACAATGACTTTGCAGACACTCAGAAAAGAGGTAGGGTGGGGGTGAGGGTGGGACTGAAGGGGGCCCAGAGGACTTGAGGAGGGCTTTAATTTCAGAGCATCTGGACATAGAAACCAGAGCGTCTCAAGGTTTAAATTTAAGGGAGAGAAAAAGAACACAGCTGGACAGCTGCCTTTTCCTCATCAATCTCTGCCTTGGCTAGAGTAGCCATGGCTTCGGGCCCATCAGTTGGCAGTCTCAAGTGGGAGACCAGGATACAGCTGGTAACTCTAATGAGTCTGGTTCTAAAATTTTGGGATCGTTGGCCCATCTTTCAGTTACCTGAGGAGACATTTCCTTGAAAGAGCTGGCACAGAGGGCCTCTCTGACCCAGGCAGAGCAGTGCCTCTTCATTCTTGCACCTGCTGCTGAGCCCTGGGCTTAGATTCTGTCAATGAACCCCTGGGGCCTTGCTGGTAATTTGTCTCTGACTGACGTGTGGTACTAGGCAAGCCCCTTGAGGTATTTTGTTGGGAAAATTAGGATTGCGTGAGATGTCCTTCAGGGTCTTTTCCAACTTTAAGTTTTGTTCAGAAGTTTCAAATTGGAAAACCAGCTCCCCCTGGAGGTGAAATAAGAAACATGGTATCAAAGGACCAGTGTAGGTGGAGATGCCTCAGCCCTCTTTCCGGAGGGACAGTTAACTTTTTCATCCTTATTTATAAGGCCATATAAATTACTTCCCATGCTAGTCAACAGTCTTGGAAAATTCTCACTGGGTCTTATTTTTATTACATCTACCCAGTTTTTAAAGACCATTTCTATTTGGTCATAGAAGATGTCACATAGAAGACTAGGCTATTACAATTTGTAAGTCCTAGAAAGCTCAGACATCCTCTCAAGTTACATAGCTAGATAGTGGTCAAGTTCATACAATAGCCTGGCCCTCCTCTTCTCTAGCACAGTCAGCCCAGGCCCCCTTATTCATACATGCAGACTCAGGGAAAAGCCCAAGACTGAAAATCACTTCCCTAAGTAGAGGGCAGGGAAAGGCCCAAGAAAGAGGCAGGCTACTCCTGCATCTTGAAAGAGTTGGTAATGAATGGAGTTTATTAAAGGGAACTTACATATGAGGCAGCTGCAAGACAAAATGAATCCCTGTGCCACTTGGCAGGTGCCAAAGAATGATATAGGACAAAAGGAATAGTCTCAAGTACTAATCCATGAATGCTCCCAGGTACAGGAAATTGCTTTAATGCTTGACCAGGTCAACAACCTGTTCCAAGGAGCAGCACATAGCAGGAGACAATTTCTTCTGGTTTATGTAAGAAGGAAAACCAAGTACAATCCGAAGGTCTCTAAGGGGGCGTTGCACAAAGCATCCTTCATTCTGACCATTCCAACATGCAGGACACAGCAGTCACAGAACAGTCTCTTCTCCATCTTCCCACCCTAAGGCCTAACGCTATTCGTCAAATTTTCATTAAGTGATAACCTTATATTTAGTGCAGTGCTACAAGTTGTGGAAAATCCTTGTCCTCAGCGAACTTCTGTTCCAATGGGAGAAACTGGCCTTAAAACAAATATTAGCAATGCAGGAGCGAATTGGAGAGTCCTACAAGATGATGAAAATAAAACTCACTTTTATTTTTTTTTATTTTTTTAAAATATATTTTATTGATTTTCCACAGAGAGGAAGGGAGAGGGATAGAAAGATAGAAATGTCGATGATGAGAGAGAAACATTGACCAGCTGCCTCCTGCACATCCCCTATTGGGGATGTGCCTGCAACCAATGTACATGCCCCTAACCGGAATCGAACCTGGGACCCTTCAGTCCGCAGACCGACGCTCTACCACTGAGCCAAACCGGCTTCGGCAAAACTCACTTTTCTTAATGTTAGACCACTGCAGAAATCAGTTGGGACAAACTGGACGTGGAGCAGATATAAGGCCAAAAATAGAGATGAGTGGGGGAGGGGTGGTAGGAAGGGAGGACAAAGATGTGCTCCCAGTTGTGTTGGAGGACTGACATAATAGAGCTGTTATTGTTCCCTTTCAAATAACATGGCTTTCCCAAATTCAACTTTTAGTTCACAAGTAAGTATTTTTCTTTTGAGAAGGGAGGGAATAGGCGAACTTCAAGTCCAGAACATTTGGGTCTCTCCTCTGAGTCTGGCTGGGGCATGAGACACATTCAAAACTCATGTTCAGATTATAAAAATAAAAACCCTTTGACTTAGTTCAAAACTCTCCTTTATCTGTGGTTTTGTTGTAGAAATCTTGTGGGACCAGCTACTGTCACTTCTTGTTGGCTGCAAGTTTTTAAAATTAATTTGTGGTTAAGCTGTCAAATGATTAACTGCTAATTATAGGGATTTTCCTTTCATTTATTTAACAGTAGCAACATATTTGTTGAACAGAAAGCTTTACAACAAGAGTAAATATAGTAATTTAACAAGAGGTATCACTACAAACTAACACACCCACTGTTTCATTTTTTAAAAATAAATCTTTATTTTTCAGATTATTACAAATGTTCCTCTTTCCCTCCCCCCACCCCCAATTGCTCCCCTCCACCAGGTTCCCACCCCACCCTCTGCCCTTTCCCCACCCCCCATTGTCCTCATCCATAGGTGCACAGTTTTTGTTCAGGCTCTTCCCGCACCCCCCACTTCCCTTTCCCCCAAGAATCCTCAGTCCACTCCCCTTCCATACCTCTGATTCTATTATATTCACCAGTTAATATTGTTCATCAGGCTTTTTTAATTCCCTTGGCTTTTAGTTTCACTTGTTGATAGTTACGTATTTGTTGATCATAATTTTTATCTTTATCTTCTTCCTCTTCCTAAAGAACCTCCTTCAGCAATTCATATAATTCTGGTTTGGCGGTCCTTTAGCTTCTTTTTATTTGTGAAGCTCTTTATCTGGCCTTCGATTCTGAGTGATAGCTTTGCTGGATAGAGTATTTTTGGCAATAGGTTCTTGCTATTCATCACCTTGAATATTTCTTGCCATTCCCGTCTGGCCTGCATGGTTTCTGTTGAAAAATCAGCTGACAATCGTATGGATGCTCCTTTATAGGTAGCTACCTGCTTGCTGCTTTTACTATTCTCTCTTTGTCTTTTGCTCTTGGAATTTTAATTATGATGTGTCTTGGTGTGGTCCTATTTGGGTTCCTTTTGTTTGGGGTTCTGTGCGCTTCCTGGACTTGTAAGTCAATTTCTTTCACCAGGTGGGGGAAGTTTTCTGTCACTATTACTTCCAGTATGTTTTCAGTATCTTGCTTTCTCTCTTCTTCTGGGACCCCCATAATTCTGATGTTGTTTCATTTGAAATTGTCCCAGAGGTTTCTTACACTATCTTCAACTTTCTGGATTCTCTTATCTTCTTGCTTCTGTGGAGGAGTGTCCTCTGACTCTTTGTGTTCCAAATCTTTGACTTGATTCTTGCGATCTTCCATTCTGTTTTTAGGACTCTATAATATTTTTTTATTTCAGACAATGAATTCTTTATTTCTAGTTGATCCCTTTTCATATCCTCATAGGTCTTGTTTATTTTATCGGCCTTTTCTAGGAAATTCTTGAAAAACCTTATAAGCTTGGTTTTGAACTCTATATTCAGTCGCTTTTTGTCCTCCATTTCTTTTGTTTGTGATCTGTTTCCTTGTTTCGGCATTTTCACAGCTTCCCTGAGTTGGTAGGGTGGCTTTGTGTGCTAAGGTGTCCTATATGGTTCAGTGAGTCAGCCTCCCAGTTACCTGAGGTGAAGTCTTGTTGTTAAGCCTTGCTTGTTGTTGGTATCACTGGGAAGTGTAGATCTCCAAGCTAATTGGCTATGAGGATCATAAGTGTCTCAGCTAGGAGGATTTCTGTATTCAGCTTGAATGGGGCAAAGTCTCGGGTTGGCACAGCCAAGCTTTGGTGAATACCGCACGATTGGTTGCAGGCGTGCACACCTCTTTGGTATAGGCGCAGACAAGCTTTGGATTCCTGTCTGTCCCTCCCTAGGAGAGTCCTATTCGTGGCTAACAAGAAAGCTAGCCACTGGTAGGGCTTCTGTGCTCCGCTTGGATGGGGCAGAGTCTCAGGGTGGTGCAGACAAGCTTTGTCAGCCCCTCCCTACGAGGGTCTGGTTTCTGAGTTCCGCAGTAATGGCCGCTGGCTTCACACACCTCTGAGAGATCCCTGCCCACTGCCTGACAGTCTGGCCTCTCCCTGTCTGGGGCCGTCTATTAGAGCAATAGGGCAATTTTGTTTTCCTCCCGAACAACAAAGCCAGCCTTGCATTAGTTGTCGGCCCTCTCCGTGTGCAGGGAGTAAGCCAGCAGCGAACTCAGCCGCCCTCTCCGCGCTCCGCAAGCAAGCCAGCAGGGAAGTCTGGCAGCTGCCTTTTCTTGCGCACAGTTCTCCTCACCTTCACAGTTCCTGAGGCTCAGCTCACCTTCTCTCTCCTTCCCAGATGGTAGAGCCTTCTCTCAGCCAGCTGTCCGGCTCTTCAGGGCAATGTTTCCCCTGTTCTAAATTCAAATTTGTTGTGGTAGGCTGCATTCAGGTGTCTACCCTATGCCGCCATCTTGGTTTCTCACTGTTTTCATTTTTCTTGTTTTCTCCTAGTTTATATGTCCATGCATATGTATTTTTACCTAATTACAACCATTCTGTTGATACTATCATATAATTTGATTTTATCCTTTATTTTATATTACAAACATTTTTCACATTTCCATAGATCATATGACTATTATTTAATGGCTGTATAATATTCTACACAATGAATGTTCCATTATTTGAGTTAGCCATTTCTCTGTTGTTTGCCTTTGAGATTGTCATTCATCTCTCACTATCATTCAGCTCATTGACTTAGGTGCAATTGTCACTACACCTAAACATGTCTTTTGGGTAATTGTGGTAATTGTGTTTTGGAAGATGAAATAAAAAGCAGCTTTAGCTACACGGTGTCTACCAGATGAAAAGATGGTGCCCAGTCTTTATAAGGCCATGTGTAGATGGTTGGTAGATAATAATTATTCCTATGACAGGATGGACATATCACCAATAGTTTGTAACTAAGGTAACAATGACATTCATTTCCAAGATTAATGACCAAAAGAATTAGAAATACTACATGATGCCACTTCTAGCTTCCTCTTTCCTGTCCCCTTATGGCAGAACTCATAAATGGGGACAACACTGGTAGTACTTACTGCATTAGGCTACTAATTAGCACTCTTTAAATATATATATATATATATATATATATATATATATATAGTCTATTTTTCACAGAGAGGAAGAGAGAGGGATAGAGAGTTAGAAACATCAATCAGCTGCCTCCTGCACACAACCCACTGGGGATGTGCTTGCAAGCCACATGCCCTTGACCTGATGAGTCGAACCTGGGACCCTTGAGTCAGCAGGCCCATGCTCTATCCACTGAGCCAAACCGGTTTCAGCCTAATTAGCATCTCTTAATTTGGCTTCTAAGCATCAGTGCTGAGGCCAAGAGGAATATACTATTTGTTCTCCAGGCAGAGGGAAGAAGGACTGCTGTTGTCTTTAGTCCAGCGGGCGGGGGGCGGCGGGAATTGTAACAGGTGGGCAGGTGCCGAGTGGGGAGAGGAGGTGGAACAGCGCTATCTATAGCAGATGAGGGACGTGGGCTAAGGTGGTCAGTCTGGCCCTTCCGGTGTCCTCCTGCAGAAAAGAAGCGAGTCCATAAAGAAGCATTTCACACTTTGCAGGAAAGGAAGAGTTGGGGGTTGGGGGTGTCACGGGCGCTGGAAGGAGAAGGCTGCGAAGAAGTCAAGGGAAGGAGTCGGGGTGAGCTCCCCGGGTCCAAGAGTTAGGGGGCTGTGCTGAAAGCAGACGGGGTGGGCGAGTTGCGCTCGCTGCTGGACGCCCCTGGACAGACCGGGAGGCGCGGGGCGGGCCGGGGGCGGGGCGGTGGCGGGGCTGAGGCTGGCCGGGCGCGGGAAGGCAGGGCCGCGCCTGGGCTGCAGAGTGCGGGCGCTGTCCCCTGGGCATCTGCAGCGGGATCCCGCGCAGCTCCCGGCACAATCCCAGGTCCCACGGAGAGTGCTGCCATGCTCCTGCTGCTGGCGCTGTGCTGGGGGCTGCCGCTCTGCGCGGGGGCGCTGGGAGAGGCGCCGAGCTGGGGTGACACTTCGGAGCAAGTAAGTGGCAATCTGGGGGGACCCAAGGGAGGGCCCTGGACGCTGGTTGTTGTCCCTTCCCCACTGCCTCCTTTGGGCGCGTGGCCTCTGGACAGGCTCCTTTGAACCAGTCCTGGGCGCCACGAAGGGAGGGACCACCCCATATCCTGGCACGTTGTCCCCCTTTTCTTCTTCGTCCCCCAACCTCCTGCGAGGGAGCTTCTCTATCCATTGGTGACTTGAGCAAGAGCCTGGACGGGAAAGTTTCCTGCAGAACTGTGCCTGGGACTTCAGGGGCCTGCAGAACCAAACCTTCTTGGCTCCTGTTATATGCGCACATTTCTGCTAGTTTTTTTTTTCTTTTTCTTTTTCTTTTTTCATTTCTGAGCCAGAGTCCTGAGTTAATTAATGACAAGGATCTCCTTTAAGAGGCTCTTTGGGGGTAGTGTGGCTGTTACGGTTGCTCCTAGCTGTTCAGAGAGAAAGCCCAACCTAGGGAAAATTCCAAACTCCCTGATGCCTCTTAGTTTCCACTGTGAAAACCGGGAGGACAGACATCCCAGCCCCCAGCAGGTGGCCGGGGACCAGCAGCCAAAGGGTCTCAGGTCTCCTGGTTACTATTCTGTGCACCTGCCAGCATTTGCGTTTAAATGGCCTACCCTCACAGGTGGATGCAACTTGCAAGCATGAAACCTCAATATAGTGACTGATGAACAGAAAAGCTTTTTGAAAAAATAGAGAACAAGTTCATATGACTATCAGTGTAAAGACCTTACAAGGAGAAATGGCTCCGTCCTAAGCAGACAGTGCATATTTACAGCTCCTGGTGCCGTTTACACATCTATTACATAAAGTTTTAAGTTGTTTCGTGTGAAGCATGTTTTCACATGAAGTGAGAAAGAAATAGTAGGCATATTTCTCCCCCCCCTCCCCTTTTCTAACACCTTGTTTTGCAGAGCAGATCCAGATGGAATCTGCCTGAACATCAGATGATTACGTTCATGGGGACTCTGCCTCATGGATGTGCTTCCTGAAAAGTGGAAGAAATGGTCATTCTCTTGTAGGGCTGTCAGGAGAAATAACCCATAAAAATTCCTGGAGTCCGTGCATGGAGTGGGGAAAGTGCAGGCTGAGGTTCCAGAGGGAAGGCTGGTCTTGGCCATTTATAGTTGTGTGGCCTGGACAAGTGGTTTAATTCCCTGCCTCTTCTTTTCTTCCTGCTGCTCACAGCAGGGAGTAGATCTCCTTTTGACAATACTCCGAAGTATTCAGCTGCTGATCTGTGTGACAGTATACAGTGGGCACTTAATAAATGGTGATGTTTTAGTAAGTGGTTAAGGAAGTGGGCTTGGCTCCAGGCTGCTTGGACTTGATTCCTGATTCTGTCACTTACCAGCTCTAGGACACTAGACACCTTACTTGGGGCCTCAATTTCCAGTTCTGTGAAGTGTAGGAAAGAATAGGGTGCTAAGGATTGAATAGCTGGTAGACTTAAAGTGCTTGGAATAATGTCAGAACTTAATGCTGGCACTGGCTGGTAGGCTTGGGCAGCTGAAGTGCTGAGGAAAGGAATTTAGGGTAAAGATCTTAACATGTTTTCTGGGAGGATGGAGGAAGGAGAGTGTGGGAAGAACTGAAACAAAGATTCTGTTTATGAACTGGGAGGAGGGATTAAAGCTCTAATATCTGCAAGTCCAAGTAGGCTTTTACCACTCTAAACTCTCTGGCACAACAGAACATGGGCTTAGTGATTTCATGCTGTCTTCAAGCCATGGTCCTATTCATTCATCTTGATAATGACTCAGAAAACACACACCAAGATATAGGGTCCTGTGGAAATTAGCAATTTTACCTCTCTATCACTGCTCTACTAAAATATTTATTTGATATTTATGTATTGTTATCATATATAGGATTTAGGAGTATGGGCTCCAGAATCAGACTTTCTGAGTGTGAACATCTGAGCTTTGATTTCCCCATCTCTAGAATGTGGCTTAATAAAAAGGATTTTGAAAATTGATAGAATTAATAGTATACTTAAAACTGAGAACAATACCTACAAACGTAGTGTGTGCTCTGTTCTCAGAATTGTGGTCTTCACAACTATATGTAAATTCAAATTCCCACCCGCTCCCCACCCACTGGACTAAATTCAATTTGTCTTATGTAACTGGATGTTAAACGGCATTGCATTGCAATTTCTAAGAAGTTCTCTTATTTGTCATTTACATTTAATTGGAAGTATTATAGTAACACTTTGGATTCAGATTCTTTCTCACTTTCCCTCTACCTTATCTGTAAACAATATCACCCATAGTAGGAATACTGTGAGCAGTGTTTTTCAAACGTTGGTGTGCAAAAAGACACTCTATTCACATTTCTGAGAGCCCCACTCCAATCAGTTTAGATCCCTTAGGTTTGATGCTGGTGATCTGTGGACCACACCTAGAATAATGCTGCTTTCAGGAATGAATGTTAAAGTAGAAGTCTCTTGTATAAAATCAGCCTGCTACAAATTTATCTGTTTTGTAAGTTTCAAATTGATATAGTTTCTTTAAATAAGGATAGCACTATATTCCTGTTATTACAAAAGCAGTTTTTAATTTATAAAATAATAATCAATTATTAAAGGTCCATACTCTCCCAGAAAGTTTGCTAGGAGCTCTATGTAAAAATAATAAAAAGCAATTAAATATATGATTAAAGAGCATTCCAAGTGGAGCCAGACTGCCTGTGCTCCATTCTATATTGGCTGTGTGTTCTTGGGCAAGAAACTTAAGCTCTCTGAGTCTCAGTTTCATCATCTGCAAGCCAGAATTGTTAATATTTTTTACCCATAGACAGGGGTAGATAAAAGTTTTGAGAGAGGAGTAAAGTTTACACAATGTGCAGGGCCCTCTTAAAGCAAAGAAAATCAATGCATGACTACAAATTAGGTGCTAAAGTGAACGTTTATTTAGGATGTTAAGTAAGTCACAGCACATGGTACAGCTGACAAGCTGACAAACACCACAAGTATTTCTCACTGATGAGGGACTATGCCTGTGAGGGGTCCTGAAACTTATTATATTTTATTAGCTTCTAAATAACATATTAAATATAAATAGTAAACCCACTTCTGCTCTTATGACTGTTGTGAGGATTAAATGAATTAATTCAGGCAAATCACTTGTCTTTAGTCATAGTCACTGTTTTTGCACTTATCTACAGCCTGAGTAAGCACTGCAGGGCGAGTGTCAGTGTGCTACTTAACCAGGGGAAGCATGGAAATCCAGCCAGAGGAGTGACTTCCCAAGTTCCTGTGTGCACAGAGGGAGCAGAGCACAGGTGTGCCGATACCAAAGGCAGCTCTCAGTGACTCCTCCAAAGAGCAAGCCACTTTCATTGACAAGCTCCTGTAATTTGCTTCAATGCAATTTTTACTTATAGTCAGTCGTTGGCAAATAGATAGTGTTTAATATATGCTTGTGAGACCATATTGATTGGGGTGAAACATTTCTAATTCCTTAAATTAAGAATTTCTGGAGTTTTAATTTTTCATAATCTCTCACTCAGAACTACGTAAACCTCTTTGCATTTTGGGAAAACACAGAAAATAAGACGACTGCTTTTTTTTTTTTCTTTTTGTTTTTTAAAACTCTGAAAATTAAGCTAGTAGAAGATTGTGTGAATTCCAGAGCACTCAGCAATGTCTTCTTTATGTGCATGGGTGGGATTGTTGAAATAAAGTGTAGAGTTGAGTGGGGAAGGTGGACATTGTGGGAGAGATTCCAGAAATCTGCTCACTACCAAACCAGCATATTGTGTTTCTCTGAGGAGGGTGGAAGTGTGTGTGTGGGGGTGGGGGTGGGGGAGGGCGGGAGGGCAGAGGTACTAAGAATCAGGTGATGACTTGTAGTGACTTCTTGTTCCTAACTAGCCCTCTTCTCAGAGCCTAGATCTCAACCACTAAGCAGTCTTGCTTACTGTGCATCAGAGTTCCACTGGAGGACCCTTTTAAAAAAAATATATGTTTGTATTGATTTTAGAGAGGAAGGGACAGGGAGAGAGAGATGGAAACATCAATGATGAGAGAGAATAATGGATCGCCTGCCTCCTGGGATTGAGCCTGCAACTCGGGCATGTGCCCTGACCAGGAATCGAAGTATGACCTCTGGTTCATAGGTTGATGCTCAACCACTGAGCCATGCCAGTGCATCCAGCAAACTTTTGTATTTAAGGAACAGCAGAGTCTATTTAAGTAGATGTGACCAAGAGATGAGACTGGAGCTCTCTGAGGAAGGATAGGGATCCTGAACCTCCTCATTACTTTCCTACAAGCAAGGTCCATGTCTCTTGTTTTTCACAGTCAAAAGAAACAATGACTTGCTTAAAGCTAGTTGATTTTTTTTAAGTTGCCTGGAAATTGTAGCCCCAAAATGAAGTTTCTTCTTTCATTACTGAGATTTTAGGCACCCCAAATTGCAAATGCTTAATAACTAAACAACCTGCAGCAACATTACTCTAAAGCAGTGTTTCCCAAAGTGTGGTATGCCTACCCCCAGGGGTACGGGAAGAGTTTGGTGGGGGTATGTGTTGCACCAGAGTTTGGTGGGGATATGCACTGCACTGTGCTTAGCTGTGCCTAATTCTACGTTCTCATGAGTATGAGGGGTACTCAGCATTACAAAAATTATAGAAGGGGTACACATATGTCAAAAGTTTGGGAAACACTGCTCTAAAGGAAGAAAAGTTTTGTGTAAGTGATATAAAATTACCCACCTGGGGATCTTCTCAGGCTAACTGTCCTCAGCCCAGGTGGTTGATGGTACCTCCAGTGTCTTTCCAACCTGAAGCCTTTGGCTTTGTGACAGATCCTATAACACATCTTTGAGGCAACCGAGTCCTGGGTTCCTGGGATTTTTGAATGCCCTCAGATGTTGGGGCTGACTGGTAGATGAATTCTCAGTACAGAACCCTCTAGGAACTCATGACCAGTCACTTGATGGTGTGTGGATGAGCCAAGTGCAGTGTCTCTTGGCTCTGTATGGGACCTAGAGTCACAGATCCAGTGAAATGAAGGTGGAAGGCGAGAATCCTGCTTTGATGTCTCCATCAATCCAGGTCTTTAGAGCATCCACCAAAAGGCAATGTACATGCTGTATGTTTTTAGAGTCTCTTTCACCATGGGTAGAATTAGGCTTCTCTGCTCTCCTCTCTTCCCCTGCTCTTTCCCATTTATGGACTTTTCAGGATATTTCTCTTCTCTTCCATTCGTGATACAGCACTGTGATTGATCCTGGGAAAAAATAAATCTCTGTGAATCAACTTATAAACATTTAAGTAGTGCCTGCTATTTTTGACCTTACTAATGATGGTCTAGATGGGGGAGATTGTAAACTCTATATTTACATTCCTTGTGCAAAGAACTCTTCAGCCAATCTTCTATCTCCTGGTATTGAATGCTACTTGGCCCATATGAGTTGAAGAGACAGTGGCAGACCTTTGAAACTGACAATTTTTTCACATAGTTCCTGTATTGAACCTGATTCTCTTAAATTCTTCCTTCCCTTTCATCCCACTTCAACAGACATCCTATACAACTAGTTGTAGCCACACCTTCATCACAAAGTCTCTCATTGTTGCTCAAGAACATAGTACATTCTATTTTCCATTTCTTTTTTTTTATTAATTTTTTTAAGAGAGAAAGGGGCACAGAGAGGGAAAGAAAGATAGAAATATCCACGCTTGACCAGCTGCCTCCTGCACACCCCCTACTGGGGATCAAGCCTGCAACCCAAGCATGTGGCCTGACCAAGAATCGAATGGGCAACCCTTTTGTGCAAGGGATGATGTTTAACCAACTCAGCCACACTGACTGGGTGCAGCTTAATAAATGTGTGGCCTGGCCATTTCCTATTCTAATGCTGGAGAGATAAGTTCAGTTTAGGAAGACCAAAAATTTTTATTTGTGCCAACTCTTAGGTCTATGATTTGGGGTCCCAGGCAGGTTGGGGGAAGCTCTAAGATTGTTCTGCGTAGCAGTCCTTGACATTAAGCTGGAGTCACTTAAGCCACCACTCCAAGATTCTTCTAATGCAGTAAAAGGGATCAGGAATGCTTTACTGAAAACAGTGATGACTACATTGGTGTTATTTCCACTTCAGTCCTAGCTGGCACCAGGAAACTGCTTACACCGGGAAGCTTTGATTCTGGTTCAATCTGAGTTTAAACTTGGACTGAAGTGAAGCCATAATGACCCCCTGAGACATCAGATAGTCATCTCAAAAATGAAAAACCAACTTCTCTTGTTCTCCTTTAAGCTTGTTTATTTTCTTAAAAAACTTATTTTACAGAGGAGGGAACTTCAAAGAAAATACTTTAGATCAATCAGAGAACTTAATACCTGAGAGAGGTCGGGCTTTCCTTTGGAATCTAGTTCTGTTAAGTGGTCCCCAGACAATTTCACAATTTTAGGATGGGAAGGCCAGAGATGAATCTGCAGAACTGATAAAGACCTTGCCCAGGATGCTTATTGTGACTTTCCTTAAACAGTTTCACATAGCCCATCTCATTTTAGAAATAGAAACCAGTATCCTCCTAGTCAGTGTTTGGTTCTCATTTGGAGTCAGGGCAGATGTCAATCTAAGTCCTATATTATTTCTTTGAATTCCAATTATAATGGTAATTTACAATAATATAATTTTTTGGGGGTGGGTATTGGAGGGAGGATCAGGGAGAGGATGGGGATTAAAATAGTTTCTGTTATACTTCTAGTTTACAAATAGAAACATATTTTTCTGATTTCTAATAAAAGAAATAAAGGAAGTAATAATGGCTAATTTGTCAAAAACTGAAGTAACATGGAAAAATTTAAAGGAAAGGAACTCAACCACCCAAAAATAACACCATTAGCATTTTGGTTCACATTCTACATATAAACACTTATATTTACAACAATGAGGTCATGTTAGATATAGTGTTTTGTCATTTGATTTAATCACATAAACATGTATCACTAATAAATCCATCAGGATCGTCTAGGCTATACTGTGGTAACAACACCCACATCTCAATGTCTCAGATGACAGATGTTTATTTCTCGTTTATACAACTTGTCCAACTTGGGTTGGCAAGGAAGGAGATATGCACGTTGTGCTCACTCGGGAATTTGGACTTGACCAGCAGCTACCATCTCAACGCTGCTAATTACTGTGTCACAAAGAAAAGACATTTCTGCAGTATTACACATCTGATGTTGAACCGTTGGCACAGAAGTGACAAGTGTTGCTTACATTCATACCTTATTGGCCAGAACCATTCAGATGGCCCTACTGTGCCACAAGGGGACCAGGAAATGCAGTACATTTGGCAGAGAGCTAGAGAAATATTTGTTGAACAGCACTGAAGTCCAGTAAAATGAATATTTATTGATGTCAATAAAAATAGATCCACATCATTATTTTTAATAGCTGTATTCTACCTAATCTGTGTATCACAAAATATTTAATCAAACCACTTTTTAAGGGTAGTTTAGGCTATTTCCAATTATTAACAATTGTTTGAAAAGTTCCAAAGAATTTTCTTGTACATTCGTATGGTGGGAATGTTACAGCCACTGGGAAAACAGTTTGGCAATTTCTTAAAAGTTAAATTTACTATACTACCCAAGAATTCCATTCCCAGTTAAGTATCTGAAGGAAATAAAAACATATACCCAGAGTCAAGGTTTGCATGTGAATTTTCATGCAAGTTCCATATAATAGCCCCAAAGTGAAAATAATCTAAAGTCTATCAGCTGATGAGTGGATAAACAAAATGTGGCATATTCATACACTGGATATTATTCAGACACAGAGAAGAATGAAGCATAAACACATGCTACAACATGGAACAATCTTGAAAAGATTATGCTAAATGAAAAAAGCTAGTCATAAAAGACAGCATAGTGTATGACTCCACTTATAAGAAATGTCCAGAAGTGTCCATCTACAGAAACAAGAGAGATTGGTGGTTGCCTAGGACCAGACAGAAGTGCAAGGGTAGGGAGTTGACAGCTGAGGGGTACAGGGTTTGTTTTGGGAAAACAATAATCTTCTAAATTGATCATTGCACAACTCTACAAATATACTAAAACATTGAATTGTGTACTTTAAATCATACCTCATAAAGCTGTTAAAAATAGATATACATAAGACTTAGGCATATTTTTCAAGTGTTAATCTACGTTGGCAACTTGCCTCCAGAAAGGACTATTTATACTCACAGCAACAATAGTTCACGGTTCAGTTAAACAGTGATTTGCCATGAGTAAAGTTCAACAACCAGGTAGGACTTTTAAATTAGTCCAGAATGGCTGGCTCATTAGTATGATTTTTGAAAATGAGGATCTTATCATCTTCCCATGCTCCTCCTCTTCATGTGAGAAAGTGTAGCAAATCATCAGGAAAAAACAAAGAAAATTCAAGTTAGTTCAGTTTTGCTTCCAGAGTTTTCCTAGTTTTGAGTTGAATATTAGAGTAAGTCCAAATCCATTTACTTACTGTAATGGATACAACAGCAATGAACTTATTTTCAAGCCCAAATTAAGTGAAGCAATACAGATGAACTTTGTGTTCTTGTCATTTCATCCATACTCCTCTAACGGATTTAAGGTCATTCAGGAAACGGGGTAATATGCCATCATGGGTTCAGCAGTCAACCAAGCCTGGGAGGGGTTAATTCAAGTTCTGGCCTAGAATCTTTCTGATTAAAGATCAAAACCGCTTTTCAGGATAGATAGCCCTTTTGGGGAAGTTCAATTGATTTTAACCTCCTCATGTAACTAATTTGTTTAAGAATTAACAGTCGTATTTCATGACTCTTCTCTTTATAGGTTGGACTCAGGGTCCCGAGGCAACTCCGGCTGTTGCAAAGGCTGGTATGTATATTCATGGTGCATCTTACATCTGTCCCTTCACTGGTTGTGTATTTTGAACCAGGCACTAACTTTGTTTATAGTTCCCCCAAAGCTAATAAAGTTGCTTGTAGACGGATTTTAACATGAAACGGTGTAGCTTTTATAAGATTTTATTTAAGTGGAGTTTTCTTTCTGTTAAGACACCTGATTATTTCAGTAGGATTATAAGGACAAAGTATGATGTTTTTAAGGCCTTACTAAAAATCACACACACCTAAATTCACCTTTACTTTTTTTTTTTTAATGACATTCTTATACAAAAATAAAGGCCTTCTTGTGAGACAAACAACTAAAGCAAATGAAGAATTCACATTTGTAGAGTAAAGCTTCATGTGATATGAGTTAAGCAAGGCTCTCAATGCATGTTGGAAGCTAACAGATTTGAACTCAGGCATTCATTCACCAAATAATTTTTTGAATGCTTCCTTTTTTGCCCCACACTGTTCTAAGCATTGGCTATATAGCAGTGAACAAGACAGACCGAAGACCCTGCCTGTCACAGAGCTTGAATTCTAGAGAGGGGCAGAGATAAAGTAAACAAATAAATTGTAGGTGTACTAGTAATGGGGAAGATGGCAAATACCGGAACAGAGGAAGATGGGGGGACCTTACACACATTTGCATCTATGAGAGTTCTGATCACTACTTTCCAGTGAGTTCCTATAATGACAGCTAATGTGTACTGAGTACTTACTATGTGCCAGGCATTCTTCCAAGTGTGTCGTGTGCCATAGTTCAAACACTCTTGCCACCATTTTTTGAGGCATTTTACAGATGAGAAAACTGAGCTTTAGATAGATTGAGTAACTTTCTCTAAACTGCACAGTTAGTAAAAGAGGGAAGAAACAGAATTTGAGTCCTAACAGTCTGTGCACTTAACTAATACACCAAACTGCCTTCTCAATTATATGTACTTTTCTATTGATTATTACCCTGTTTCCCCAAAAATAAGACAGTGTCTTATATTAATTTTTGCTCCCAAAGATGCGCTAGGTCTTATTTTCAGGGGATGTCTTATTTTTCCATGAAGAAGAATACAGTACACATTTATTGTTAAATGAAAATAAAGGAAATTTATTACCTGTATTCGGTACGGTAGTACAGTAGTTGTCAACACAAACCAGACAAACTGTGAATCCTACAGTATCAAGTATTTACTCATTTATTCAATGACAGTCATGTCATCATCTTCTGGAACATCACCATAACAATCCAATTCCTGAATTTCCTGGTGAATTTCTTGTGACTCGTAGGAGGATCTTATTTTCGGGGGGATGCCTTATATTTCACTCAGAAGAAAAACCTGTAAGAACGTCTTATTTTCAGAGCATGTCTTATTTTTGGGGAAACACGGTACTTCTAGTCAATAATACCTCACCTGGACTACCTCTAAACATTCTTTCATTTCATTTTATTTTATTTTATTTCAATATGTTTTATTAATTTTTTACAGAGAAGAAGAGAGAAGGATAGAGAGTTAGAAACATTGATGAGAGAGAAACATTGTTCAGCTGCCTCCTGTACACCCCCTACTGGGGATGTGCCCGCAACCAAGGTACATGCCCTTGGCCAGAATCGAACCTGGGACCCTTCAGTCCACAGGCCAACGCTCTATCCATTGAGCCAAACCATTCAGGGCTAGCCATTCTTTTGGTGAGAGATACTTCTTGTTGTTGGCACACCATAATTTATTTAGCATTCTATTGATGAATTTTCAATTTGTTTCCAGATTTTATCCCCTTCTGTAAATACTGCTGCAAAAAAAAACTTTCTGTTTATTCTGTTATGTGGTTATTTAACATAATGTCCTAGATTTTTCAGTAGAAGGATTGCTGGATCAAAATGCATATACACTTTAAATTATGATAGATGTTTTCAGACTATTTTTTGAATGCTGTTACTCTTAATACTACCTGTATTAACTTCATTTCTGTCAATAATAATGAATATGCACATTTCCACTAACAATAGATAGAATTGCCCTCTTTTGATTTGCTTTTCTCTTTTATTGTTCTTTTAACTTGCATTTCCCTAACTACTTATGATTTTTTTCCTATTCATTTTTGTCCATTCATAGTTCTGTAAATTGATTATTTTCAGATCTTTTACTCATTTTCCTCTTGTATAATTTTATACCCTAATTGTCAGTACTTCAGATATCTTCGTTTGTTATACATATTCTGTCTTCTAAGTTGAAATAATTCTCTCCTAAATATGTCATTTGTCTATTAACTATGTTTATGGCATATTGGTCATTTGAAAATTTATGTTTCTAAGTAGCAAATGAGTTCATCTTTTCTTTTTAGTCTTTGAGTTTTCATTCTTGGTTATACAAATTTTCTTAACCCCATGGCTGAGACTGTTTATGTAATTTCCCAGCTATTTTTAGAAATCTCTAAGAGTTTTTGTTGTTGCTGTTAATCCTCACCCAAGGATATTTTCCCATTGATTTTTAGAGAGAGTGGGAGGAAGGAAGAGAGACTGACAGAGAGAAACATTAATGTGAGAGACTCATCAGTTGGTTGCTTCCTGCATGTACCCTGACCAGGGCCAGGGATCAAGCCTGCAACTGAGGTACATGCCCTTGACCAGGATTGGAATTGAACCCAGGACCCTTCAGTACACAGGCCAATGCTCTATCCACTGAGCAAACCAGCTAGAACTTGAAATATCTAGGAATTTTAAAAGTCTTTCTTTCACATGTATTATAATTTTTAACATGAACCTTATTTGCCCATTCAATTGGCACCAGAATGATCTTTCCAGCAGACTTTCTTTTACAAATGTCTTCAATGATTCCTCATCCCCTGTAGGATTAACTCTAAGAACATGTGAGGCACTGTGTGATTTGGCTCCTGCCTGACTCTGTATCCTCAATTAATTAAATACCCTTTTTGTGACGCCCTTTGACATCACAAACACAAAAATGTTTATAGTTTAAAAAGCAGGGATGTCTTTGTGCCTAAGTCTCCGTGGTGCTTAACAGATACTGGCCTGGTTTCCCTAAAACAATTCACTGTCAGAATTTCACCTACCAATGGGAAGGGCCATGTCTAGCATCTCCATCATAGTGGATATTCTAAAATTTGTAGACTGAATTTGTTTTAAGCAATTGTGGTGAGAAAGGTGAACCCAGAAATGATCATCACGAAGGAAGTTTATACTCACAGATTTGTTGGAACAGGAGAATAGCCCGCAATGCAGGCCCACATGGGGAAGCCAGGATCAGTCAGGAGGCAGAAAGAAGGGGCAGAAGGAGGGCATGGCTCAGAGCTTTTCTTTCTTTCTTTCTTTCTTTCTTTCTTTCTTTCTTTCTTTCTTTCTTTCTTTCTTTCTTTCTTTCTTTCTTTCTTCCTTCCTTCCTTCCTTCCTTCCTTCCTTCCTTCCTTTCTTTCTTTCTTTTTTTCTTTCTTTCTTTCTTTCTTTCTTTCTTTCTTTCTTTCTTTCTTTCTTTCTTTCTTTCTTTCTTTCTTTCTTTCTTTCTTTCTTATGTATTTATTTTGCAGGAAGGAATTGGTGAGTAACCTTAGGATTGGATAGTTTGAATAATTTTGGCAAGCTCTGAGCTATTGAGGTGGACCCTAGTTATCTGGGGGTGTTTTAGGGAAAACGAATATTGACTATTGTGTAAGTATTTGATAAATGAGGTGTTTGGGAGCATGGAATATGGACTGTTGGTTGTATATCAAAGGCATGTTCACAGGGAGTTGTGGGTTATCTCTAGGAATTAGTTATCCATGGGATCAAAGACCCAAATGCCAGAGAATCAAGAATATAGAAAAACAGAAAGTACAGTTAATACAGCAGGTAGCATGGTGCTGGGTGTCATTACCTCACAAGAGGGTTTGTTTTACATGTGTCTGGCTCCCTACTCCCAGCTTTAACCACCATGTTTTATCTTTTTTAGGCGTTGTATAGAGTAGGTTTTTCTCCTACATAAAGGTGATGATTGCATTTTATCTTTCTCCTCTTCTGAATGTGAAATATTGCTATGTAGAATTATTACCACAGATAGTCAATTCAGGCTGATGTCGCCTTCCATCTACAGGAGGGTAAATTGTTTCTCCATGGTGATGAGTGCGGGTGCCTTGTTAGGAAGGTGCCTTATCTGGAGGTCTTCTGCTTCATGTAATAACATGGGCTCTGTTGTTTTTCATGCTAAGCCTCAGACTTTTCCTTCATATAGTGAGGGTAGCCCAGTTAGATGATTGCTAAGGTTCTCCCCCAACTCCAGAATTAATTATCCTAATGATCACTAAAGAACTGTGAGACCAGAATAAAATAAGAAAAGGTTAATCTTCTGGTAAGAGGCCTGACTTCTGGCCTGAAATACCGTCACAAACATTCCTCAGTTACATTTTCAGATGGCCTCTTGGGTAATTCAGGACATCCTCTGGGTGGTTTGATTTTAAGTGACTCACATGAGTCACACAGAAATGTTTGCTCCCTTGAGAAGCTAATTAAGACACTCCCTGCCTCAAACTGCTTTTCCATCTGTTTAGCTTTTGTAGAAAAATGATGAAGAAATTATTATGTCACAGGAAGACTTGATTTTTACCCCCTATTTTCCAGTTGACATCTCCAAGCAAAATGAGTTAAATATAAAAATGGAAAGCATGTTGGATTTTTAAGAACTGTGTACTGGGAAAAATCGAAGCAACAGTTTTATAGCTTTCTTTTTATGACACACTTTCATGAACATCGGCCATTTCAGGTTTTGTACTTAGCTTTTGGTGCTGTCCATTTCCTTATGATTTGACATACCTGTCCAATATTCTTCTCACAATGTACCTTTCTTTCTAATTAAACTGTTCTGTTCTTTGTTCCAGAAACAAAACATAATGCGGTTCATTTCTACTTCCATGAATTTTGTGTTTCTAGAATGTTCTTTTTGTTTTCTTTCACCACATATAAATATGTCTGTTTTAAAACCCTTTCTTACTTCTACATACCTCACTGGTATCTCTTTCTTCTGAAAACTCTAAGGACTTACAGCCAATAAGTTAAAGATACTTCCTATGTTGCACTTTCTTCCCAGTGTGATTGTAGTGCCTTGAGAGAAGAAACCATATCTAACATTTCTTCCTCATCTTTTATAGAATTTATTCTATTGTAGTGGTTAATAAATATTAGTTTCTTAGCATTTCTTTTCTTGGGGTATGTGTTTTTCTTTAATTGTTCAAGATTCAGAAAATCCAATTAAATTCCATAATTTTTTATTTTTTTATTTTATTTTTATTTATTTATTTTTTTTACCCCATACTGAGAGCTGAAGTGAAAATAAAAAGAGTAAGCCTTGGTCTCTGTTTTCCACATGTTTACAATCTAGTAGAGATAAGGATAAGGGATGGGTAGCTTGAGGGAAGTGGGGGACAGCTTTGTACATAATTAATTTCAATAGATTGTAGACTGCTGTAACAGAAAGGCAAGGGCTATGACTCAAAAGTAACAGCAGAGGCTCCTCTGGGAAAACAGTAACTGGGCAGAAGCAGTAAAACTAAAATAGTTTCTTAAAACTTTCCTCAGCCTGTCTTTTGGACCATAAATATGGCTCCTATTCTTGATGTAATATTATGGAAAATTATGCTATATCCATAATCTTAATTTAAGGCAAAAGAAAATACCATAATATAGGTAAACTTAGTCTTTTGTCAGGTGTATCTAATTTTCACTTTTAAAGTTCAATGAAATGATAATTGATAATTATAAATAATAATAAATCAACAAGACATAAAAATAGTCACAGATGTACCAAGCAAAGATGATTTTAAAAAAATTATTTATTGTTTCAAGTATTGCATATGTCTTCTTTTCCCCCAATGACCTCTCCCTGGCCACCTGCACCCCCAGCATATGCCCTCCACCTCCATCCCCCAGCACATGCTCCCCTAGTATCTGTGTCCACTGGTTATGAAGATGATTTTTAATTATTTTAAGAATAGTGTGGGCAAGGACTATTTGCTTAAGGCTAAATTATTTGGAATGCTATGCAGCGAGAGTGTATACTCTTATCTATTATAAGATATGAACTTAAAAGGATTTTTCCCTGAGAGTACTATACTTTTCTGTAAAAGAGTTAAGTGATAGGTTGACATGGATTTTTGGAAAAATGTCAGAATATGACCACAGTGCAGAACAGGTTCAGCTTAATGTCTATTTCTTGAATGTGGACAATTTAATGGATGATCACTGAAGTTCACAGGTAAGTTTTGAATTGGCAACAAAGACTGAGCTATATTTGGCATGCTCCTGGAGGTCTGGATTTCACTGGCCATCTAATAATGATCACTGTGGAAAGCTGGGAATGGTCAGGCTCCTCCATGAATGCGTGATGAAAGAGGCACGATTGGAAGTCACAGACTCAAGGTTCCTGAGTTAGGTTTATCACCTCATACCTGTGTGGCCTTTGGTCACATTGGTAAAGTAAGAGGATTGAACTTGAGAATTTTATTCTTTATATTTGTCTTTATAATTTATTCTGTAACTTCTTCCGGTAGGATTTCAAGGGTATTTCTAATATGCAGAAGTCTAGTTCACAAAATAAAACATGTAGAGATCAGAAATAGTATAAAGTTAAAAATAAGTGGCAAAATGACTAACTCTCACTCAAGCACAAGGCACCCTACAGTAGTGTTGCAAACCCAAAAATGTCTAAAGAGACGAGGCAGGAGTTCCAGTTTTATGCTGCATAAAAATCTTCTCTAAACTCAGTGGCTTTAAAGCCAGAACCATTATTGCACCATTTGTAGGGCAAGGTTTGGGCTGAGCGAGTCTTCTGGCCACATGATGTGGATGGAGCTAGCCCAAGTGCTACTCAGCTGGCAGATGCACTGATCTGGAAGCTTCATTACAGCTTGCCTCATGTGCTGGGCTCTGGGCAGGAATGATTGTATCTGGGCTCCACTGCCACAGCGACTGCAGAGCCTACACGTGGCCTGTCCAGCACGACAGCCTCAGTCTAATATGGTAACTCAGAGCTTCCAAAGAGTGTGTTCTGAGAGACCTGGATGGAGTTGGCAAAGTTTCCTATGACCTGCCCTATTAGTCATCACTTCCAGTGGGTTCTCCAGGTGAGGAAGTCACTGAGGCCAGGATTCACAGGGAAGTGAATAAAACTCCAGCTCTCAAAGGTACAAAGAGTAAAGAATCTGTGTCCATTTAAAATATGATTTTTCTTTTTAAAATTTATAGTAAAATACTCATAACACAAAATTTACCTTAACACTTTAAAGTATACAGTTCAGTGGTATTAAGTACATTCACACTGTCATGCAACCATCACCACCTTCAATCTTCATAACTCTTTTTATCTTGCAATAGCCCATAAAAGATTTGTCCTTTTATGTCTGCTTTATTTCACTTAGCCTAATGTTCTCATGGTTCATTTGTGTTGTAACATGTGTCAGAATTTTTTTTCCCTTTTAAAGGCTGAATAGCATTTCATTGTCTGCATATACTACCTCTTGTTTGTCTATTCACCTATCAGTGGACACTTGGGTTGTTTCAACATTTTAGCTATTGTGAAAAGTGCTGCTATAAATACAGGTGTGCAATTGTGGGCACTTTTTATCTCGTAGAACAGAGGACATCAATGAGGGAATGGGCTGGGAATAAGGAAAAATCTAGTAAAACCACAGTGAAAATGGCCACTTGGTATCAGCCTCAGTGTTAATGAGACAAGTGGGATTGGAAGGGCCTGAGAAGTTGGGACTATGGGATATATTTGGGTCTGATCTAAAGAAGCAGCCAGCACTAGAGCCAGAAACTCCTGATCATGCAGACATGCATAGCTAGAGTGGTCCCACTTTGTGTTTCAGGAAAATTGGGCATTATGGATTTTTATGCAATCTTTCCTAATTTTTAAATGTCACCAAAACTTAAATATTGTGCAAATCAAATAAAAAAGTCTATGAGCTGTATAATTTGAGATCTCTTCCTAAAACACACCAATATATAATGATGGATATCAGGGCCTTATCTATTCAAATAGTGTAGACTAGGGATCAACAAACTTTTTCTTAAAGGAGTAGGTACAGCCCTTATCAGAATCTTTTAGGATAAATTTAATTAGCATAAGTCTTCCTTTTTTTGGGTTCTAAATCCCCCAGTACTTTTTAGAGCTCAGTATTGATTTTCATTTTACAATAATGTGATTATACTCTAAATGGGAAAGTCAGGATTATAGTGTCTTTAAGTGGGTATTAAAATTAATTTGAAAAATGAGAACTTTAGGCATGCTTTGATTTTTGATCAATTTGGTGATTCTATAAATGTGACCTAAATGTTTATAACAGAAAGATATTATATACTTTATATACTTCTAAAATTTCAATAACTCATTAAAGAACTTAAGTAGTGCATAGTGTCTGTTAAATTGGAAATATTAACTGTATATTTGTTAAAGTTAGGCCAGAAGATTTGTTCCTATGTCATAAACTGGTTATTCAACCATGGTTGTCTTACAAGTGGAAGGAGTAAAAAGTGGTAAAGTCAGGAAAGACAAGGACAGAAGTAAAGAATTACATGCCAAACTGTCCCAAATTGAAGGCTATTTCTCTTATGGAAAAAAATCCCCACTTTTTCCCCAAATGGCTGAATCATAGTTTCACACATCATTGAAAATACTGTGTTTTAATTCCAACAGAAAACCAAACCTTTGATGACAGAATTCTCGGTGAAGTCTACCATCATTTCGCGCTATGCCTTCACTACGGTTTCCTGCAGAATGCTGAATAGAGCTTCTGAGGACCAAGAAATTGAGTTTCTGATGCAGATTCCAGCCGCAGCTTTCATCACCAACTTTACTATGTAGGTGACATGGTCAGAGCATCTGGATTGAAGATTTCTGTGTAGGGGTGGACAGGCTGAGCCTGAGCTGATATGTGGCCCACAGCCTTTGATCTGTGAGAATTTATTTTCCAGTGGATGATACATGGGCCAGAAGGTTGATTCCCTTTTTCTTTCTCACCCCTTCCTTCTTTCCCTTCTTTCTTCTTCCCTCTCTCTCTTCCTTTCTTCCACCTTTCCATGACCTTTTCTTTTCCTCTTTCTTTCTCTCCTTCCTTCCAACAAATGAGTATCCACTCTGGGCCAGGCCCTCTTCAAAATGATTGTCCACATCTATGAAAGAGATAACGCTGCTCTGCACTAGAAATTTTATAATAATAATAAGTAAACAAATCAATACATAAGAAAATTTCAGACAGTAGCAAATGCTATAAAGAAAGCAAACAGAATTGAGAGGGGCTAGTATAGGTAGGAAAATCAGGGAGATGGCTCAGAAGAGGCAATGTTTAAGTTGAGATCTGAAAGACAAGATAGCATGAAACCTTGGCTATGTTAGATATAGTACTTCTTTTCCCAGTGGATGGTAAAGATATGCCGAAGAGGGAGGTGTTTGGTTTGAATGTTAGGCCTGGCCCTAAATTTCAGATTTAGAGATTCAAGCTGATGGATTATCATCGAAGTTTGTCTGAGCAGATCTTCTGATTTCTTCCAGAAGAATCATAGAAGCACCTCGAGTTGTGTCTTAACATTTGTACCTGTTGAAAATTGCCCTAGAATGAAATGAATGATTCAAGGGTGGTGCCCTGGGTTGGAATGCAGTTTTTGCATATCCAAGAGGCAAATAAAAATATTTTTTACTGTTGTCATGGTTATGAGATCCATGCATTTGTCTTGGAACTGCAAGCTGCTAACACAGCTGTCTTTTACTTTCAGGCTAATTGGAGACACAGTGTATCAGGGAGAAATTACAGAGAGAGAAAAGAAAAATGGTGATAAGGTAAAAGAGGAAAGGAATAAAACCACAGAAGATAATGGGTGAGTACTGTTAATTAACAAATTACAAATTCACTGTAGCAAAGTGTCAAATTTTCTACCTTTTTGCTTAGCCATCTTGAGCTCTTTCTTATTTTCTTATTTATAATAATAATAATACACTTGGTTAACAGCATAATAAACAAGGATTTATAGTAAAAAAGAATATTTAGCACTCCCACTTCCTAGAAACATCCACTTCTACTGTTTCTGTATTTTTTTATCTCCATAACTCTAAATATTATTATAGTCTTGATTTTTACAAATTTCTTGATAAAAATCAGATATTATTTGTTGAATCTATATGTGAAATCATAGGATTTCAATTACAATGCTTCCATTCTCCCTCTGTGTTCCAAATATTTACATTATTAGTCTTTCTTCTTACATCCATTTTAGCAGTTACACCATCTTAGTCTAGCCCTACAATCTTCAGTAATAATCTCTCTCCTGCATTTTATTCTTTTCTGTTTTCATTCCCAGCACGCATCTTTTCTTATCTAATAATTTATTTTTTCATTGTCAGAGTTACTAACATTTAAATTCTAATCTGTCACAATATTTGTATTTTTTGTTTTATCTATAAACTGAACCTAAACATTGAAAACCCAGAAGTTGCATCTACTTTTAATAATACATAAATAACATTAACTGTAGAGCCATCAAGTATACAAAGATTCTATTTCCCTCTCCACCAGCCTGTTTGGAGAAAAGTCATCTTCGTATCTAGACAAAACATTGTGAACATGTAAGCTTGCATTTTGTTCATTAATAAAAGGATGTAGCTTTGAGAAAGTTTGTTCTCTAAAATCATAGACGGTCAGAAACTTTGCTGTTGGAAATCCTACTATTAAGAATGGAACATGTGAGTCATGGGTTCATTTTGTTAGTGAAAAGCAACCAAGGTCCACAGTTTCAGATAAGGGGTTGTTGGCCACAACAGTCCACATTTATCTTAATTTTGTAGCTCCTTAGGACAAAGAACTTTGAGTTTACTTCTCAATTCAGGCTGATATTAAATGTTTTACACAAAGCCCTGCTTTTCTCTGAGCTTCCAAACACTGCTTCATTTACCCACATTCCACCCTTCCCCCATTCCTATAATCACCCTGTGTCTTTCTTTCTTTGGCAAAATGTTCTTTGATGCATCTGGTATGTAATACCCCTTGCCACAGCAGATTATTAAAAACTGTTGAATATAATAGAATCAGAGGTATGGAAGGGGAGTGAACTGACGATTCTTGGGGAAAAGGGGAAAGGGGGATGTGGAAAGAGACTGAACATAAACTGTGCACCTATGGATGAGGACAATGGGGTTGGGGAAAGGGCAGAGGGTGGGGTGGGAACCTGGTGGAGGAGAGCAATGGAGGGGGGGAAGGAACATTTGTAATAATATGAACAATAAAAATTTTTTTTTTTAAAGCAATACACTTTTATTGAATTTATTGGGGTGATATGGGTTCACAGAATTATACAGCTTTCAGGTGCACAATTCTATACCACATCATCTGTACATCGTATTGTGTGTTTACCACCCCAAATGGTCTTATCAGGATTTCCTTTTCTTATAACTCACAGATCATTCAGAATCATGCAATAGTTTAGTTTAGTTGGATCAAGATCTACACATTTCTATTTTTTTCCTGGAGTTTCTAGTTGATTTTCTTATGAGATAAAATTTAATTTTGTCACAATTAACATCTAGCAAGACACATAAATCATTGGAAATGGTAAGTAAACAATTATGACCAAGTTTTGACAAGCAGTGAACCCATGTAATTGTCAACAGCAACTTGAAGGCTTCACTAATTTTTTTTTTAATATATTTTATTAATTTTTCACAGAGAGGAGGAGAGAGGGATAGAGAGTTAGAAACATCTATGAGAGAGAATCATCGATCAGCTGCCTCTTGCACACCCCCTACTAGGGATGTGCCCGCAACAAAGGTACATGCCCTTGCCCGGAATCGAACCCGGGACCTTTCAGTCCGCAGGCCGACGCTCTATCCACTGAGCCAAACCGGTCCCGGCTGGCTTCACTAATTGGGAGACACATCTTGATTCCTGAGCTGTTAAACATGACAGAATAGGTGTATACAGACTATGGAACACTGTCACATAATATTTTCCTTGTCACATAACATCTTTTTATTTTTACCTGGGCTGATTTTTTTTAACTTCTTATATTCCATAATATCTTGCTTTTTCACCTTCCACTTTGCTCAAGTGTATTCTGTAGTAACTTACTCAAAATGAGTGTGTGAGAAACATACTTTCTGACACCTTGATTAAAGTGCTGACTGTGCATGGAATTTAAGATTCAGAATAATTTACCAATGAACTTTAAAGACATTGCTCCAGTGCCTCACAACATCCAGTATGACTGATAATGCATTTAATGTGGTCTAACGCCATTCCTTTTGTTTTCTCTACCTGATATTCTGATATTTTACAATAATGGGTTTAAGTGTCAGGCTTTTGTTTTCCATTCTAATTAGCTTTCAATAAAAGTTTACAATTTTTGTCTCTTTTCAGCTCTGGGAAAGAGGAGTGTAGGAAACCCATCATCTTAGTCATTCATTCAATTATATGTAAACTTGGAGTTTCCTCCCTGTGTTTGGCCCCCTTCTCACTCTCATCTTGTCGTGTCCTGTTGAATCAGAACCTGGGGTCTCTGAGATTCTGCAGATGGTATTTTTTTCTACTTTGCTGCAGTCCCTTCCTGCACAGTCTGAGCTGTAGAGTTCTTGCTCTATGGGATTCCCCAAGTCTCCCATAAATGATTTGAAATACTCACTGATGGTTGCCTCTACCACCCTTATTTCTTTGGTTTACTCTTCCTGTTGTGGTCAGTCTGCTATACTGAATCAGAGAACTTTCACTCCAGGTAATAAAAGCATTTAAAATTACTTGTATTTTTATATGCTTTGCGATACTTTACTTTTTACCCTTCCCTTAAGCATATCCATCAAACCTTAACAAAATGTAAAAACCTTATAAATTAGCTATTTTTTAAAGACATATACACAGATAACTTTAAAAAAAATGTTTGTTTGTTTTTTGAGGAAGGGAGATGGACAGGAAGAGAGAAACATCAGTAAGAATCATTGATGGTCTGCCTCTTGCATGCCCACTATGGGGATCAAACACAAAACTCCAGGCATATACCCTGACTGGGAATCAAACTGTGACCCCCTGGCTCATGGGACAACGCTCAACTATGGAGCCATGCCGGCCAGGCTAAATTAGCTATTTTAAAGTTATATAAAATGTCTGGTTTATTTGGCCATCCTTCAAAAAAGAGAATGCAATTTACATCTTGACCCCAAACTCTCTTTCCAGCAGTTCACCTATTACAGCATCCCCTTCCCCCTTTGGCCCCTTGGGTCTGACTCAGGAAGAGGGAGGTGAGTTCAGTAGTGTATGAATCCTCTACTCTTAGTATCCTTTGGACCTTTGCAAACTTCATCTGGTACAAGCCTTTACTCCTTCCCCACCCCCTGTGCTAATTTTTACTATTGGTTTGTAAGGACTGCTACAGTTTGGCCTGTGCCCCAAGGAATCTGGCTTTCTCCGACCCTCTATCCCTTTTCCCTTGCATACAGGGAGAAGGGGACTGAAACGTTCAGAGCCTCCGTGGTCATTCCCAGCAAGGACAAAGCTGTCTTCCTCCTGAGTTATGAAGAGCTCTTGCAGAGGCGGCTTGGGAAGTATGAGCACGTCATCAGTGTGCGACCCCAGCAACTGGTGGGGAGGCTGACAGTGGAAGTGAATATTCTGGAGAGTTCGGGCATCAAGTCTCTGGAGGTGCTGCCTCTACACAACAGTAGGCAGAAGGGCAGCGGAAGGGCGGAAGGTGAGTGGTGCTTGCTAGACACGCGCTGGGGTAATGTGGAGCTGGGCGTTGGCTTTAGGGAAATCTGTAAACCACATGGCATCCCTTCAACAAAGGCTCTGAGTGTTTTGGGGAATCTAAATGAGTGCAACAAAGCAAAGACAGCGCCCTGTACAATCTTTTTGTAAGCTCAGGTTTATCCAGAGAGTTAAAAATGTTTCAATTATTTAACACAGTAATCTCACTTCTGGGAACTTAACCTAGGTGAAACACCTAAAATATTGGTAATGTTATATGCACGAACCTGTTTGATAATTTGTAATAGCAAAAACATTCTGTCACCCTGAATATTCATTCATACAGGCGTAATAAGTAAAATATGGTTATAAACACAATTGAGCATGTTACAGGGAAGAAAAGACACAATTGTACATACACTATAATGTTAAATATGATAACTTTGTTAAATACAAATATGACAAAAGACTAAGAAGTTATATGAAATAATTATTTTATATTAGAGGTGAGGGTTTATAGGGTCATTTTCTAAAAATTTGTTTTAAAACTAATAATTTATATTAAATAATCACTTGTGTTTTATCTTATAATACCAGTAAGGCTTGGACAGATGGGTCCAAAAGTTGCACCAGAGCTCTGGCCGGAGTGGCTCAGTTGGTTGGGTATTGTCCCATGCACTGAAAAGGTTGCTGATGTGATTTCCAGTCAGTGTACATGCCCTGGTTGCGGGCTCAATCCCCAATAGGGGTTGTATAGGAGGCAGCTGATTAATGTTTCGCTCTCACATCAATGTTTCTTTCTCTTCTCCCCCCACCCTCCTCTAAAATTCAATACAAAATCTTTTTAAAAAATATATTCTTATTGATTTCAGATAGGAAGGGAGAAAGAGATAGAAACAAAAATGTTGAGACACTAGTTGGTTAGCTCAGTGGATAGAGCTTTGACCTGTAGACCAGAGTCCTGGGTTTGATACCAGTTAAGGGCACATACCTTGGTTGCAGTCTCCTCCCCAGCCCAAGCCCTAGTCAGGGCATGTGGCAGAGGCAACCAATCGATGTGTTTCTTTCACATCGATGTTTCTCTGTCTTTCTGTCTCTCTTTCACTCTTCCTAAAAATTAATGCAAAAACAAAAACAAAACAAAACAAAAAAAACCACAAAAAAAAGAGAAAAGAAAAGAAATATCAATGATGAAAAAGAATCATTGATCATCTGCCTCCTGCACTCCCCCTACAGGGGGTCAAGCCCACAACCAAGGTACTTGCCCTTCATGGGAATTGGAGTTGGGTCCCTTCAGTCTGCAGGATAACAGTCTATCCACTGAGCCAAACCGGCTAGGGCTCAATAAAAAAATCTTTTTTAAAAATTGCACTAGAGTCAGAATGACAAGATCATTGTGACCTTGAGATCAGAGAAATGCTAAGTGAATATGCAGAATCTTAATTCAGTCCCTGTGATTGCAAGGAAAGTGGCCCAAGATATAAAAATATTTAGGGGTGAAATTGGCAGGAGGCTTGGCAAATTACTTGATAAGTGGAATACATTTAACACAATGAAAATAACCATATGAGAAGTAGTTTACTCTCAAACACTGGAGTGTGTCCTGGTCTATAGGGGGACTCGGGTCTTTTGTTATATGCTCACTCCCAACATTGAGTTTGACACTCTCAATTCATATCTAATTAAAACTTTAAAATATTGTCAAGGTATCTGACATTCAGAAATGGCATCAGATACAATACACTATTCTTATGTCATATAGGCGGCTGTGTGTATGGTTAATGGATTCTAGTTGTTATTAACTATAACCTTGGCAAAAAATTACCTGGGCCCTGTAAGACTCAGCTTGAGCATCCACAAATCATGGGTGATAACTTCTCATAGGGTCATTGGAACTGTTAGTGTGTGTGAAGTGCCTGGCCCAGAGTAAGAGCTTAAGAATTGTTAAGTATTGTCATTACTATTATCATCTTATATTTACTTATTTTCTTTGCAAATCTTACCACTTTTATTAGCTCATAAGTGTGATTTTGGAGGCAGGTCTTTGTCTGATTAGCTTTTATCTCCTTAAAATGCCTTTTATTTTTTATTTTATTTTTTTTCAAGTATATTTGCTTTAATGTCTTTACATACTTCATGAGCGACCAAAAAACAAACAAAAAACAGACCACAAAAAATACCCTTTTTATTTTAAAAAGTTAATGAGAAGCATAGTTTCTAAAAAATTATTTGAAGTCTAATTTTCTCCACTGTGAGCTCAATGACCACAGTCAAGTCATGAGCTGGAACGTCCATGGTATTGAGAGCCCTCCGTGCACACACACAGTGATTCAGGCTTAAATGGGAGGGAATGAGGTAAGATCACATGGTGACATCCTGGTAACCCTTTTTTCATGGTCTTTAGAGAGTAGATAGCTAAGTAAGGAGCTGCAAATTAGAGAATAAAAACAAATATATGTATTTTATATATATAATTACACCAGAGTCAGAATAACAAAATCATTGTGACATTGAGATCAGAGAAATTTAAGAATATATATATATATATATATATATATATATATATATATTAATAACAAAGAATGTTCTTAAATTTCATTGCTTTCTAATTATAATTTATAGGGATACTTTTTTTTTTTTTTTAATGTATAACTGTGTTTCCACAGGGAAGATTCTTTGAGAGTTTGTAGGCTCTGAGAGGGTAGAGCAGCTGTACTGTGTGTCTGGGGTGAATGTCCAGGACTCAATAGCTGTGTCCAGGCCTCCAGTAGGGGATTCTGAGGGTCCTGCTACAGTGATGAGAAGTATGTGTGTTTTGCCTACTTTTCAGAACCACTGTGACTCATCAGAGATGTGCGCAAGTGTTGTGTGTGTGTTATGTTTGGAGGGTATGAATCACAATTGTTGGCCTGAAAAGTTGCTTACTGTTTACATTCACAGGGCCTGAGAGGAATTTTTCCAGACCATTGATCTCTTGGGACCTGTTTATTTTTAAGAAAATTGTTTTCCTAGCACGTTGTAGCAGAGCAATTACTTTTCCTACAGAGCATGAAGGTTTCATAGGCATTTACCCAGGCCAGGTGCAGAGGATGGATTGCCTTTTTGCTCCTCATTCCCATCTTTCAGAACTCAGCTGTTATTGTTTCTGCAAAATGGCAGCCCAGCTGGAGAGGCACAGATGTTGAGATTTTTGTCTGGACACTTGCGTGTTTCCAAAAGAAATACAGGGTAGAGATCAAACTAGGTTTGGCCTTGCACCAACATGAGTTGTCATTACATGAATGTGAACCCAAGCCAGTACATTCCTCAGATGGAGCTGGTTGTGTTCAGAAGTCAGACTTTTGGAATTTCTCGAAGCAAATTCAGACCACTGGACCCATTTTCATCTTTAGGGAAGCAATTCTAGATAAGGACTGCTGTGTGCTAGAAACTAGACTCAGCAGTTTGCATGTATCATTATCTCATTCAACCTTTATAACTACCCTCTTAGGGAGTTTTTGTAAAATACTAAGGGTGTGAGTTTAAATTCCCAGTCTCTCCCTAGTTATATAAAAATGCAATACAAGGCTAAAAGCAATATCACCTATTTTCACCTCAGTTTACTTTTCTGGTATATCAGGATTGGGCTCATGGCTACTGTATTATCAATGAATGGGCTTCTTCTCAGTCTGTAAGCTAATTCTGTGAGATGTAATTTGGATGCCAAAGTGTTATACTTTCTGGGTTATTAATAAGTATAATTCATGGTTCAGAATCTAAAAGATGACAAGCTAGTGAAAAGCAAGACTCTTTCTCCTATCCCCTTACCCCCAGTTCCTCTCCCCTAAAATATTTTGATTATTTATGGGTTTGATGGAAAGAGTATTTGAAATTCAGACTTTCTTAGAACATGCTTGGGCTATGTTATCATCTGAAAGCATACTCCAGTATAGATATTCCATCTATGTGACTGGTTCAAGGCTGGTTATTTCACTCTCTATGTTAAAATTTCAAACTTTCTATTGTTCCATGGCCTCCAAATTACTGACATTTCCCTGATTTTTATATATATATATATATATATATATATATATATATATATATATATATATATATATATATAATTTATTTTATTTTATTTTGACAGAAAATTTTTATTTGTGATAAAATCCCTAAGGGATAGGATTAAAATAAAATGAAGTAAAGAAATAAGGTATCTTGCCTGTTTTATTCCCTTTTGCTTTACTCCAGTGACTCTCAAACTTGACTATACTTTTATTGTCACCTGGAGAAATTATACAAAGAAAGAAATGCAGATGATGTTAAACACTTGAATTAGAACTTGTTAGGGTAAGGGTTAGGTAGCTGTATTTTGGGGTGTGATAATCTATTAATTTATATGAGAAATTAAGAATTTATATACAGAAGCTATATGAGAGCCTAGCTGGTTTGGCTCAGTAGATAGAACCTCAGAACTGAAGGTCCCAGGTTCAATTCCAGTCAAGGACTCAATCCCCAGTAGGGGCATGCAGGAGGCAGCTGATCAGTGATTCTCTCTTATCAATGATGTTTCTCTCTCTCTCTCCCTCTCTGAAATCAATAAAAATATCTTTTTAAATTGCTTTAAAAAAAGAAACTATATGAGTGATTTTAACATTTTAGCTTACTTGTAAAGCTAAAGTAATGCTGAATATTTTTATCTACCACTAACCAGAATAAAGAATATAAATATATTCTTCATATTTTTTGGTTTTTTAAAGCAGTTTTATTGAGGTTCAGTTTACATAGCTTAAAAGGTACTCATTTTAGGTGTCCAATTCATTGCTTGTAGAATTGTGAAACCATTACCACAGTCCAATTTTAAAACATTTCTATCACCCCCTAAAGATCCTTGTCATCTATTCCCAGTCATTCCCTGTTCCCACCTCAGCCCCAAGCAACCATTAATCCACTTTCCAACTAGAGATTTCAGATAGCTCTATTTTTAAAAGCTCCCAGGTATTCTGATGCTCAGTAAATGTTGAACTTCCTTACTTTGGACTTCCCAGCAGACTTTAGGGACATAAACTATGTCAGGATCTTGACCTACAGGAACAGCTTTTAAATTAAAGGAAGTTATTTCTTTAGTTTCAGGCGCCATCAGAACACTCTGACATTCGATCTTTCTTAAAATGTGTATCTCTCCCTTTTCTACCAACAGGATTTTACTATTGGACACTGGCCAACATAAAATTACTCACACAGTTGGTGGGAAGTAACCTTGTCCCACATTCAACTTCTGCTCATCAACATAGAAACTTGAGATGGAAAAGTTCCAAAAAACTATCCCAATGGGGCTAGTGCAATCTTTCTAACACAGTCTCAAGCTTATTAAACTAGGTATCCCATCTTCTCTTAGAAAACACAAACATGATTATTTGGTGTATTTTCATGTCAGAGAGTTTCTCAACTTTCCACAATTTCCACCGCAGCTCCCTGAACCTGTGAGAATTGTTCTTCTGTTCTTCCCATTCTCCCCCCGACCACTGTGAGAGATGCTGTTATCCCCCAAAGCCTAGCTTAGTGTTTACCTTCATCCTGGCTTTTCCATACAGCCTGAGTTCTTGTTTTCAAGAATTATTTGGTGTTAGTTCCTATCCTTTTGTTTCTTGGTCCACTGACTTTGTTTCCAAGCCTCCAAGCTGAATTACTAAGAAATCTCAACTCCTCATCTCTGTGAAAACTGACGGCCCCATATGATATTACCCTAATTTGACATAAAAAGGACATTTTAGTTTCAGGAATGATGAAACTTTCAACTGTCTTCTTGTTTCATTATTTTCTGGTTAATCATTGAGGGGTGCTCTACACTCAAGAACACAGAAGACAAAGAGTATCAACTTGGCTTTTAATTTAAAAAATATTCTAAAAAGACAACCTACAGAATGGTAGAAAATATTTGCAAATCATATATCTGATAAAAGTCTAGTGTCCAAGATATATTAAAAAATCCTTGCAACTCAAACACAAAAAATATAAACAACCCAATTAAAATATGGGCAAAGGAAATAAGTAGACATTTCTCCAAAATAGATATACAAATGGAAAACAAGCATATGAAAAGATACTCAAGACCATTAGTCATTAGAGAAATGCAAATCAAAAGTACAATGAAATACCAATTTACACTCACTAGGATGGCTATAATAATAAAAAAGAAACAAAGGGAAAATAAGTTTTGACAAAAATATGGAGAAACTGGGACTCTCATACATTACTGGTTATAATATAAAATGGGGTAGCCACAATGGAAAACAGTTTGATGGTTCTTCAAAAAGTTAAACATAGATTTAGCATATGACCTAGCAATTTCTCTTAGTATATACACAAATTAAAAACATGTACTCAAATACTTGGATATGAATGGTCATAGTAACACTATTTACAATAGCCAAAAGGTGCAAGCAGTCCAAATGTCCATCAGTAGATGAATGGATAAACAAATTGTAGTATATTCATACAATGGAATATTAGTTATTCATACAAAGCAATGACATACTGATACATACTACAACATGGGTGTACTTTGAAAACATTATACTAAGTGAAAGAAGCCAGACTCAAAAGATCACACACATATTTATGATTCCACAGTGGATGAATCCATAGAAACAGAGAGCAGATTGGTGATGGCCTGGGCCTGGGGAGAAAACAATAGAGAATGGCTGCTCAATGGTTAGTGTTCTTTGAGGGTGATGAATATGTTGTAGAACTGGATAGAGGTGATGGTTGCACGACATCATGAATGTACTAAATGCCACTGAATTGTACACTTTCTAATTTTATGTTATGTGAATTGTACCTCAAAAACATACAATGAGTAAACTTATATTTTAGGTTGTTAGACTCCATGTTTGCTGTGCTCTTCAGCAGTTAGTTATGCGTTCCTTTACATGCCTAGGAGGGCAAATAGGTGGAACTCAACCTAGGGCTTGCTTTTTAATCATATCACTCCTATGTAAGCTTCCTATAAAATGTGGACCTTAAGATCATCCTAAAGACTGAGGAAGCTTAATTAGAGGAGAGCCTCTCAAAATATAGTTTCATTACCTCTTATTTTAAGATGAGGTTAGTGGCACTGCAGTTGTCCTTGGGAATAGTTTGATGGCCAGCCACAGGTCCTGCAAGATCAAGTCGCCTCTGACTGGAGACTAACACAATGTCTTGTATTTCAGAAAATGAGCAAGAAGGGGTCAAATTGAATCTGTTTTAAAATCTTATGTTTTCTTTGTTTGGTTGGTTAATCTCATTACTCTTTTTGTTGTTGTTGTTGTTGTGGAGGTCTTTTGTTGTGAAGGATTGTATTCTAGCACTTAGAATGGTGCCTGCCATATAATGGGTGCTCACTAAGTATCTGTAAAATGGACTTAGGAATAATAGCTGTTGGCAAAGGAAAGACTGGTAGGTTTTCAACTCTTTCCTGGTTTAAGTTGGTTAATGTTGCCAGATCTTGGTATAGATCATATTTTTTTTCTGAAGGAGGGATTAGAAGACAGAATTTGGTTCCAGGAGACTGATCACAGAAATCTAGAGCTTATCTTCTTTGTCAGGATGCCAGATAAACTATAAGATGCTAAGTTAAATTTGAATTCCATATAAACAATATATCCCATGCAATATCTGTGACATATTTATACTTTAAAAAAGGTCATTCACTGTTTATCTGAAATTCAAATTTAACTAGGGAATTTTTATTTGCTAAAAATCCGGCATCTTTGCCCTATTAAAGGGCCGAATTATGACTGATTGTCACCCCAGTTCCAATTCCCTGTTGTTCTGTGTTCTCTCCTGGACCCAGTGTCCACCCTGCAGCTGGAAGGGCATGGCCCTGTTTGGCCTCTGTACATTTGCCAGAAAACAATCTGATTGTTATGTGAGGGTTTCCAGCATTGTTCAGTGCAGAAATTATTCAGGTATGAATCATTTGGCTCCATAGATGGTTTTGTTTTGTTTTGTTTTTAATTCTGATTTGAGAACACATTTTATCTTCTTTGTTCTGGCATTGGCTGTAGTTCAGGCAGGGCCAGCTATGAGCAGGGTGGCTCAGAGAGACCTAGGAGGTTGGCCTTCTCTCTTTAACTTGACATTGGTGCACAACCTACTCTTCTCTGGAAGACCTCTTTTTGTTGCTGTCTTAGTTTGATGTGAGGTGTGATGTTGTCTGGGCATATGGCACTGTCCACCATAGCTGTGGCTGGCACCAGAGGTGGATCCAGGGCATGTGACAGGAGTTACCTAGAGCATCTACCCCATTCACCAAAAACAATTTCAAGATGATCCCTTCAAGGACTCTTCTATTCACTTGCCAACTACATGCCAATGTGTTGAGTCATCCCCATGTTAAATGTTCAGCAAGCTTGCCTTGAGTTCTCACCATGTTCCTGACACTGTGCTAGATGCTTGAAACCTAAAAATATCAAAGATGTAACTGTACTTGAAAAACTTAAAGTTGGCAATTTAAAAAAAAATATTTTATTGATTTTTTACAGAGAGGAAGGGAGAGGGATAAAGAGTTAGAAACATTGATGAGAGAGAAACATCGATCAGCTGCCTCCTGTACACCTCCTACTGGGGATGTGACTGCAACCAAGGTACATGCCCTTGACTGGAATGAACCTGGGACCTTTCGGTCCGCAGGCTGATGCTCTATCCACTGAGCCAAACTGGTTAGGGCTAGAGTTGGCAATTTTTAAAAATTAAAAAAGTTTTTGATTGTGGTAAAAAACACACATAACATTAAATTTCTTTAAAAATATTTTTATTTAAAAATTAACTTGCAGTTTATATTCAATATTATTTTGTATTGGTTTCAGGTGCACAGCATAGTGGTAATCAATCACGTACTTTACAAAGTGTTTTCCTTGGCATTTTTAGTACCCATTGGGCACCATACATAGTTATTACAATATTATTGACCATATTTCCCTATGCTGTACTTTATAGCTCCATGTTTTCTAACTTCTGCTCTGTACTTCTCACTCCCTTCACCTCTAGCACAACTATTTCTAAGTGTACAGTTTAGTAGTGTTCTTTATTCACATGGTTATACAACCAATCTTCAGAATCTTCCCAAAATAACATTCTGTATCTCCTTCTCCTAGTTCTGTAGCTGGCAAACTGTGGCTTGAGAGCCACCTGCAGCTCTTTGACCCCTTGAGGGAGGGCCTTTCACGGCCTGGGCAAGTCTATTTTAAAGTGGCATTAGAAGAAGTTTAAATTTAAAAAATTTGGCTTTCAAACGAAATTTCAATCGTTGTACTGTTGTATTTAATGATTAGAAGAAAAAAAAAGATCCATCACCATATATTGCTACAGAATTTTTTTTTTTTCATGATTAGAACTTTTAAAAAACATATACTTTTATTTATTTCAGACTGGAAGGGAGAGGGAGAGATAGAAACATCAATAATGAGAGAGAATCATTGATTGATTGCCTCCTGCACACCACCTACTGGGGATCAAGCCCACAAACCACGCATGTGCCTTGACCAGAATTGAACCTAGGACCCTTCAGTCCATAGGCTGATGTTCTACCCCCTGAGCAAAACCAGCTAGGGCTGATGAGAACTTTTAAGATCTACTTTCTTAGTAACTTTCAAATATGCAATACAGTAATATATAAAATAGAAAAATATGCTAATTAACCGGAATGCCATAATGGGTTGACTGGATAGGAGGAGGGTGCACACACAGCGTCGGGGGTGGGGCAGCAGGGTCCTCCATGTGCCTGCACTGGGGGAAGGCCTGATCAGCAGTAGCCACAGCTGCTTCAAGGGTCAGAGAGCGAGGCAGGACTGACCAGCGACTCAAGGGTGGTTGGTGTCACATGATTTCGAATCGTGCTCTGGGCTCCTTGTTAACTATAATCACCATGCCCATTACTTTTTCTTTTAATGCTCTATTGATTTGTTTGAATCGTGTCTTTATTGCAACCATCAAAGGGTAGTTGGCTAATTATTGACTGTATTTTTGACAGCCATATATTTAAGAAATCTGCCCCTGGAGCCCATAGATAATTTGGTCTCTTTTCCAAGGGGAAATGAGCGGGCAGTGTTTGTTTGGAAATCCTTTTGTAAAATATCCAGGTGTTGGCTGCTTTTGTCCAACTATAGGCAACCCTAAGGCCCACAGGAAACAGAGGACAGGAAATCCCTCTGTCAGTTAACCCAAAGGGGCGTAGCTTCCAGCTGATGTCCTTGTGTGTGGTCCTTTGCTCCTAAATACTGTCACCTCTAGACATATTACACTGCAGTTGGCTTCCTTTTATTCCAATGTGGTTGTCTAGGAAGAGAATGTTTACTTGTGAATAAAATCCATGTTCCAAAACAAAACTAAGGACAAGCATTTTTGTTCTCTTCACCATTTACACAAAATGTATTAAGTGCCTTGTCATTAAAAGACAGAATCGACGGAGAAATGTTTAATAACAGTTGTATGCAAGCTTCCTAACCTTGTGTTGCCTTCTTAGAGAATCTGGTGAAAGCTATAGATTCTCTCTCTAGGAGAAATAAACATGCATGCTCTTTCATGCAAAGTTCTGCATTTAATTTCAGGAAGCTTCTAATTGCATCATATTTTTATAAGGATTTTTCTCTACACAAACATTCTTAAATGCCTCTTATGAATGTTTATTTTAATGTGACTTTCCCACCCACCCGTGCTCCAAATAATGATTATTTGTTTTTACTAAGCTCTCAGTCATGTAGCAAAGCTTGTTATGTTTTTACTAAGCTCTCAGTTATGTAGCGAAGCTTGTTATTTGTATGTTATCAAAGAATATTTTAAACCCATCCATTGCCTTTCAACTTAGAAGAAACAAGAAGCTGCTTCTGAGGGAAGAGGCTGGAGGCTATTATGTGGCCAGCACCTACTGGGTGCCAGGAACTAAGCTCAGCTCCTTAGATATGTGATCTTGCAATTCTGACAATGATGCTATGACATGGTTTACTCCAATGTAACAGTTGTGGAACTGAGGCTTAGAGATATTAAGTCAGTCCTTTTGAGTTTGTCACACTCTAGAATGTACTTTCTTCAGTATTATGTGGCTTCTAAAATAATACCTATTTCTTATTCAAAAATATGGGGTTCAGACAGGAAGAAAGCATCATAAGGATGCAGGTGACCTGAGAAGCAGGGAAGAATATGTGGAGAAAGGCCATTAGTGAATCTCACCGAGGACACAGCAGAGGCAGTTGTATGCCACTGGAGGTTATCTTGCACAAGACCAATGCCCAGATTAAAATGGGAAGATGACATTAGAAAACAGCCTCCTTCAATTCTTGCCACACTCTTGACTCTAACCAAGAGGGTGAGAAGGAGAGAAAACCAACAGGAAGAAAAGATGTGGATTCTTATTAGGGAAGTAGCCAGATTCTCACTCTTTTGATCTGTTCCTAACCTCTTCCTTGCACCCTTCATTATCTTCAGAACACATCCAGGGACTGCTAATAAATAAAGCTCATTATGTTTATGAACTATTTTGTGAGGGTCAAGAGCATGAGTACAATTCACAGTAAGAAAAAGCTTTGGGATTTTGGCCAGTAGCAGTGGGGCAGCCTATATTAACCTCATTGATTAAAAGATTTATTCCCTCCTCTAATAAAAAGAGGATATTTTTTTCCTAGAGAGATTACTCTGGAATATTTTCCAAGTGAATTTTTTTGGAGGGGTATTGGGAGTGGAAAATTCACTGGGTCACATTGACTGTCTGGTACTTAATGGGTGGAAATCAGTCTCAGGGGCTAAACCCCTCGATGAGCCACCAAATTGTGAACCAACCCACAATTTGGGCATAGAAAATAAGCCCATTTAGAGGAATCATTGAATTTTCTTCATGAATTAGTAAGCAACAGAGGTCAATAGGAAACCAAAATAATAATGCACTATCTTTTTTCATGGCTTATATCAAAGAGCCTAGTCAAATGAATTATGAGGAGAGAAATTAAATTTTTAATACTCAATGCTTTTATTCAACCATGAATGGTATTAATTCAGGGTGGTTATAAAGAGCACATCAATGAGAGAGATTTGAAACAAGAAAAAATAGGTATATGCTGAAAGTACTGTATAAAGAGTCAAATCTAACTACAGAAATGTACAATGTCAGTGCTGTGCAATCACATACATCAAAAACACGTGACCATTGTTTCTGTGCAGGAACCAGAATCAGCTGCGAAAATACATCTTTCTGGGCCTCACCTCCAGAGCTTCTGATTCAGAATTTCTAGGTGGGCCCAAGAATTTGTGTTTCCAGCAAGTTCCCAGGTGACACTGATGGGGCTGGTCCGAGACCACATGGTCAGAACTGCTTGCACCGTCCCTGCAGGTGACTGAGTCACCCAGGGCTGGCTCCGAATGTTTCAAAAAAGATGAGTTGGGATAGTGGCCTCTGCCAACAAGACATCTTTCTTAGAGCTTTTACTGATATTTCACGAAAGTGCTTTGGGGTTCTGCCAGCTGGAATTACTTTGGAAACACCTAATCTGTTCTGCTATACAACTTCCAATGACTTCAACTTTTTTAAAAGTTGGGGTATACATACACTACAGTATATGCATCTTTTTTTTTTTTTAAATATATATTTTATTGATTTTGTACAGAGAGGAAGGGAAAGAGAGAGAGCTAGAAACATCGATGAGAGAGAATCATGGATCAGCTGCCTCTTGCACACCCCCTACTGGGGATATGCCCGCAGCCAAGGTACATGCCCTTGACCGGAATCGAACCCCGGACCCTTCAGTCCCCAAGCCGATGCTCTATCCACTGAGCCAAACCGGTTTCGGTTAAAGTATATGCATCTTATGTGTACACCTTGATTAATTTTTACATACATGTATACACCAGTATAGCTACTTCCAAATCAAGACATAGAGTATTCCACCACCCCAAAGGCTCCCTTATATTCTTTCCCAGTCAGTCCTCACCCCCCAAAGCTAACACTATTCTATTCCAATCGCCATGTATAAGTTGTGCTGCTCTTAAGTTTATGTAAATGGAAAAATGGTGAATATACAGTCTTATATATGTTATGTTTTACTCTAAATAATTGTGAAATTCAACCATTTTAAAAAATATATATTTTATTGATTTTTTACAGAGAGGAAGGGAGAGAGACAGAGAGCTAGAAACGTCGATGAGGGAGAAACATCGACCGGCTGCCTCCTGCACACCCCCTACCGAGGATGTGCCCGCAACCAATGTACATGCCCCTGACTGGAATCGAACCTGGGACCTTTCAGTCCGCAGACCGACACTCTACCACTGAGCCAAACCGGCTTTGGCAAAATTCAACCATTTTAAATAGCAGTAGTTCCTTTCTTTTTGTTGCCTGTAGTATTTCAAATTTGACATGTCGTATTGTCTTACATTTGATCCCCTGGCCCTACTTTTATTTTTAGACATTTTAGTTTCATAATAATATTAGCTAGCATGACTGCTTACCAGGAAGCAGAATAACACTAAATACATTACATTACTTAATCTTTTCAATAGTGTGAGTTAATCCATTTTATAGATGAGATAATGCAGACTCAGTAATTTGTCCAAACTCCCATTTACATTAAGAAAAGAGAAAGATGCAAATTGAGCATACCTTTGTGATGCCCACAAGACAATCAGGAGTGAGTATGCAATTTAACCCAATAAAGATGGGTTAATTACAGAAATGTACAATGGGGGCAGGGCTGGATGCAGGCGTTCCACACAGCCCCAACCACTCTGGGCCTCTGGGTAGCATGTGAATGAGGAAAGGTGGCTCCTGCCAGAGCAAGGGCAGTGCTGGCAGCCAGGGGAAGGAAGGTCCATTCTTGCACAAATCTTTGTGCATCTGTCTCTAGTAGATAATAAGAGGTATTAAATGCAAGTACTTCTCATTCATTCATGTTCCTGAGTTCTTAGGTAGTGTATTATCAAGCTGCTCACTCTTGGTGCTTTACCAATAATCACCAATGAAATTAAAGATTGATTCCATAGAACAGCAAATTTTATTCTATTTCAAGAACCATTTCATTATCAGCCTCTTTTCCTTCTTTTTGCCTACTGGTTCTAAGATAATGTCAACCAGGCTAATGAATTGGAGGCTCGCATTTGTAGATGAGCATTGAGAATTTCCCAACTCCTTCAGATGAGCAAATCTGTTGGAAGTATGTAATCTTCCAAACAGTTTTCTTTCTACAGGAATAAACTTTCCTATTTGCTAGCTCTCTGGTCATTTCCAACATTTCTGCCCTTGGTAAGTAGAAATAATAGAAGACTCAATTTTGCTCTGTGGTTCCTGTTTAGGCTATGTTACCAGGAAACCCCTGGTTGGGCTTGGATTGTCTGTCACTGTGTCCAATAACAAAGGCAGAGTTGAATCATACTAGGCATTTATTGAGAAGGCTAGCCAACCAGGAACACTGGTTGCTGGTGCTTACATGCATCAAATCCCGTCTTCCAACAAGATTCAGGGGGAAGCATTATAAAGGGGAAGGGGCTGTGGTGAGGAATGCAGCTATGTGCAGGCCTGGGGGTCTTCAGACATCAGCTAATATAATTAGTCATTAGGTGATGAGATGATGTTGATAAGATGATGGTTTGACTCCTGGTAGGTCAGCCTGACTATGTTTATCGGTTCTGCTTGCTGGATTCATAGCTGAGTCCCCTTCTCAATTGCTTTGCATAGGCCTTGAAAAGGATACTTTAAGAAAAACTTCATCCCCTATTCATATTTAAGAAACTTAACCACCTATTAAGTATATATGTTCTAAGATTTAAAAAAGTATGAGTACTTTTCAGATTAATTTAAGTGCTCTATCTATTAGATTATAAGTCTTCCCTATCAGTTATACCTAACTTGTTGCTGAAAAATAATTGTCTGTTCTGTTGAAGGAAATGTTTAAATTTCCTTTCATTTTAATATCTAATAAAATTTAGCAGAAGGAAGTTTATTCTTAAATACAAATTACCATAGCTAAATTATGCCTCATTTCCTTATTTATTATTTTTTAATAAGGATGGAAAATTCCTGGTCATCTTTATGGTATCAACTTTAATAGATTTTAAGATAGTCAGATGCTTTACAGCAGTCTTAAGCCTGGTTTTGATTCAGTATCTGTATAAAACATCTCCACATGCATTTATAAATTCTCTATTTTATTTTCATATTAATATTGTGTAAACAGATCTCAAAAATTTGGATTTCTGTTGCTAAGTATATAAACATGGTGGTGTTTGAATTTGTAAAAGTGGGCAGTCTGTGAAATGATTAATTGTTTTCTAACATGAAGTAAAGGTCAGAGGTAAAAAATGGGATGACTTTGCTTTATATCATCTCACTAAGTTTTCTTAAATTACATAAAATATATTCATCTGTTTACATTTATGGAATTCTAATTTATAGCCTAAGATTCATGCCAGGGAAAGCTTTGGAAAGTGGGGAAAGCTCTGAGAAAGTTTTTGTTTTTGTTTTTAAGAACCACAAACTTTCTGGACAAAGAGTATGGTAGGGCAACCAAATAACTGATGAAGGAAAGGTTTTCTTTATGGAGGAAATCCATATGGAAGTAATGATAGAATCAGAAACCTCCTTTACAACTCTAATGAAATAGTGGGTCCAACATTATTAGCAGTTGATAAAACTGTTAAGTGAAAATTTGGTGAGGAACTTTATTATAGGTCATCAGATTGCAAATACTGGAACCAACCATCAATCTTACCACCACTAAAAGTAGACAAGTTGATATTATGTACCTTCTGATGTGATAAAGTAGTAAGTACTCACATCACATATGAAGTGTTCTTGCAAATAGCATTGAACCTAAGTCTAACCAAGCCTTCAGGTCTACCTGCCAGAACACAAAGAAATACAGGGGATTGAGCTGTGCTGTGAGCTTTAATACATTCAGCTCTAATGGGAAATTTTAAAACCCTGAGGCCCAGGCTATGTCCCAGACCAATTAAATGAGCTCTTGGCATGGGCATCAGTATTTTTTCTAGCTCTCCCAGATGTTACAGTACAAACCAAGGTTGGAAACCAGGGGAATAGAGGAGCAAGTTAAAAGATAGGATGAGAAAATAATCAAGAAATGCTGAATGTGAGAAACTTTGTAGAACAAAAGACCAATGTTTTATAACACATATATTTAGTAGTAGAAAAAAGGTGGGGATAGGTGGCACTTATAGATTAAAAGAGACTTAAGGAACATAAACCAAATGTGATGTTGGGACTTTGTTTTGATCCTAATTCCAACAAACCAACCATTTCAAGACATTTTCTAAAGAATTAGGAAAATTTTAATACAGACTGAGTATTCAGCCATAATAAAGGATTGCCCATTAATTTTGTTACTTGTGATAATGATTTTGTGGTTATGCTAAGAAAAAGGTTCTTATGGTTAGAGATTCACACTGAAGTATTTATGGATGAAATATGATGTCTGAGATTTGTCTTTAAACTACTCTATCAAAAATGATGAGGTGATACATAAAAATAGATACAAAATATTGGTAAATAGTTGATAATTATTAAAGTTAGGTAATGGGTTTTGGGGGTTCATTTTACTATTCTCTCTACTTTTGTGTGTTTAAAAAATTCTCATAAAAGATTAAAAGAGAGGCATGAAGGTGAACTATATGATAGCTTATCTCATGCATCATGATACATTATTAGCATAATGTCTAGAAATTTCATGAGGAAATAAACCCATGATTAAATGAAGTCTAACCCTCTGTGTCACTGTAATACAATTTTCCCCCCTTAAGGAAAATCTATACTAATAATAGAGAAATATGCAAATTGGTCGGGACGCCCTCATACAATGACCGAATAGCAGTCTGCATTGGGAGACCAGGCTGGCAGGGTGGATAGTTGGGGGCAACCAGGTCAGCAGGGAGGGCAGTGAGGGGCAACAAGGCCAGCAGAGAGGGGCAGTGAGAAGTGACCAGGCCAATGGGGGGACAGTGAGGGGCAACCAGGCTGGCAGGGAGGGTAGATAGGGGTGATTAGGCTGGCAGGGGAGGGCAATTAGGGGCAATCAGGCCGGCAAGGGAGCAGTTAGGGGGCGATTAGGCTGGCAGGCAGAAGCGGTTAGGGGCAATCAGGCAGGTGGCAGGTGAGCAGTTAGAAGCCAGCAGTCCTGGATTGTGAGAGTGATAGCTGACTGCCAGGTTAGGCCTGATCCTGGGGATCAGGCCTAAACCAGCAGTTGGGCATGCCTTGAGTGGTCCTGGATTGGAGAGGGTGCAGGTTGGGCTGAGGTTCCCTCCCCCCCCCCCCCGCCCCAATGCATGAATTTCATGTACTGGGCCTCTAGTATTTACATATTTAGTGATTAATTATGTTTATATTTTGCATGCAGATGATGCTGGGCCACCTCCTTCTACTGTTATCAACCAAAATGAAACTTTTGCCAAAGTCATTTTTAAGCCTAGTGTGGTTCAGCAAGCAAGGATTGCCCAGAATGGCGTTTTGGGAGATTTCATCATTAGATATGATGTCAATAGGGAACAGAACATTGGGGACATCCAGGTAAGTTGCTACTGTTTCATGTTAGTTGCTTAATACTTTTAGTTAGACTCAGAACTGGGGATTCCAATACTTACCCAAGGGACAGTGACTGATTCTTAGGATATATGTTTGAACCCAAAATGTGTCTCCAAGGAGACTAGTGGTATTCCCTAGCTGGAGCCTGAGGGTACTAGATGTACCGGTTAATAATGTAGATTTTTTTTCAATAGATGGAGTTACACATATGTTGATATACATGCTATTTAGTATGTATATTATTTTGTTGTATTGACAGTAAGCTTCAAAACTTCATATGTCAAATTTTCTGAAAGTGTTAACATCATAGATATTTTTACACTTAAAAATGTCAAATTTTGTGCCCAAAAAAGAGCATTTGTGGGAAGTTTTAATTCATTATTTTATTTTGAAGAAAAGTGTTCTGAAAGTTATCATATACTTTGGGAAGCTTATGATGAACATGCTCCATCTCAAGATACTTGTGAACACTGGTCGTTTTACAATCAAAGCATGGTTCAAATTGATTATTTGATATGGGTAGTGATCAGTATTAATGGTTTCGCCTGGTTTTAGAAGCTCACACCTTTCTGATCCCACCAAATGCAGAGCATTGACTTCTTTCAGAAGCAATTTGGCCTTGCAGTAGATGTTGATGGTTGACCTGGATAAACCCATGATTTTGTGCATTTGGGATTCTCAAAATAAATCCACTTTTCATGGCCAGTCACAATTCAATGCAAAAAAGACTTTCTTTCGTGCTGTTGAAACAACATCTTACTGATGACTTTTCGGTTTTCCATTTATCTTTCGTTCACTTGATGTGGCACCCATTTTCCTTTCTTTAAAATATTCCTTATATTTTAAAGAAAGGAAAATGTATGTTCTTTGTCTTTCACATGGAAATCATCACTTTTAAAATATTTAAATCAGCATTCACAAGTATCTTGAGATGGAGCATGTTCACTGTAAGCTTCCCAAAGAATATGATAACTTTTAGGAGTACTTTTCTTCAAAATAAAATAATGAATTAAAACCTCCCACAAATGCTCTTTTTTGGGCACAAAATTTGACATTTTTAGGTGTAAAAATATCTATGATGTTAACACTTTCAGAAAATTTGACATATGAAGTTTTGAAGCTTACTGTCAATACAACAAAATAGCATACATATCAAATTGCATATATATCAACATATGTGTAACTCAATGTATTGAAAAAAATCCGCATTATTAACTGGTACACCTAGTATTTCCTGCTTCAGTAATTTGGAGAGCTAGTGAAATCTACACTTTTCCCTGTGCTATGTTAGATGGCATTAGAATTTTAATTCTTCTTAAATTTTAATTAAAAGAGACTGGTCCCTTGCTCATTTCTCTTTAGGTTTTATTGCTCCAGAGAAAAGGTGTGAATATTAAAATGTATTAACATGCCACCCAGAATGTGGACAACCTCCTTGACATCTCAATTTGTACTAGCAAGATGCTTGGTAAAAACCAGATAATTAAGGAAGCAGGGATTCTCAAGTGGCAAGAGGCAGAAGAGGACAATTTAAATTAAAATAGTCAACATAGTTAATAAAATGTTAAGGGATGATTTTATCCTTATTGAGATTAAATTAGCAATTGGTTCTTTTGGAAGGATCAAGGCCATGAATACTTTTGCTCTGGGTGCAGAATCTGACCAGACACTGTTCCATGATATCTTTGATGTTTAGAAGTTCCATAGACAGTCCATTTTCGTTTTTCTACCTATTCTGGATGCTATCATTTTTACTTTCTTTTCCCTGCACCAGGTTCTAAATGAGTATTTTGTGCACTACTTTGCCCCCAAAGACCTTCCTCCTTTACCCAAGAATGTGGTATTTGTGCTTGACAGCAGTGCCTCCATGGTAGGAACCAAGCTCCGGCAGGTGAGTGAGTGCCAAATGCCCATTTTCCCCACTCTCGGTTTTGCCTGGGACAATGAGGTGAATAAAAATTAACTGATGCAAAGTGTCTGCTTTATAATCCAGCTGTTGCTCCCTATAGAGGACATTCCTGATCTGATTCAGTTAAGCCATTGACATTAGTCATCATTTCCACATGGTGGTTTTCAGAGAACAGAGGACATGCTATAGAAATACAATGAAATAAAGGGGACTGGCAGAGTGGATAATGTGAATGAGACAGGACTATCCTATGAGAGCTACTCGACAGCACCATTGTTGATGGAATGATTCTATTGGTAATGATGTCCTTTGAGAACAATGGAATAGATTAATGGGCAGTCCCTTTGACCTATTCTTACAGCAAAGGACTTGTATCTTAATAATTCAGTACTGACATTCTCAGAACATTTAGCATGAATCTTAAAATTCTAGGGATGGAAGGGATATCAAGGGGACATATCGTCTGAAAATTTTCATTAATGTGAAAATACAACTATTTACATTTTTTTAACAAACCATTGGAAGGCTATTCCTTATCTTATTCTACTACCCTAAATATCATAAATTTTCATTTACAATGTATTTTCAACTCACATAACACAAGACAGAAAGAGCTCCTGACTGCTAAAACAACTAATATTTCTGATGAGCAATTGTACATATTTTCTCTGTTATTACTTTTAAATGGTTTCTTTGACCATTTGTATTTTTAAATCATGCAGTATAATATATTGATCTTCTCTTAATAGCATTTGATTTTCCTTTATCCCCAAATAGTAAAAAATATATTTCAAAATGTGATTTAAAGATTGGGTTTAACTATTTTCTTTCAGATGGTAGTCAAATATAATTTCCAACTAACATAGTAGGAAGATAATCTCACCTGGAAGTCAGCTTCTTCCAAATCATATTCTTGTACAGATTTCAGCCTGCTGATGCCTCAATTTTTATTGCTTTTCTTTCCTTTCACATCTCTGACCTTCCATCTGAGGTTATTTTTCTTTGCCTTAAGAACACTCATTGGTTTCTTTTTAAATGTAGGTCTACTGGTAAAGAATTTTGTCAGCATTTGTTTGGACATTATTGATTTCACTCCCATTGTTGAAGGATATTTTTACTGGTATGAATTCTATGTTGACAGTGATTTTTTTCAGTTCATTGAAGAGAGATTCCATTGTCTTGATGTTGAAAAGTCATTTATATTTTTAACTGTTGTTTCTTTTTTTTTCTTTTTTTAAACTATATTCTATTGATCCTTTACAGAGAGAAAGGGAGAGAGATAGTTAGAAACGTTGATGAAAGAGAGATACATTGATTAGCTGCTTCCCACACACCCCCTACCGAAGATGTGCCCACAACCAAGGTACATACCCCTGACCGGAATCGAACCCAGGACCCCTCAGTCCACAGGCCAACACTCTATCCACTGAGCCAAACTGGTTTTGGCTAACTGTTGTTTCTTTAAAAGTGACTTTTACTGTCAACTTCTTTTAATAATTTTCTTTTTGTCTTTAGTTTTCTATTGTTTTAATACTATGGTTCAAGGTATGAATTTCTTCTTATTGTTTTATTCCTGAAGTTCCTAGGACTTCATGAATTTGTGGATTCATAGGAAAATCCCCAGCTATTTTTCTGAGATTGCTTTGTCTTAGCTTTTTCTTCTGGGATTCCAATGCTAGATTTTTCTCTCCATATCCTCCATTTTTCCCATGCTCTCTTCTATTTATTCCAACTTTTGCCTTTCCATATCTCATTCCAAACATATCTTTCAGGTCTCAAATTATTTCTTCAGGTCTGTTTGATCCACTGTTAAACTAATTCATTGAGTAATTTCAGTCATTACATTTTTTTTCAGTTCTAGAATTTCCATTTGGTTCTTTTTTCAAATCTGCTGCCATTTTTTAAAATGTTCAGTTATTTTTCAATATTTTTAATTAAAAGAAATCTCAAGCACAGTAAACATAGTTATTTTAAAGTCTGTACTTTAGTATTCTAAACTCAGGAGCTTCTTTAAGAGTTGTTTTTATTGTTTCTCATCTCTCATTTTGTGACTGGTTATTTTTGATTACATGATGGACATTGTATTTAGAAAACTTTGTACATATATTTTGAGGCCTAAGATGATGATCTACGGCTCTAGAGAAAGTTTTGGTTTGTTTCTGTTGGGAATCTGAGAAAATTATAATCAGGGATTATTTTAGCCAATTTTTAGAGTTTGAGTTTTTTTCTGGGTGGCCCAGATGGCTCAAAGCTAGATTGCACTTCTTAAAAAAGCTGGCTTATTTCTGTTTTGCACAAAGTATAGAAGGTTTACTAGAATTTATGGGATCTGGACCGCAACTTTTGAATTTATAAACTACAAAATGCTCAGCCTTTCAGATACCTCATTGGCCGTGACAAAACTTAATCAGAAGTGATCCTAACTGCTCAGCTCACCTCTTTACATATTATGTTCTTCCAGATTTTTTTTTTTTTTACTGTTTATTACTTCTCTGATACTCTGAACATTTTTTTAGAAATAGAAATTTTATTTAGCATTTTTAGTTATTCTCAGTGGGAAGATTGAGGTAGGTTTTCTTTATGGGCACAATTTCCCCAAATTTTATTCATACACAGTGAAGCATTCTTTTGTAGTGGTTGATTATTTATTGATGTTTGAGAGGCCTTGCAGCCTTTCTATATTTATGAAATTCTCTAAATTTCTTTGCTTTATGTACCCCAAGTTCCAAAGTGTCATTGTTGGCTTAGTTGTTTTTGTGCCTTTATTAGCTGGATAATAGATATTGACAGAAATTTTAAGACCACTGTTGGTCACAGAATACAGTGTTAATTAGGTCTTGCATCTGACCCAGTATGATAATTCCCATTTGGATTTTGAATCAAATAATAGCTACTGAGTGGGTACCATCCACTAGATTTCCCCATCTATCTCATTAAATTTATATGTACTTACTAAGCTTCATATTTTTTTTCTTTGGGTTTCCTCTGAGAAAAACATAACTTGATGAAGATAGTGATAATTGAAGTTACTGCAACCAATCAGAAATTCTGTTACCACCAAATATTTTTATTATGATATTTTTACTTAGCATCATATTGTGAATACATCTAACATATTTAAAATAATTCTTAAACCTGATTTTAATGGCCACAGGGCAGTACTACTTAATAGAAACTTCTGTGGGAAGGGGAATGTACTATATCTGTGCTTTCCAATATGATAGCCACGAGTCATGTATGGCTGTTAGCACTTGAAATGTGACTAGTATAACTGAGGAACTGTATCTTTAATTTTATTTAACTTTAATGCATTTGAATTTAAATAGCCAGACATAGCTGCTGGTCACCATTTTGGACAGTAAAGCTGAAGAACATTTACTCACTCCACCACCCATGAGAGATTTTTAAGTTATTTCTATTTTTTGCCATTATAAACAGCATTGGAATGACTATCTTTACATAGAAATCCTTGACTACATGCCTAAACATTTTCTTAAGTTAGATTCTTAGAATTGGGACAATTAATACCAACTCATTTGTGCTTACACAAATATTACAAAAACATTTTTTAGAAAGGCTATACAAATTTATAACTTTAAAACTGTTACCAGTCTAAGAATTTTAAATGGGTTAAGCAGTAAAAAGTAATAAATGAACAACACTCTACAATATATAAGAATATATAGGTATATATTTAACTAGTTTTAAAGTAGAGAAAGCCTCTTTCTAAGCCTAAAAGCAATGAAAGCAACTAAAAAGGAAAAACAACTTAACAACTTTACCTATATAAAAATTATAAACTTTTGTTTTAAGTTAAAACAAAAATTAACAAAAGATGGAAAAAATATGTAGCAAAAACTTTAATATATAAAGATCAATAGGAGCTTATCTTTAATAAATGAGTAAGTCTTAAAAAAAAATATGGCATTTTAACTGAAGCTGGTTTGGCTCAGTGGATAGAGCGTTGGCCTGTGGACTGAAGGGTCCCAGGTTCGATTCCTGTCAAGGGCATGTAGCTTTGTTGCGGGCACATCCCCAGTAGGGGGTGTGCAAGAGGCAACTGATCGATGATTCTCTCTCATCGATGTTTCTAACTCTCTATCCTTCTCTCTTCCTCTCTGTAAAAAAAAAAAATCAATAAAATATATATTTTTTAAATATGGCATTTTATTCCAGATCAATAAAAATAACCTTGTACAAGAAAATGGTCAAAGAAGATAAAAAAATTTACCAGTAAGAAATAAGATTATGAAAAAGAGTCAGTTATATTAGTAACTAAAGAAATGCAAATTAAACAATATTATTTTTATATCATCAAACTTTAAATAATATAAACTATAATGATAATTTCTATAGTTTCTATTTTAGAGCTCAACAAAATATTTACATTACTTCCCAATAAACCTGAAGAAAACACCAAAATGGTAAAAATGCATGGTCAGTTCTACTGCAACTTTGTACAAAGACCATTAGTTACCCAAAGCCACAGCAGCTCAAAGGACTCACATCTTTAAGTGCTGAGTTAACCTCCAACCCAGTCCATACCAGTGCCCAAGGTCTTCTTCCACTTCTGATGGGAGGAGAACTACCAATATTTATTTTTACCAAATAAACTCCAGAGAGATAAATCCTGTCACAAGTTGCCCAGAGAAAACCAATTTGCTAAACTGAGGTCTCCTAGACTTACCATTAATGATATAATACTTTGAGTAAGTTTTAAAAAATATGGCATAGAACATTTTGAACATGCTAGACATTATTCTAAAGTTATTACATGAATTGTTGAATAAAAGGACATTTATTTTCTATAACAACTTGATTGTCACCCCCGTTTTACTGATGTAAAAACGGAGGGTTTGCAAAGATATATAACTCACTAGTACATGGCAGGGGGAGACTTCAAAGCCAGGTTTGACTCTGAAGTTTATAAATCAAAGCACAAGGCTATGGAGTCTCAGTGCAAGTAGTGTGCGAGGAAGCAGCACTCTGTATGCAATGTTAGAAGAACAAATGGGTACAGGGTCAGTGCAGTTTGACATTTCAAAACCCAACTGAGAAGGCTGACTTTCAGGAGGGATTTCCTTGCATTATGCAAGAGCATTGTAATGCTAGATGTCACTCCTTTGTGATTCTCCCCTCTTCCTTCATTCCTGGATATTAAAATCCTATTCCTTGCTAGGCACTGAAAGTCTGGCATGCACTCTGCTGGCTTCTCAGCTACAGCATGGCCTCTTTCCAGGAGAACTACCCAAGAACAGCCATGCACATGTCAGAAGCCTCTACACAATTTCTAATGCTCATCGCTGCCTTGAGTCGTTTTGAAAACTGCTGACTATTTTAACAGCTCTCAGCTTCTCTAAGGACACAGCACTGAGTGAGAAGCTTAGTTGGCTCTCTGTAGACTTTTGTATGCAATATGTCCACTGGTGAAGAGGAAAATTACCCCCAAGCACAGGGCTTTCATAATGTGTCAATGGATTTGGCAACATTAGAAATTAGTCATAAGTCCCCTCCATGCCAAAAGGGTCATTCACTGTTATCCTGGAAGTTCTTGGCTCCACTCATCTCTGATGGGCGTGAAATACTTTACTGTTTTCATCGTAACGTTGGTATGTAATAATTATGTGAACAATAGATTTATATATTTTGTAAAGATCATATAACCTTAAATGTATATGCAGTAAAGAGTATACCACCTGGCATTTTCTGGTTCTAGTTCTAATCTCAGTGGGAATGTGATCCTGGAAGCCAGACTTAACCAGCTGGGGAGATACACCCCTCACAGCCACACCCTCTCCCCCCACCCAACACACACACACACACACACACACACACACACACACACACACACACACACGTTACTGGCACATGGATTGGCTCTGTTTTCTCTCCCATGTGCTTTTGTTGATGAATGTGCTGAGAGATGGGTTTGGCACTAGTAGGGTCAGGCAATATTTCTGCCTCCCAACTTGAATTTGTAAAGCTTCTCAGTGAGAAGGGAACTGGGAAGAGGAACAACAAAAAATGTGACCAGGGCAGAACTTTCATTGTTAGTTGGATTCTTAAAGGAAACACACACATCCTCGGGAACATTAAAGAAAATACATGTCTATTAGGTACGTTTTTCCTTGGCAGACGTTTACATGCTCTTCTCTTTCTTTTTCCTAATCTGTGTACGTAGACCTACTACTTTCACCTGCATATTAAGGATCTTGGCTAAGGGTCACTCTTTGGCCACCCAGCAGAGAATTATGCATCTTTTACCAGATGCCTTCATGTTGTAACTTTTATAGACTCATTCTCATTATCTGTGCCACTCTCGGCCAATTCTGGATTCCCATGTAGCTTTTGGAAGGTTGTCTTCCTTCCTCCATTTAATTTAGTCAACAGTTTTAGAGGGCAAAGAACAAGCATAAAGTTTCTTATCCGTAACTGCCAAATTGAAGACAGGGGAAATGGGAAGTGGATGGAGAAGTGCCACCTGAATGCTGCTTGTGCTTCATGCGCTGGCTTATCGCATGCTTCAGGGTGCCAGTTTCTTCTTCACTGTCCAAAATTGGGCTTCCAACCCCTATTTGTTCATATTATATATAGCCTGACAAACAAATAGTCTATAAACTGTATGGATTTGAGCACCATCTTTTTTCTTTTTTTTTTTTTTTTTATCATAATGGCACATATCCCCAGATCCTATACAATAGGTGATGATGTTAGCTTAAAAACATACCAGGACATAAACATCAAATGTCACATGCATTTTTTAAGGCACAGGAGATACTATTGAAGGACTAGTATATATAAAGCATTCTAAAAGTTTGGCATACATTTTTCATGCAATCTTTCATACATTTTTCATGCAATCTTTCAGCAAAGAAATGTTATTCCCGTTTTATAAATGAGAAGGGCAGGAAGGTGCCACAACTATGCTGAAATGCACAAAGTTCTAAGCAGAAAAATTTATAGTCATGCCCACTCTACCCCACTCTACAGCTCTTTACCACACATTCCTCACTGTAGATCCTAACATAACTTCAGACCACCTGCTAAGCTGTCAGGCTCCACCTGTTCTTATGCCAAGTGACATGATGTGGAATGCTGCCCATCTCAGTGAGCACACACAGAGGTGGGCTGCCCTGAGAGGCCTCAGCCAGCAGCTCGGTGTTGTGAAAGATGAATAGACCTGTTCTGTGCTGATGCATACAATTAACTACTAGTATTTATTGTTTAATGTTAAGCATCATGGGCATATACGGGGATGCAGACTTCTTTCCCCTTTATGGTTTGGATTGGAGAGCTGAATGCAGGCATGGTGATGGCACAGGTGTAGAGTGGAGATGAGGTGAGTGACTATGAGGTCTAATGATGTCTAATGGTATATTCATCCTAGCTGTCCTCTTCCAGAGCATATGGATCTGCCACATTTTGAAAGGGAGGATGCTGGAATAGGAATAAGGATATGGAGAAAGTTTTAAGTGATAGGAAACAAAGAGGGGCAGTCTGAGGTCCACCTGGAAGAATACCAGACAATGCCAGCAGAACCTAGAAGGCCCTCAGGGAGTTGTGATTGGGTCAGGAGGCAAAAGCTCCCTGAACAGATGAAGGAGCTTAGCAAAGAAGGGATGCAAGCATAACAAACGAGATCATGTTTAAGACATTTGGAGGGCCTCTGGAGGTAGGCACTACATGGCTATCCTACATACAAAAATGGACAATATATGGTTTGGGCACTCTTGCATCATCTTTCCAGGTCACAGGCTTTGTATGCATCTGACAGCATGGCTCCAGTTAGCAACAGAAATGTCTAGCTTCCCCCATTCCGGATTTCTAGAACAGGGTCAGCAAACTTTTTCTGAAAGGGCAGAGAATAAAATGTCTTAAGCTTTACAGGCTAAATGGTCTCTGTCATCACTACTCAACTCTGCTATTGTAGCACAAAGGCAGCCACAAGCAATTAGCAAAGAAATGAGTGTGTTATGTTCCATTAAACTCTGTTTGTTAATAATAATAGGTAGCAGTCTGCATTTGACCACCAGGCCATAGTTTGCTGGTCTAGAGTGATAACTGGTTGTTATATGCCTAGAGATCATTTCAGTTGATAGTATTTATTCTCATCTACTCAGCTGCTTTTGTACAAACATTGCTAGTAGTAGATGTGTTTTAGTAGTAGGTGTGTTTCAGAAATACATTGCAAAATACAGATCTGGGACTTGGGGCAGTGAATAGCAGGCAATAAGGAAAACTTGTTTTTTTGACTCCGATTCAGAATGTGAGGAAATAAATAATGGACAGAGGACACACTTTTTTCCTGAGGCCACCAGTGAAAACTTGGATTTTTTTTGTTTAAAGAACTTGCTTTTTTTTTTTTTTTTTTTTTTTAATTGATTTTTTACAGAGAGGAAGAGAGAGGGATAGAGAGTTAGAAACATCGATGAGAGAGAATCATCGATCAGCTGCCTCCTGCACACCCCCTACTGGGGATGTGCCCACAACCAGGGTACATGCCCTTGACCGGAATCGAACACGGGATCTTTCAGTCTGCAGGCCAACGCTCTATCCACTGAGCCAAACCGGTTTCGGCAGAACTTGCTTTTTAACAATTATAATATAGACTAGAGGCCCAGTGCACTATTTTCATGCACTTGCTGGGGGTCCCGCAGCCTGGCCTGTGCCTTCTCACAGTCCAGGAGCCTTGCGGGGATGTCCAACTGATGGCTTAGGCCCTCAGTGAGCCTAAGCCATCAGTTGGACATCCTTAGCATTGCCATGGAGCACACCCATGACTGCCAGTGTGCTCGTTGTGCTCAGTGTGCTCACCAGCCGTGAGCCCAGCTTCTGGCTGAACAGCACTCCCCCTGTGGGAGCACACTGACCACCAGAGGGTAGCTCCTGCATTGAGTGTCTGCCCGCTAGTGGAGAGTGCACATCATAGTGACCAGCCATTTCACCATTCAATCATTTGCATATTAGCCTTTTGTTATATAGGATACACTATAGATGAGGCCCCCTAGCACCATAAAAAATGCAAAAAATTCACTGTTAACTCATTCTCGAATTGCCCTCACTTAAAATCAAACTGCCCCTCTGTGGGGCTATGTGCTGCACCTTGGAAACCACTGGGCTTGACACTTTTCCTCTCTGAGCTTCATTTCTGAACACATACGCACATACCACGGAAACTGTAATCTCTTCTCTGCCTACCTCACTGGGTTGTCATGAGGAGGTTCCGAGCTAATAAACCTAGAAATGTTTCATTAGTTAGTGATGTCTAAATGGGAAAAGATTTTTATTTTTAAGCCCAAGAGTACCCTCGCAGGAAGCAGGTGCTGATTAGGGGAGGAGGCCATGATTGTTTCCTGGGACTGTAGCTATAAGAAGGTTTCACAGGCCTCGGAGGGGCGGGCTCTGGCCAGCAGCCCTGGTTGTCCCTTAGAGGCGCCGGCAAGGGGGGGCAATAAGGGGATGATAGGGTGACAGCGAGGCTGAAGGAGGAGTAACTGTCAAAACTCCCCACTTGACACCATTCTTTAAATTGTATGTGGCCATTTCGAAGCTGTACATGCTCAAGGTGGGCTTTAATATCCTGGAGCAGGGAGGGGGCTGGGCCTGGGTGGGGCCAGGGGGGCTAGGAGGGTGGGTTTAGCTGCAGCTCAGCTCCCGGTGAGGTTCATTGTGATTCTGCAGCAAAGATGGCACCTCCGCTGTCACGGGGGATGGGTCTGACCCTGGCAGGCTGCTCGGGCCTGCCTCAGCCCAGGTCTGAAGTTATAGGGAGAGGAGGTGTGCCGGACCCCAGTGGAGGGGGCCCAGCAGCGGTAGGCCTCGGGCACTGAGTGCCTTGGAGGCACTTGACAGGTCTTCTCTGGCATGCTATTGTTGTGGGCACTCCTGGCAGGGAAAGAGATAGGGGAGTCAGAGGTGCAGGGTATGGCCACCCTGAGGCTGGGTCTTCTCCCTGTCCAGTCAGCCTCTTCATTCCCCCAGGGGTGCAGGGGCTGGGGTAGGGTGTCTGTGCAGGGGGATTGGAAGAGCTCCCCTTGGCCACTTCCTCTTCCTTCTTTGCAGTCCAGGCTTCTGTCAGATGTTCGTTCTCCTCAGACCCCCAGGAACTTGGCTCCAGCCGCCCTGCCCCTCTGTGGCTCCCTGCTGCCCCTGTCTCACTGGGCTCTCCCTGGCCACCTGCCTGTCAGGAGGCTGTCCGGGCACCCTGCTGTGGGCAGTGCTATCCTGGGGCAGAGGTGGGGAAGTGGGTGTGGGGAGCAGCTCCAGTAAAGTTTAATAAACCCCGGGACATGTTGGGATTTGGCTGTGGGGCCACGGTGGGGGGTCTGCCTGGACAGGACAAAATTGCAGGAGACTGCAGTCCTGCTCCTGGCCCCACAGCCCTGCCCATCCTGCTGAACGGTTGTGATGGCATCCTGGATAATTTGTATATTTGTCTAGTGTTATATGTTAAAATAAATTGGAGGTACCCATTCAAAATTTTTTGTTGAGGTTTACCCAAATGAGGTCATGTTTAAAAATGTTGAGGATCTCTGAATGAAGGCTTTATGTGGCTCTCACAGAAAGAAGAACTGAACAAAGTAGAGCTTTGAATACTCCTGCTTTATCTGTTCAGGTTGCAGACCTTGTTTTCAGCTTCTGAAACCATCGAAGAGCCTCGCTTCCCCTTTCAAATGGCTTCCTAATTTTGCACTCGAGTCTGGAATGGAGATGGGCAGAATTTCTCCGAACAGGGCTAGATAGGGCCCCAAGGAAACTTTGGCTACAAGTAACAAGGAGATAAACTGTATAAACCAAAGAGAATTGAATGAGATAACAAATGTGGAAGTGCTTATCAGAATGTCTGAAAGTGGAGTCGTTCCTGGGACACTATCCCCTCGGCTGGCAGATGGAAACTGGCTGATTGAAATTCCTAAGAGCTGCCATGCCAATACGGCAGCTACCCCTTCTCTTCCTCAGGACACCTGACTCGCCGCCCTCAGGATCCCATTTTGGCTGTAACTCCAGCCTTCAGATTCTCAAAGAATGCAATAAATATTGATTATATGCTACGGGATAGGTACCTGGCATAGGAGATACAGAGATAAATAAAAGACACAACCTTTTCTCTCAGGAGGGCTGGAGGAAAAGGAAAGTCTTGTGAAAACCATAGGCAAAGTGCTACTATAACAGAGATATTATAGTCAAGGCACATTGGGAGTGCTGACCCATTGTTTCTATGGATAGAATAGGAGATATTGAATGCTTCTCAGAGGAGGGGATAGTTGAGTGAGTCTAAGGTATTTTAAAAGTTAGTCAAGTGGGTGGAAGAAGAAGCGGGGAGAATGGCTAGCATGTGCAGAAACATGGAGGCAGGAGACAGTGACGTCAGGAAAAGCATCATATTTAAATCACTTTAATTAAGGACCTTAGGATTTTGCTGCAAAAAGAAGCATGGAACACTCATTGGTTAATCAAATCCAACCCGCCACATAGATGGTGGGAAGAATTTTAGGGAGGGGAAAGAGCTTGAGGTAGTCAACAAGAGATTTATGATGGAGGTTGACAAAGAAAATGGTTTTTGAAGATGGGATACAATTTTCTGGGCAGGAAAGGAGGGAATGAATTCTTGGTTGGTGAAAAATATGAAGAAAGGCATACAACAGGAGTGAATATGTTATAGCTGAAAAGTTCTGGTAATATTTTGAAAACCATCCTGATATGAGCATTGAGAGAGGCAGGCAAATTACAGCAAGTCCTTTAAGTGCATGGCGGAGCTGGTAAGTTAGCAAAGAGCACCACACATTCTCCGAATGAAAAGGGAACCGAGAAGTAAAGTGGTGAGCACCTGAGATAAGTGACTGTTCCCCCCGGAGAGATGCCAGTCTCCATGTCCTAAGACCTGAGGTTTTAACACCCACGTGGAATGAGGATGAGAGCTTGTGCTCTCAGAGGTGGGGAGGTGAGTGAGACCCTTGCACAAAGCTAGTTCCTCAGTGACTTAATGGATGAAGAAAAGTCCTGCCATCTCTACTCTGGACCCTCCAGCTCTCCAGAATCTCCACTCCCCTGTCTGATGGAGCTAACTTCACTTCCTCTACATATTTTCCTACATATACACTCTGCAGGTGCTGATAATTGCTCCACTGTTTCCTATTTAGCATGACTTTTTCACAACCTCCTCATATCTTTCTATTATGTTCTCGATGTTTGTCAAGGCACATCCTTGGGGTGAGGGGAATTATAGCGAGCGTCACTGGGAGCACTTACAGCAGGGAAGCAGGAATCATGAGAACTCATACGTAAGGGAAAATTGAACAGGTCATAGGACAAGCCAGGGAGTCAGCCACACACACAAAAATAAATTTTAAAAAATCTGTAGAATGAAACAGGCAGGGCTCCAGAATCCAAATATGCAGTTAGTTGGGCAATATGAATTTCAGAATTCAGACCAGGAGGCCCTAGGGACCAACAACTCAATCATGTTAGTCAGTAGATGAGTCAGAACATGGCTAAAGGACACTGATTGCAAAGGAGATCTGTAAACTCAGGTGAACTTCTCTTGGTCAGTATCCTCTTATTTATTTCTTGTTAGAACTGATGACTGCCTGGAGCCTAGAGATAGAGGTGGTAAGGCTCTAGTCTTGGCTCTATTCTAGAATGAGACTTATAAGATCCATAGTGAGGGCAAATCCTGATTAAGAACTAATGTTCCATGTGAAGAGAAATGAAAAGAAAACTGTTTAGAGTCTTGCGTTATTTACACATCAAGTATGAAAAATAGATGTGCTTAATATGTCATAAGAAGCAAAGACATGTTTTTGGCAAATAGCTTTTTAGAAAAATGCACAATGACATTATTAAGTAAATGTTTGATAAACTTGTCAAAGCAAAGTCAAAACATTAGGTAATGAATCTTCATATTAGCCAGAATAATAACATGCGAGAGAAATTTGCTTCTCAAGTTAGAATAATGTTATTTAAACACCAAGACTAATGAGATATAGTTATGTTTACATTGTAAAAGATGTTCTAATATTATATTATTCAGACTTTTTTTTTTAAGGTAAGTCTAAATTTAGCCAGAATGTAGTCTTTAACAAGCATTCTCTTTTAAAATACATCCTGGAATAATGTTGGTAATTACATCTGAACCTTTACTAAAGAGGTGCTTTTTTTTTTACTTGAAGAAACAACCATCTTATATTTCCACACAGATTATGTAAGCATATATGAATAGGTAATTAGGACCAGAATTGCAACATAATCTATCACAGTACTGCATTTCAAGAACATTTGAAATTAGAACTCAAATAGTAAATGAAATTTTAATAGCTTTAAAATAATATATTTTTGAATACAGGAGCCCTATGATTTGCTTAAGTTAGAAAATATTCTCTTTGTAATTTGTGAACATTAAAATATAGAGACTAAAGAAATAGATTTTTTTTCTATATTTAGTTGTGGGTGAAATTTTAAGTTAATATAGAGCATTTACTAAATTGTTTTTAAAATATTGGAAAATATGATGACTTCTATCCTAAATTTTCCATGCATATAAAGAAGCTTACTCATTTCTGCTCTTTCTTGAAAAACAACAGTTTGAGCAGTAGAAAAATAGTGTTTTTTTTTTTAAATATATTTTTTATTGATTTCATAGAGGAAAGGAGAAAGATAGAGAGATAGAAATACCAATGATTAGAGAGAATAATTGATCTGCTGCCTCTTGAACACTCCCTAGTGGGGATCAAGCCCATAACTCAGGCATATGCCATTGAATCTGCAGGCCAATGGTCTATCCACTGAACCAAACCAGCTAGGGCAAGAGTTTCTTTTTCTTTTAACAAGATTCCTCAAACTTGAGTGAGACACCTCTTTTGGATATTTTGTTTCTTATAGTTTACATTTATTTATTTATTATTTTTTTAAAAATATATTTTATTGATTTTTTACAGAGAGGAAGAGAGAGGGATAGAGAATTAAAAACAACAATGAAAGAGAATCATCGATCAGCTGCCTCTTGCACATCCCCTACTGGGGATGTGCTCGCAACCAAGGTACATGCCCTTAATCGGAATCGAACCTGGGACTTTTCAGTCCGCAGGCCAACGCTCTATCCACTGAGCCAAATCGGTTTCGGCTACATTTTTTTTTAATTTTTAACATTAATTCTATAGTGTGGTTCATTTCAGGAGATGTTTATGGCAGAGTGGCAACAAGAGGCAACTGGGTGTTGTGTAATCATTCATTCCTTTTATGAATATACACAAGCTCACAGAGCACACTTACTCTCTAGTCAAAGGAGTATCATTATTTTTTAAGCTTTTGGTTTCTTTTCTGAAGCTGATCTCCTGCTAGATTTTTTATTTTAGTATAATAAGTATATAAATATAGATATAGTGGAGAAATGGCCCTTTTTACTCAATTTATCACCTAGTTCTTCAAGTTGGAATTTTTGTTTTTATTTTATTTTTAAACTAGAGGCCCAGTGCATGGATTTGTGCACTGGTAGGTCCCTCAACCTGGCCTACGCCCTCTCACAATCACATACTACTACAACCCCCCTGGGGAGATGTAGTAGGATGTGAAGCAGCAGGCGGCCAGGGAGGAGCCTGAGTCCAGGCTGGGCACCGCACCACTCCCTCTCACCCCAGCCCTGCTGTACCTGCCACCACTGCTGTTCGGTAGCGCTGCTGTGGAGGTGGGAGAGGCTTGCACTACCGCAGCTGCACTTGCCAGCTGTGAGCCCAGCATCTGGTGCCCATTGGTCAGCTGAGCAGCGCTTTCACTGTGGTAGTACACTGACTACCAGGGGGCAGCTTCTGCATTGAGTGCTTGCCCCCTGGTGGTCAGTGCACATCATAGCGACTGGTTGACTGGTTGTTCAGTCTTTTGGTCATTTAGTCATTTAGGCTTTTATATACACTGAGTGGCCAGATCATTATGATCTCTGAACACATAATAATCTGGCCACTTGGTTTATATTACACATATATGCATGAATATATGAATTCATGTAGGGATGGGGTCCGGCCAGCCTGGCCAGGGGGAGGGTACATATTGGTTGGCAACCTGCTGGTCGAACTCCTAGTTGAGGGGACAATTTGCATATTAGCCTTTTATTATATAGGACTAGAGGCCTGTTGCACAAATATCCATGCAATAGACCTTCCTTCACATGGCTGCCCGCACTAGTTTTCCTCCAGCACCGGGGACCCAGGCCTTGGTTCTGGCCACTGCCTTCCACCTTCTTTCAGGGTCAGAGTGGTGGTGCAGAGACAAGCACTGCCCAGCCTCACACTGCCATCTGTGATCAGGGCACTGCAACTGCCACCCAGGTCCCACAATGATAGAAGCACCTCAGCCACTCAAGTCTCTCAGCATGGGGGCCGCCATCTTTGCTGGGTTAATTTTCATAGTGACCCTGATGGGCTGTGGGCATAGCAAAGGTACAGTCAATTGCATATTACTCTTTTATTAGACAGGATATACACTGAATGACTAGATTATTATGCATTCAGAGATCATAATAATCTGGCCACTCAGTGTATATAGATACTAGAGGCCTGGTGCACAAAATTCATGCCTGGGTGGAGTCCCTTGGCCTGGCCGGCCATCAGGGACAATCGGGGCCAGGTTGATGAGGGCCAGGTTGGAGAGAAGGTGATGGTTGCTAGGCCAGGCACAAAAGCAATGGACACTGGACATCAACACTGCCATTGTCAGTGCCCTGCCATTGCATGGTTCCCCACCTCCCACCCTCCTCCTTCCCTTGCTGCTGTGCCGCCACTGTGGTGGCCCGGTGCAGGCTGATTGAGGCCTGTTGGCCTGGGGGAGATATGGGGTATGGGAGGTTGGCCACTGGCTCCTAGGAGGGAGCTGGCCCTCGGCCCTCCTCGGAAAGGGGCTGCATCTACCACCACCCACCCTTGGTTTTCTGTCCCAGCCCAGGGCCTGGCTCAATCAGGCAATTGGGGCCTGCTGGCAGGGGGTGGGGTTCGGGGAGGGACAGGAGAAGTTGGCCAGCCAGGGGAAGTTGGCTATGGGAGTGCACTGACCACCAGGGGGCAGCTCCTGCATTGAGTCTCTGACCATTGATGGTCAGTGTGCATCATAGTGACCAGTCGTTCCAGTCATTCAGGTTGTTCAGTCATTCTGGTCACTTAAGCTTACATGTTTTTCTTGATTTCAGAGAGAAGATGGGAGAGGGAAATAGGGATAGAAACATCATTGATGAGAGTCATTGATTAGCTGTCTCCCCCAAATCCCCACTGAAGATGGGCATGTTCTCTGACTGGAAATCAAACCTTGACCTCCTGGTCCATGGGTTGACGCCCAACCAATGAGCAACACTGGCCAAGGAAATTGGAATTTTTAAAAAGTCTGATTACTTGGTGGGTCAGTCACAATAAGATTTCAGAAAACTTTCTTTCAAAGTATTGAAAGATGTGAAGCATCTATATATATAAAAGTCTAAGCGATTGGCTGACTGGCTAACCGGCCAATAGCTATGATGTGCACTGACCACCAGGGGGCAGAAGCTCAACACAGAAGCTGCTGAGCAGCGATGACTTGGAAACTGCAGTTTTCAAGTGACACACCCAGAACCAGAGGAGGGAGCCCAATTCCGGGGTGCATCACCCGAGAACTGCCCTCTCAAAATCTGGGACCCCTGAGGGGATGTCGGAGAGCTGGTTTTGGCCTGATCCTCACAGGCTAGGCTGAAGGACCCCATCGGTGCACAAGTATGTGCATCGGGCCTCTAGTGTAAATATAAGGTTCTACTACATTTTGCTGAATAATTTTTTGTGACCCTGAAATATCGTGATCTTGAAATACTCTGAGTGTAATTGGTACCCATGGACTCCAGGGTGACTTGGGATAGTGCCATGAATGGATGTCTGTGGAATGGTGGAGAGATGCTGGGATGGTGAATGTATCCATTCTCCTCATTGTGGACGTAGGTAGTTTAAGGTTGCAGTGAGAATCTGATGTTGCAAATTTTGATGGAGTCCCAGGCTATTTTTTTGTTTCTGTCTTTCATTTAAAATAGACAGACTACAGTGACATCCTGCCACCTAGGAGCAAGACATGCTGGGCACTAAGGGCTTCCCCTACTGGCATCAGGAAGAACTACAGACTAAGAGGAGGACAATACAGATAAACCTCCTTTTCCCTCCCTGTCCAAACCTAGGCAAGGGAGAAGGCTGGACTGCACCCTAAGTTACTATCGAGCATGTTCCATTTCCCAATGTCATCTCAGAGACTTAGGGCTGCGTTTATGGTCTATATCTATTGAGCATGATTCTTTCATGGCTCAGATCAGACTTTTAGAAGGTCTTAGATTTCATTGTTGGATTATTTTCAACTTTTCATCATAGATGATGGTTCATTTAAAAGGACTGTGTGGACCACTGAAAGAAAAAATGTCAACTCCACGATAAACATTTTAGAATGAGGCAAGTGATAGGACTGCTTAGGAGAACAGCACAGCCATTCTGCTGAAAACACAGGAATGCTAATATCTAATACCCTTGAATTTGAGTTTCTTCTATGATGTCACAGGCTCCCCTTGTATTATGCCCAACAACCCAGGGTTTGTGGAACAAAAGCCTTTTGTGTCAGAGTTAGTTCCTTTCCAGTGCGGTCTGATGCAAATTCAGAAATATTTGAGAAAAGCTGCATCAAACGGGCACCCAACAGTGGTAGCAAGGAGTGGGCAGGCAGCTGAGCTTTCATGGGCTCCATTCACAGCTCACTCTGAGGGTCTTGTTGTGTAATGCTTCTCTATTCGTGTTTCATGGCCACTCCCGCCATGGCAGTTAGCACAGGGCTGTGTCAAGAGCCTGCAGCTGCTTGGGCTCAGTTTTATAGGAAATGGGGAGAGGAAGGCAGGGATAGGTTCCATCCTCTGTCCAAGTACAGCTTGATGTGGGGACCCAAAGTGCCCAGGACAGAGCTGTCCCTTCCTTAATAGTAGCGCCATGAGGGGCAGCGTGAGCACAGAGTGGACAGGGGCTGCGTCTCCAGGGTCCAGCTCTGCTCCTTCCTACAGACACACCAGAGGAGACTGCATAATCCCTCCCTCCTTCCCCCCTCCCTGAAGATCCACTAGAACAAGGAGGACCATTGCCAACCCCATTGAATGAATGGAGAACCTGAAACAGAGAGTTAAGTTTTGTTTATTGATATCCTGCCTTGTTCCTGAAAACATTTAAATGCACAGAGATTAAAGGACTTTATTAATAATAAACCGAAGGCAGAGCTGGAATTAACTTCTAAGGCACTGTTTACAACAGGAATACTTTTCCTGCTTTTAACCCAAGGAAAGTACATACAAGAAGAGGAATTCATCACTGTAAAATAGTTTCTAGCAGAGAAGTGACCCTGTTCTTTGTGCTTGTAAATAATGAGGATTAAAAGGAGTCTTGTCTAAGGCCTGCATTCAGGCCTGGCTACTTCTTCGCTCCTAAATAGTAAAGGGGAGTGCGTCCTTTTCATGTATTGGTTGCATTTGTGTACCTTTTTATTTCCCTCAGTCCGAATGTAATCTGAATGTGGTAAAGATCCCTTCTGCTGATGAACCAGGGCTTGCAAACTGCCCTGTGGGAGGGCAGGCAGTGTGTGGATACCAGCTGCGTGTGGATGGGCACCACTGGGACTGGCACATACCCAGAGGAGACCCGCGGGACCTCTTGCTAGCTGATCTCTTTAAGAATTTTGTTTTCTTCTTCAGCCAAACACCTATGTGCATATTCTTCTTCTTTCTATAGGTACAGGGTTTGGTTTTCCTGCCTCTTCCCCATCACCGTCTCTCCCCAAGATTTACCGTGTTTCCCCGAAAATAAGACATCCTCCGAAAATAAGACCTAGCGCATGGAAAGATAAGACATCCCCTGAAAATAAGACCTAGCGCAACTTTGGAAGAAAAAATTAATATAAGACACTGTCTTATTTTCGGGGAAACAGGGTACTAACTCCTCCATGACAGGCTTACCTCCTAGTATTGGATGCAGTGACCTAAACCTGTCTCCACATAAGGCTTATCCTTGTCCCCACATAAAGATGAGTGAAGATGGTACTTCCTGGAGCCTTTTCTTATGGTCCCACAGAGTGACTGTGACCTTACAATGTCAGACTTTAAATTTTTTAAAATTAATTTAAAAATATATTTTTATTGATTTCAGAGAGGAAGGGAAAGGGAGAGAAAGATAGAAACATCAATGAGGAGAGAGAATCATTGATTGGCTGCCTTCTGCACGCCTCCCACTGGGGATTGAGCCCTAAACCTAGGCATATGCCCTTGACCAGAATCGAACCCAGGACCCTTCTGTCGTCAGGTCGATGCTCTATCCACTGAACCAAACCAGGTAGGGCCAAACTTTTATCCTTCCTCACTAGTCAGACCCTTACCCCCAGTTGAACTCTATGCAGCATGTACAGTCATAAACGTTATATGCTTATTTTCAAATATTTTTTAAGAAACACATTTCCAAAGACCCTTGTGGTCACCTATTAGCAAGTTAATTTCAGGACATCATTACGCCAGGTGGTGCATTTTGGGGTTGCTTGTCTCCAGCAGGCCAACATCTTCCCAAAGTGCAAGGCCACTAGGTGGAGCTTTGGGGACAGGGGAGTAAGTCCAAGGACACAATATGCTGGGTATCCAGTATCTTTTCCTTCACGTCAGGTTAGTTGTAGGGCATTGGGGAGGGGGGTGACCAGCTCAGTTTGTTGCCTTCACTTGCAGAGTCTGCAGCTAGCTACCATCCTGAGTTTGGGAGGGACCGTAAGGAAATGCAGCCCAACCCCTCAATGGATGCCCCTTTGCCTCAGACCAGCCAGGACATTACACACTCTCTGCCTTTCTGGGCTTCCTTTGATCTTTCTGGGATGTCCTCACCCTGTTCTCTGGACTGCGCTCTTGGGAAATGTTTGACTAGGCTTCTGTTAATCTTCAGCATGTAAACACACCATGCAGAAATATCAGCTTAAGCCTACTCACATTTACTCTTCTATCTGGACACTCACCTTCTGCTTGCCTTCTAAGCCCGCTACAGGATGCAGAATTCCTAGGGCCACCAGCCCATCTCAGGAGAGGGTCGGAGCCTGTAAAGGGTTAATGGATGGTGGTGACTGCAAGCATCAGTGGCAGCTTCTGCCCAGGCCCCTTGGGATGAGGGTGGAAGGACATCCAAAAGGTCCTAATGCATCTGGAAAAGGAGCAGCTCTGAGCCTGCTGGCCTGTCTTGCTTTGGTTCATGTAAGGTTAAGTTGCAGCTGTGGCCTTACAAGGTCATAAGGAATCCGTAGTTGCTGTGCTAAGGGGAGGAGGGTGGAGAGGCTTGGACAACTATTCTGAAAGCAGAATATCCATCAGAATGGGGAGAATATTGGCAAAGAAGCCACGTGGGGCCCTTAGGAGGTCTTCAGGACGCTATTTAAGGATTCCTAAGGGCCCAGCAGCTAAACAAATAACAATCTTCTGGGTGCCTGGCCAGCTCTGAGCTCCAACAGGGAGCAGCGGGAATCTCTCCAAGTGCCTAGAGCTGGGCTCCCAGTGGTGCTGTCTCAGAGGCGGCCACTGCTTGTTGTTGCTTTGTCACAGCTGTGGACCTTCAGGCTCTCCGGAGGTCTAGCCCTTCTGCTGGGAATGACGCCGAGCTCGTCTGATGCTCATGCTGGGGCTGTGTTGGCTCTAACTTGAAAGAAGGGGGAGGAGGCAAAGTGTTGCCATCAGTACCAACACTTCGGGCACTCCACCCACATCTGCTTATTGTAATTATCAGATTTATTCATTTGGCCAGTCGGCTCCATGATTTCTACACATCCTCATTCTCAGTATTCTCTGCTGTAGGTTCTCAAGGGCAGGGGTGTGTCTCCCTTTCTTTGTATTCACTTAGCAGAATTCTACCGCTCTCTTCTTTACTCATTCACCAGACACCCACTGATAGCCTACAGTGTGTGAAATACCATGCTGTCTTGAGCAGCCCCCCTATCTAGTGACAGACAGACAATCATTCCCCATTCACATACTCAGGAGGCATGCATCAGGTACCTGTGACGTGCTCAGGCACTGCTGGGCATTAAGATAGAGTGGCAAAATGGAACAAGTCTCTGTACTCAGAAGCATAGGATTGAGTTGGATAGAAAAGTAAATGCACAGATAAGTAATTACACTTTCTCTATAAATGTTGTGAAGGAAAAGAACAAGATGCCATGATTGAGAGAATAGTGGGGTGGTGGTGAGGAGACAAGAAGGGCTTTCTTAGGAAATGACATGTAAGCCCAGAACTAAATGCTGAGAAGGATAAAAAATATAATTCTGGCAGCAATGTGAGGACAGGCTAAGCCCTTTAAAAGTACAGCCCTTTGTCACACCCTTTCTGTGAAGCGAGTTTATCCTAAGAAAATAACAATGGCACAAAGATGTGTGAATACTGAGTTTCATGGAAGTACTGTTTAAATATGCAAAATATTGCCCTAGACAGTGTGCTCAGTGGTTAGAGTGCTGATCTACATACCAAAAGGTCTCGGGTTCAATTCCCAGTCAAGGGCACATACCTGGGTTGCAGATTCAATCCCTGGCACATGCAGGAGGCAACCAATCCCTGTATTCTCTTTCTCTCTCTCTCTACCACCCTCCCCCCCCCCACCTCTCTCCCTCTCTGCTCTTTTTCTCTCTTCTTCTCTGTATCCTCCTCTCTCTGACTCCCTTCCTCCACTCTTTCAAAACATCAATGGAAAAAATATCCTTGGGTGAGGATGAAGAAAATAAAAATTAAATAAATATTCAAAATATTTAATCGTGGTATATGCATATGGTAGAATATAGTGTCACCATTAAAATGATATGTAGACCTCTACCTATGGGCATCAAAACTTTGTGTGATATAGTAAATAAAAATGTTATAACATGATGAATGAACCCATTTTAGTTTAATTACACACACAGGAAGATTTCTGAAGGAATATGTAGTACAATATCTGCCTAGGTGAGGGGAATTTTGTGAGTCATATGTTTTTCTTCTGATTTTTTTTTTTTTTTTTAATGAATCTTTGTTATCAATCTAGAGCAGAAGTGGCCTGAGCCCAGATTACGGTCTTAGGGATGTTTAGGAAGAGAGGGGTTTAAAGAAGAGATGGGCCCAAGGGCATGAGGTGCCTGACCGGGCAGGAGGAAGCTGCCACATGATGTCTGGTCTCTGGCCTGGACCCCTGGCTGGGAGCGGCAGCAGAGGAGGGAAGGTCTGGGGAGAGAGGCAGAGCTTCCAGTCTTCCACATGTTGAGCCTGAGTGCCTGTGGGCCATGCAGGACCTATGGCTGGCACTTTAGTCTGGGCCTCATGAGAGTGGTGAGCTCTGAGGGTAAGCATGAAAGTCAGTCATGCAATCATTGGCCGCGGGGAAGGACATAGTGTGAGGGGGCCGAGAGCATCCCAGGCTGGTCCGAGAAGGAGGCAGCCATGCAAGGCGGGCTGTTCTGAGAAGAGGCTTCCAGGGGGAAGCCAGAGAAGCCAGAGGAGAGAGCAGCACAGATCCTTTCAATGGCATCCAGACTGAGCTGACCAACTCGGGGTGTGGAATCTGCTTATTTTCATAAGATCCTTAGACACATTTCCTGAAGGTGGGAGTCAGGGTTGGGAAAGGACAGAAAATTTGGCTGCCGGTGAGTGAGTCTGTCCTCTGAACAACCCAGGGTGATGGGTTAGAAGGAGGAACGGCCCACCTCCAGAGGAGGGAACAGAGTCTGGAGGGGGATTCCAAGACTCTGAAAGAAAATAAGCCCCACCATTGCCATTCTTTCTCACGGAAGACCTGGGGGCAGTTGGGGGGGGGAGGGGCGGGCCCTGTGGGCTGGACAAACCCTCTGTAGGATGTGAGGATGAATTTAATAAAATGGATTCTTTGTTCTCATCCTGGGGTGGATGCTTTCTGCAGGGATGTTATAGGAAATGAATCCATTAATTGCTGCCAGAAACCAAGTGAAAGAAACAAAGAAATAAGCAGAGCCGTCAATATGCAGGGACCTGGAAGGAATCCCAAAATGAGCTGCACATTGTAAGGGGTATAACTCAGAGCACGCTCAGCGCCAGCATCTAGGGGCTGAGATTCCACTGCTGCTGGTGTCAGAGCTGGCCCTGGAGTCCGACTTCCTGGATCTTCATCCAGGCTCCCAGAGGGCACGATGCTTCATTAACTCTTTCATGCCTCAGTCGCTTCGCCTGCAAAATGGAAATATGAACATTCACTCTCCATTGGATGGGCTGTGGGAGGATTAAATGGGTCCATCGCATCATAATACGGAAAGGTCTGGCACTTGGCGTATACCTGGGGAGTAAGAGGCTCCCAGAAAAGTTAGCTGCCAATGTCATCATTATTGTGCTGCGAATGATCTCATTATGCTCCACTGCTTTCTTGACCTGGGAATGAAGATCGGGGGAAATTGAGGCACAACTTCATTCACTTAGGATCCACAAGGAGAATGTTAAGGGAACATCTGTTTGCTCAGGCTACAAACTCTGTACATTTACTACAAGAATGTAATATCCAGATTTAAAAATAAGTTCATCTAAGTTAGTTTTCTAGAGTGGGTTTTGAGGTTCCTATGACATCCGAGGGTTGGACGATAAGATATTAGAGTGAGCAGTTGGATACAGGATTGAAGAGTAAGACTAGGGGGAGGGGGAGGGAACATTCAGAAGGGAGAAGAAGTCGTGACTGTTTCACAGAGGGGAAGTGCAGCGTGAGGGGGCAGCACTGACTGAGCTGGTTATAAAGCAAAGGCTAATAGAATCTGGGAAAAGACCTGTAAAATATTTTCAAGGTAAACATATATTTCCTTAGAAGAGGTTATTCTTTCTCTTGATTCTGCTGCTCCCCACCCACCAGCAAGTTCGAGCAGACACGTGTATAACTTACTGTGGGCCTGGCCCTGTTAGGAATATTTTTTGCTGGTAACTGATTTAATCCTTGTGGCAACCCGATGAGGTGGCACTATTACTGTTTTGCTTTTCCAGGTGGGATAACTTAGGCACAGAGCAAAAGGGTAGTGATAGGGCTTACTACGCAGAGCCCTAGGGCCACCCAGAGATACATGATGGTCTAAGGTCAAGCCCAGACTGTCTGCTCTGAAGTCTGTGCTTTTAATCCCTGTAAAAGGTGCCAGATGTCAGGGTTAAGGCAATTATGTAATGAGGCCTCCTTGCTTCATATCATGAATCACTTTAAATGACTAACAACAATAATGTTTAGAGAAGGCAGTGCTTTCTTTCAACACAGGGCTGATTATTTTAGAAACTCTTAGCCAGGCTTCTAGGACTTTTCTGTTTTCAGTTTCATATGGTCTTTCTTTTCTTCCCACAAGTCATGTCTCTTTCCCATACCTCTTATCCACTCAGTGCGTCCAGACTCACCCATCTCCCCTCTTTGCTTTGCTTGAACCACCTCTTTTGTCTTCTTTGCTCCTTGCAGAATGCCCTCCCTCGCTGTCAAGTTACCCAGTTCTTTTAAGCATCATACTCCTGCTTCTCAGTGAAGTTTTTTAATGTCACTCAGGCCCAGTTTTTTCGCTTTTTAAAAATCCTACAGCATTTTTTACTTGTACTTTTGATCTTCTAATTAATTAAATGTCTGCCCATTTATTTATTCAATTATTCACTAAATCTTTCTAGTACCTCCTGAATGTAGTGAGTTTACAAAGATGAGTGGAACGTGCCTAAAAAGCTCTTACAATAAAGAGAAATATGTATAAAGCAAATAATTGTTACTTGGACATTTATACAAGTGCCCTTTACAGAGTCAGCACTTAATTTTAATCCTGACTTCGTGCAGGGTGCGCAGTTTCTAAGTCAGGGGACATGTGCACTAATGCAGCTGATGTGGCTGATTTTGGTTTTGCATTTGCCTAGACCAAGGATGCCCTCTTCAGAATCCTCCATGACCTCCGACCCCAGGACCGCTTCAATATCATTGGATTTTCCAACCGGATCAAAGTGTGGAAGGACCATTTGGTATCAGTGACTCCCAACAATATCAGAGACGGCAAAGTCTACATTCACCACATGTCGCCCACCGGAGGTAAATATGAGTCCCTCTTTTCACATTAGCTTGACGTGATAATAAGTGAGTAGCTAAATTTTCTGCCAAGAGACGAGGATTTGAATGCTGAAGCTATCACAGGAAAGGAGATAACAGCTGAGCACTTTCCCAGAAGCTTAGGTTTCTCTGAACACCGATTCCGTAAATTCTCCTCTTCCAGGCCTGGACTAGATGGTCAAGTAAGTTATGGGGGGGGGGAAATACCTGATAGGGTTTGGAACCTTTCCTGGTTTATCTCATGGGTCCCGAGCAATGAAGCCGGGTTTGTAAATTGTTTTAGGGTGTAGAATTAAAGCCAACTAGATGAGGCAGTGTGTTGTGTGCTTAAATCTTAGCAACTTAGGAAGCAGCAGGTGGAACTGTGCCACTGCACCTTAGTTCCTTCGGCGGAGCTGAAACATGAGCAGAGCAGGAGTCCCAGGGGCCTGCGAGAGGCCGTGGATGGGAAGTGCTATGGGCTCCGAGTCTCTGCACGCTTTGGTGCCAGGTTAGTGTGCAGAGGAGGGAAAGGTCATACATAATTCTAAGAAAACTAGATTATCAGAACAGTGTGCTAATGTTACCCCGCTGTGCTAGATGTAAGTTCCTTCAACTCAGGGCCTGGGTCTTACTCGTGCTGTCATCTTCATCATTAATACAATGGACACATGGCAGGTGCTCAATATTGGAGTGTTTGTTGGAACTGATCCTGACCACTCCCTCCTTTTTTCCTTTTTTTGAAGCTCCACCTGAGTATATGTTTATTAATTTTAGAGAGAGGAGAAGGGAGAAAGAGAGAGAGGGAGAGACATTGATGTGAGAGAAAAACCTAAATCGGTTGCCTCCTGTTCACACCCCACATAGGACTGATCCCTCAACCAGGAATCAGACCCACAACCTTTCCATGTACAGGATGACACTCCAACTGAGCCACACTGGCCAGGGCCCTCCCCACTTTCTTAAAGGCCATTCACAGAGACACCATTACTTGTTGTCTCAGTTATTTTGCTTTGGTGGTCATCTGGAAACCTATGACACATCCAGTTCAATCTTCTTCCATTGAGAGTTTCTATTTGTCTTACATTCATCATTTCCTCTCCAAGTCCAAGTTCTGATTTCCCACATGAATTTCATTTGGAACTTCATCTTGCTTAGACTGAACTTTGACTTATAATGGGGTTTCTTACCCATCTCCACCACAGTGATATTTAGGAACTCTTTTACCAGGTGATGGGAGAAATACTAGATTAGATTTTATGCACTATTATAGCATTGATCTATGGCAGGAAGTTGACAAAGCTGTCTAGTCCTTGATCAGAAACTCTTCATATTCTATATCCCCCAGCTTCTAGCATAGCCCCTGACATATGTATGTTACATTCACATTACAATTAAAATGTTACGTGGAGGTGGGGGATATAACTTTAGCAATTGGTTGGTGTGTATTACGTTTTGGAATCCAAACTTTAGAAACCTTATGGTTCCCTCTCTTTTTTTCTTGGCACTTCATTGCCCCAACCTCTGCAGGTGGACAGAAAATAAATCTGCTCCTCTCAAAGACGTGAAACATCAGGGTTGGGAGCATAGATTCTGAAGCCAGATTGCTGGATTTGGATCCAGCTCCACCATCCACAAGTCATTTAATCTCTGTAGCCGCCATTTCTTCATTTGTTAAATGGGGATAACAAATGCTGTTGTTATTAGGATAAAATGAGTTAAGATGTTTAAAGTACTTAACAAACAGTTGCCAAGTTTCTAGATAGGCCGAGTGACTTAGAATCACCCCCTATGCCTGGGGGTTTCTTCCTCCCCTCTCCACATGCCACTCCTGCTAATTCTCGAACAGCTGTGAGTAAACCACAGCCATGAATGTGCAGCCAGGCTAAGGAGACGGACACAAGCTTGAGCTGTCCTGTTTTGGTCCCACAGGCACAGACATCAATGGGGCCCTGCAGAGGGGCATCAGGCTGCTCAACAACTACGTGGCTCACAATGACATTGGAGACCGCACCGTGTCCCTCATCATCTTCCTGACGGATGGGAAACCCACTGTTGGGGAGACTCACACCCTCAAGATTCTCAACAACACCAAGGAGGCCGCCCGAGGCCAAATCTGCATTTTCACCATTGGCATCGGGAATGACGTGGACTTCAAGCTGCTGGAGAAACTGTCGCTGGAGAACTGTGGCCTCACACGGCGCGTTCACGAGGAGGAGGATGCCGGCTCACAGCTCACTGGGTCCGTTTGCTTGTCTTCATGGGATAATGATGAGAGGCTCTCAGAAGGGGATTAAGGGTTGGGTTTTACAAGAGACTCGGAAATGAGAATTGTTAGCTGCACCTTAGCCTTGAGTATCCTGGAAATGACCATAACTCATTACACTGGGAGATGTCATAATGGGGTTTGAAATCCATTAGGCAGGTCTGGCTGCAAATTCTGGTTCTGTTTTATGACTCTAGGCAAGATTTTAAGTTCCCTCATTATAGAGTGAGGATTATGGTCAGTTGACAGAATTTAATGAGAAAACCTGTATAAAATATTGGCAGAATGGCTATCATGTGTTAGTTATTCAACTAGCTATTCTGATTATAATTGTCTTCTTGACATCTCAAAGCACTTCCTGCTATATTTATTCTAATTCCACCCTCTTCAGTAGCTAGGAGAAGTAGTTATTTCCATGTTGAATAGTAATTAAAATTATCATATTTTAATTTGGAAGCGAAGTGACCATTTGACACTAGTCCCTGATCATATCTATAGATATAAAAGATAAAGTGGCCAACTGGCCAACAAGCTGGTAGCTATGACACACTAACCACCAGGGGGCAGACACTCAATTCAGGAGCAGAAACCACAGGCATGGAAACATGGAATAGACTGATGAATCTCAGAGGGAAGGGAAGAGAGGGGAGGGCAGGAAGAGATTAAGCAAAGCTCTTATATGCATATTAGAGGCCTGGTGCACGATTCATGCACTGGTGACATCATGGCCTGGTCTGTGGGGCCAAAACTGGCTCTCTGACATCCCCCAAGGTGTCTTGGATTGCGAGAGGGCACAGGGAAGAGAGAGAGAGAGAGAGAGAGAGAGAGAGAGAGAGAGAGAGAGAGAGAGGGAAAGAGAGAGAGAGAGAGAAAGATATGGAAAAGAAGCTAGAAGTGAGGTCTTCTAATTCAGTTCAATGCCTTCCCTTTGATATCATGTTGTCAACATGGGGTATGACTTTGCTCTTGATTCAATGACATAATGACGCCCAGCTCAACACTATTGCTTTAATCCACTTTGTGGCATAAATAGTAGTCACTTAAAAGAAAAAGTGAGCTTCAGGTACCTTTATGGGTGTTTAACAGCCATAATCAAAGAATATTCATTAATGATAAATCTAATTAGAGGTCTTTAAGATGAAAAATAAAGATACATCCTTGAGATGAAGCTAGCCACCATTGTTTACCCAGCATTTTTGTCAAGATTTAAATAAAAACACAAATTAGTTTCCCACATTTTCAAAATCATTCAAAACTACATTAAAAGAGGGAGAATTTAATACATTAAAAAAATAATGTGTCCATAAGCAAAAGCAAGTACAATACATTGAAACAAACGGACTGCACTACCATACTACTAAAAATATTGTGACAACCCCACATTTATTGAGAACTTACAATATGACAGACATTTCTACAGGCAGAAATCCTAGGAGTGGGTATATGAGGGTAAAGGCTAAGCTGACATGCAGATGACTTTCTCCTGTAACAGTCTGCACAGCTCAGTTTGGCTCCATGAGGTTATTCAGAGACTCAGGTTCCTTCCATTTTACCATTCTACACCCTTTAGATGTTGTTCTTAACTGCAAGGTTGAAATTAGGTCATAATGACTTCTGTATTCCAACTCTAAAAGTGTGGAAGGAAAAGAAAGCCAGAGCAAGCCATTCTATTTTATGCAAGAATTACAGAAGTTTTGCATATCGCTTCCACTCCTATTCCATTAGGGTTAATATGACCATATTTGGCAAGAATAGAGGCTTAGAAATGTAGTTTGTAGCTAGATGGGCTTCATCAAGTTAAAACTAATTTATTATGAAAGAAGGGGAAACTGGGTCTGGGGAGACAGTAGTCTACCAAAGTGGTTACTATTAATGTTCCAATTTTATAGAGGAAGAAACTGAAGTTTAGAGAGGTGAGGTTATGTGTCCCAAGACATACAGCAAGTAAATAGCTGAGATGGAAGTCTAATGCCCAGCCTATGCTTTTTAGATTTTTGGAAAGGGATTTTAATTGCCTCTTTATGCAAAAAGTAGCAAGCTTGTGATGTAACTAGAAGAAAAGCTAATATAAGCAAATGCTGCTTTACACAAAAGCATAGTGGCAAGGTCAAGGTCAGATTTCTCAAGTATAATGTGCTTATTAAAGCATATGTGCAACATGTCTTTGGTTCTAAGAAAAATGTTTTAAGAGGCAACATGTCTTTGATTCTAAGAAAAATGTTTTGAAATGTTTTTTAAGTTTTGAGAAACTTAGGTGTGTACAAAGGAAAGTTACCAAGAGTGGTTATGGAACCTTGAAATCATGTCATCTGAAGAAGAGTTCATGAAACTGGAATTAATTAGACTGCATAGAGATGATGCCTAAGAACAGTGTTTGCCACGCCCCTAAATAGCTGTTATGTTGAAGACAGATTATGCTAGTTCATGCTGTGCTGCTCCAAAGGCAAAAGTGAGACCAGTGGGTGGAAATTTCAGGGAGAAGACTGTGATCTACTACAAGGAGGTTCCTCCTCCTCCTCTGAGCAGTTGAAAGAGAGGAGGAAGCGTAATGAGGCATAGTTCTTGACCACCAGCGGTGTTCAAGATACTGCTGTATAGCCTCCTATGAGCATTGTTCTGCTGGTAGAAGTTGGATTTGATTGCTTCTAAGATAAGCTCACCCTTTTAACAGCCCATGATTTCCTTTAGGACATGCGCTGCCTGCAATCAGGGCTGGATCCTAACTCTCACTCTCTTTCTTTACTCCAGGTTCTATGATGAGATCAGGACCCCTCTGCTCTCTGACATTCACATCAATTACCCACCCAGCTCCGTGGAACAGGCTACCAGAACCTTCTTCTCCAACTACTTCAATGGCTCAGAGATCATCATTGCTGGGAAGCTGATGGACAAGAAGATAGATCGACTGCACGTGGAAGTCAGGGCCAGCAACAGTAAGAAATTTGTCATACTGAAGACAGATGTGCCTGTGGGGCCCCAGAAGGTGGGGAATGATGTCATAGGAAGTGTCAGGCCCAATGGTGATGGCGAGAAGGACCCCAACCACCTTGAGCGTCTCTGGAGCTACCTGACCGTAAAGGAGCTGCTGAATTCCTGGCTGCAGAATGACGACGAGCAGGAGAAGGAGCGACTGAGGCAGAAGGCCCAGGCTCTGGCTGTGAACTCTCGCTTCCTCACCCCTTTCACCTCCATGAAGTTGAAGAAATCCACACTGCAGACAAGGAAGCTGGAGGACAGCTATGGCATGTCTGCTGCAACAGGGCCTGAGACAGTGGTGCAGAGTCTGCAAGGCTCCAACCTGCAGCCAGGTAACCAACTCCAGGGATGGCCAAATGTAGGAGCCTAACATGTCCTTTCTGCCTCTTTCTCAGGCAAGGTCACCTCAGCAGGAGTCTGTTTTATTCTGTGGCATTATAATTTTATAAGCAATTACCCCACATGCAGCTCCTAGTTTTCAGGGCGTGTGTTCAATTATTGTGTTTGTACTGTTGATCTCTATAGAGACATTAGAGAGGATGACAGTTGTCTTAGAAAGGTTGCCTGGTGAAAATCATCCATCCATCAATCACCAATATTGAATGCCCAACATTGCCAGTCATTAATGGAGGCACCAAGATGAACAAACAAATAGACCATATTCACTCTTTAAGTGCCTTTCCACATATTTAAGTACTTCAGAGTTATATCATTTTATGTGTATGCTAGATTTACTTTCCTGAGAACATAGATGAGAACTGATTTCCTGATTCTTGAGAGAATTCACCCTTTTTATACTTGTCACTCAGACTCTAAATAGTAACTGTCTAAGGTCTCAGCGACATTTTGATGGGGGAAATAGTAGCAAGGAGAACAGGAAGTGGAAAAGAAAATTAGTTCAACCAAAACTGAGGGTTACATTCTCAGTAGTATCTGTTTGTGGAAAACAGCCTTTTTTTTTTCTTTTTCTTTTTTTTTTTTTGTGTGTGTGTGTGTGTGTGTGTGTGTGTAACATTTTCATTAAATTTCTGTCAAGTTCACATCTCCTCAGAAGGGGGAGATATTACCCTTGGACCTGCAAATACTGTCTCATTTATTCCTCACACTCTAAACTCCTAGAAGAGCCCAGCTGGTGTGACTCAGTTGTTGGGCATTGATCTCTGAATCAGGAGGTCACTAGTTCGATTCCCTGGGTTTTGGGCTCCATCCCCAGTAGGAGGTGTGCGGGAGGCAGACAATTAATGATTCCCATCATTGATGTTTCTATCTCTCTCTTTTCCTCTCTAAAGTCAAGAAAAATATATTTTTAAAAAAACCACAAAACTCTGATAAGCTCTAGATGTAGTGAAGAGAGCATACATTTAGAATCCAGAAAGAGCTGACTTTCAGCTCACCAGCCCTCCTGACCAGCTGTGAGGTTCAGCAAGTTTCTGAACCTCTCTGAGCTTCTACTCCCTTGCCTGTTAAATGTAGATAATAACTTCCCTGAAGGGCCATTGCAAGGATTGAATGTGTAAAGTTTTGGCATATATGAGAGTTCAACAAATGTTTAGAATTTCTCCCTTTGAGGAATGTAGAACTAGACATTTATTGAAAAGTTCAGACCCTGATGTAGAGGTTAAAAGTGATATGTTGCCTTTTTAGAAAGAGTGGAGCTTGTTTTGGCAAAACTAGTGCAATTTTAGTTCTGATGAAAAGCAAATTGTGTGATGCTATGAATTAGCCCTATGAAGAAATAACCAACTGTTAGCTCAAAAAAACTGTTTGGAATTGAATTTTCCTAAAGTGTAAGTTAGTACTTAAGACAATCTTTGTTTTCTTATAGCTCTGATGAGTTTTTATTTATTTCTTTTTTTCTTTTTTGAGTGTCTGTGGCAGCTGCCACTCACTGAGGCTTCTCACATCAGCCATCCAAACTAAGAAGTTGCTTTCCTGTGGTCTTCCCGATTCTGCCTGGGTCCTGCTGGCCAGGGACCAGTGTGGGAAAGAGGGGCACATAGAAGCATTGCGATACTTTGATCTTTAATTTCTGTGAGGGGCAAACGTTAGTTAAGAGGGGCATAATTTTATTAATACAAACAATTTGAAATAAGATATTAATGTTATTTTATTTGTAGAAATTAATTTACTTTGGGGTTATTTTTTAATTGATCATTTATTTTTGCCTGCTGCTTTATGGATTGTGTTTATACACACAATAGACACTGGATTCTAATTTCCTTTTACATTTTTCTTTGTTTTTTTTTTAAGTATGGTACAAAAACACATTACATAAAATTTACCTTCTTAACAATTTGTAAGTGTATAGTTCAGTGGCAGTCAGTATATTGATGTTGTGAAACTGATTGACAGAACTTTTTCATCTTGCAAATCTGAAATTCTGGATCATTAAACCAATGTTTTTTTTTCCTTCCTCCTATAACTACACCTGAATTAAGATGGAATATTCCCTACAGTATATGCACAGAAAGCACAGACAAAAAGACTATTATCTAATTTATAAAAGCATAAAGTAATTAAGCCTCCACTTGTTGCACCTTCATTTGTGTGTTGTAAGGCCAAGCTCCTTTAAATCATCCCTTAAAGTTGCTGAGGGTGTCAAACAAGATACTATATGTTTAAAAGCTCTGAATAGACAAAGGGTCACACAATTACAAGGTAATCATTATTACTTTTACCCCTGGATCACCATTTAAGACAAAGAATGCAGGAATACTGATTCCCAGAATAGAATTTGAATGTTTATTGTGCCTGGATTATAGAATTGTTTACCTTTTAAGCATTTGGTCCAACCTGTAAAAAAGCAAGATATGACTCAGCATGTATAGTATAACCCATTAAAAAAAAAGCATACACACAAATATCTCTGTGGGAAAACAAACAAACAAACAAACAAACAAAAAACAGATAATGTTTTAAATTGCTATGAATGTATCTGAAAACTATATTTTACTCATCTCAATACTCTCCTCTCATATTCCTCACTTCATCCTCTTTAATGAATAACAGTGGTTGCTATTTTCCTTTATTTTATAGGATCTACTCTCAAGAAACCATATAACCCAAGAATTAAAGTTTCCAGAACATCAGGTAAGGAAAACAATGTATGTGATTTGCATGTTTAGAAAGTGGACAACCAGGAATGCCCTGATGCCAGTTAAAATACTAGCTCATAGAAATGTGACACCGAGACCCATATTCTAGCCCAAGCAGGCAGCGTGAGGCAGTTCTGAGAATCAAGATCATCATTAAACTGTTACATAAGCACCGTGGATAACAGTCCCAGGAGCCTGGCAACAGCCCCAATGGAAGGATGGGTAGTAGACTCACAGTCTCATCATTGTGGAGTTTAAAAGACATTTGTTTTATAGATCTGAAGCAATGTGTGCTTCAGCATCTGGTATTACAAATATATGGGGCATGCTGGTTTTACAGAAATTATTTTATTATTTTTTAATCCCTGGTTTAGAGGGAAGAATAGATAAACATACCATAAAATTTCCTTTGGCCAATTCTCTGGAATTACAATAAAAATCCAGATGAGATAACAACACAAAGGCTGGGTTAGATTCTTAAAATATGTGCTTCTCTTTGTAAGTCTTGCTGCTGATGTACTGGATGTGCATGTTCATAAAACCACAGACATCCTCGGGATGAGCTGTGTGGATAGAAAACACAGTCTCTAGTGGAGAGAATGCAATTCCTTTGAACACACAGGTGCTGATGGGTGCAAGAAAATATTTCTCTTGGATGCATGTGGAGTAATGACTTTCTCCTCTAGTTTTTGGGATAAGCAACAGCTTTCCTTATAAAGGGATTTTGATGAGTTGAGGAGAAACGCTGTGGTGTGAGCCCAAGAAATTCTCAGAGAACTGTCACTTAGCCATGTTCCTGCTGACTCTGTGTCCTTCACTTGTCATCAGCCCTCTGCTAGGCTTGGTTGTTACTACTGTCAGGCAAGGCTTGTGTGCATCTGGCTCTATGAATGTCCCTAGTGCCATGGCACTCTCCACTTGGTGGTCAAAGGAGAAAGGAAATTATTGGAGTCATACTGGAAATTGAAGAAAGCAGGCTACATAATAGAGGGGGTATCCTATATAATAAAAGCCTAATATGCTAAGTGCTTGGTTGTTTGTTCAACCAATCAAAGTATAATATGCTAATGATATGCTAAGGCCATTCAACCGCTTGCTATGATGTACACTGACCACCAGGGGGCAGACATTCGACTGGTTGACTAGTCACTATGATGTATACTGACCGTTCAGGGGCAGATGCTCTGACCAGTAGATTAGTTTGCTGCTGGGGTCTGGCTGATCAGGAGTGAGCGAGATGGGCTGGATATGCCCTGGAGCCCTCCCATGGTCCCCCCTGGCTCCAATCATGCACTGGTGGGATCCCTCAACCTGGCCAACATCCTGCATCCTTCCCTGACTTCAATCGCGTACTGATGGGGTTATTCGGTTTGACCCTCACCCTCTCACAATCCAGGACCCCTTGGCGGATATCAGAGAGCCAGTTCCTGCCCAGTCCCCCAAGCCAAAGGAAAGAACCCCACCGGTGCATGAATTTGTGCACTGGGCCTCTAGTATTGCAATAACCCTCTTTCATTTCTGTTTCCCACTTACCTCTCAAAGCTTAGTTGTCTGTGTTTGGCCAACGTGTGATGAAAGGGAGCATTATATTTGAATTTAGGGGACCTGAATTCAAATCCTTACTTTACTGTGTACTAACTACATAACTTTGGTGAGTGACTTCACCTCCCAGACATCTTTCTCATTTGGGCATTCAGGATCACTGACAGGATCAAATAACTAATCCCTGGGAAAATATAAAAGAGTATTACACTCAGTAAGTGTCTTTCATCTCTGTTTTCTCCTGTGTTTTCCTGCTCTGCAGCGGATGGAGACCCCCATTTTGTTGTGGATTTCCCCTTGAGCAAGCTCACTGTCTGCTTCAACATTGACGGGCAGCCCGGGGATATCTTAAGGCTGGTCTCTGATCATGCAGACTCTGGTAAGTTCTGCCCTCTGTTGTGGTCTTTGGGCAAGAGCCAGGTAGACATTATGTCTCCACTGTTCTGGAGATGGATGTACATGTAAGGGGCTCCTCACAGATGCTCAGTGAGGATTGTTGATGATTAGTTAAAGGAATTAGACTGTGTGCTGGGCTTGAAGGCAGGAAGACATTATTGGAAACCCTGTTCTCTGACTTAACTAATTTTGTGGCCTTGACTATTCAACTAGAGGGTTTATATTGCCTCTCTTGTAAAACAGTGGTGCTCATGCACTGGTCGTACCAGTCTATTGTAGAGATTTAATTAAATAACGGAACAGAAGTTGTTTTGAAAACATATAAGTGCTATATGAATTCGTGTTATATTATTGTTATTATGTCTTTCTATTCAAAAACTGTGGTGGTGGGATGTTCTAAATTCATTTATCTCAGCTCCTCCATGACTAAGATGTTAAGCCCCGTGTTAATTACTCGGCTTTGAGTACAGAGAACATGGGTGTAAGCATGGCTCTGATCCCCTTTGTTCCATAGAGTGACCACTTAAAAAAAGAGATTGGTATATAAAAAGCTTCCCTTGGCCCTGGCCCATGTGGCTCAGTTGGTTGGAGTGTCGTTCTGTGCACCAAAAGGTTTCAGGTTCCATTCTCAGTCAGGGGACATACTAGAATTTTAGATTCTATTCCTAGTCAGGGCGTGTACAGAAGGCAACAGTCCGTGTTTCTCTCTCACATTGATGTTTTTCTTTCCCTCCCTCCCTCACTCCCTTCCTCCTTTCTTCCCTCCCTCTCTCACTTCCCCTCTCTCTAAAATCAAAAAGCATGCCCTCCAGAGAGGATTATAATTAACAATAACAACAAAAAGCTTCTTTTGTTACATGCAGGTAACAGTGCCTCAGGATGGCAATGTGGACAGCCATGCAGCCCAACTTTTGAGGACAAGTTTTGCAGTAGACATTCTGGCATTTCTCAGTTCTAAGAAAATGAGTTTCTTGGAAGGCTAGGTGACAGAGGGCCTCACAGCATGCTGACACAGATGATGGAGTTATGTAATGTCTGATTTTAAGCTCCTCACCTACCTTGCTCTCTTACAGGCCTTTCTAGCCATAGAACAAAATCTCAGCTTTTTTTGTAACTCAGAAAGGCTCAGGAGTGAGATAGACCTAACTGTGCCCTCCCTGGACGTGACTCCCCCTCCTATCCCTGAGCCATTCTCTCATTCCTGTGTTCAATGTGTGTCCATGATGGGAAGCTCCCTGGAAGATGCTTGGAGCCTTAAGGTAGAAATATTTGACCTCTACTCATGCTGAGCTTTTTCCTTCCCCCTACCCTTCAGCCCAGAGAGAGCAGTTTTCTCCTGGGATGTCCAAGAAGTTGCTAGTCAGGATGTAGGGGAAGATTATCCCCAAAGCAGAGAAAATAGGAGTTAATCATGTAGCAATATTTTATTAATGCAAATTGGCTCTTTGCTGAGAGCAAAGTACACTTAATGTACATGATCTAATTCAGCCCCAAACATTTGATGTAGAATTGCCATCTGTCTGGACAGCACCTATTGCTAGGGGTCTGACTCACATGCCTCACTCAGGTCTAGTAAAGTTGCTGTGCGTTCATGATGGCGAAGTGGAAAAAAAAAAAGAATTGTATTTGCTGGCCATTGACAGCTTGCACATATGTCACCTCCTGTGAACCTCACCAGTCCCCTTAGGTTTCATGCCCCCTTTTACACATGAGGACATTGAGGCTCGGTGTTTTAAAGTGACTTGTCCAGAGGTGCACACCTAGAAGGTAGAAGAACTTGAGTTGTGGATTAAGCATAACTCTAACCTTTGCATTATATCACACTGCTCATGGCATCACAGTGTCTCCAAGTCAGAATCAGTGGCAACTGGTAGATAAGAAGTACTGTATGTGTCTTTGTCCCTACCGTCAGAATGAAAGAAATACTAGAATGAATGCAATCTGTTAATCTTTATTACATCTTGACCCAAACCTACATAATCCTTCCCCTCCCCTGAGATACTGGTCAAACATGGGGAAGAAATTCCCTCCTAACTTCATACATTCATTCATTTCTTCATTCATTCTGCAGGCATTGAGTGGCCTCTACTTGAGAGTGAAAGTTCATGGTGAGAGAGCTACAAAGATAAGGCCGGAGGAGGAAGGAGATTTTGTTCGGATGCCTTTAGCATGAAAGTAGGATAGTTTTTCTAACCATTGCTCTCTGCCCCTCTGCCTTCAGGTGTGACAGTGAATGGAGCGTTAATCGGAGCCCCTGCTCCTCCCAACGGCCACAAGAAACAACGCACTTACTTCCGCACCATCACCATCCTTGTCAACAAGCCCGAGAGGTCATACTTGGAGATCACACCACACAGGGTCATCCTGGATGGCGGGGACAGGCTGGTCCTCCCCTGCAACCAGAGCATGGTAGTGGGGAGTCGGGGGCTGGAGGTGTCAGTGTCTGCCAATGCCAATGTCACCGTCACCATCCAGGGCTCCATTGCCTTCGTCATCCTCATTCACCTCTACAAAAAGCCAGCCCCCTACCAGCGAGACCACCTGGGCTTCTACATCTCCAGCAGCAAAGGCCTTTCTGGCAACTGCCATGGACTCTTAGGTAAGCAGCTGCTCTTCCCGCGGGGTCCGAGGAGAGCACTCGGCTCTGAATGAACTGGTGCTGCCAATAACGTTAGCTTGATGGAGACATTGGGTGGGAAGCCGGTTTTTACCTATATCACAAAAGTTGTGTTTCTTGCCTCCTCATGACTTTCTGGAACAGGAGTGGGCTTTGTAAACAAATTATCACTCACTGGCCTTCTGGGAAAGTGAGCAAAGAAACTGTGAGTAATCCTCTGGTTCCTCACTCTCAGCAAGAAGATACAAAGAAGGGGCCGTCCACAGCCCAGCACCCGTGCGCCATGGCGATTCCTCTATGGCAGCCACACACATTGTGTGAGCAGCAGCAGGCTGTCCATTTGAACTGGCTTTCTTGGACGTGCAGTTTTGTGCGGGCTCCTTGCCCACAAGTAAAGAGCCAGCGCTGCTGGGCTCGGTTTAGAAAGCAGGATTTCCTGGCACTTGAGCGGAACACATTTCTCTAGTGACTGCCTGCCAACTGTGAGCTCCCTCTGACGGACACAGACCGGTATCCTTGGCCCTAGCGACGTCCTCACTTGACCTGGGGAATTCTGATGATGTGTCTCAGGAACCAATTGAACTGACTGCTTTCTGCACCCTTGGCCCAGGACAGTCCACAAACCTAGTATGGAGGGTGCTATGACCCGGGAGGAAAGAGGGGGAGGCCTAACTCTTCCTTATTTATCTGCCCCTCTTCTTGCCCTCCCAGCGTAGTAAGAGACTCTGGTTATCTCTGTTTGCTGGTTAGGCAGCTCTCCAGTGTCAGCAAGAGGGCAGCTTCCAGATGTGGAGGTCTCTCCTCTCCATATGCCCCCAAACACGTGTTCTGTCACTTACTCTGGAGAAAGCGTGAGTGGCTTCTGGCAGAGTCCAGCTAGGAGTCAATCTCTGACACCATGAATCCCCTTCCTCTGGGTACCATATGTGCATTTGCTGGTCACTGAAGGCCTGAATCGATGTCAGATTTTTTTTTTTCCTACACGATGTGGCCTGCGCTCTACTAAAACCAGATGCTTCTCTGTCCATTCAGGTCAGTTCCTGAACCAGGATGCCAGACTCACAGAGGAGCCTGCCAGGCTCAGCAGGAACGCTACTAGTCCTCCATTCCCAAAGGCAGATGAGAAGTCTGAAACGGTCCTCAAGGTGAAAGGGCACCAGGTCCCGGTGGTCTGGAAACAGAGGAAAATCTACAACGGGGAGGAGCAGATAGACTGCTGGTTTGCCAGGAACGCCGCCCAGCTGCTCGATGGTGAATACAAGGATTACCTGGCAGCCCATCCTTTTGACTCAGAGACTAACTTCGGCCTGGGACTATCCAAGGGACTCTGACACTAGTGTGCATTAATGTGAGAGTGCAAGACAGGGAAATGGCCTTGGGGGACACCGTCGTGTGGTTCTTGTTGCTGGCCTATGCCCCATCTCTTGGCAGTTAGCTACAACCCCTGGCCTGCCCCTGGTGGCTTGTAGGACAGACATCAGCTTAAGCAAAGAGTAGGATCAGGGAGCTGAAATGAAATGTTATTTCCCCTGCTCCCTCCTCCTGACATGCTCTCCTTATGTCCTATAGGGAAAGATGGTAGCATCAAGGGGGGAAGGTCATGATTAAAAGCAAGAAGTCTGTGTCTTATAGCAACTGGCTTGTCCATCCCATAGCCTCCCAAAAAGTAACTCTGATGAAGTAAGGGTGCTGCAAAGTTTGTTTTCTCTATGAAAAAAAGCCAAGTTTGGGCACACAGCTTTCCCCCTTATAAATGCTTAGGAATCCTTCCTCTTAGCACTGCTATGATCTCCAGCCTCTGCTTCAGGGGATCCTCTGATGGAGCCCAGGCCACGGGTCATACAGATAGCATGGAGATTTGATCATTGTAAACAATTAAGTCTTTTCTTAGGAGAAGGTTTTCTTCTGCTGTAATATCTTGCCCTTGAAAATTAGTTTTAATTTTCATAAAAAAATTGATTTGGAAATAGAAAGCCTATATTGCAGCTACCCATGTCTTTCTCATGGGTTTTGTAAAATGCTTTACTTTGCCAGTGGATATTCTCCTATTTATTCCAGTAAGCTAAATGCTTATAATAAAGAGGACAACTCTGCATGGATGTGTTTTACCTGCCTGTCTTGGTGTTGGTGGTTGGCCAGTTAAATGGCAAAACTTTTGCTGGGCACTTTTTAGCCTTCATCATAATTGTAGCCTTCTTTGGTCCCGATCCTCCAGGGGGGCAATAAAGTAGGCTCTCCCAGTGCTGGACTGGGAGAGACACAGCACAGCGAGTGTCGGACAGCTGACATACAGGAATCAACCTGTGCGTTCTCTGAAGGAAGTGGGCACATGTTTGCAAAGTCTAAGACGCCTTCCACACCTCAAATAGGCAAAGCCAGGAAATCAACATGAGTAAGGAGCTCTTATGGAATCAGATGTGTTCAGAACAAGGACACATCTGATCCCAAAAGGGAAAGGTTGAAATCAGAGGTGGCTTCAAGAATCAGTGACCGTCAGCCTTCTGATTGTAGACACCCTCTTTGCAACCCATTCATATTATCAAGGGGAGACTGCCTGCTAGTGACATCAAAGCCTTGTTTTCCGCCTTCATCACTTTTTGCTCAGTTTGCTCTTCTCTGGACCACCAAAGTTCAGGAAGCCTGACCCTCACTGAGTGAGGGGCACAGTCAGGATGCAGATGGACGCAGGGGGCACTTGTGCCAAACAAGGGAGAAAGAGAGGCTTGGGTCAGAGAAATAGAATAGTTAAATATGAGACTGAATGAAATAAAAGCCTTTGTGTTGGCTTCACAGGTGGTTTCTCCCAGTCAGGACTGACTCCAGAGCAGGCTTTCATGAAATATGGAAGCATACTTAGCACTTGGAGGGAAATCAGAGTTATAAAAATTGTTTATCAGACTTGCCCTCCCATGGGAACAATGAGCAGCAAAACGATCCCCACACGTTCCTGTCGGACCAGGAGATTAAGTTAGTGCCGGGGGATTCTTCAGGCCTCTCTCAGAGTCTCAGTCTCTCTCTTCTTTGTGAACCCACCAGACCATGGCCTGCCCTCTATATTATTTCTTACTCCCATCTTCCCAGACTAGCTGCCTGTTTCCATGTCAGCAGTGTGAGGACACTTGCATAGATTGACAGATGCTTCCACATTTCAGAGCTCAGGGGAAGAGGAGCATGAGCCAGGGCCAGCCAGTGCCCGTCCACGCTCTATGAGGACCTTCCTGTTACATAATCTTAGTCCCAGCTGGATAGATGTCCCTTGAACCAAGAGGTGGGCCTGCTGAGTTAGCACTTGGGGCAGTGATCTTTGTTCCAGGTGCAGGAGTCAGCTGGAGAGGAGGCTACTGCCAGACATTCCCAGTTACTACTGCTTTCCTAAGAACAGTGACAAAAATTCCAGTGGACTACCACCCCTTACTCACCAACTTAGAAAAAAATATTTTTTTTTAAGTATCAAGGTTGAACTTTATTATTTTAAAGTTTTTATCTTTCTTTTAATCACACTTTTCTTTCTCCTTCTCTTCAGTGTACACCTGTTTTTATTGCTAAAGGTATTTACTATTAAATTTTCTCTTTCAGTCAGAGACTGTAATATATGTGAGCTCAAAACTCCACACTCGTGTGATAGGACCTTTTAATTTACCTGAAAAAATGTAGTATTTTCTGTTGGCCATGTGCACGAATAGCAAGCTCTTTTACCAATGCAGAGCAGTGGAGGAACCCTCTTCTTGGATGGGAAAGCTGAGGCAAGGCAAAGTTGGGAGATTTTTCCCATGTTATGTTCTGGAGGGCCTGGCTGAACCTCCAGCTTCTCTTAACTTTGATGTAATTTCACCATTGGGGCAATCATTTGTTTTCCTTAAGCATTTATAAATTGAGGGAGGGTAACTAAATAAGAAGTTCAATGTGCCCTAGTCAGTTTGGTGCAGTGGATAGACTTTTGGCCTGTGGACTGAAGGGTGCAGAGTTCCATTTCAGTCAAGTGCATGTATCTTGATTACAGGCTCGATCCCCAGTCCTGGTTGGGGCCTCTGTAGGAGGTAACCAATTGATGTGTCTCTCTCACATAAATGTTTCTCTCTCTGTGTCTCTCCCTCTCCCACTTACTCTAAAATTCAATGGAAAAATATTCTTGGGTAAGGAAAAAAAAATAGAAGAAGAAGATGAATGAGATTGGGAAATATGTTGCAATTAGAGGACATAAATCTCATGTTAATAGCTACTGTTAAAAACTCATAATAATTACTAAGATCTTCAAAGTCTTCATTTCTGTGTTTCTATTCCTTCATGCATCTAAAAGAATGGCTTTTGATGGGTTATCTTTCAGGGTCTCCTAATATAAAGTTTTATATTCTCCAACTAAAATGGACTGAACATTCTCTACCCAGCGGTGCTGGGTGCACAATGTTCTTCCATTTGACTTTTTGATGATATACCACTTCAGGCTCAAGGGAGTGGGCTTTTGGGAGGATCTACCATCTTGACATTCTGTCACAACCAGGCCACTGTTAGACAGGCACTGGGAGTTGGTAAGAACACCTCTTTGTTTCTATCAGGAGTAACATTAAAACTTCAATTGAATCATGTATCCTCAGGAGAGGTGGATTAGGGACAGGAATAATTTAAATTTATCTCTTGACTAAAGTGAATGCTATGGACTGAAGGTTCTCTCACCCCCATCCCCCAGATTCATATGTCAAAGTCCAAATTCCCTGTGTGATGAATTGGGAGGTGGAGCCTTTTGGAGGTGATGAGGTCATGAGGGTGGGGCCCTCATGAATAAGATTAGTGTCCTTATTACAGAGACCCAGAGAGCTCCCTTTACCCTTCTACCATGCCATTATACTGGTAAAAGATGCCATCTATGAGCCAGACAGTGGGCTCTCAACAGATACCAAATCTGCCAGTGTCTTGATCTTGGATTTTCCAGCTTCTAGAACTGTGAGAAATGAATGTTTGTTGTTTAAGCCTCCCAATCTGTAGCATTTTTGATATAGCAGCCTGAGCCAAATAAGATACTGAATCAACAAACAAGTTCTTTTCATTTCCTCAAGCCCCACAGAATGTATACAAACAGTGCTGTTATTAAATTTGGAGGACTCTTGAGGCCAGAAGAACACAATCCACCTAAAATAAATGGCAAATAAAACAGCACAGCTAAACAAACACTTAGAAATATAACTATAAGTGTTTATTTTAGTCAGTTTAAAATAATAAGTAGGGTACAAGATAGTTCACATTCAAGAGACATTTTTCTTAAACAAAATTAATAGGAGAACTACATAGGAAAATAACCAACATATTGGCATGTTTGTGTTTTTAGTGAAAACAGAGTTAAGGCTCTGGAGAATAAAACTTTATGATACTAGTTGCACTGCTTGTTTGTAGGAATTTATGAATTACACAAAAAATATATGTAAATGGAGTAATTAATGACATTGGAAGAATACTGTTGAGACACACAAATTATTATATAGAACAGTAAATGTACAGCAGCTATTCCTGGCCTTTTATAAAACTGTCAAATAAGTAGAGAAGTGTCTTAAACATCTCAGTGCCTTATTTTCTGGAACTCTAGCATCTCAAAGTTTGATCACTTTATTAGGCCACTCATTTGCACACACTGGCCACCATCTTGCTCAGAACTTATTTCATTTGGCTCTGGGTCATTTTCCTATTCAAGGGGCATCTCCAGCCTGTGGTTCTGGCATCCCATTTCCAGTTCTGAGTGGTCCAATGGCTCTTTCTCAGATTCCCACTGAGCTACATTAAGTTTCTGAGTGGTGCATGGTGCAGCACCTGACTAGAGCCAAACCAGACTGAGCAGGAGTGAAATACTCCTGAGAGGCTGTGTTAAAAACAAGCAAACGCCTGGTCTCAACGGCTCGAAATCAACCTCTCTGGGTTTTGGCTTCTTCATCTATAAATAAAAAGGGACTGACGAGATAACTTCTTAGGTCTGTGACTTTTATCTTTTGCCTTTATACAAAGATACTTCCTGAACTTCCAAGTAATAAATGCAAGAGGATTCATTCAGTGATTCCAGTGTATTTCTAGATACAGTGTCCCAAAGCCATGGATTCAGAGAAAACAAAGTCCATACCACCACAGTTCACAGTTTTGAGGAGGAGAAAGAATGAATACAAAGACTGGCACAGAGTGTGGGAACCCTGTAAGAGAGCTTGGCAGAGGAATGCGATCTGAGCATTGAGAGGCACGGCATTGAAGGTGGGAAGGGGGTTGGGAACCACTCTCAAAATGTGAAGTGTTAAGCTGCAAGAAAGAAGAGTGCATGCAGAGGCAACCACATGCTATACTAGTACTGTCTCTATAATGTTAAGCCACTGGGAACATCTTCTGAATTGAAGCAGTATTTTTTTTTTAATTTCTTTATTGATTAAGGTATCACATATTTGCCATCATCCCTCCCATTCCCATCCCACACCCCTCCTCATGCATGCCCCCACCCCCCTGTTGTCCTTAACCACTGGTTAGGCTCACATGGATGCACACAAGTCCTTTGGTTGATTTCTCCCCTTTCTCCCCACCCTCCCCTACCTTGCCCCTGAGGTCCGACAGTCTGATCTATGCTTCCTTTTCTCTGTGTCTGTTCTTGTTCATCAGTCCATGTTTTTCATCATTTCCCCTAGATGAGTGAGATCATGTCCTACTATAATAGAAATACACTTATAAGAACTGAAAATGAGACAAGCAATAATGGTTATGCTGAAAAGCGAATGAATTAGTCTGTAGTCTTTCTGGGCCAACAGTTCTTTTGAGACCCAATTTTAATGTCAAACAGTTCCTTATGTATACATGTCAGCAATGATATTTCAGTTTTGGGTGGTGGACAAATGGTGGTACTCTGGACTCTGAAGCAGTCTTCTTACTCTGCTCAGTTTCAAACACTGCTCTGTAGATCCAGCAGTTGCTGAGAACCCACAGTGGATAAAGTTTGGTAGAATCCCAGGTTTCTACCTCCCTTGACCTTGTCCCAAATCTGTCTTTGTTACAAGCTTCCTTTACTCCCATTCCTAGGACACAGAAAATGTCTAGGGAAAGTCACAGAGCACCCCCAGGGGCCTGTTCAATCAGCAGGGCCTCCACTGGCATTCAGCAAACCTAAATCCTTTTTTCCCAAAGTGCATTGACCTTGACGGCCACTGTATTCTTCAGCTTTCAAGACCACCACACCCTCAGTTTTCCACAGGAAGCTGCCCCCTATTTTGTTGAGAAAACTGCAAGATCCCCCTCATTCACTGTCATATCAAAGTGGCTCTATAGCCAAAACTGGTTTGACTCAGTGGATAGAGCATCGGTCTGCGGACTGAAAGGTCCTGGATTCGATTTGGGTCAAGGGCATGTACCTTGGTTACAGGCACATCCCCAGTAGAGGGTATGCAAGAGGCAGCTGATCGATGATTCTCTCTCATTGTTGTTTTTAACTCTCTATCTCTCTCTCTTCCTCTCTGTAAAAAAAATCAATAAAATATGTTAAAAAGCAAACAAACAAAAAAAACACAAAGTGGCTCTAGCATCACATGGCTTTATTCCCTCATCATACCCCTTCCTTCCACGTAAAACTGTCTATGTACCTTAATTCCAGATCCCCACCGTTCTCATTTCCTGTGGGCAGTTACCTAAATTATTCCTTTTCATTCTAGAATCTCCAAACTATTGTTCCCCACTAGGTTCTTTTCTCTTGATTTCACATATTATTCCAGAAGTCTCCTCTGGTCTGAGACTATTCTTTCTGCTTGGGTTCCATTGGGCTTCTATTTTCTCTTTTATTTATATGCCAGGCTTGCTGTAGTGCTTGGTATTCAAACCCTTATTTTTCTTTGTTAACCTTCTACTCAGTTGTTTAACTCATCAGATTCAGCTTCTGTCCTCACCACACTAAAGGAACTGTTTCTCAGACATCACGTTACCATTCCTGAGGTCCAGTTCCAGCTATCAGGGTCTTCAACTTCCCCACATGACAGCATTGGCCTCTTTTGCAGTGCTAGGTCCCTTTGCTTCTTGATTTAAAAATATATTTTTTTTAGTCTCATTTCTTTCCTATCACCAAACTGTGGACCTACCCTAAGGTTCATCCTTCATCCTCTACACTTTCCACCCTATACTCTCTCCCTAAGAGACCTCATGGCTCCATCCTCTGGCTCTGCATAGGAGGCTCTTGCACATAAGTCTGCAGTGTGGATTTCTCATCTTGGGATGCTTCCCTTTAGTTAATCTGGCATCATCTCAAACTCAGGAACAAAATCAAAACTTCACATCTTCAAAATGTCTACCATTTTATTATAAGTACTAGAGGCACAGTGCCTGAATTCGTGCATAGGTGGGGTCTGGCCAGCCCGCACAAACAGACCAGTTGGGCTGGCAGGGGGGAAGGGCCGAAGGCGGTTGGTAGGCTGACCCTGCCCCCTGGTTGAACTCCGGTTGAACTCCTGGTCCAGGAGACAATTTGCATATTACCCTTTTATTATATAGGATTTGAAATTTGTGATCTGAGAAGATAGGAAGAAGGTCCAGCACAGTCCTTTTTAATTTTGATTGTTGCAAATAAAAGTGGAAATGTGTGTGTGTGTGTGTGTGTGTGTGTGTGTGACACACGCATGTGCATGTATGTTGGGTACATTTCTTAGGCCAAATCAAAATTAATTTTTATTGACATAGCATTCTTCCTGAAAATTCTTTGTTGATCATATTATTTTCTCAGAACAACAGCTGTGTTTGTGTAAGAAAAAGCTCAATGTCCTGATTGCTCATTGGGAATTTCTGGTTATATAAGATGAAAACCACATGCACTAAGTTTATTGATATAACATCAAATTACTTCATTGAACTATCAGTACAATATTAATTATAAATACATTTTATTATGCTTTTTACAAATAATTTTGTGAAATATATAAGGGCAACAGAAAAATGCAATAACTTGAGATATTTCAGTGTGAATGAATGTATAACTGGTACACATACACACTTTTCTCCTGTTATATCTCCTTCTGGAAGTCTGCCTCACATTGCCAGGCTTGTTAAGCCATGAAGGTAACATAAGCTCTGTAAATGTTGTAGAATGCTGAATCCCAGGTTCTATTCTGAAAGTTCTGAATGTTACAGAAGAAACAAACATTTCCAAGGGAAGGCAGAAATAGTTCAAAGCCTGAAGACTCGTCTCAACAGGGCAGTGTATTTGCTTTGGAAGAAGGCTTAGCATATTCCAGGAATATTCTAGAAACTAAAAGTTCTCCTGCACTACTCTAGGAACTAAAAGATCTCCTATACAACATGGAGGTATCTATTTTTTCCAATCTCTTCATCTGTCTCCCTGTAAAACAAAAGTGGGACACTTTAAGAACTTATAATGAAAATAAGTACAAAACTTTGTATATTATTGAATGATAATAACATTTTAAATTGTTCATGCAATTTTCCCAGAAGAGAAAGTGCTTTAAAACAAACATATTCACTTTTTCACTTGTTTAACTAATATTTGGTTGTCCCCAACTATGTGGAGGGGACATGGTGACCTCCCTCCCAGCCTTGCAGATAATGGGTCATGTAATCAATTCTTATAAAAGACAGACAGCAGGGTGCCCTTACAGAGGCTCAGAGGAAATGTGTTGGGGTTTAAAAAGGAAGAGACTATTCCCAGTCTGGGGTAGAAGGGGTGCTGGCATTTGACCTAGGTCTCACAGAAGTATTTTTTTAAATATATTTTTTATTGATTTCAGAGAGGAAGGGAGAGGGAGAAAGAGATAGGAACATAAATGATGAGAGAGAATCATTGATCCGCTACCTCCAACACACCCCCTACTGGGGATCCAGCCCACAACCTAGGCATGTGCCTCCAGGTTCATAGGTAGATGCTCAACCGCTGACCCATGCCGGCCGAACTAGAAGTATGTTACATAAAAACATATTTATTCTTAATAAAAATGCCACAAAGGACAGAGAAGTAAACTGTATAGAAAAAGTAAACATTCAGAGAGACGGAATGCCTTGCCCTCATCACAGAGCTCTGTGAACACAGGGTGGCCTGGCCACAGTGCTTTTGCTCTTCTCATGACACTGTGATGCTTTGGACAAAATAGAGGGGTGAAAAGGTGAGGTGTGGGGCTTCTACTGCTACTGCTGAGGACTGCTGGCCCCTGAGTCCAGGATCCCACCTCATCCCCAAACGAGGTAACATCAGTGTTGCTTATTTCCCCACTAAAAACAGGTGTCCATTGTATGGATATGGACTGTTGGGTTTCTCTAGTCTGGGCCCGGAGTAGGCAGGGAATTCTGCCGGGTGGGGACTACATCTTTCTCATGTTCTCTTAAAAACAGCTCCAGCTGGTAGCTTTTGACAACAAATCAGGATTCGAAAGACATGGACACACATCTGGGGAGCTGGGGCGTGCAGAGCCAGCCGGGGAAGAGGGTGCTAACCCCCACCCAATTGCATACACAGAAATGGAGAGAGACAGAACTCACATGAACATCCACTGGCTTGTAAATGTCACCTGTCTTCCTTGGGAGAGGCCCAGACAATGCAGCTACTGACATGATTAATGAGCTGCTGGACCGCACCTGGCAGAGAGGGACTCTGGCTGGGGAGGTGGGAGCTCGAGGAACTTCCCTTTTTCTCTGTCAGACACCCAACGCTGAGCTGGGGTGACTGCCCTGGTTTCTGCGGAGGAGATAAGCCAGTCCTCACGCATCTGTCAGGGAGTAAGAAAGGGAAGAGCCCAGCGTAGTCTTAGATCTGGGGCCGCGGGCCACGGGAGGATGGGAGGTGCTGCACAGAATCAACTGCCCAGAGGTAAATGGGTCCCCATTTTCTGCCCAACCTCATTTGCACATTCTGTATCTCTGTAGCTCAGAGGAATGAAGCAAAAGTGAATTATGCACTTGCCCATATTTAGAAAAAGGAACAGATTTCTGAGGTTCTGTGAGGTTCTGCTGGCCCCTGGCTTTTATTTCCCATGCAGAGTGGGCGCATCCTCTGGCCCCTGTTCCTCTCTTCCATGCTCTTTGTCTGGGGCAGGAGAGCTTCAGGCAATTTAGGCTGGATCCACTCTGTCTGCCCTGCTAGCTCATGTCTATCTGGTCCCGGGCTTTGGAGGAAGATGGGGAAGGAGCTGGGAGAAGTAAGGATGCCACTCCCCCTGGTTAGGGCGCCAAAGGGATCTGGGCAGGTCATGGCATCAATTTTTTTCTTTTTTGTTTTACTTTTATGAATATATTTCATAAACTCACATAAGTTTGTAGTTATCTGTACAGGTTGTTCCTTGCCACTTCCTAATAATAGTAAAAACAAATAGCTTACTTGGCCATCAGAAGGTGGCAGCATTCACCCTGGGCATGTGAAGACAGTGGTTAGTGGCTACTACAACAATATGAATCCGTGTGTATTAACATAGAGGTCTAACGTACGTAGAAACAAGTTGCAGAATAGTTGTATAGAATGATCCTACTAGATTACATGATGCTTAATATCTTTCGAGTCAGGGACACTTTTGAACACCTGATAAAATATGATCTCTCCCTCAAAAAAAAAACAACAACAAACAAACAAAAACACAAAACACCTGCAAGTTAATTTCTTACTAAAGCTTCCCAAAGCAGGTCTTTTTGCTGCCATATTTGCACAGCAGACACTTAGAGTCACACCTAAGTGCCTTGTACTAGATTTAAGGCAATCCATGCTGTTTGGGCCCTTAAATAACCCTCACTACCCTGGCTTTCTCCCAACGGTCCTTCCCTTTTAGTGAACAGAGCCTAACTCTAAGCACAATAACTAGAATGGTTTTTTGTCACCACCCCCCCCCCCACTCCCCACCCCCATCCCCACCCTCAATCTTCAATTCCTTTTCTCCCAGGACTTTAACGTTAGGAGGTTTTCCGAGACCTCCCTGCAAGGCCTATTGTTTCCTGCTTCTAGGGTCACAGTGGCAGCTAAGACCCAGTGACCCGCTGACGACCACAGGCCGCCCAGGCCAGGCCCCTGTTACAGGTCCCTGCTGGGCTCGCCCCCAGAGGCCCAGAAGCGAAGGCCTTGGCGCCCCTCTGCCCAGGGCCCCGGTAGGTAGGATTACGGCTGAGTGTCCCCGAAAGAAAGGGGAGAACAATCAGCAGGCTCAGCGAAGCCAGCGTGTCCCCGCGGTGGGTCCGGGCTGCCACCGCGCTGAGCCTGCGGGAAAGAATGGGGCTCATTATGTGCGGGGCCGCGGGGGGAGGGCCGGCGAGGTGTTAAGTAGAGAAAATGGTTGAAATTCAAGTCGCTCCGATGCTGGCAGCCCGGCGCCTGCTGTTAGACAGTCTGATGAACTCTGATAAACCCGAAGGCACTTTCCCCACCCGGGCCTGGTCGGCCAGGGGAAACTCTAGTGCCCCGCGGAGAGGGAGGGCGCCGGGAGGGTGCGGGCGGAGCCAGAGCGGCTCTGGCAGCCAGGGAGGGGCTGTCTGCAGGTCCAGAGGCGCTGGCAGAGGCCAGGGAGGGAATGGGCCTGCAGGACTGCAGGAGAAGGAGCAGAGCTGGGAGGGGCCCTGCTGCTGGGACAGGCAGGGTGAGAAGAAGAGAGAGGGGGCCAGGCAGCAGGAGTGCCCAAGTGCAGCAGTGTGTGCATGAATCCGAGGCTGGGCATGGAGGCCCCTCCTGAACCTTCTAGAAGAGCTGGTGAGAAGCCCTTCCCTTGGCAGAGTGCCAGCCAGCCTAACAAACACCCTGCATCTCAGGAATGGCCCGCTCAGTCCTGGATGGTCTATTTTTTTAATTGGCTTCTGAGGCCAGGAGCTTGCAGGCTCCAGATTTTAGGGGAAGTGCCAGTCTCTGGTGTGGAGGAAACCTCATCATGGCTCCCCTGGAAGTGAAGAGTGCGATTCCCTGGTCCGTGTGCCAGAGAGAGTTAGGATGTGCCTCTCCTGGGAACAAGCATGAATGCCACTGTCCTGCACAGAGGGCCGTGGGCGACACTCTATCCCCACACATTGTTCCAGGTGCTGCCACTGCCAGCGAGAAAGCCAGAAAGCGTGATTCCCAGATGGCGCTGAGCCACCCTTTGTCTGCTAATCAGCAGGAGGAAACCGATCCAGGCTGACCCTACTGAAACCCAGGAAAGTGGATGGGGAGGAGCAGCAGCCGGACCCGCCACCGGTGCCTAGTGTGGGGTCCGCCTGGCCTCCTGCTTTCTACTGATACATGATGACGCTGAACCTTGTCTCAGCTTTGGATGGACAGTTGGGGTTTTGATGCCTCCATGAAATCCCTGCTTGCATCTCTTTTTTGGTGTTTTGTTTTGTTTTTGTTTTTGTTTCTCATGTGTAGCGCCGAGACATGCTGATTTCTCTGGCTACCATAACAAATACAGATGGGGTGGCTTACAGAAGACATTTATTTCTCACAGTTCTGAGGCTGGAAATGCAAGACCAAGGTACAGATCAATTTAGGTCCCAGTGAACACTTCACTGTGCGGTCACATTGGGAGAGAGAGGGGAGAGAGAGAAGAGCCTTTTAGTGTCTCTTCTTCTAAGGACTCTAATCCCATTGGTTCAGGGTTCTACACTATGACCCCATTTAACCTTAACTCCCTGTTATTTTAATTATAATCACGTTAGGGGTCCCAAGCACGGGGCCTGCTTGGTTTACTCAGCTCTGGAAGAAGACTACCAGCGAGCAATAAATGTTTTAAAAGCCACAACCCAGTTAGTTAAGAAAGGAGGGAAGCTTTATCCATGCCTCTGCCAATAACAGCTTCCTCCTGGGGTGTGAGCATTAGTGACTTGGCTTCATGGGCACAGCTTCCAGTGCAGCTCAGGCTGCTCCCAGCCGTGTGTGTGGGGGGTGTAGGGGAAGGGGGGTTGCCCACTTGGAAGTGGGAAACTTAACTTCAGAGACTTTTATTGTCTGGAAGTGATTGTCTCAATCACCACTTTTTAGGAGAGGAAATTGAGGCCCAGAGAAATAGAGTAGCATAAGCTAGACACAGAGCTCATTGGGCAGGGCTTGAACTTGGGACTCCCAACTCTAGTCCAGGCTTTATCTGATTTGGGGGGGGACCATGGTCTTCTTTGATGGGTAATCATTCCTTCCTAGGCATTACGGAGCCTTCTCCAACTCCCCCTGAACTCCACATGGAAGCCCTCTAGTGTCCATTAGACAGAATCACACCCAGCAAAATGGGCACCTTGCTCACTGATGGTGGGAGGCAAAACTGGTGCCATATGTCTGAAGGGCACCTTGGCACTAAGTATCATCTTAAACAGCCATGCACACCTTGACTTCGTATACTGCTTAAAGGGATGCTCTCTACAAGCAGCATCAAGATGTGGGCAGAAGACTCATGGATAAGGTTGGTGACATTGATCATGCCTCAGAACCACTCTCTCCTGTTGCTGCTGCTTGTCCCCAGGATCTGATTCAGGTGACGTCCTAGCAGACCCCACAGCTCTCCACGCACCTCTCTGCTTTTTGTCAAACTAGACAAGCCCCTGAGGACAGTGAGTCTTTGTCTTCGTGGCTCCAGTGTGTCGCACGGTGTCTGATACATGGAAAGCAATTAATACTCACCCAGGCAATGAAGGAACGTGAGGGAGGGGCCAACAGACCGAGGAGGGGCTGATTTTAACCCTGACTGTTTTTCTTTCCAGAGCTAGAGAAGCAGAGTTTCATCAATGGGACCTGCTTACTCTTGCTTGTCTCTTTTCCACCTTTCTCCGACTTCCCTCTACATAATCTGCCAACGTGGGCTCCACATAGTTATGCGTGGATATTATTGTTTCTCAAACAGAAGAACACACAGCACCATTCTTTTAGGTTTTAGATAGACATAAAAATCAATAATATGGGATCTCATAGAGAAAAAGTTATTCCTGTCCAATTCTCTTCCAATCTTCCTGATCTGACAAAGAAAAGAGAAGGTTCCAGATCATGTTACTATGCCTTTAACATCTCTCAAATATCTATTTTAACAAAGAAATCATGAACAATCATCACAGCCAAAACCATCAGCAGGCAACGATATCCCTCTATAACTGAAAAGTTGAATTATTCCCACCACACACACACACACACACACGCACACACACACACACAAGAAATGACATTATGTGACACAATAGAGGTGTTAACTAATTCTGTGAAGGCAATCGTATTGCAATATATACATGCATCAAATCAATGTGTTGTACACCTTAAACTTGCACAATGTTATATGTCTGATATATTTCAATAAAAAATAAATACAACTACAGAGTTTTATTTCCAAACTAGTAAAGATTAACCTGTTTACAATAGTGATTTAAGTTTTCTTTGCAAAGTAAACATAAAATGTACCAAGTTAGCTTAAAGCAAAGTATTAACTAAATCACTATAAAGGCAGTACAAGTTACAGCAAGACAAACAAGAAAGTGGCATATGATGTCAGAAGGATGTAAATTTGGGAAACACGTGGATAGCCAGACAGCTTTCCTCCTCTCAGCACATTTCTGCACACGCACCCAGACTTGCTTGATCACTTGCGAGAAGGTGAGGAAACCCTGGGAAGGTCTAGCCAGAAGTGAGCAGTGCTCACATGGATGCTTCTCCCATCAACATCCTTTCTGCACGATATTCCTGCACTGACAAGGCAAGTCTGGGCACCACAGTCAACCATTCAGCCCCTAATTTGTTTTTCCGGAGCTCCTCCACTTTGCAGCAAAGCCTGGGAGCCAGGCTCAGCTTGGTGGCATTTCATTCATCAAGAGCCACCCCAAAGCTAACGAGCAGGCCTCTGCCTGGTCGCAAGTGGTAGATCAGATATCTGATGGCTGCCGGTCAGGACAGCACCAACACAGAAACATATGGTGACTCAGGGTCTCAGGAAAGAACCCGGGTGTCCATTATCCTAGGCTTTCTGAGTAATGCAATCTGAAAATCAATTCTCATTACATACAAGTGATACGAATACCTCTGACAGGTTACATCTTAAGTGATAATTAAAAGCATATTTCCTGATGCTTAGCTGCTATGAAATGCATCCCTATTTATGCCACAGAGGGGGTCTCGTGCTAAGACCCCATGAACAGTCATTAGCTCCCCCAGGAAACCTCATAGTTCCTGGAGTGTCATTCATTATTCTAATCTGATTTTTTTTACTCAAGTGAAATAGATCCTGGCACTGGCACTCTCTCCCTGCAACCCCACCAACAGTCCTTAAAAAGCAATTAACATTGTCGTAAACCAGGGAGTGAAGACAGATTGGGCATGAATGCAGTCTTCAGAGCGATGCATGGATGGAATTTATTAATCATTAATAACATCCCACTAAGTTTTATAAACCTCTCTCAATTAATGAAAGCAGACATGGCAGCTAAGACACTGAAACCTTTATTTGAGGTGTCACCGTGGAAAAAATCCCGGTGCATAAGGCCCTAAAGTGAGAGGTGAGACTGACAGGGGCCTCAGATTTTCAGAAAAGCATGAGAATTTTACAATGGCGGATAACTATAACAGGTTTGGCCTCTGTTAAATTTTATCTCAAAAAGTACCTATTGGGGGAAATGGGAATGCTCAATATCTCTTTCTTCTGAATCATTAAAACATATCATTAAGGCATAGGAATAAGTGACCAGACCAAAAGAACAACAACAACAAAAATGTCCATTATATGTTATTTTCATTTCCTGGGGCTTCCATAACAAAGTACCACAAACTGGGTGGCTTGGGACAACAGAAGTTTATCTTTAGAGGCTGGAAGTCTGAAATTGAGGTGTTGGCAGAGCTATGTCTCTTCGAAGTTTCTAGAGTAAGGCCTCTTCCTAGTGTCTTGCAGTTTCCGGCAGCCCTGGGCAATCCTTGGCTTGTGGCAGCATCACTCCCATCTCTGCTTCGTATGGCCATCTTCTCTATGTCTCTGTTCATCTTTTTATAAGGGCCCGAGATATGTTGGATTAAGGGGCCCACCCTATTCCAATATGATCTTATCTTAATTATGTATATCTTCAATGCTTCTATTTCCAAATAAGGTCACATTCTGAAGGACTGGGGGTCAGGACATCCACGGATCATTTGGGGATGTAATAAACCCTTAAGACATATAGGAAGAGAGATTAATCAATAAATGATGCTTAAATAACCGACTAACCAACACAGAAAACAATGAATTCCCTAATTCCTTACTCCTATGCTGAAAGACCAAAGGGATCTAAATATGAAAAAAAAATTAAAGTATTAGAATTGTAACAGCCAACACATAAAACACATGTGCAGGCATGGTTGAAAGTGCTATACACCTATCAAAATGGAATCCTCACAACAATTCTGCTGTTATTTCCATTTTATAGCAGAAGAAACTGAGGCAAAGAGAAGTTAAATAATGTTCCTGAGATCACACAGCTGGTAAATGATAGAGCTGGGATTCAAAACCTGGCAGTTGGACTCCAGAGTCTGTGCTTTTAAATGTATTTGATTAATACAATCTTGGGGGAAGGCAATTCCAACGTCATTTTTTTTTTTTAATTTTATGCTCTTACATGGTATTTTAAAAGTTTTAGAATGGATATGCATTGCTTTAAATTACTAAGAAAAGTATTGGATCTCTCTTTCCTTTGTTCTTTCTCCTCCCCACCAATGTCTCTCTCCTGCTTGTCTTCTTCCCTTCCAGGGCCTAATCAGACTGTTAATGTGCCAGAGATTTGCAAGTCAAGGAATCCAAAAGTTCCTACAATGGAATGTTGTGTTAGAACTACGCCCTTATTTCTATATCCTTCTGGAATTTTCTGTCTTCCTTGGTGCTAAATCCAAGTAACTGTTTAACGTGACTCGGTTGAGTACACGTTTCCTTTCACAGTTCTGAAGACGGCTGCTTGGGCTTTCCTCCAAACCATTCTTCTCAGGCATTAAAGTGCTTATGGATCACCAGGGGAATTTTCTAAACAGGAGATTCTGATCCACCCGGAGGAGGACAAACCCGAGATCCTCTGTTTCCAACAGTTTTGGGCTGATGACCTTGGACCACGTAGTCAGTCATAAATGACTAAACCGTTTCCTTCTTCATCAGTTTACCTGCACTTCTATTTCCTTCTGAAAATCAGGACCATAGGACTTGAACTAAAAAGACCAAAAAAGCCAAAACTGGTTTGGCTTAGTAGATAAGAGCATCAGCGTGCAGACTGAAAGGTCCCGGGTTCGATTCCGGTCAAGGACATGCACATTGGTTGTGGGCACATTCCCGGTAGGGGGTGTGCAGGAGACAGCTGGTTGATGTTTCTCTCTCATCGATGTTTCTGGCTCTCTATCCCTCTCCCTTCCTCTCTGTAAAAAATCAATAAAATATATTAAAAAAAAAAAAAAGACTAAAAAAGACCAAGGCTGAAATCCTCTCCTGAAAGTCTGTCTTCCCCAACAGGCTCCTCTCCGGAGCACGCCCATGGAAAAGGAAAGCGGGGGTGGGAGTATAGAGCTTTCTTGCTCATCTTGTGGAAACTTGGCCCTCGGACACTTCCATGTGGAGGACAGGACTCAAAGCGGGGAATTCCCCCAAGGTTGGGCATGTGCCCAAAGGAGCCAGATGGCCAGAAAACGACACATCAATACACTGATGGTTTGGGTGCTTTGCTCCTTCATTCACTCAGCATTTTACTGTTTACCAGCTAAGTGTGCGGCCCTGTGCCAGACACAGATTAATTCTGTTAATAACAGTGGAGAAATGATGTAAGGTGTTGGGTACTCTTTTCTCCTGGGGTCACAAAGTGCTCTAAATATAGTGTCTTACTACTATTTACACCTATCAAGTTTAAATTAAGTTCCTGGATTCCCTTTTGTTCTTTTGTAGAATAGGCTAAAATCTTGAAACCATGGACATAAACCATTGCCTGCGCCCTTGTCATTAGCTCACTGCCTCCTCCTCACCTGTGTTCACTTTCATTTTACTCTCTGCAGCTTGCCTGTCTCTCACAGACACAAGAATGCCTGCAATTACGGCATTCTACACATCCTACAAACACCTAAAAACGAATAAAAAGGGAAGGAGGTTCCACGTGTTCCATACCTCTGAGCAACCCTGTGTCTTCCTCCGGGTTCATCTCCTTTAGATCTCAAGCCTGTGCTCATGTACGTGCCTGGTTCTAGCCAGAGTTAAACTTTTACACGCGAAAATCAGAATACCAATCCCAAAGGGTCCTTCATCACTTTCCAGCCTGACTAGCATCATTCAGGGCTCACTGTCCAAATTGGCTTTCAGAGAATGTGGGAAGGCTGTGTTGTGGAAACGTTGCACATCACCATGGCAACAGCACGGGAGCAACCCCCATGCCTCCATGGCCGGCAGGATATGTGCCTCTGACATGACTGCAAAGGACCAGCACAGTCAGAACAACCTTATTTTAGGGAGGAATTCTGCCTCCGTGTCCTTGAGATAATGAATGACTGCAGATTCCAAGGGCCATACCTATAGATATAGTCATGGGAAACAAAGAAAAAAGAGAGCCATCGCTGATTTCAGTTCAGCCTTCACCTGAGTTTAACAAACAGTTTTGTTCTTCTATAAGGAAAAAAATTTATGTCAAACTTTCATCCTGTTCTTTGCACATGGTATTATTTAGGCAATACAGAGAAATTGTAAGGTTAAATAGAGCACATTTTGATATGAAAACAGCACATCATATTCTACACCAGAAAGAAATGAATTTGGGGTTATCCACTCTTGGATAAGTGATGCGATTATTCTACAGCTCATTCTGGTTAGAATTCATCCCAGGTCCTCAGTCCTTTTCCTCCTTGCCTCCCGGGTGTCCACTGCTGCTGAGCACATCACATGGTCTGCTTCTCGCTTCTAATCTTCAAATCCTTGGGATTGGAGGGAGGATCTGTCTGCCCCCTCTGCCGAGAACATTACTGAAGACACTGGCAGCAGGACTCCTAAGCCAAGAGATGGGAGAAGAACCAACACAAATTCCCATTGGGCTTTTCAGATTAAGAAAGATACCTTCAACAAGTAGAGAAAACACAGCCTCATAAGTCACTGGAAATTGCCTGTGAAAAGCCTTAAGCATTACATTAGGTAGAGCTGGAGCACTTTGGTGGAAGGACTTTAAAATTCCTTCTTAAACAGATTAAGGCCAAGACGCACCATCATTTACTTCCCTAACTCCAACCAGTATTCACTCGACCCCAGAGCGACTTCATCCCCACCCATTCCCAGTTTTTGGAACAACTTGAAATAGTCATTTCTTCCGCCCTTTCACCATCTGTTCTTCTCCCACACAGAGGGAGAAAGTGAGGAGGGCCCAACCAGATTCCATTCATTCTGACCCTTCCAAGCTTCTTTCTCTTTTACCACCCCCAGAGATAAATGCCTCCATTATTTCATGCTGGATTCTCAGCAATCATGAAGCTTTCTTTCCATCCTCAGAGGTGCAAAGCCATGGTGGCATGAAGTTCCAAATAAATAAGAGAACAAATCTGACACTTTTTTTTTTTCCCATTGAAGGGCAACCCAGCAGTCAGGAGAGATGTCATATTTTTAAATAGGTTATGGTTCTGCAGTTTTTTTTTCCATGTTGACATGTTACCCATGGAGATTAACTGTACAGTGACATAATGAATGTAGACTCTAATCAAGAATCCTTTACTGAATACCCACAGTGTAAGAGATACCAGGGTTACTATCTGGGTGAGAGGTAAACATACAAGAAAATTAGCTCATTACAGAAGAAGTCAGAGAAGGGGGTGGATTTTGTGAGCAGCCAGGAAAGGCATGGAAGTTGGTGTGACCAAGACTTGAAAGATGGTAGGGTAGCCTGAGTTAAGGCTTTGAGAGATGGCCTTGTCTCTAAGGATGAAAAATTTAAGGAAATGAGAATAGACTTAGGAGTCTATGATCTTCCTGCTCTTTCTCTCCTAAAATTGTCGTTGATGAATTTATTCATTTTCTCTTTCACTATAATATGTTCAACAAAAGCTTGAGTGGATGCTTTGTGCACAGGACAGCTACCCTATCACACAGGCACTAAGATGGTCTCATTTCACTGGCTGGTGTAGAATGCAAAGAAGTACACAGCACTCTTCCTTCCTCCTAGGAGCTTGCAATGTTAAATTAACACTATTGTTGAGAGAAGTTAGCTTGACATGCAGGCAGACAGGACAGGGGTCCAGTGGAAAACAAAGGCAGGTGGAACATAGGCAGGGGTAGATACAGCAGTTTGAGAAGGCCAATTACAGAAACTAAACATGCTGAAATAATGGAATGATTTTGGAACAGAGTGAGAGGCATGTGAAACCAAGGGAGGGCCTACAACAACAAGGTGTACTGATGCATAGGAATAGAGAAAGTTCAGGTCCATTTCTAGGCAAGAGCAATGAGGGAATCAATCAGGTGATGACACAGGTAGATACAGAGCAGGCTTAGAGCACATATATGCCCCTAGACCAATTAGTTTCACTGGAAACCAATTATTTGGACGCCCTTCCCATGCAGGGAGTTTGAATCTGCTTGCAATAAAAAACACACGCTTTGCTTAAATCTTCTGGACCATGGAGCTCATTCTTCGGCGTAGGGAGACACAACCCTGGTAAAAAACCTCAGCTCACTGTTCTGGTTATCATTGTGACCTTAGTTCTTAGGGTTGCTCTGCCCAGGATACCATGAGGCCTGTGTGTGGGGCATGTTAAGAGCTGGGAGGAGCTATAAACATCAGAGGGACACTAATTAGTAGAAAATACCAGCATAAACTAAAACAAGGCAGAGACAAGGAAAAAGAGGTGAGGAAATAAACCTTACATTTAACACATATTTCTTATAAGAAACAAGTTCAAATCAGTGGATTAAAATAGAATTTATACCAAGTAAGCTGTAGTAAATTTTCTTGACTTTTTAATAATGCATAAATAGTACATTTTCTGGTCTGGCGATAAATAATGTCTACCAAACCACAAGAAAGACTGTGCTGGAATTTTTAGCCACTCAGAGACCTCTTATCGCACCCTGGTGGGACTGTTTGAGAAATATTAAAACAGAGGGAGTATACTGGCATGTAATTTGTTTATATACTCAAAGATTAAATGAGAGTTAATTTAAATTAGCCTTTGGCATCTTTCACAACCCACTTGAGGTATCTCACATAGGATGACGTGAAGCAAGGCAGAGAAAGCCATAAGGGTGAGAGGTAGTGTTGGAGTTATGGAATGTAAGCTGCAGCAGAACCGTGGGGATGGAAGCCATGGAACAAGGAGGTCAAACGAGTGGAGTGAGGAGAGTGGGCCTGCTGCCCCAGGACTAAGCACTGTACTCCACAGAACAAGTCACTCAAAGTGTCCAACCTTCATTTTCTTCACCTGAAAAACAATGAAGACCAAAGATTATAAGAGATATGACAATATTTCAAAATATGAAACACCGTACAAAGTGAATGATTACTAATTATGTGCTTTAATTAGTGCCTGATTAACCTGAAGCACTGTGCAATGGTCAAATCAGAAGCTTTGAGAGCTGACCTGGTTAATTCTAGTGGGAGGACCTGAGGTATCCTCTCCAAGAAAAGGCATTTGGCTGAAATTTTGAGAGAAACTAAAGAAGTTGGCCGCATTAAATTAATTTGGGCAAATGGAAATAAGTGAGGAGATTTCTGCATTAATCATTAGGAAAGATAGAAGCTTAGAATCATTTGTTTCAGGAATCCATGTGAACACCCATGAACTAAGACTAGGACAATCTATTCTGTCCTATACTGGAGATATTTTTCCTCCACATCTAAGATGGAACTTAAATCAAATTGTTCACCTTGCACTAAAGCCAACAACAGAATCAGCAATGCTTTGTATTTGGTTGCCAAAAATATTTGTACATAAACTTAGAAGTGTTATTCTGATTTCATGAGGATGTCTTCAGAGACACTAGCAGATTCTGTAGTTTGGCTCATACACATCTATTCCAGCCTCCTTCTGTGATACCTGCCTGTACTTCAGAGAGTAGTGGGGAGACATGTGTTAGACTCTCTTGAGACAGAGAGGATTGTTAATTTTATTTGTCAACTTGGCTTGGCCACATCAGTGCCCAGATATATGGCCAAACATTATTCTCAATGTTTTTGTGAGGGTGTTTTTGGATAAGATTAACATTTAAATTGATGGGCTTTGAATAAAGCAGACTGCTCTGTATAAAGTGAGTGTGCTTCATCCAATCACTTGAAGGCATAAATATAACAAAAAGACTGACTCTCCTCCTGGCAAAGGGAATTCCGGAAGCACATGGCCTCTGGACTTCATCTGCAACACCAGCTCTTCCTGGGTCTCCAGATTGCCAACCCACCCTGCAAATTTTGGACTTCCCAAGCCTCCATATTCATGTGAGTTAATTTCTTAATGTAAATCTCTGACTATAAGTGCACATCCTATTAGTTCTGTTTCTTTGAGAACACTGACAAATGCAGGGCATCTAAATGAAACTTCTGTTCCACCAAATGAAAGCAATTGCTCAGGACTTGGTTTCCTAACTGACATAGAGGGGGTAATGTGTTGTGCTAGTGTGGACAAAGCAAAAACCTAGTCTCCCAGACCTGCAGGTATAATGGCAGGTGGCTTTCGATGATGGCAGAATCACAGCCCCTTGGTGGCCCATTTCTGCAGTATGATTCTGGGAGCAGTGTCAGGAAACTCAGCCTCCATTTCCCTCCATTTTTCAGTCTTACCAATGATTCTGGGAGTCATTTAATGGCCTATAACAAATCCTTCTCTGCTTAAAGTAACCAGAGCAGGCTCTGCTCTTCGCAAGTGAACCTACACGGGTCACTTGAGCTCCTGAAACTCCTGTTGTTCATAAAACATAGGAGTAGTGGTGATCCTACAAAGAACCTTCTTTGAAGGCCCACAGTGGGAAGGAAATTAAGCTGAAGCTCTGAGTGAACAGAATGCCACAGCACTGTCCCTTTCTGTGATGCGAAGACTAAATCCGCCCACGCTGGAGTTCACCTTCAAACACCAACAGGAATAATCACAGCATTTCCCACCCAGAATCCTGACTTCACACCAGACCAGAGGAGTAGGATTCCCATGGTGGCATCCAAGATGAAACTCATTGGGTCACTAAGCAAAGAGGAGAGGGAAGGGAAGCTAAAGTGACATCTGTAGGCTGTGCCCATCAAAGTAGAACCATGGAAGGCTCTTCACCGCGGGAGATGTGGCTTCTCTTTCACTGGCTGGAAAATATTCAAGGCTTTCTATAGCGGCCAGTCTGTGATGGCAATCCAATTTTATTTAAATGAACCAGTCTTTTCCCACAGATGATCATTTCTACACGGGTGTCATCAGATCTATAAAAAGAAGGCATGTTCTCTGCCCTCCAGGAGAGCATACTCTGCAAAGTAATAAGGATTTCAGGAGGCCACAATATTATTTTCTTCTACCATTTTACTCACTATGCCATGTTTTCAAAGCGTCTTACAATAGAAAGAAGATTAATCAAACCTGTATTATTTATTTGTGTTCCGCTGGAAATTACTTCAAACCCAGTGCTATTGGCTTCTCTGGATGATAAAGAGAACTTTTCTTTCTTAAATCTTTAATAGTTTATTTTCTTTAGCCCGAGGTTTCTCAACTGTACTATTAATGTTTTGGGGCATAGAGTTCTTTGCTGTGAAGAGAAATTGTATCAAAATCCGAGTCTGAGCATGTCACCACTCCATTCAGAATAATTCTTACAAGGCCACCATAGTTTGACTCCTGCTCCCCTTTTCCTCTATTCTTGCACCAAATTTCATCCTCTGCTCTGGTCACTATCTGATCCTTAGCCCCTCCTCCACCTTCAGATCCCAGGCCCAGTTCTCCCCTCCCCTCATCACATGGCTCACAGCACCCACCAAGCTTCTCCTTCATAGCACTCCTCTTGGCTGCAGAGTTACATTTGCTCACCAGGATTCTTGAATTAACATCTTTCTCCCTCACTGAAGTGTGAACACCATGAAAACCAGGCCTGGATTTTCTACCCCAGCATAGTAGGTACAAAATAGAGATTTGTTGAATGAGCAAGTGAATGAGAGGATGAATTTAAAAAGGGATGAGTACTGAGTAACTGATTATAATTAGAATTAAACAGGCAAGGATGGGCCTCACATGCCACAGCACAGGAGAATCAGAAGGATGTGTTTTTCACAAAGCGAAGAGCAAAGACTAATTAATTTCTGTATGTCCCAAACACAGCATAGTGTCTGGTACATAGTTGTCTGTACCAATCAATATCTGTTGTATCGAATGCTATTGTACTCGCCTGTCTGATTTCTGACAACCACAGTCTCTCCAATAGCTTTCAAAGACACCGACCGATCCATTTTCACAGGTCAAAGGCAAAATGCACTGCACATAACCAGTGAAAACAGATTGAGCTATTCTCCAAAGACGTGTTTACTTAATATAAAATGTTGTTAGTCAAATAAGGTCTGAAGAAGTGCAAAAGCTTATTATTATGACATCAGGTTTCCCTACCTAAAAAGCCATGCTGGCAAAGGAAGACTGAATATCGATGATAGACTCACTAGCATTGCACATTGCTAGTTAGAGCTGTGTAACAATTAGTGATAATTAAATATATATTTATTTATATGCAGAATTTAATTAATTTTAGTTATAAGGGCAATGACATGTTTTAGAGATAGAGTCTTTATGAAGTCAGGTCTCATAGAACTGAGAAATAGTTTTCTTTAAATGCCATAGTTTCATCATACCATTCTAAGTGACACTGTCTTGCTCCTCATCATACATTTTCAAATACATTCAATTTGATGCCATTCATATAGGCAAACATTTAGAAATAAATGAGACAAACATCAAATATATTTTATAGTTCTTTATAAATTACTAGAGGGCCTGGTGCACAAAATTTGTACACTGGGAAGGGGTATCCCTCAGCCCAGCCTTCACCCTCTCCAATCTGGGACTGCTCGGGGGATGTCCGATTGACAGTTTAGGCCCTGGGGGATTGGTCCTAAACAGGCAGTAGGACATCCCTCTCACAATCCAGGACTGCTGGCTCCCAACTGTTCGCCTACCTGCCAGCCTGATTACCTCCTAACTGCTCCCTTGCCAACCTAATCAATGCCTAACTGCTCCCCTTCTGGCCAGATTGCCCCCAACTTCCCTCCCCTGTTGGCCTGGTTGTCCCTAACTCCCCTTCCTTATAGGCCTGGTCCCTGCCAACTGCCCTTCCCTGCAGGCCTGGTCCCCCCCAACTGCCCTCCCATGCCAGCCTGGTCACCCCTAATGCCCTCCCCTGCTAGCCATCTTTGGCAGCCATCTTGTGACCACATGGGGGTGGCCATCTTGTGTGAGGGCATGATGGTAAATTTGCATATTACCTCTTTATTATATAGGATGGTGTTTGTCATAGCAACTTCAATGGAACATTAAATTACAACACTTATATTTTATTTATTTTTACAATAATTCATAAGTAATTATGCTATCTTTTTTTTTGCAAAATTAGAAAATAATAAAGATTTTAATAAGTGTCCTTAGAAAAATTGTCAGGAGAGTGAATAAAGTAGAAATCTAGACACATCCATCTACCTGATCAATTGCATTTTAAAAATAAGCTGAAGTTAAAGAAAATCATTATTTCTGAAATAATTTTGTGCTTTTTGGAAAAAATATTTTGTTTATCTCATTTGACTTTCATGTGTGGCAGGAATAAGAGCAACTTACTTTGTGTTAGTTGCCATTTTATAAACCAAGAAAAAGTAGCCCTAACATGGGCCGTGTTTGAAATATTCAAAAGCGAAAAGCAATGTGATTACAAGCCATTATTGGAGGAAAACTCCCTGGAAAGTGGTAAAATCTTATGATATTCTTTAGTTCCATATTAAAATAGTCACATCAGACCAGATTCTCCACCATGTCTTTCTTCCTCTGGTTCTACTAGAAAGGAAGAAAAGAGGGGGACCAGAATTCCACCACAGTGTTTTCAGATTCACCGAGGTGGGAAAAGTCGTAGACAAGAGTGTAAAAAAGAAAGACCTGAACCTGTACCCTATGACTGTGTCCCCTTTTTCTTATTGTTATTAATCACAAAACCGAAACCTTTGAAGCAATCTCCATTTCCTCCCCTGGGGACATTGGCATAACCTCCCTGCTCCCGAGGGGCTCTCAGGGGCCTGATCCATTTCAGTAAAAATATTTGAAGCATGTGGCATTGTAATCAAGTGAGCCCATTGTATCTAAACCAATCCATAAAACAACAAATCTGTTGTTTGGGGATCCTTTTTACATAGCAGAAGGGCTAGGTGGACCTGGTCTTAATTAATCATTCTTATTTTTAAAGTGGCTTATGGACAAGTATGCAGACCTTAGGGATGCATAAATCACTGGACGTGTCTACCACCGCTAGAGAAGTTTGTAAGAACCTTTCCTAACGTGAGCTCAAGTGGAATATTTTAAACCTGAATAAAAGGGCCCAAACTCTCAGTTTTTCCCTCCCATCCAAGCAGCCCATCCTTCTCTCACAGTCAGCTGCCCAGCACAGTGCTCTTGGCTCCAGAACAATGTTCATGGGATGACGTTCGGCCCGGACCTCCAGGGTTCTGGCCATGGAGATACATGCAGTGTTCCATGGAGACCTCCTAAGGCCTCTGTATTCAGAGACAGAATAAATGCTGTATTTCTGACTTTGCCCCTAAATTCTTACTCTGCTCTGTTGCTGCCATTTACAGAGAAAGGTCCTACTGCTCCCACATGGCTGCCCACTCCTTCCGTGGATGGAGCCAGTGGCTGTCCCCACACTTCCACCTTCCTGCAGCCCCTGGCTGGATCCTCTCAGGCTAGAGGAGGGAGCTATAACTCACTTCACCAAAAACATGCCGATGGCTCGCCTGATAATAGGATCTGTCTATTTATAATGTAATCTAATACATTATTCCTCCCTTTCTTTGGATTACCTTTATAATTATGAAAAATGGAGTATGAAGTCTCTCTAACATCTATGTACTTATCTATCTATCCAGCCACCATCTACCTATCCATCCATCTATCTAATCTATCAATCATATCTGTCTACCTATCTACCTATCTATCTCTATCATCTTTCTGGTTAAATAAAATGAACACAATCAGTTTACTCTTCCAGGGACGACTTCGGCTGGAAAACTCCACCCTATTTCGCAGGCTATGCACACTCACCCTCTTTCCCACAGCCTTCCCTCCTCCTTCAACTTAACAAATGGAATGCGTTTTGGAAAGCAACCTAAATTAGTGCTTTTAGACAACATTGGCCAAAGTGTGCCAAATGAATGTAACAAATATTCTAGCAGGCAGGAGGGGCCTGTGGCATAGAACAAACCTAATGTTTGTGGAGGTCACACAAGAATGTGGCATGTTTGCCTGAATTCCTCTCCTACATGTGTCTGAGGCACCTTCCTGAGGAGCTAAGAGTCATCGTCATCATAATGTTGATATTAATGCAAGTGGACACGCCACAGGGTGGTCTGGGGAGAGCTGTCAGCGGGCATCGCATCAGCCTGATGGCTTAGCAGGAGGGAGCACCCCTTCCTCAGCCTCCGTGCCCCCTGCCCCCACTTCCGGATGAGAGGTGGTCATAGGCATGGAGGGTTCTGGCCAATCAGAGCCCCCCCCCCGCCCCCCCCCCACACACACACACAAGGAAAAGTGCAGTTCTTTGTGGGCCTGAAATAATCTATCCCTATATATCCCCACCAATACACACACACACACACACACACTCACACACACACACACACATACACACACACTGCTGAGTTTCTGAACACATAATAATTTTATGATCTCTGAACGCATAATAATCTGGCCACTCAGTATATATATTTTAGAGGCCCGGTGCATGAATTCTTGCATGGATGGGGTCTGGCCAGCCTGGCCAGGGGGAGGGGACATGGGCAGTTGGCTGGCTTGCCTGCTAGTCGAACACCTGATCGAAGGGACAATTTGCATATTAGCCTTTTATTATATAGGATATACACTGAGTGGCCAGCTTATTATGCATTCAGAGATCATAATAATCTGGCCACTCAGAATATCTACAATTTTAGAACAAACTTTGAAAAGTAAAAGAAAAAGTATAAAAGAAAGAAAGTGGCAGACAGTGCTGGTCAGAGATCACAAAATGAGTGAAAAGGCCAAGGGCCGGGCAGGGGCAGAGGGCGGCTTTCTCTCCTGGCGCAGCCCCCAGGCACCTCCACATGGAAATGCAGCTTCATTGTGCCCACCAGGCCCTCAGACCAAGGAAAGGCCTTGAAACTCAAGCACCGTTCACAAGGCATGACATCAAATGTTTCTGAGTGGCCTTATGACCTCAAGATGCCGGAATCTCTTCCAGGCTCTGCTCTGCACCCACTCTGGGAGGGAACACCCAGCATGGCCACATCCTCTTTGCCTGGGGAGCAGCGATGGAAGAGAAAGCACACAGACCCAAGACACACTTTCCAGGCCACAGCAGCATTTATCGGAATTTTTTAAAGGTTTTTCATGGAATCATACGTTCGTTCCTTGATGCCTCTGTCCACCTCTAGAAAAACAATTGTCCAGGCTTTTAACAAAATCCCCTCACATCTGTTGCTTCCCTGAAGCAAGCTGAGCCTTGTCGCCAGAAGAGTGGGACCTTCATAAGCATTGTGTACTCAAAGGGATCCTTATTTTATTTCTTCTTTAATGGACAAGTTATTTCTAAGGAAATCTTGCCCCCTAGCTTTCAAGTCCCAAAATTGAATTCAAAGCAGTGGAAGAGGTGCACACTGGCAGATAAACGGATGGATGTCTCCATCTAGTGGATTGCTGCCATACTGCACACTGAAGCAAATAAAATGAAGAGAAAATTGATACACCTGGATATATTTTTTCACTATCAATATATTTCCTGTCTCTGTAGTAAAGCTACTTTTTGTTGCATCGTCTATATGTACATCTTATGTACATAAAGGATAAGCAGGACTCAGTGCGCTCATTGTCATTTTTAAGATGACATAATATATCTCTAATAGATTTAAACATTTTTAAAATTGATTTCAGAGAAAAAGGGAGTGGGAGAGAGGGATAGAAACATCAATGATGAGGGAGAATCATTGATTAGTTGCCTCCTGTATGCCCTCCGCTGGGAACTGAGCTTATAACCCTGGCATGTGCCCTGACCATAATCTAACTGTGACCTTCTGATTCCTAGGTTGATGCTCAATCACTGAGCCACCTCTGCTAGGCTCTAATAGATTTTTAAAATTCATTAATTTGTTATAAAATTATAAAATAGCCAATCATTGTCTTCCCAGTGATTGCCATTGGATATATGAGAGGCCAGGGAGCACAGAGAGGGTGTACAGGTCTGACATGGGCACACATTAGTGAATCTATCTTGCAACTACTGGTTCCGCAGGAACCCACAGACACTGTGGCCTGTGATTGCCAGGCTGGGTCTGAAGTGTACAGAGATGAGCAGATAGCTGCTGAGAAAAGTCTGACCTGCCTGCTGTATCTGATTCAATCATCTACTAAATGTTCATTATTTCTTTTCCTGAGTAAAGGATGTGACTCATCCTCAAGCATAGAAGTTCGCTGCAGGAGTTGAAAAATGCCATAACTTTATATCCTAGATGGGAAGGGACAGTGAGAATGAGTCTTAGGGAAGGGCCATTTCCAGACATCAAAGACTCTTGATCTTATCCTCATCCATAAGTGAGTTCCCCTCCCCACCCCCCCCACCTCCCATTTTGTAAATTTCCATTGAACTTTGGAAGCAGAGGTGCTCACATGACTTTGTCAGTGTTCTAGTTATTTTTATCTTGTTTCCAGCTTTTCACAGGCTGGCCTCATTTTTGTTGTTAATAAATTTAAAACTCTAGCAACGTGAATGTACCTAACACTATTGAACAGCACACTTAACAATGGTTAAACGGTCAATTTTATAATGTGTTGTTTTGAAGCACAATTTTTAAATGCTGTATCTGCTAAATTACGGAAACTTTAACATTTTTTATGAAAAAAATAAAATCTTACGTGTGAAGAACAGAAAGTTCTGAGTCTAAGCAACAAAATGAACTTGTCCTTGTCCCATTTCCCCTTACATTGCACACTCTTCAGGTTGGAAATATATAGAATAATCAAACCCAGCAGCCTGTGATGTGTGTGTAGCTGTGTGCCTTGTTGATCCACCTGTTTCTCGGGCTCCCCAGGGTGAGTTGGTCAGAGACTGCTTTCCAGAGGAGCCTAAGCATCTCTGCCACGTTGTCCCCTCAGATGCTCTCCTGATCTCTTGGCTGCCCCCTTCTCACCATTTGGGTCTCGAATCAAAAGTCATTTCTGCAAAGAGACCTTCTTTGACTCCTTATCTAGCATGGATCAACCCTCACCCACCACAACTCTCCACCACAGTATCATGTTTCATTGTCTTCACAGCATTTAATCACAACCTGCAATTATCTGTGTATTGATTGTCCGGCTGCCTACACTGGAGAAAGCTGAGCTCCTGTCCACCATGGTCTCCACTGCATCCCCACTCTTGGGGATGCTGCCTCATCTTCATGCACTGCTGGTGGGGAGCAGAAAAGAAGGAAGCTGACCTCCCTCAAATGCAAATGCATTGACCCCTGACCTAGCATTCCCACTTCTGGGCATTTATTCTACAAATTCAATTACACAAGTACAATAGTATGTACATAAATGTATTCACTGAGATATTGTACTACAATAATAAAAGATTAGAAAGAATCCGTGCTCAACAATAGAAAAAGACTCAAGTAAACTCTGGTACATATGACAATGGAATACTATACAGCTATTAAAAGTACTGAGGAAGATAGCTATGTGCTGCTATGGAGAGATCCAGGTACAAAAACAGTAATATACAGGGTGCTTCCTTATATATTTATATTTACTTATAAGTAAAAAACAAAGTAGGAATGGCTACTAGCAGGGGGAGCCTTCTCTGTATGTATATATTGTATATATATATATATATATATATATATATATATATATAGTCTAATTTTGAACTTTAAGTTGTGTAAATATACTATGTATTAAAAAATGAGTAGCAACTGGCACATGGCAGGTGCTCAACTAATTACTTTGAGAAAGAGAATAGATCCATGACTGAACATATGAATTTGATAAGACAAATGACTAGACATGTTTAGGCCTCCAGGGTAGCCCACTTCTGGAACTACAACTTTACTGGACCTGGAGCAATGAGGGTAACTCATTACTCAATGTTCTGGAGAGTGTCCTTAATGGTGGATCTTATAGTCATAAAAGGGGTCCAAGTCCACACCTGTGGGTGAGAATGGGCCTTAAAGTCAAGGAGAGGGAACACAAGACAGGAGTTTATTTGTTTATTAATTAATTAATTAATTAATTAATTCATGTCATTCATTCATTCATTGGCTGAGTACTGTGGGCCTAAGGAGGACGGGGCAGATGTGGTGTCCTTCTCAGGGAACTTACAGGCTAAGGCAGACTGGGTCTAGGATAGGTCCTGAGCCAGAACCCTTCAGTCTGGCTTTTAGCCTGCCCAGCTCTCTTTTGGGTGAGTGTCCTCAGGACAAAACTTACATGTGAAGTTGTGAGTATGGAGCATTGGGACTTGGTCACCTTAAAACAGGGCACACTAACTCAAGGGGTCCAGAATGGTCCACCCCTCATACTATTCATTCTATTCCAACTGGAAGGAAGCAACCGATCGGCCATGTTGGGGCGCTCTGAGCTGCAGTGAGAAAATGAAGCTGTGCTATTCCTGGGAGTCCCGAGCATCCTGGGAGCGAGCAGACCCTGAGGCAATGTGGACACCCAGGGCTGCTGACATTTGCAAAGACCCTGCTTTGGGCCAAGGAAGGGATTTTTGAGGGTAACAGTGCCATAGTCTTTCCAGACATGGAAGTAGAGAAATGTAGTTGGTTATGTTTATTTTGAAGTGATTGAGCTCCTAAGGTGATAACCTGGAAAATGCCTGTGTCAAATAATTGACTTTGAATCTTCCAAAAATAAAAGAAATCTATGTGCTCAGATGAAAATGGACTTATTAAAGATGTGTGTTTGAGATTTATTTTATCCCTGTGGTCTTGTTTCTAAAGTTCATTTATAGAAACAGACTTAGAACAAACTTGGAAGCAAAGCAAGAGTATGAATATAAAAAGGTGCCATAGGAAGAGATGGTCCTTTGCATGAACTTGCAGTTATCCTTATTGTTCAGATAAAACAAAGTTAATTTTAAAAACATTCCTTTTTATCAAAAGTATTTTGGTGACTTGCAGCCCAAGGAAATTGTCAAAATCAATAAAATATTTTCAATAGTAAATTACTACAGTATCTACAATTTTCAGAGGCTTTTAATTCTTTTATGTTTTCACAAAACCTATAAGGAGACACTGCCATCTCCATTTTAATGATGAGCCAACAGTTCTATGCCTTGGCTCAGGGCACAGAGCTTACAAGTGAGGGAGCTAGAATTTGAACTCCTTCTTCTGGCACCAAATATTTTATATATATATATATATATATATATATATATATATATATATATATATTACATTATATATATTACATTATATATAAAACATTATATATAAACATTATATATAAACATTATATATATATAATGTTTTAGAGAGGGAGAGAGAAACATAAGTGTGAGACAGAAACATCAATTAGTTCTCTGTAAGTATCCTGATTAGGGATCGAGCCTACAACTGGGCATGTGCCCTGACCAGGAATTGGACTGGCTACCCTTTGGTGGATGGGATAACGCTCAACCACGGAGCCACGCTGACCAAATCTTTACTTACAGCACACCACACAGGTACCTCAGAATGGTACCTCTGACTGGTGATTCTCCTCTACCTCCCCTTACACTTACTGGAAAAGTCGCCATGCATATGTATTTAGAACTTTGAACTTGACCTGCTATAGATGTGCCAGGCATTGCTCTGGGCAAAGGGAAGATAAAAGTGAAAAGCAGCTGACCTTCTGCTATTTTTACCCTTTGCATGAAGTCACAGCTACTTGGATCCTTTGGTGGAGTGCTCTCACTTACTGAGAAGATGAGTGTCTAAGGGCAGAGACATTCTCTGCCTCATTGACCACTGAGCACACTGCCTAGAACATAGATACCGGTAGGTGCCAAATACATAGATAGGCCTCCAGGAAGCCCCAAATGATTTGGGAATGATACAATAGAAGGTTGGTGGCAGTTATACCGAGCATGGGAGAGAGGAAAGACATAAAGAAATAGATTTTTGGAAGCATCTCAACACTATACTACTTTATATCCTAACTCATTTCAAAAATAGACTAAAGAAAACTATCTTACATTTTCTTCCCAGTGAATATGCCTTGATAACCTAGATAGCAATTAACTCTTTTAAAACTTCAATACAACCCAGGGAAATAATTGTTTGGGGTAAAGAAATAGGTTTAGAGAGGTTAAATTTGCCGAAAGCCATACAGGTGGTGAGCACTTCGTAAGACGGACCCAACGCCTCTCAGATAAACCCAGGGCCCATTGCACTACTTCTCACTGTTTCCCCGTGAGACAGAAAGTTAAACATCCTGAGAGCAGAGGATGAGAAAGCACAGGCCCTGCCTGAAGATCTCATGATTAGGTAAGTGGAAACTGATTTATGCCGGAGCTCCCCTCAGCCCTGTGGGCAGGATGGAATGCAGGACTGGGAGTGGCCCCAGAAGTTTATTAAGTAGCACTGCTAATTGACCTGACAGCAGGCCAGTCACTTCACACAACTCTGCCAATGGCAAGTGACAGGCCAGTGTCTGGCTGGTGATATAGTAATTGAGTGCGATAAGATGGCAAAGAGGCGAGAAGCTAATGATGTGTTGCCTTGTTAAGCAGAGCTTACCACGCCTCATTAGATTTAAAAGAGTTATCCAGACAGAGTAATTATCAGAGACAGTAAAACTGTTGTATTAAAAGATAAAAAGGGCCAGTATCAAAGAGAAATAATTAACTGCTTAATAGAGCATCTGCTGAGCTACTTGGTCTAGGAATCAGACTGGGAGGCTGCAGAGGGAGACCTTCGGCTGGGGGTGGAGGGGCCTCATGCAACACCAGTCATTTTGGACCACTCCTTTTTTGTTGCATTGTTTTTTATTGTGGTAAAGCACACACAACATAACATTTACCATCTTAACCACTTGTAAGTTTTCGGTTCAGTGGCATTAAATACATTCACACCATTGTACCACCATCCTCACCATCCATCTCCAGACCTTTTTCATCTTGCAAAACTGAAACTCTGCCTCCATTGAACAGTATCTCCCTATCCCATCCCCCACACACACTTCCCCAGCCCAGACAACCACCATTCTATCTTCTGTGTTTATGACTTTGATTATACTAAACACCTCATGTAAATGGAATTGTACAGTATTTGGTTTTTTTTTTTTTTGTGACTGGCTTATTTCACTTAGATGATGTCCTCAAGGTTCATGTTATAGTATGTGTCAGAATTTCTTTCCTTTTTAGGACTCAATAATCTTCTATTGTATGTATTGATCACATTTTGCTCATCCATTTATCTGTTAGTGAATGCTTGGGTTGCTTCTACCTTTTCCCGACTGTGAATAAAGTTGCTATGAACACAGGTGCACGAATCTCTTTTCAAGGCTCTGATTTCAATTCTTTTGGGTGCATATCCAGAATTGCAGGATCAGATGGTCGTTCTATGCTTAATTTTTTTTTTTTCAGGACTGCCCATTATTTTCCATAGTGGCTGCACCATTTCACATTCTCAACAATAATGCACAAGGGTTCCAATTTCTCCATATCCTGCTCAACTCTTGTTTTTTCTTTTAATTTTTTTTAATTAGTAGCAATCCTAATGGGCAGGATGTGGTTGGACCATACCCCTTTTTTATTTGTTTTTATTTTTTAAAAATTAATTACATATTTATTGAATGCCTACTGAATGTTGGGCACCATTTCAGGCTCTGGGAATACTGAGATTAATAAAACACTTTCATTTATTCAAACACATATCAGGCATCTACTATGAGCCTGTACTTGTGACACAAAAGTTCTTATTAAGCCCATGCTTTCATTGAGTGCCTGCTGTGTGCCAGGAGCTGAGATTGGTGCTAGGGATGGAGATAAACAAAGTGCTTTTTACCTTTTAATTGGTTTCTTCCCCATACATCTGAAGAATACCTAGTGTGAGTGCCAGGCATTTGTGACACAAACAGTATAGCAGTTGTTCAGTCAGCATTCGATCTCCTGCATGTGTGCCACAGAGATGAACAAGAAGAGTCCTTTCATTACTTCATGGATCAGGCATTTATTGAGTGCCTACTGTGTACCAGACCTTGCAGACTCCAGTGGGGTTAGTGAATGGTTGAGTCCTCCTTATTCATTCATCCCTCAGTCACCTGAGCTATGTGCAAATCACCACCCAGAAGGGAGGGTGACTGTCGGAGTAACTACTCCGTTTTACTACTTGACTACATCAATTGTGGGGGCACAGTTCCCTTACCAGGAACTGGACTTCATGGACGCCAGGCACTGGATGAAGATGATATGAGAAGTCATAGGCGTATAGGAGAGTCTTTATTGCAGACCATAGCCATTGCTAACAAGGAGCCATCAGATAAAACAATTCTTCAAAATAACCTTACAAAGTAGCCACACAAAGCAGTCCTTGCTAATACAGTAGCAAACACAGGAGCCATACCAGCAGCCACGCACCGGCTGGTCAACAGCACATTTTTATACCAACTTAGACAAAAGAGGCTTCTTGCCACATGGTGACATCAGTATTTGGGTTATGGAGGGATACACTTGTGCAGTGTATACAGTGACATTGCAGTGTCCTGGGTCAGATTGTCCTTGAACATCTGGCATACTCAGGACAGAGCCCCCACACTCCAATTGGTCTTGAATGTCTGACATACACTGGTTAGGATTCTCACAGAGACTATTCTCCATCCAAGGCTTCTGCTGGTCCCAGTAACCACATGGCCGCATGCAGGCACCATGGCTTGCACCCAGTACCCCGTGGAAGGGGCAGGGAGGAGGATGGGGCTGAGTCACCAGTGTCTATCTTTGGTCCTGTTTGCGTGACCTTCCAGGCATGCATCTTAGGTGTCTGCCTGCTCGGTGGGATTCCTCCATCCAAGCCTTTGGTGGGCTCAGCTGCACCGGGGTGCCGTCTGCAGTTTGGTCAGGATGCTCTCCAGCCCAGGCTGGAGGACTTGGTGTGCCTTCAGCAAAAGTGAATGTCGGAGCCGGCCAGCGGCACTTTACTCTCTTAAGGATGGATACGGCTCCCTGGGTCAGATCCTGGATAATTTGCTTATTTTTTAATTAAATGTTCCTGGGTCAACACCCTTTTAAATGGATTTCAAGCTTATACTGGGATCAGAGTTAAGGACTCAACTTGGAAAAAATCAAGGTTATCTTTCATAAACTATATTGATAGAAACTTCAATTGTGTTTAATTTATGTATTTATTGATCACCTCGTAAATGACTGGGTAAGTGAAGATGTTCATTTACATGAAGAAATTTTTAGTCCTTGTTAGGAGGATTAAAGCACCTCTGAGGAGCAGTATTTATTATGTGGGAAGCTTCCACAGCCATTGAGGCATTTCATAATGCAGAAATGCCACCAAGTTGGGTTGGTTCCAAGAAGCCCTGGTTACAAGTAGGTATCTATAAAATAAAGTTCTCTCTCTCTCCCCTTTCATCATTTAACCCTCTCCTCTGTTTTATTCCCCTCTGCATTGTACCTTCATTGATGTCATAGGTACTACTTGACCCTGGAGTTACTTGAAAGTAAGAGGATGCTCACTCTTTCTGGAGTCCATCCCTTCAGCCCCTCTTTCTCCAGCAGCCATAGCACCAGTAAGGATAACACTCAACCCTTGCTGTCCTAAGGTTTCTCCCCTTACCCTGTGTTTTATTTATTTTTATTTTTTTCTCGCTCTTCCAGGCCAATCTTATTCCTTCCTGTAAGTTTTTTCACTGTTCTCAGGAGAGCTTTTGTTATGCTTGTTGCCCCGTTTCACGTACATCCTTTGTAAAACGAATATATACAAGACGAAATATCCTAGGCCCAGCAATCCTAGGACACATTCAAGTATAAATTTAGAATTCTATTTTCAACTGTTTCAGTGCTTCCAGTTCAGTCCTCTTCCAACTTCATGTACAACTAAATGAGGGTGTGCTTTAAAATTGGACTGTATATTCCACATATTGTTCCCTTGCTGTTTCACATTGCAAACCTTAGTTACCCAGTGAGACTGACTCTTCGCAGGGCTGGTCAATGTAGCATAGACTTTCTCAGTATTTCCCACAGTGTGTCATTCGGGAGGTGACCAGTAAACACTAGCACATGAATGAAATATTGAAGTTTCCACCAGTATAGGTTCCACAGGATGACCTTGACCTTTTTCCTGTGGATTCCTTACCTGAGATCCTGTATGCACTTTGAGTCCATTTAAAGTAGCATAGCCCAAAATGACCAATGCAGCTATATTAAAAATGATTAATTTTGTGGATATTGGAAAAAGAAAGAGGTAACTTCCTAGCATCAATTATAAATTGTATTACTTTATACAGGTCATATTATTTCATTAACCTTCTTTATTTTTTACTCAGGTTCTGCCAATATTCTCCCTAGAGATGTTTAATATACTTAACCTTAGTCAAAATTCAGAACTAAGGGACAGGAAGGAGGACAGGGAAAGGGAAGCAGGGATGAAAATATGGCACTAGAGTGATCTCATTTGGTAGCTCAACAGAAGAGCCAAAAAAGAGTGTTTATAGAATTTTTGTTTGGTAAAGAAAAAGAAGAAAAATATAATCATCTTCCCAAGAGACATGCAATTTTAAAAAGATTGCAGGCCCTAGGATATTTAGTCGTGTATATATTTACTTTACAAAGAATTTTCTTAAGATCAATAAATATAGCATGGTGACTTTGTACCAAATGGGTCACAAAGAGATACGTAGCTCAGAGTACATGGAAATCCCCATCTCCCTGGATTGGTAGATCTCATCTATGTTGACAGTTTATAAATTTGGGTATTTTTTAAACCTAAGGCACTCACTAGTTCAAATGAAGACCTCTGTTCAATTCAGGTCATCTAGCTACCATCAGTTAAGGGGGTGGGGGGAAAAAACCAACTTCCATATTGTCAACAAGTCAAGTCTTATAAATTAACTAGAGGCCTGGTGCACAAAATTCATGCCTGGGGGAGGGGATGTCCCTCAGCCCAGCCTGCATCCTCTGGCAATTTGGGATGTCCAACTGCCAGTTTAGGCCTGATACCACAGGGACTGATGGCTCCTAATCACTTGCCTGCCTGCTTGCCTAATCACCCCTAATACTGCCTGACTGCCTCATTGCTCCTAACCGCTCTGTCTGCCTGCCGTATACCCCTAACTGCTCATCTGCCTGCCTGATTGCCCCTAAACACTCTGACTACCTGCCTGATTGCCCCTAACCCTTCTGCCTGCCTACCTGATTTCCCCTAACCACTCTGCCTGCCTGATCACCCCTAACTACTCGCTTGCCTGATTGCACCTAACCACTTACCTGCCTGCCTGACTGCCTTTAACCTTGCTGCCTGCCTGCCTGATTGCCCCTAACTACTCTGCCTGCCTGTCTGATCACCCCTAACCACTCTGCCTGTCTGCCTGATACCCCTAACTGTTCATCTGCCTGCCTGATTGCCCCTAAACACTCTACCTGCCTGATTGCCCATAACCTCTCTGCCTGCCTGCCTGATCACTCCTAACCACTCTGTCTGTCTGCCTGATTGCCCCTAGCTGCTCGCCTGCCTTACTGATAGCCCATAACTGCTTGCCTACCTGCCTGATCACCCCTAACCACTGTGCATGTCTTCCTGATCACCACTACCTGCTCACCTGCCTGCTTGATTGCCCCTAATTGCTTACCTGCCTGCCTGATCACCCTAACCACTCTGCCTGCCTGCCTGATTGTCCCTAACTACTCTGCCTGCATGCTTGATATCCCCTAACTGCCTCTGCTTCAGCCCTCACCCTGTGGTTTCATTCAGAAGGACATCCAGAATGATGTCTGGAAGGTCATTCGGCTGTCTGGTCTAATTAGCATATTATGCTTTTATTATTATAGATAACTACAGAAACAATTGTTAGCTTTTGAAGAGTCATGGTCTCCTTTAAAATAGGACGAAAACTCTGAAATTTCTTCCCAAGCCCCCTCTCACCTCCCCAAAAAAGTTACAGGTATAGATATTCACCTGAAGTCCTTTTAACTCTATTCAGAGGATTCAAAACTGTTTTATTCCATTCAGGAAGGAATGCATAGTAAACTCCTGGGGGACGGGGCCCATAAACCCCAAGTTAAGAAATGTTAATATACAGATATCCAGAAAGAAGGTAGTAAAGGAGTCTATTTTATTCTGGTGTTATAACGAACAAACAAACAAACAAACAAAACACAGGAGTTGAATACAGGTAAGGAGAGGTCAGATTTTATTTAAAACAAAGCGAGTTTAATTTAATGGTATTTATTCTCTGGGTAGATAAATCATTTGATTTTGAAGCAGAATAAATGAGTAGGTTGTCTATCACACAAACATTGAGGAGAAAATAAAGCTGCTCCAAACATAACAGTTTGTGTCTAATGTTTTGGAAATTGCAGCTTGGGGACTGGCAGCACTGGTGCTCCAAGTGGACCTTCCGAAGGCGGCCCTCTTTGTCCCTTACGCACTTCTACGAGACAAGCAAGGGAGGCAACATTTCCCAAATGGGAAAGCCACAAAAGAAGATAATCTGGTAGATAAAACTTCCAAGCACTGTATTTTATTGGTGATTCCTAGACAGTATTCTCTATAAATCTACTCAATTATGAATTTATGAAAAAAGGATTTTTCCATGGGACATATAAATTGCAAATTATATGTTTAAATGTGTGATCTTTGTCCTGTGGGAAATGAAACCAAAGAAATCAGGAAATGTTAGCAACTTCAAGACCTATCCATCTACTTCAACCTTTTCCTTTTTTTTTTTTTTTTTAATCCTCACTTGAGGATATTTTTCCCATTGCTCTTCAGAGACAGTGGAAAAGAGGAAGGGAAGGGGGGTAGGGAGAAACAAACATCGATGTGCGAGATAAACATCAGCTTGTTGCCTCTCACAAGCACACCCACAACCCAGGTACACGCCCTTGGCCGGGAATTGAACCCGTGCCCCATTGGTACACAGACCAACACTAACCACTTAGCAACACCAGCCAGGGCAACCTCTTCCTTTTTATAGATGAGGAAACAGGTAGAATGGCCTGCTCAAGGTCACACAGCTACTCAGTGTCAGAGCTGGGATTCGAGTCCAGGGCAGCCCCCACTCTGCATTGTTTTCACAGCCACAGTGCACCTGCACCAGCAGCTGTGCATCCTAGATCCTAAGTTTATCGCTTTCAAACATTCATTTCTCAGTCTATCCATATGCAAAGTGAGAGCCCAGACTATGACTGTGGTCATGGCATGAGGTGAATTCATAAAAGAATACAGCTCATGCTGTCTAAAACACACTTTTTTTTTTTTTTTTTGAATTGTTGATGAGAAATCGTTTGACAAGCAATCTTGGGTACCATTATCACAGTTGTTGTGCAAGTCCAAATTGGAAGAAGAAAGGCCCCCACAAATGTTGGCTCTAAAATGGAATTAAGCTCAAAAGCATGGACGGGGATCTGAGAGTAATTATTTCAGGTAAAATCTCATTTCCTCAGTCACACAGGGCAGCTCTCACGTTCTTCCTAAGGGTCTTACTCATCTAAAATAAGCTCTTGGAGAAATCAGGAGGGAGGGGACACAGGATGCAGTGGACGGTTTAAGAAATGAGGACATGTATGGCACCCCCACCACGTGATAAGCTTACTGCAGCCTGAGCAAACCAGGGTGTGAGCCGAAGAATTTCTTTTTCTCCCTTCGGTTTGATAATGCCTCAGAATTTATTGTGTCTGAGGTTTAAAATCTGTCCCTGAACTGTCAGTGAGGGGCATCAGGGCTTCAGTTGAGCAGGGAGACAGGTCAGTCCTTAAGGCAGCGGGAGGCTCCCGATGAAAGGTGTGGCCACACAGGGAACAGGGAAATTAGGCTGAACCAGTATTTGTTTGAGATCTACTTAAAAAATGACCAGCAGGCCTCCGAATCCTTTGTGCTGGCTGGCTTTTTATTTAGGACTGCGGAGGAATGGTTTCATGAAGAGATATCTGCCTCCCATGAGACACCAATATTGACTAAGACTAAAAAAAACAAGTAGTATCAGATAACATACTGAAATAAAGCAGGGAAAGCCATTATGCTTTTACTTTATTGATCCGGTTCTTAGCTACATGGGGAAAAACAACCTACATTGTGGAAGCTGGAAATCTCTAAGGCTACAACAACACGTTGTTAAAGAGTGGTGCATTCATCTGCCCGTGAGAAACAAGACCTTGTATTGAGCAGTCTGGGATACACTTAACACCAGATGAATAATGCTAGGCTGGCGAGGAAAAAACAGCCTCCCCGGGGATGGTGTCCCTGCTCTGTGTGTGTGTGTGTGTGTGTGTGTGTGTGTGTGTGTGTGTGTGTGCTCGCGTGCGCGCGCGCGCATGTGTTTGCATATTTGTTTTTTAAATTATTGGATGTGCTTTATGAATACATAAAGATACACTTAAAATAGCAATCTACTCTACTATGTCCACAGATTCAAGTGCTAATCTCATCTGGAAACACTCTACAGACATATGAAGAAATAATGTTTAGCCAACTGTCTGGGCCTTGTCAAGTTGACACGTAAAATTAGCCAGCACCGGAGTCAAGTGGCTTCTTGCTTAACACACTTCAATGGGTTTATCCCGCCTTTAGGATGTGAACCAAACACTCTCCTGTGGCTTGAAAACTTTTCGGGATCTGGGCTCTGATTTCAGGCTCACCTGTGATCCTAAGGTCCACCATCCGCTTCCCCCAGCCCACTGTCCTTCAGGCAGCAGCATTATTTCGATTCCCCAGAGAAGCTTTCCAGGCATGCAGGTCCGGTGCCTCCAGTGCATGCATCCTTAGCCCCTTCTTCTCTATGAAGACATGCATCACACATTGTTGGTATTGCTTCCTCCTCTCTGTCTTTCCCACTGGACTTGAGGCCCTGCACGTACATGGGCCTTGTGCAGCCTGGCACACAATAGATCCTCTCTAATAAAAGAGAAACATGCAAATCGACTGTACGTTTGCTACACCCACAAGCCACACCCACCAACCAATCAGGGCTAGTATGCAAATTAACCAACAAAGATGGTGGTTAATTTGCATATCCAGGCCAGAGCTAAGACTGAAGACAGAGTATAAAGAAGCCAAGCGCTGCAGAAGGTAGCAAAGCTGCAGAGAAGCAAGCAAGCGAGGCAGTGGAGAAGGCAGGGAAGCAGGTGGGGCGGGGAGAAGGGAGGGAAGCAGGTGGGGTAGCGGAGACTGCAGTTGGAAGCCCTATTGCAGGAACCTTCCTGCAAGGGGCATCTAGTATTCAATAACTATTAATCGAATGAGTAAAATAATTAGGATTTCCTCCTTGTGATTCCATGTAATTAATATTCTATGTCTCCATGGTTCCTGGTATGGAAAGTTGTGCTGATTCTGATATGACTACTTTTCAAACCTTCTTAAAACAAGTGGTATCCTATCCTCTATCAATTCATAGGTGAACCTTCTCCAGGAATGGAATAGACTTATTCTGCTCAACCTTCCTATGAAAACTACCAAAATAGTAAATATTTTTAAAATATTTAAAATGGATGAATATTTTTAAAAACTGTAAAGGACAATAAAGAATAGCAAAGCCAAAAATGAAGGGGAGAACTTAGGGAGACAGCCATCATGAAAGCTGTCTTTGCCTTGAGGCCATCTGCCAACTCTAGAAATAAGAACCTGTGAGCAACCAAGGGCTTGAACCCAGAATAAAAAAATTTGGGGCCAAGGGATCCAGGTAGAGGATCCAAGATGGCTACACAGGTAAACACCTAACCGCAGCCACACACAACAATTTCAATAAAATACAACTAAAATATAAAATGGACATTGCCCAGAGCTACAGGAAGTCGACTGACTGAAAATTCTACAACAAGAAGGAAAGAGAAAACCAGAAGAAAAATAAGAGGAGCTGTAAAAGCCTAAGGTACAGAGACATGCTGCACGCGCATGCGGAGAGGACGGAGCCAGAGAGGAGGGGGAGGCTGAGTACTTGGCTGGAGTTCCCTAGCGGGAAGGAAATAAAAGCTCCAGACTGGGCTGAACCCCAGTCCGACAGCCAACCCCAGTTCTAGGCCAGACCCTGGGGACCCAGGTTCAAACAGAGGGACACAGGGCTGTGAGGCGGAATCCCAGGGGAGCAGCAAAAAGCAGAGCCCCCGGAGTCCCGCACATTGTGCGCAGAGGATGGACTGTTGACTCTAATGCTAGATTGCCCTAGCAGGAAGGAGATAAAAGCTCCGGTTGTGCTGAGCCCCAGTTCCGACTGTTCTGAACCCCAGTTCTAGGCCAGAACCTGGGGACCCAGGCTTAAACAGAAGGAACCTAGGCTGTGAGGCGGAATCCCAGGGGAGCGGTGAAGGGCAGAGCCCCCGGAGTCGCGCACATTGTGCACAGAGGACGGACTGTTGACTCTGATGCTAGACTGCCCTGGTGGGAAGGAGACAAAGGCTTCAGGCTGGGAGGAGCGCGATGAGGAGTGGGAGCCTCCGCGGGGCGCTGGCAAGGAGCCGGGCGACAGGGTCCCCGGGCGGGAGGTGCTGCTGGGCCCTTGACCACTGATCACTGGCCATGGAGCTGAGGCCGGGGGCTGCTTCCTGGGTGGTGCCTACCCTGGCAACAGGCTGAAGCCTCGCAGGAGGCTGAGAACAAAAGGGCTCCGCGGGCCAGCCTGCTGAGCTTCCAGGATGAGGAGGAAGAAACTGAAGAAGTTTTCAATGTGAAGAAGTCAAGTTATAGCAAAAAGATAGTAAAATTACTTAAGAAAGAATACAAAGAAGATCTTGAAAAATCGAAGATTAAGACAGAACTCAACTCAGCAGCCAACATAGCAACATAAATGTGTTAAAAAAAAAAAAAAAAAAAAAAAAAAAAGACAGAATGTAGGAGCGGCAGCAGCCAGGCCCAGAGCAGCCAGGCCTGGGGCAGTGGCAGCCAGGCCTGGGGAGGAGGCAGCCAAGCCCAGGGCGGCTAGTCCCGGAGCAGCCAGACCTGAAGCAGCCGGGCCCAGAGCAGCCGGGTTGGGAGCAGCCAGGCCCAGAGCAGCAGCAGCCAGGCCGGGAGCGGCCAGGCCCAGAGTGGCCGGGCCCAGAGCAGCCAGGCCCAGAGCAGCCAGGTTGGGAGCAGCCAGACCCGGAGCAGCAGCAGCCAGGCCCGGAGCAGCCAGGTCCAGAGCAGCTGGGCCCAGAGCAGCCGGGTCGGGAACAGCCAGGCCCGGAGCAACAGCAGCCAGGCCCGGAGCAGCCAGGCTGGGAGGTCCAGGCTGGAGTGGCCAGGCCCGGAACAGCCGGGCCCAAAGCAGCTGGGTCAGGAGCAGCCAGGCCCGGAGCAGCAGCAGCCAGGCCGGGAGCATCCAGGCCTGAAGCGGCCAGGCCCAGAGCGGCTGAGCCCAGAGCAGCTGGTTGTGGAGCGGCCCGGAGCAACAGAGGCCAGGCCTGGAACAGCCGGGCCGGAACAGCTCGCTCCTCGCCTGCCCATGCCCCAGGGCCGCTTCTCAGACATGGCTGGAAACTTTTGGGGGAACTTGAGGGTCTGCTGAATCAAGTGATGAAGGCTTAGATCTGGATGTGTTGAGTTGTTGTAGCACTGGGGTGTTGATCTGTGAGTGCCTTGTGTGGGGTCTGGATGAGGTTGGTTGATCTATTTGGAAGTGTCTTTTGTGTGAAGTGTATCCTTGGGCATGTGGAGGTATTATTGATTTGAGAAAATGCTAAGTAATTGATTTACTACCTGAAAAATTTAAAGTTCTGAAAGTTTAAGGTCTCTTGCCAAAAAGAGGTTTTAAAGCTAACACCTTAATTTTAATGGAGAAAGGGGAGGACAAGCCCTTCCCACCCAGAACAGGTAATACAATTCCAGCCAGCAGCTATCTTTAAACAATGTGTTCATTTACATTTGAATGGCTACACCTTTTGATAGCCTAAGGGCAAGTTTACATGTAAACAAGTTTGCTTCTCAGTTCCCAGGGCAGAAAAAACAAGGTTTAAAATTATTAGATTTTAAAATTTATTCTTAAAAATATAAAAGTTTATTAATTAAAAAAAAAAACACCAAGGAAATTAAAAAACCCGATGAACAATATTAACTGTTGATTATAATAGAATCAGAGATACGGGAGGGGAGTGGACTGACAATTCTCGGGGACAAGGGGAGTGGTGGATGCGGGAAGAGACTGAACATAAACTGTGCACCTATGGATGAGGACAATGCGGGGTGGGGAAAGGGCAGAGGGTGGGGTGGGAACCTGGTGGAGGCGGGAAGAAATGAGGAACCTTTGTAATAATATGAACAATAAAGATTGATTTAAAAATAAATAAATAAATAAATAAATAAATAAAAGAAAAGAAAAAAAAAATTGGGGCCAAGAATGGAAAAGACACTCCATATAAGAGGAAACCTAAGTGAACACTAAATGTAGGAAAAGGGTTGAAATATAAGTATTGGGTGAAATGCATTTGTAGATACACTGGGATACTGTGGCAGACCCCTTTCACTGGCTTTGGTGAGGAAGAGAGAGGCAATGGAATCTTTCATACTCCTCCAAGAAAATCTAAACTTGTTGCCAGTTTGGAAAAATTTGCATATGCATTTTGACCCTCTTAGATAATTAGTTCCAAGCCAGATTGCAATAGATATTCTCTAGAGCAGTGGACTTCTAATTTTGGTGTGCTTTACAATGGAAGGGAGAAGTTGTTAAAACACAGATGGCCAGGACCCACCCCTAGATTTTCTGATTTTATAGGGTGGAGGTGGAGCCTAAAGGTGTGCCTTTCTGGCAAGTTCCCAGGCAGTGCTGATGCTGCCTTTGGGGACGAGACTTTAAGAACTACTGCCCTAGAGAGATGTGTGCCTTAGCAAGCAAGGGTCAAGAATGATTTTAGCAGCATATTTGTTTATAGCTCCAATCTGGAATACCCAATATCTATCAATAGTAAAATCAATAACTAAATGGTGATACGGTGGAATAATATATAGGAAAAAAATGAACAAACAACAGGTACACAGAAGAACTTGGCTGGATATTAAAAATATATTGTTGAACAAAACAAATCAGACCTAAAATAATCCTATATAATAAAAGCCTCGTATGCAAATTGACCAAATGGCAGAACAACTGGTCACTGTGATGTGCATTGACCACCAGGGGACAGACACTCAATGCAGGAGCTGACCCCTGGTGGTCAGTGCGCTCTCACAGGGGAAGTGCCACTCAGCCAGAAGCTGGGCTCATAGCTGGTAAGCACAGCAGCGGTGGTGGGACCCTCTCCTACCTCTGCAGCAGTGCTAAAGAGCAGTGAGTCAAGCTGTAAGGAGCAGCAAGCAGGAGGGCAGTAAGGGAGGGGTTCCGAACTGCAAGGGGGTGCAGGCTGGGCTGAGGGACTCCTCCCACCCAGTGCACCAGTGCAGGAATTTTGTGCACCGGGCCTCTAGTATATAATATATTTTTTTGTTTATACAAAGTAAAAAACTAGACTGTATTTTTTGGAGATGACTGAGTGCTAAAACTATGTAAAAGATAAGTTAGGAAAGCATGCACACTTATGTGCCAAAATCATAGAGAAAGAGAGGATAGTGGCTCTCTTTAGAAGAGACAAAGAGAATTATGATAGAGCAGAGTGTGCAAGAGGGTGTGGATTCTGTAATGTTGGCAATTTTCTAGTGTTTGATTTAAATGATGACTAAATGTGCTCTCACCACTCCTCTTTGACATAGTGCTAGAAGTATTAGCCATTGAGATCAGTCAATAAGAAAAAATAAAAGGTATCCAAATTGTAAAAGAAGAAATAAAACTGTCCTTATTTGCAGATGACATGATATTGTACATAAAAAAACCAAAAGACTCCATCAAAAAACTATTAGACTTAATAAATGAATTTGGCAATCCCATTTACAATCCTAACAAAAAAAAAATTAAGATACCTAGTAATAAACTTAACCAAGGAGGTAAAAGACCTATAAACAGAAAACTACAGGACACTGAAAAAAGAGATAGAGAAAGAAGTAAACAGATGGAAGAGCATACCATGTTCATGGATTGGTAGAATCAATATTATCAAAATGTCCATACTACCCAAAGCAATCTGTAGATTCAATGCACTCCCCATTAAAATACCAACAGCATATTTCATAGACCTAGAAAGAACTTTCCAAAAATTCACCTGGAATAAAAAAAGACCCCAAATAGCCACAGAAATCCTGAGAAAGAAGAATAAAGTTTCTTCTTTCTCAATACCAGATTTCAAGCTGTATTACAAAGCCACTGTTCTCAAAACAACCTGGTACTGGCACAAGAACAGACATATAGACCAATGGAACACAATAAAGAATCCAGATATCGACCCAAATCACTATGCTCAATTAATATTTGACAAAGGAGGCATGAACATACAATGGACCCAAATCACTATGCTCAATTAATATTTGACAAAGGAGGCATGAACATACAATGGAGCTAAGACAGTCTCTTCAATAAATGGTGCTGGGAAAATTGGACAGATACATGCAAAAAAATGAAACTAGATCATCAACTTATACCATACACAAAAATAAACTCAAAATGCATACAGGACTTAAACATAAGATGCGAAACCATAAAAATACTAGAGGCATCCACAGGCAGCAAAATCTCAGACATATGCCAGAAGAACTTCTTCACCGATACTGTTCCTAGGGCAATGCAAGCTAAAGAGAAAATAAACAAATGGGACTACATCAAAATAAAAAGCTTTTTCACAGCAAAAGAAACCATCATCAAAACAAGAAACCCCACTGTATGGGAGAACATATTTGCAAATGTTATCACTGATATAGGTTTAATCTCCAACATCTACAAGCAACTTATACAACTTAATAAAAGGAAGATAAATGATCTAATGAAAAAAGTGGGCAATGGACCTAAATATAATATTTTTGAAAGAAGACGGAAGGCCAAGAGATATATGAAAACATGCTCAAAGTCACTAATTATCTGAGAGATGCAAATCGAAACGACAATGCAGTACCATCTCACACCTGTCAGAATGGCAATCAACAACAAACCAACGAACGACAAGTGTTGGCGAGGACGCAGAGAAAAAGGAACCCTCGTGCACTGCTGGTGGGAATGCAGAGTGGTGCAGCCACTGTGGAGAACAGTATGAAGTTTCCTCAAAAAACTGAAAATGGAACTCTCATTTGACCCAGTAATCCAACTCCTAGGAATATATCCTAAGAAACTGGAAACACCAATCAGAAAGGATATATGCACCCCTATGTTCATAGCAGCACAATTTACAATAGCTAGGATTTGGAAATAGCCTAGATGCCCATCAGCAGATGACTGGATCAGAAAACTATGGTACATCTACACAATGGAATACTATGCTGCCATAAAAAAGAAGGAATTCTTGCCGGGACCGGTTTGGCTCAATGGATAGAGCGTCGGCTTGGGGACTGAAGTGCCCCGGGTTCGATTCCGGTCAAGGGCATGTACCTTGGTTGCGGGCATATCCCCAGTAGGGGGTGTGCAAGAGGCAGCTGATCAATGACTCTCTCTCATTGATGTTTCTAACTATCTCTCTCCTTTCCTCTCTGTACAAAAATCAATAAAAATATATTTTTTTTAAAAAAAGAAAGAATTCTTACCATTTGCAGCAACCTGGATGGGACTAGAGAACATTATGCTAAGTGAAATAAGCCAGTCAATGAAAGAAAAATACCACATGATCTCACTCATTTGTGGATAATAAAGAACATTATAAACTGATGAACAAAAAGATAGATACAGAGACAGTAAAGTATTAAACAGACTGTCAAATTACAGTGGGAAGGTTAGGAATAGGTGGGGGAGATAAGAGATCAATCAAAGGACTTGTTATCATGCATATAAGCATAACCAATGGATGCAAAACACTGGGGGATGAGGGCATGAATGGGAATGGGGTGGGGTGGGGGGGCAATGGTAAGATATGTATACATATAACAATAAAAAATGGGGAAAAACATACAAATGGTGACTAAATGGTAGTTTGCTTCATAATACTTCATTAAACTGTACATTTATCTTTTTATGAACTCTTATACATGTGTTATATTTTATAACAAAAAAGACAGAATGAACAATATTAAATTTTCTAATTGATGAACCCAGCTGAAAATTTTCTAGCACCTGGTGACATCACAGCCATCATGATGTCATAGTGCAATGCATGACTCACTTGTTTGTGGTGACACTGTGTAAACAAACCTACTGTGTTGCCAGTGGTATAAAAGTATAGCACAGAGATACTTCCCTGGCAGAAGACACACTATGATCACAAAGATGGTTTTCCTAGAGGCTTACCCATTGCATGTGGGATGTGCCGACCCCTGCAATTTCCCCAGATGTGGGAAACTCAACATATGATAACAGGAGACCCCATTTGCACTCTCCCCACACCGCCCCCCCCCAAACTAAAGTATAGCACAGACAATTATGTACAGTACATCTATATATAAAAAAGGCAGTGACCTCAATGACTGAAGGCTTCATTGAACACCAGAAGTCAGTCCTACAGTCAGAGCTGGGTTGCCTTGGTGACCCAGCACTGACTGCCTCCGCTGCGGGTGTGGCAACCCAGCACTGACTGTTGAGGGGGCTCAGATCAGGCCTGGAGAGAGGCCTGGAGAGAGAAGCAAGGTCTGATCTGTAGCCTTCATGGCAGCTGTTGATCAGCTCTTGCCTCTCTCTTTCTCTCTGGGCCTGGCTAGCAGCTGTGCCTCTCTTTTCTCTTTGGACCTCCGTGGGGGCTGCTGATCAGCCCTTCCTCTCTGATCTGGCCTGGATATAGGCCCGGAGATGCTAACTGGCATAGAAACCAACCAATCAGGACCAAATCTGGGTGAAATGTGAAGGCAGAACCTAAGGTGGGGCTGAGAAGGGGTTTTAAAGCAGATGGGGGTGAGATCAGGTTAGCAGGGGAGGGAAGTTTGGGGCAAGATTAGGCCAGCAAGGGAGGGTAGTTAGGGGCAAGATAAGGTAGGCAGAGGCAGTTGGGGGCAAGATCAGGTCAGCAGGGAGAGCAGTTGGGAGAGAGATCAGGCCAGCAGGGGAGGGCAGTTAGGGATAATGAGGCAGACAGGCAGAGGCAGTTAGGGTCACTAAGGCAGGCAGGCAGGTGAGTGGTTACAGCCAGCAGTCCCAGATTGAGAGATGGATATCTGACTGCTGGTTTAGACCAGCAGTCCGACATTCACCAAGGGGTTCCCCCATTGGAGAGGGTCTAGGCTGGGCTGAGGGGACCCCCCACCCCCATGCACAAATTTTGTGCACAGAGCCACTAGTAATTCTTAATAATAAACAACTCTGTCAGTGGTTTACATATTTACTATACTAGTACTATACTTTTTACTGTTATTTTATTTTAATATATTTTTATTGGTTTCAGAGAGGAAGGGAGAGTGAGAGAAACATCAATGATGAGAGAGAATCATCGATTGGTTGCCTCCTGCACACCCCCTATTGGGGATCAAGCCCACAACCCAGGCATGTGCCCTTGACCAGTATCAAACCAGGGACCCTTCAGTTCACAGGCCAATGCTCTATTCACTGAACCAAACCAGCTAGGGCCTTTTTACTATTATTTTAGAATATACTCTTCTTATTTATAAATGCAAGTTTCCTGTAAAACAGCAGCAGCCTCACACCTCTTGTGTTACTTGCATCTCTTGATTGCAACATTTCCTCTTGTGCTTGATTTTGCCTTATGTTGTTTTGTACAGTAACATGCTGTGAGAGGTTATAGCCTGGGAGCAATAGGTTATGCCTGTTGGTGTTCTCTCTTTTCTGCATCCAGCATGGAAAAGGAACGGATCCGGTTCCTGAGTAGAGAAGCTGGGAGTTGAGAAAAAAGAAAGAAAGCAAGCAAGATGTAGAAATAGAAACATAAAGCTGGGAACCAGGTGGGATACTGCCTCCTCTGATGGAGGGGCAGTGACCCCAAGCCCACACAGCACATTTATTTATATATCCCAAAATACCAGGAAGTATCACCAAAACTTAGGATCAAAGGAGCTTATTTGCATTCTTGAGTAGGCCCTAGCATTCCTGGTGCTTGACTGGATTTATATATCAAAGCCCGCTCCCTAACACCTGGACAAAGGTAAAAAGTCAGTACTGATAACATGTCCAGCCTTTTGGGGGAAGCATATTCCCAGGGTGTGGCTCTGCCTATTGCCTTGAGTTCAGTTGACAATAATTAAAGAAATGTCCATGTGCCTTCCCAGGGGCCCTCTGCAATGCCTTAGCGCCCACATGTGCTAGGTTTGTGTAAGTACTCTACGACATTCGCAGGATGACAAAGTCGCCTAAGGACACATTTCCCAGAATGTCTCCTTGTCACTAAGCAGCACATGACTGTATTAGGGTTCCTTCACCTGCACGTACAGATAGATGGAACCCTGGCTTCACAGTCAGATCCTCCGTGTGCCACTGATTCACTGGAATATCGTGCAGGTGGACCGACAGCAGACCGTTTTCCATCTTTGGATCTTTCTTCCACTGGAGAGAGAAGAAAATGTATTCTGCCCACCATGGACTATCAGACACTATGCTAGCAGCTCTCAAGCATTAAAATATTAAAATAGAAGACATGACTCGGGCTATCGGAGAATTCATAATATAGAGAGACATTTACAAACAACTAATTAGATAGTGAATGGACATCTTGCTCAAGTTAGAAACCCCACGTTATGTGCCAGGAAGAAAAATGTCTAAAGAGTTACAATAAAGTGATCCAAGGATAAATCACAAATAATGTCAATGGACAACTTCTCAGTCGAATAAAATATTGATTCAAGCCAAACAGGAGCCTAAGTCTTGGCATCACACTTTGGACGTATATTACCTTTACTGAATAAACTGTTCAGACTGTAGTGCTGTTTATATTCACAGGCTGCACAATGATACCCATGTGGTTGGTCCAGAGATGAGAGTCAGCAGGATGTTGGGGTCCTGTTGGGGTCAAGCCAACTCTGTGCCCATCCACAGGCCTGCAGCCCAATGCTTCCTAAGGTTTTCTGCTTTGCATTCTAGTGCCAATGGGGGGCTTGGTCAGGGGACAAGGGCTAGGGAGAGGGGAGAATGAGAAATTTGAGGTGGTGTTTTCTGTTGTTCTTTTTGTTTGTTTTTTGATGTTAAGGTGGTGTTTTGATATCTTCCAGGATGAGTAAAGAGGTTACTTATAATACAGATCAGTGACATAAAGGAGAGAGAGGCACAATCGGTGAATCTTCTCCCCCACCCCCCATTTTTAACTTTTCTTTGCTGTCACAACTTTCCAATGTATTTTTCTGATCATTTAATAAAGTATTTTGAGAAACAAGCAGGTCAAAGACTTGAGGAAACATATGCCAATACCGCTGAGCACATTTTCCTCCCAGACACCCACTTCCAGCTGGCCATCTGCTCTCTGTCAGCCAAGTGTTTATAGCCTTGCTTTCTCTCCTTCTCACAGGCCTTGCTTTGAGTGCCATGGAATCCAGTATTGTTTCCCTCCCCCTGAAAAAACAACGGCCTAGAGTTAACTTCTAATCACTGCATCATTTCCTCCCATTTCAGATGCTATGATAAAGTCACTCTGAATTGTTAAAAGATTTAGGTTATATCTGATCAGTAATGTGCCACCTATTCAGCCTCACCTCCTGACTTTTCACCTGTCATCCTGCAACCCTCTAAATGGACTTAATAACTGTAAGTCAGTAGAACACTGTGTATTAGGTTATGAGCATTCAGTGTCATTTTTTTAAAGCTGGCTTTTGTTCACAATTTGGGAGATAATATTATTAACCTAGAAATCAGCACTAAGGATGAGAGAATTGAATGCTCACGAGTGTAATCAGATCTATTCATGCTGGTGTACCCAGAAGGCTCTCATTTCTAAGGAGGAAATCATCCCTCTCAATTTAGGACTGACCCAGAGACCCTGAGTCTGGGGGCCTTTGTACTAACCTTTCTCAATTCACAGAGCAGAGCAGCTGGGGGACTCAGGACCCTTGACAAGGAGCCGGCTCCCTGATTAACCCTTTCCTTTGCTCAGGCCCTAAAAGGCCCACATTCCAGCTGGTCTTGCCATCAGATCTGCATCATTGGGCCAAAGAGAAACTAATTAAGTACACATTATACGTGATGATAACTCACCCCCTCACACACACCCCACCACTGTCCCCTAATCCTAATCCAAAAAGCTCCCTACCACTTAAGAACACATTTATTAACAGCCCAAGTCTAGGTAGAACTCATAATAAACTGAGAGACCTCTTTTCTGGTGTTTGGGTTTTAAAGTAACAGCTCTCCTGAGGAAGACAAACCAGAACTTTCTATTTACATTAGCAAGGTGGTCCAGACACCCACAGCCAGGAGCACATAGGCCATCTCAGATGGGGTCTAACAACACTTCAGTGTTGCAGCTGCAAGGTGGGGACACAGAGGAAGGATGTGAGGAGAAGGATGTAGTGGAGAGGAGGGCCCTCGGGGTTAGCTATCTCTGGAAATGCCCCCTGCCCTGTCCACCTTCGTGGAAGACAGGTGTGCAGGACAAGTTCCAGCTCATAGACACACCTCATGGGTGGGACACTGGGGCCCAGGTGCGTGTGTGCAGCATCCCCTGGGCCTCAAGGGCACCCACATCTATGCTTAGAAGGTGTGGACACATATTTTTGGAAAGGATTTGGGATATCGCTCTCCAGCTCTGTCACCCTCTCAGACAGGAAACAGACTCTGAGGTGATGGGAACAGATGATCATGGAGGTGGCTGTGGGAACCCAGATGGGCTACATGGTGAATCCCAAAATGTTGGGGAGACCTGAGACCCCACAATGAGACTGTCTACCTCATTGTGTTCAAATTCTTCTAACCTTTCTGTAAAGCTATTTTCTGGTAACATACTGCATTGCAAATGTTTCAAAATGTTCCTTCCCTCCAATCCAACTCCTCATACTCTGGTAATCTGTACTAAACAAGAGTAGAGATGGTTATTTATGACTATTTTTTAAAATAAATAATCTAAATGTCCAACTACAGAGAGGATAATTTAATAAATTATGGTAAGTCATGCCATACTGAAGAGTTTAAAAATGTTACCCACATAGTTTTCAGTGACATGAGGAAAAATACCCGATATGATATTAAGTAACCAAAGTAGCTCTCTTCTGGCAAACCAAGCATGCTTCCAGTTATGGACTTAGAAAGGAATGCTGTAAGGAAATGTGGCACACATTTTCTAATATTCCATCACCTGTGGTTTGTAGTAAGCATAAGAGATTGTTTTTCTGTTATACTATCCTGAATTTTCTACAATTTTTATAGAAATTGCTATAATTTCTATATGCTACATTTATAATTGGAAAACATGATATTTAAACCTGCTCTGATCATACTATCATTATCAACTTCTTTGAAAGTTATAAATCACAAAAATGACTGTTACTAAAGAACATGCATTATCAAATTAGCACCGAGGAGATTGCAGTGTAGGCCAGGCCGTTCTCATGTTTAGCTCAGAGATCTAAAGCGATGCAGATCATTCCCATCTTAAGATACTAGATTTGAACCGTAGCTGAACAACCAAGAAAGCTTCACCCAAACTCTAAAGGAAAAATGCTTATGGATCTAGTTTATCATTTACATTATTTAAAGGAAGGGGGAGGGTGAGAGGGTAAAGGAGGTCAAATACGTGGTGACAGAAGAGGACTAGACTTCAGGTGGTAAGCATACAATAGAGTACATAGATGTCATATTATGATATTTATGTGATGTCATTAACCAGTGTTAGCTGAATAAATTTAATTAAATATTATAGACATGCAAACAGCATAAACTTCTTACTTCTGTGCCACTTAAAACCAAATTAAATTCATAAATTAATTACAAAGAAAAATGCTAAAGAAACCAGAAAATCTTGTTAAAATTCCAGCTTTGTCACTTCTGGTTGGTGACTTTCTGAACCTTATTAATCCTCTCAGCTTCAGTTTTTTTCTTGGCCAAATCATATTAATACTAGTATTGACATGTTGATGTTTTATGAGGGGATTAAATGTAGACTTGCTAAATGTTTGGTATAGCATAGCTCCTTGTTCTGAGAAATATCAAACCAGAGAAAGCTGGGAGAGAAAGGCTTTCTCAGCATTTGCCTCTTCCCTCTGAACAGTGAGTCAGGCATGGCACTGAGATGCTTGGCTGGATAAAGCCCTCTCATAATTCAAACTATTTTTCTATCCTATATAATAAAGAGGTAATATGCAAATTGACCAACACTCCAACACACAGATGGCCACCACTATGTGGACACAAGATGGCTGCCACAAGATGGCCAGCAGGGGAGGGCAGTTGGGAGGGACCAGACCTGTAGGCGAGGACAATTGGTGGGGGACCAGGCCTGTAGGGGAGGGCAATTGGGGGAAACCAGGCCTGCAGGGGAGGGCAGTTAGGGGTGAACAGGCCAGCAGGGAAGTGCAATTGAGTGGGGGGGCAGGTTTGCAGGGGAGGGCAGATAGGGATGACCAGACTGACAGGTAAGGGCAGATAGGGGTGACCAGGCCGGCAAAGGAGGGCAGTTTAGGGCCCATCTGGCTGGCTGGGGAGCAGTTAGGCATTAATTAGGCTGGCAGTGGAGGGGTTAGGGGGTGATCAGGCTGGCAGGCAGAAGCAGTTAGGGGAAATCAGACAGAGGCAGGCGAATGGTTGGGAGCCAGCAGTCCTGGATTGTGAGAGGGATGTCCCAAATTGGAGAGGGTGCAGGGTGGGCTGAGGGAGACTCCACTTCCCCCTGTGCACAAATTTTGTGCACCAGGCTTCTAGTGTTAAATAAAATGAAATTGTGTCCTGAGGATATTTCAAGCCATCTTCCCTTTTGACCTAGTGCTTATCTGGCCTACTTTGGTGTGGTGTGGAATCTATTGTTTTAACTTCTTTTATTTTGTACAAAAGTCCTATAGAGATTGTATTATTCAATATTCAAGTAATGTTTGAAAAGGAAATTGGAAGGATGGGGAAGTAATGTGAACAAATTTGCAAAAAGCATACTGGGAGCTTCTTAATGGGACTAAAACCAGAATTATATCAAAACTGTGAACACTGCAGAACACCACTCACAGCCTGCAGAGGCCCCTGAGTTCAGACAGCCGGTCTATTTTTCACCTTGTGCCCAAGCACTTGCCTCCAGCTATGATGGTTAGAGTCCTGACCAGGGCCAGGAAACATATTGAATATGTATTTTAAATGAAGTCTTTTGCTTAGTTTTTTGTTTTATTTGTATTTAACAAGTAACTTTTATTAAAGGAAGGGGGAGGATGAGAGGGAAAAGAATAAATTTACATGGATAATCTCTGATAGTTCAAGCTCCGTGATTGCCATAGTGAGGATACTACCATGTTTCCCTGAAAATAAAACATCCTCCAAAAATAAGACCTACTTACAGGTTTCCTTCTGAGTGAAATATAAGGCATCCCCAGAAAATAGGCTCTGTCTCAGAATAAAAATTAATTTACCGTAAACTGGTCACTAGGGCCGCCCCTACTGGCTTCTAGCAACCAGTGACGTTACTGCTGTGTGGAGGCGGAGCGGAGGTCGGGCAGAGTGAGCGGTGAGCGCCCGGCGGGAGAGAGGAGGAGACTTTCGCAGATGCCTGGAAGAACAGGAGGATTAGAGCGGACATGATGAGGCGAAGGTGGTGAGTGCTGGTCTGTCTCTGGTGACACTACCTGATGCTTGTGGCCGCCCTCATGATGACTGAAGGTTCTCAGTCAGTGGCAGACCCTGCTCCAGCCCAGATCCAGGCCCCAGCAAGCCTAGTGACAGTTCCCAGGCAGGCCCCAGGGGGTAAATGTCTGATTAAGGGGTAGGGGGATATCTGGTTAAGGTGTTCAGTGGCACAGGGGTGGGGGGAGGGGGATCACTCAAAATGACACAGGAGGATCAAAGGGGGTTACTAAAATGGTAATTCCCTTTCTGATTCTCCTGTACCATTTTGATTCCCCCTTCTGATCCCCCCTGTGTCATTTTAAGTGATCCCCCTCCCCCCACCTTGATACCCCAATTCCTTTTTTTTACCCTTAGAAATGAGCGCAAAAAGAAAAAGCTACTCCATCCAGTACAAGAAAGGAATCGTGGAAGACTCTTGGGGCCAAAATCTTACTGCTTTCTGCAAAGAGAAAATGTTGAGTATCCGATTGGTCCGAAAATGGTGAGCAGAGTATGGTAACCTCATTAAACAAGTGGACAAGGGAAATGCTAAAAAGCACAAGTGTGCATCAGGTCAACAACAATTATTTTCTGAGCTGGAAGACCTGATCTGTGAATGGGTTGTTGACAGGAGAGCAAAGGCTTTCATTGTGAATAGGGTTCAGATTCAAGAATTTGCCCTTGCAATGGCACCACAATTTGACATAGCCCCCGAAGACTTCAAAGCATCACAACACTGGCTGGATAATTTCCTTCAGCAAAGTGAACCGTCGTTAAGAAGATCTACTGGTACAACATTGTTTAGGTTGGAAGATACTCAAGTTATTAAGCGAGCACTTGCATTCAAGTCCTTTATTGATGATGCTGACTTTTCTAAATACAATCTTTCCAACATGATTGCTAAGGATGAAACTGCAGTGTTTATGGGCCAATCATCTCAAACAACAATCGAACAGCGGGGTGCCTCCTTATTGTACATTCCCTCCACTGCTTACGAAAGTGCTCGTGTTTCCTGCATTTTGGCAATTCATCTGGATGGCACTAAAATCCCACCTTTAATCATTTCTAAGGGCAAGAAGGAAAAGATTGAACGTGTTTTGGGCGTTTTTATTCTTGAAACTGAAAAAGCCTGGGCCACACAAGCAGTTATAAGGAAGTAGGTTGATTTAATGCTGCTGCTTGTTATGCAAGGGAGCCAAAGAGGTCTGCTAGTCTGGAATGCAGCCAGCACTCACCGTGCTAAAGACATGAAGACATTTCTTCACGAAAGAAAAATAGATCAGATAATGATTCCCGCAGGAATGACGGCCTATCTCCAGACTCTTGATATTGCAATAAACAAGCCATTCAAAGACAATTTTCGAGTGGAAATTAATGACTACATTGAAAATAGAATGGAGACAGTGCTATTGCTAAACATGAGAGATTTGGTACACTGATTCTGAAAGAAATAGAGTCACAAGAAATTCAGGAATTGGATTGTTATGATGATGTTCCAGAAGATGATGACATGATTGTCATTGAATAAATGAGTAAATTCTTGATACTGTAGGATTCATAGTTTGTCTGGTTTGTGTTGACAACTACCATACGGTACTACCGTATACAGGTAATAAATTTCCTTTATTTTCATTTAACAATAAATGTGTACCGTATTCTTCTTCATGGAATAATAAGACATCCCCTGAAAATAAGACCTAGCGCATCTTTGGGAGCAAAAATTAATATAAGACACTGTCTTATTTTGGGGGAAACAGGGTAGTATATCTGAGTACCTAACGAACATCATGAGGTCTCTGTGTGCTCTGGAGGTGAACAAAAACAGGCACAATACATGAACATATGCTAATAGGTTATCATCCTAGTTTTTGTTTTGGAAACTGTTTAAACAAAGCCTTACTCAGAACTACTAAATATAAGATATATCAAGGAGGAAGTACATACAGTGGCTCAAGAGGGAGTGGCAGGTATGGATTCTACCCAGTGAGGCATGATGGTGACACTCCACTGAATGCAGTTTGAAAACACCACAGGAGACAGACATCACTTGATTTTTGTTGGACAGAGTATTTCAAATAGGATTGAATTTAGTATTTATATGTAAATGAAGGAATACATATTTAATCAGTTTTCACATTACAATAATATATATTAATAGTAAAAACATATTCAGAAGTGACAGGGGTGATTTTAATGTTCAACTCAACTAGTCAGAAGTAAGTCTCATATCACTTTTTCAGTACTTTAAAAGAGAAATTATCAGTATTTCAGACATAATATTTTGGCAGAAAATAACTTTTCCCTGAGGAGACAAGTGTTGCCAATTCAAATAGTGCACAACCAAGTGCCTGAAGCTATCATACTTTCCACATATAACAACTGCTCATTTTTAAATTATCATTATAATGTTGGTTTCTAGTTTATTTTGCTTATAAAGTACATCATTTGGCAGAGTATCCAAGTAAAACTTACCATCATTCTGTTCCCCTAATTTGCTCAGTTTTATGGAAGATAATGTAACAGTGGAGAATTATAACCCACCCCACCATTCTTTTGACATAGTCTCTGTAAATGCTGACTCTGACAAATATGTAGCTTGTAGATAAAGAGCGTGTTTGCACAAAAATCCTAGGAACTAATTTCAGAAGATAAAGACTCTGGTCTTCATTCAAGCTCTAGGAGAATTGCTGACCTTCAACCATGAAACCAAGATGACAAAAAAACAACAACAACAGAATGTCAAAAACCAAAATGACACACACCAGACCATCACTTGACCAGTTTTAAGATCCTTATGGAAATGGACTGTGCTGGCCTGCACACAGAGAACTCTTCAACCCCATCCCTTTGATGTCTTTTTTCTTTTCCTCTCCCTCCGTATAAAAACCTCTGTCCTACTGAGGACTTGAGATGATTTTGGGACAAGAGCCCCCCATCTTCTGAGGTGGCTGTCACTTAAATAAACCTCTTTCCCTTTTCACCAGAGCCTGACTCAGGAGTTTGGCTTTTGTGGCAACAGACAGCTGAACCTTGGTTTTTACTTACAACAAAGCCAAATGGAGCTCACAGATTCAAAGGGTTTTTCCAGCATTTAAAAAAGTATACAAATCCATGTAAACACAACAAAGAAAGAAGGAAAAGCATATTAGTTAAGGCCACAAGTAAGCTGGCGAGGTGGCGGGGGTGAGAGGAGGCAAGGAAAAAGCTATAAATGAAAATAAACATTATAGACTTTGGGGTTTTTAAAGTGTGTTTCAAATGAATTCCTCAGTTTGATAACTACACAAAATTGTGAGTTAAACCCAGCAGGACTTATTGTCTCCATTATCACCATCACTGACGTGTAAAGAGATCAAATCATTTGGCCAAATGAACCACACACTTGCACTCACACAACATGCTGTCAGAGCTTCAGCTTGGACACAGGTGTGTCTAGGCTTCTCATCTGTTCCACCAAGACAAGCATTTAAACTGGAAGGAAAGAGAGAAAAGAGTCTCAGAGCATCTTCGGAACTGTCCATGGGCCTAGATAGCTTTTATACTCTACAGCTGAAAGGGAAATAGAGGTGAGTGGCATATGCCAGTTTTCTTAGTTGGCTTAGCAAAATCCATAAACCAGAGGGAAGCCCGTGCTCATTTATGTACCAAGGCTGACCATGCTGCATTTGCTTTGTATGAAGGACTTGTAACGTTCCCAAGGATTTGCTTTAAAGCCACAGATCAGCAATTTCTTTGTGTGTGCATTCATTGATTTGCCAACCAATATGTATTTGGACGGCACAGTGGCTCTTTACAATAGGAGGTTAACCAGTAGTAAGTACCCCCTCCCCATGCCCTCATCCAGGAGTTGAATTGTGTGTCAAGAGACTAAAACCCCACACCATCACCTACAAGTTATCACATGAGGGAGGCTAGCCCAAGCACCTGAAAGTTGTCTTTTTGTCCAATATCTGCCCAGTCTCAAATGGGTATCACAACATTGAGGAGTGGTGGAAGTATGGAGGGAGAGAAAAGTAGGGAGTTAAGGATTGGAGATGCTCAGGTGTGGACTCTCACAGTTAATGCTGGCCCTTACTTGGAGCACACCAGGGACACAGAGGCACATGACTGTCTCCTCTTCTAGAAGTCCAGAACTGTGTGTGGTGCAGAGTCACATGCTAAGAACATAAGATCCTTTTGATATGCACAGGTAAAAAGTGTCCCTGGGAAAGAACTTGTCTCTAAGGATGAGAGCTGGACATGCAAGGGCTGAGTTTGGCACCAAGGTGATTGCTCAGGATTAGAAGAGAGAATAAATGCAATCATGCTATTGGCCACTGGTGCCCTCATTCATTTAAAAACTTTAATAGCTTCCTGGTATCGAGCCCTATGTGCAATGGTCTGAATGTTTGTGTCCCCCAAAAGTTTGTGGGAGGTGAGGAGGTCATAAGGTGGAGCCTTTATGTTCTGATTAGTGCCCCTATAGGAGAGACTTCAGAGAGCACCTCCCCCTTCTGCCCTGTGAAGGTGCAAGGAGGAGTCTATGAACCCAGATGAGGTTCTCACCAGACACCACATCTTGATCTCAGACTTCCAGTCTCTAAAGATGTGAGAAATAAATGTTTGTTGCTTATAAGCCCCAGTTCATGGTATTTTTGTTATGGAAGATCAATTGGATTAAGACATTATGACAGGTGTGAGAAATGCAAAGAATAATAAGATATGTTTCCCTCTCTCTTCCCTCCCACCCCCACCCCAGAATCTTACAATCCAGCTTAGATTCTAGGGAAAGGGTTCTGTGATGGGGAAAAAAAAAAGTACATTTTGAAAGAGCTCTTTCACTAAAATTCCTATAAAGCAACTTAAGATACTGAAAGCACAAGGTGTCCTTGTTGGAACAAGTGTGTGACAAGGATTCAGGAAGATAGAGAGAATACATACCGATTACTCTGGAGCACGGAGAAGCAGTGACCTGAACAAGAGGAAACAGGTTGAGCCTCACACTTGTCAGGAGCAAAGATTTCCCCCCTCTAGGCAGCTTCAGGGAGCCAAACAGGAAGGGAAAATGTCATTAGGCAAAGGCCAGTGTCATGAGCAAGTGTGCGACCTTCCTCATGGGACTTCTAGAGTATTGGAGAGGCAAACCATTCCCATTGTTGTGATCCTGCATTGCTCTTGGATGGTAGGGTTTGAGGAAAACACTGGTGCATTGAAAGCAAGTTGACTTCTTTCTATTTCTTGGAACTCTGATAGCAAACCAGAAAAAGCATGTGTAAAAAAAAAAAAAAGTGTTTTAATCAAACAAATCATACTAAAACAAAGTTATCATTTAATGATAAAGAAAACTGTCGGCTACCTGATTTAAGTAACTATAAATGGAAAGCCATTTCCATTCAGTTGAGGTCACTTGGAGGGTGAAGGAGAGTAGATTTCTTGGTTAGTTAAAATTAGGTTCGGTCACACAGAAAGCCACAGAATAACAGTTGTTTCAGCCAGGTAGCTGTCCGCCTCTCTGCCACATAGCTGCGGGTAAGCAGCACAGGATTGCCAAGGTGGTGTGGAGGGACACATGCTCTCAAGCTCATTGCACGCGTGCACTGAAAATGTCCGAGGCCACCTCATGGTCCAAAATAGCTGCTGGAGCTCCAGCTATCACATCTCCAAGGAAAGAGAAGGAAGTGCAGGAGGAATGCGAAAAGGACTCTTTCCAGTAGTCTATGCCCTTCAAGAACACTTCCTGGAAGTCCCATTCAACATCTTCAGGCACAACTTATTGACCACAACTTAAGTCATTTGGGCACTTCAAACTGCAAAGGAGGCCAGGAACTGGGACATTGAGTGCCCAGCTAAAAATAGCATCTTTGTCTTGAAGAAGAAGGGGCAGGGGAATGATGGGTATTTAGTAGTAACTGACGATAGTCTTTTCTCCTGTGTCTTTTTATCTTCAGAGTTGTGCTATTCCTGCCACCACCCCCCGTCCCCTGACTTCTCAATCCCACCATACTCATCTCACCCTGCCCACAGCACCGCTACTTCCTAACTACCCTTGGCATGTGCACACCAAGAAAGTCACATGACCACAACAGACCCTAGCCACTGAGATTGGACAGAGATTTAACAGAAACTTCAAGAGCATGTACAATGTGCCAAGTACTATGCTTAGTACCTTCATGTGCTTTGTTCTGGGGCCAATGGGCCACAATCTGGGACACACACAACTCGTCAGATGTTATGTTGCTCTGGAAAAGGGCTGTCTCTTTCATCTTCTTCCTTGGCCCATTGGAGCCACCGAAGAAGGGGGTTCCAGGGATACTGGCACATATCATCCTTCTTCTGTTCTTTTCTGCTCCCCTCACCCCTCCTCCTCAGGAGCAGAGGAGAGAGTAGACCTGACTAGGGATGCTGGCATCACAGAAAGCTAAAGTGTCTGCAGAGAGATGTCAGCTTGTGTGTTCAGGGAGCTCAAGAACCAAGGCCTCTCCGCCTTTTCTCAGGGATCCACTCTGGTTGTCAGAGGCAGCGATCGAGTTCTACTTGGTTTACCATTGTGACAACATTTCTCTGCTTTAAACTGTTCAAGCGTCAGGCAAAATATGGTTGCTGACACTTTTTTCATGGCTTCCCGGAAAATTCCATCCTTCTGCAAACGAATAAGTTATTTTGGCTGTCTTTTCAAAATTTTGAATTCTCCACAAAAATAATTGTTTGGTGGGTCCTTGTGATTCGAAGTAACAACAGCACATACCTAACTAAGTTGAAAAGAATATAAAAGAAAAAGAGAGAGTCCAAGAATGGAGAGCACGGGCAGTGATGGGGCTGTCTCCTGTTTAAAAGCAAATGCCTGTGAGAGGGGTAGTCTCTTAAGGCATTTTTATTTTATTTTTTTTAATTTAAATTATTTATTGTGTAAAGTATTACATATGTCTCCTTTTACCCCTTGACCTCTCCCTTCCCACCCTCACCCCCTTCCAGTACACACCCTTAAGGCATTTTTAGTGTTTGCATTTCAGTGTGAATTCTTTTTAGAATTGGGATTAAATAAAACTGTAAAACATTAGTTTCAGGCTTATTTATTGCTGACAATGTAGGTTACTTTGAATAGGACAGCTGATATTTTAATCTTTTGCAAAGTGAGCATCCTTCTAACTTGCTTGGATGTTTTGCAGCGTTTGGAGCCTAATTGCTGCAGAAATGGTGAAGTATAATGACCAACTCTCGTGCATTCTCTGATTTTTGGTCTTGGTTCCTGTGTAGATTGACATCAAAGCCAGTCTGTGAAGATTAATTTCTTCCACTGAGCTGCAGTTAGGAAACAAGATTATGGCATTGGCAGGCAAGGGAACAGCTGTGTGTGGCTTTTTTTAAGTGTCACAAGTTGCTACAGATCATACTTTTTAATGGAAAATCCCCACATTTGAGCCTGTGTTGGGTTTTCTGTGGTATCTGAAAACTTTGCTTGGGAACGAGCTATCTGAATTTTTCTGTGGTCCTCTCAAGTTTCAAAATAATGATACTTTGAAGGTATTTTGCAGGGTTTGCAGCAGTCAAGGGCACACAGTTGTGAAAATCCGGTGCTGTGAGGGCAGACAGAATCCTTGGCAGTCTGCCAACGGATTTGTGTTGTTTGCCGTTTTAAGTCACAGCTCTGGAAATTCTGACAGTGTCAGCAGCTCATTGGTTTGCTAAGTATCTTCCCCTTAGCCTATTTAAAACGCTTCTTGCTGGCTGGTGAAGCTTTAGGAACTTGCAATTTCTTGCTTCCTTGGTTATAATAATTAAGACATATCTATTGAGTTTAAGTCAACTCAAGAAACAAAAACAGATAATCCAAGAAAAGGATGTCTGGAAAGGATGTCTTGGCTTTCTTGCAGCATGATCCGGGCAATAAACACTGGCTTCAAAATCAGTTTCAATCCTTTCCTTTCAAGGTGGCTTTGGGCAAATCGCATGGCCTCTTTGAGCCACGGTTCATCATTTGTGAAATGGAAATACGAATACCTTCCTTGCAGGGTTGTGAAGTTTAGAGATAATATGTGTCCAAAGTGCAAAACTATGACATTAAAAAAAGTCATCCTTCCATTGTTAAAGACTGACTGCTTTTGATAATGCATTATTATAAATAATAGACTAAAGTGTTTGGGCACAGAGATTGTTCAATCCAAAGGTACTGAACTTACCTTTGGTCCTGTCTGCCCTGAACTTCTCAGAATTTCACCTTCTCCTGTAACCATTGGAACATCTCCCTTTGGTTACTGAGTGCAGGGATCTGGGAGAGGGAACAGGAATTATATTAAGGGACAAACCCTGTTTCATTAAAGGTGTAAGTCCACATTCTTTGTATGTCACAAGGAGCTACCCTGCCATGACTTCTGTTCAATGGTGAGGGTAAATTCCATGAAGAAGACCTTTGCTCTTTTTCCTCCCTTACAGAACGAGGACAGTGACACAGTAGCATTCCACAACCTGCTATTTCACGAGTCTGTCTTTTCAAACTGGTCTTCATGTGCCCTGTATATGTATTGCTTTGTCAAACTTTTCTCTTTTTTCTATATATATTTTTTTCCATATCTACTTTGTCTATATCTATGTATTCCCCAACTCATTCCCCCCCCCCACTGGTCCATGATATAAAATTCAAACCTCTAAAACAATTTTTTTCTAGTTAAAGATGGACAGTGAATCTCAAGTATTGCTCTCCATCCTCTCTTAAAATCTTATAAAGCAAGCCAAAAGGGGTCAGCAAATAACTAACAGTCATCAAACCCAGATAAGAAGAGAAGGAGGGAAAATTTGCAGCTGGATAACAGAAGGCATTTCTTCAGCAGAAAGAGTTACAGATCCAAGCAAGATGAATTCTAAGCCCGCAATTAAAGGCAGAACCCCAGAGTTCAGGAATTAGCTGTGTGGACATCCCTAAAATAGTGTTGAAAACAGTGTTGGAAACCAGAGGGTTTGATGAAAGTCTATGTAAGAAGCATCTGGGCCCCAAATATTCCTTCTTCCTTGCCTGACTGAAAGTAAGGCCCACGTGGCAAGCCCATCTACACACAGAGAGCTCTCTGTCTGCCATTTAGTGCTCCAGCCTTAAGTATAGCAGAAAGCAGGTCACTAGACATCTGTGAAAAGCCTTTATCATAAGAGAGAGACCACAATGACCTGCATGCCTGTGTTGCCCTAAACCCCCTCCCCCCTCCCAATCCATATATTGAATTCTAATCCCCAAGATGATGGTATTAGAAGATGGGGCTTTGGGAGGTAATTAAGTCATGAGGGTGGAGCCCTCATGATGGGATTAGCGTCTTTGTAAAAGAGACCCCAGAGAGCTCTTATAACGACAGCCACCTATGAACCAAAAACAATGCTCACTAGACAGCAAATCTGCTGGTTCTTTGATCTTGGAATTCCAACCTCCAAGAGTTGTGAGAAACAAATGTGTGTTGTTTATACAGAACTCAGCCTATGGTACAATAGTCCAAATAGGTTAAGACAAAGACCAAAACATATGGAAGACACAAACTTGGTGACTTTATAGGGAGAACAAAACTAAGGACATTAATATATGCAGGGAAATAAAAGAATATATCACACCATGTGAAAAGGCAACCTTCAGAAATCACAATACAATAACAACAAGCTCAATAGACATATTAAAAGATAAAATTGAGAAAACACATAAAGCAATAGAAAATAGGAATGAAAAGATAATTGGAAATTGAGTCCAGAGTATCCACACATATAAATAACAGGAATGAAAGTAATCATCAGAGAAATAGTTCAGAGTCTTCCAAAAGAGATGAAAATAAATTGACAGATTGAAAGGGACCATTGAGTCCTTGGCACAATGGGTAAAAATGAACCCAGGGAAGGTCATTGTGATGTTTCAGAACACTGAGATGGGAGAAGATTCTGTGAGAATCTTTCAGCAAAAGGAAATTATTTCCTATAGCAACATGCAGCAGAACAGCATAGTTTTCTCAAAATAACACTAGAAATTAAGTTTAGAGTGGAAAAATGCCTTCAAATTTCAGGAAGGAAATACATTTCCATCTTTATATCTATATCCAGATAAGCAATCATTTACATATAAGAATAGATTTAAAATGTTTCGAATCAAGCAAACCATTCATCTGTTTTAAACATATATATATACTAGGAGCCTGTTGCAGGAAGATTCCTGCAAGTGGCCGCTGCTGCCGCCCACCCCGCCCACCTGCCCTGCCCGCACTTTCCCTCTGGCAGCTACCTTGCTTTCCGCTTTTCCCTCTTCCTTCTATGCTGTCTCCAGTCTTCACTCCTCTCTCCCTCAGCGTATGCAAATTAACCATCATCTTTGTTGGGTTAATTTGCATACTAATTCTGATTGGCTGTGGGCGTAGTGAAGGTATGGTCAATTAGCATTTTCCTCTTTTATTAGTATACACACACACACACACACACACACACACACACACACACTAGGGATCTGGAGCATGAAATTAATGCACTGAGAAGGGGTCCCTCAGCCCAGCCTGCCCCCTCTCACATACTGGGCTATGTCCTACTGATAGGGGATGTCCTACTGATGGCTTAGGCCCACTCCCTGTTGGGAGCAGACTTAAGCCACAGTCTGGCCTCCCAAAGGGAGGAGACTGGGCTGATCAGGGGAAGGCACCAGCCCATCACTATTTTTATCAACACAGACTCCAGTCCCTTCACCATGAAAAAACGACAACTTTCTTTAAGCATTTTCAAGATGTGTCTTTCATAGGATATGACATTTCTGTCTTTCTTTTTCTTTTTATACTCACCTGAGGATATGTTTTCATTGATTTTCCCCCCTCCCCTCCAATTCCAGACTTGGCCCCTTCCCAAGCCTAAAACCTCTGTCCCAGGTTTTAGGCTTGGGAAAGGCCTCCCCAGCCCTCGCCTCTCCAATGGCTGGCTGGGAGAGACCTGGGTGCTGAGTAGGTTCCCAGGACCCAGGCATGTATGCAATTAACTGCCATCTTTGTTGGATTACTTTGCATACTCACTCTGATTGGCTGTGGGTGTAGCAGAGGTACAGTCAATTTGCATGTTTCTCTATTATTAGGTAAGATACTGAGTGGCCAGATTATTATGATCTCTGAATGCATAATAAATCTGGCCACTCAGTGATAATCCTATATAATCCTATATAATAAAAAGGTAATATTCAAATAGACCGAACAGCAGAACAACCAACCAACCAATCAAAGGGTAATATGCTAATGATATATTAAGGCTGCTCAACCGCTCTCTGTGACGTGCACTGACCACCAGGGGACAGACAGTCAACTGGTTGACCAGTCACTATGATGTGCACTGACCACCAGGGGGCAGATGCTCTGACCAGTAGGTTAGCTTGCTTCTGGGGTCCAGCCATCAGGACTGAACAAGATGCGCCAGTCACCTTGGAGCCCTCCCGCAGTCCTGACCTCTATCATGCACTAGGGGGGTTTCTCAGCCTGGCTTGTGCCCTCTTGCAATCTGGGACTCTTAGGGAGATGTTGGAGAGACGTTTTCAGCTCCATCCCATAGGCCACTCCTCTTGGAAGGATGTCAGATGCATGGCTCATGCTTGGCAAGTCCTGCTGTGGCAGTACAAGCCTCTTCCAATTGGGACTGATAGGGCACAAGTCCACTGCAGGCACAATAGGGCCAGGATGAGTGGGTGTGGCAGGTCTGGGGGTTTTGGCCCGATCCCTGAAGGCCACCCAGAGGGACCCTCACCGGTGCACGAATTAAATATATACTAGAGGCTTGGTATACAACATTCATGCATTTGGGGGGGGGGGCGGGTCCTTCAGCCTGGCTTGCACCCTCTTGCAGTCTGGGAGCCAGTCGGACATCCTTAGTGCTGCCCCTGAGGCAGGAGAGGCTCCTGCCACTGTCACTGCACTTGCCAGCCATTAGCCAGGCTTCAGGTTGAGCAGTGTTCCCCTGTGGGAGCACACTGACCACCAGGGGGCAGCTCCTGTGTTGAGCATCTACCCCCTGGTGGTCAGTGCACGTCACAGTGACTGGTTGTTCCATGGTTCAGTCAATTTGCATATTACTCTTTTATTATATAGGATAAATTCAGAGAGGAAGAGACAGGAAGAGAGAGATAGAAACATCAAGGATGAGAGAGAATCATTAATTGGCTGCCTTCTGCATGCCCCACACTGGGGATCTAGCCCACAACATGGGCTGTGCCCTGACTATGAATCAATTCATGTCCTCCTGACTCATAGACCAACACTCAACCACTGAGCCATGCCAGTCAGGCTATTTATTCTTTTTAAGGAAGTTTTCTAAGACATGTGAGTAGGAGAGTCAATACAGTGTGAGGCAAAGAGAGTACGGGAAATGATGAGAAAGGAGGAGCAGGGTGACATTTGTGTGGTTCACCTGGAGACCATGGGACCTCATTGGAACAAACTAAACACAAACAAAACCCTAGCACTTATTAACTCCAGGGAAAACAAAAAGTTGTGCAGGAAGAGAAATCTACTTGTCTCAGCAGTGAATGGCATTTATATAGTCTAAATAAGGTAAGCACCAAAATCAAACAATTATAACCTCATTGGAAAGATGAGAAACTGAAAGTGTGTGTGTGTGTGTGTGTGTGTGTGTGTGTGTGTGTGTGAGAGAGAGAGAGAGAGAGAGAGAGAGAGAGGGAGACAGAGACAGAGAGAGACAGAGACAGAGAGAAAGACAGAGACAGACACACACACACAGAAAATGAAATATAATATTTCTAGAGTGAGAAACCAATAAAGCATAATCTGAAAAATCAGGAAGCAACATGTAAACATGTTAGTAGAAATACAAAATTAATTTTAAGAGAAACAGCTTAAAAGAGTTGTAAGTAGTTGTTTCTGGAGAATAGGAGTTATTAGCATGTACAACTAATAAAATAAAAAGAAAAGGAAACAAGCAGCCAAAAGAGAATAATTAATTATAATGCTTTTCAAATAAGTGTTCTTTAAAAAAATAATAAAACTCTTTTCTTAAAAATTAAGTTGCATTTTATTTATGTCACAAATTTCCTTTCCCTGTTAAAAAAAAAATTACTCTCCATAGGAAAAGATATTCCTAGTCCTAAAAATTAACATAAATAAAAACAAATTTAAGAAACTACATACAATGAGCACTAACAGCTTTGCTTTCTTTATTGGGGTATAATTTGCATAAAATAAATGCACGTGTTTAAATTTCATTTCAATTTGCATCCTGTGCAATTTCTACAATACAGACACAGATGTTGGGACATTTCCATCATCCCTAGAAATTCCTTGTGTCTTTTCTCAAGTTTCATCTAAATGAAGTGAAATAGACATAGCACGTAGTCTTCTGTGCCTAGCTTCTTAATGCATTTAAATTTCATCCATGTTGTGTGTATCAATGGTCCATTCCTTTTATTATTAAATGGTATTCCATTGTATTAGCCTATGTAAAAGTTTTTGACAAAACTAGAACAGTTCATTCTTTCTTATTCCTCAAGCCTCTTGTTTGCCAGCTCTTCTTCCTCACCAGCAAACTCTCTCTGTGGTCAATTATCAAAAAGGGAACAAGGATCTGACAGTAGAATGAGATTCTTCTGGGTAACACAGCTCGGTTGCTTAGCAACAAACAGAATAACTGTATTCGTTTAGTGGATTCTGAACAAAAAGGTAATCACCCGAGATAGAGAGGAAACGATGTTATTCCAAGTAAAGTGGAAGAAAATATAAAAACCATGAGAATTGGAAGAACACACATCTAGTAAATAAAAGCATAATGATACCTCCTCTGCTCACACCTTTGAGTCCCATCAAATGTTCTGTTGATGACCAAGGAGTGCATGTTTATATTACATCCCATGGTGCGAGGCACTGCTGTGCAAAATCTTTTAAAAGGCGATACCAGACATAATTTATGACCAAAATAAAGGGAAACATGTTAACCTTTATTAGTAGTAATAATTCAAAGAATCAATTTGAGATGGAGAAAATTTGTTCTATATGCATGTCTTTCCCAAAAATAAGAAAATAATTCCATTAGACATTATTCTTCCACTCCCCATAGTGGGTAACTGCTTTCCATAGTAAAAATGATAACTTATATTTGTTCACCTGATTCTTTAAAAGTTTTTTTTTTTTTAATCACAGTAACTAGTGATTACACATTTATGTAACTTAGGAAGTGTTCACCTGATTCCTGAACCTCAAAAAGAATGGCTCCTATTTGGCGGGCGATGTTGCTAACAGATGTATTTTTAACTTCCCAAAGAGTTTTGCCAACTTGACGCTATTACTTCCTTCTCATTACCTTAGCCTCTCCCCACCCCCCAAATCCGTTCTCCACCTAACACCCCCCCCCCCCCCCCGCCCTTCCCGGTATAATCCTGCAGAAACAGCTCTGCTAAGAATCATGGATTTAATGAGCAGAATATCCCCCAGCCATTTAATGCAAAGTGTTTAATAATCAATCAGAGATCGGTTTCACTTAGTCTTACGGTGCTGAGAGGGAGACAGAAACCCTTCACCATCATTTCTCAGCTGTCCCCGGAGCAGTTTCCCACTTGCCTCCTGACGACAGATTTCTTGGTTTAAATCATGCCCCAAGGGAATGGATATGAAATTCTGGTCGCACAGCTTTCTGTCAATGCCCGGGCATCTGGTAAAAAAGACAGCTTTGCAGTTCCATTTATTTCAGGGGCAAAGATGACTACCAAATAATTGGGTTCATATCCCCCCTCTTCTTCCAATGGCAAGGATGCACTCTCCGTGAACATGCTTAATTCCGGGCTTCAAAGGGAAGGGGATATGGACACACACCTCCCAGCGCCGAGATTTTTTTATTTTCAGTCTAATGACAGATGTCCTGGTCTTCCCCGGCTTTGAATTGTGGAAGACGGCCACTTGCGTTCTGAATTGTATGTGCTGTGAGATCACGTGGAGGCCGAGATAAACAGGAAGGCAGGACCCGCCAAAGAGCTTGCGAAACCAAAACCCATCCCGGGGCCCCACACAATTAGTGAAAATCCCCACGAGTCTGGCTGCCACTGCAGAGCTGAGGTGCCAGGGCTTCTGAGTCACTCAGTGAGAAACCAATAAAGCATAATCTGAAAATGTCTCCCCGTGGTGACATTTCGTGGCTGTGGTTTCTGCTTCGGGGAGATGTCTCAGATAACACAATAGGCTTGATGGAAAGTACGGCTGGGCAGAGGAACAGATTCTGGCTCACAGCGGCCACGTCCACAGCGATCTCCTTAAATTAATTTTCCTGTGGGTGAAAAGCCTGTTTGGCCCAAAAGACTGTGTCCGTGCCTCTACGTTTTTAAATAGACAAAACAAGAGCCGGATTTCAGATCGGTTAATTTTTAACTTGGTGTTCTCGAGGCTCGATAGTGGTGAAACAAAACTAACCAAGGCTTTGGCTCAGAGCAGTGTCCTTTAAGACTCACATCTGGGGACAGCAGTGGCACTAAGACTCCTTTATTGTTCTGGGTTTTATTTTCCTTTTCCTTCTCTGCTGTGAGTTTCTGATGAGAGGGTGAGAAACTAAGAGTGATGAAAAAAAAAAAAAAAAAAAAAAAAAAAAAAGACATCTCTCTGGGCAGTACTAATGAAATGGAAACGTAAAGAAATGGTGCAGCCGAAACCGGTTTGGCTCAGTGGTAGAGCGTCCGTCTGCGGACTGAAAGGTCCCAGGTTCGATTCCGGTCAAGGGCATGTACATTGGTTGCGGGCACATCCCCCGTAGGGGGTGTGCAAGAGGCAGCTGGTCGATGTTTCTCTCTCATCGACGTTTCTAGCTCTCTATCTCTCTCCCTTCCTCCTCTCTGTAGAAATATCAATAAAATATATTTAAAAAAAAAAAAGAAAAAAAAGAAATGGTGCACAGGCAATTTTCCAGCGACATAAGCCACTTAAAGCAGCACTGATGCCATTGTGTTTGTGGGCCCTGCAGATTATAAAGCCACGTTAGCACATATTTGTCAAGCATCTCCCAAGTGTGAGGCACCAGATACACCCATTTGTGGGCCTCAAGAATTTCTAGTAAATGTCTTTTGAACAGTAATTCTCAAAGGACTTCAAGGATCCTCCAGGAAGAGTATTTTTTAGGTGCTGGGCATCTGAGGAAATAAAGGCATAAGGTGTATACAGAGTGGCTCAGGTATGGCCCAAGCTGGTGGACAGGAGGGGGCAGCAAAGCCACCATTTTAGTAGCAGAGTCACTAGGAAGTGTTCCATAATAGTTTTGAGGGTTTAGTGCAAAGCTAGTAGGAGACTGAATGGGCCCATAGATTTACTGTCATAGAATGTCTGGTCTGGAATGAACTTTAGAGATTGTTAATGATGATTATAGAAAGAGGAATTGGGCGTTGGGAAAGCAACTTGGGAGCAGAGCAAATTACAGGAAATAAGCAATGGCATTGGGATGCTGTGGGAGGTAGAAGGTGAGTGTGAGTGCCCAGGGTTGGGGGCTGTACAGCATGCCAGGGAGGGGGACTGCAGAGTGAGGGGTGGGGAAGCTCAGGTCAGGTGTCTCACCCACAGTCTGTGCTCTGGCCCTGACTTTCCTGCTGGAGTGAAAGCCAGAACACTGTAGACCCAACCTGACATACTCGGTGCTTCACCCATAGCCAAGCCTGGCCAGGCATGCTCAGTGTTCCCAAGGCATCTTCTGTGGGCAGTGTCCGAACGATTCCCAGTCCCTTAAGCCATGACCACTCTGGGCATGGGAATCTCCCATTGAAATCGGAGTGAGTCAAGAAGTGGCTTCTCATGCATAGACTGGTTTAGAGCAGAGCTAGGCCAGCAACTCAGATGTTTTAACCTTCCTCCTACCCTGCCACTCAATCTACTGGTCTCATGTCCACAGATCTGCAATGGCTCCTGCCAAAGCCAGGTTCCAAGGACAGATCTGCCTCTGGATTTGCCAGACCAGCCTTGGCATGCTCGAGTGTAGGTTTCTCCACTTCAGCACTGTTGGCATCTGGGGCAGGATTATTCTTCAGTGTGTGTGTGTGGGGGGGGGGAGGGGGGCGCAGAGTAGGAGGGGTTTTCCTGCGTACTGCAGGATGGTCAGCAGCACCCCGCCCTCTACCCACTAGATGCCAGCAGCATTCCTGAAGTTGTGATAGCAAAGAATATCTCCAGGCATTGAAAAAAAAAAAAATCCTGAGAAGACAAAATCACAGCTGGTTGAAAACCACTATTCTAGTGTGTCTATAAATATGGTGGCAGTGCCCCTCTTCCTTTGTGTGATGTGAAGGAGAGTGTGGCAGAAGAAAACCTGAGACTGACATCATGAGCCCAAACTTGGGAAGCTGAGCGATATCGAGGAGAGCAGGGTGTGATAGACAGAGAGCACTGGGCTAGGCGAGTCTGAAGATCAGCTATCTAGCCCTGGCTCTGATAGGTGTTAGCTGTGTGTGGACATGAAGAAATCATTTCGTCTGTTTCTTGCCATTGTGTTCCTTGTGTTGAAGTCACTTTCTTTTTTTAAAAAAAATTTATTTTTCAATTATAGTTGACCTACAATATTTTATTCATTTCAGATGTACAACAGAGTAATTATACATTTTTATACCTTATGAAATAATCAACCCAATAAATCTAGTACATATCTGAAACCATACATAATTATTGCAATACTATTGACTATATTCCCTATGCTATATTTTATACCCCCATTACTGTTTTATAACTATCAATTTGTACTTCTTAATTCACTCATCTTCCCCAAACTCCTCTCATCTGGCAACATCGAAATGTTCTCTGTATCTGTAGTTTGTTTGTTTTTTTATTTTATTTTTTAAGGTTCTGTTTATAAGTGAAATCATATGCTATTTGTCTTTATCTGACTTATTTCACTTATTATAATAACCTCTAGGTATATTCATGTTGTTGCAGATGGCAAGATTTTATTCATTTTTATGGCTGAGTCACAATCCATTGTATATATGTTCCAGTTCCTCTTTACCCATTTACTTATTGGTAGACCCTTAGGTTGTTTCCATATCTTGACTATTGTAAATAATGCTGCAATGTACATATGGATGCATATGTCTTTTCAAATTAGTGTTTAAGGTTTCTTCAGAGTGTAATTGCTGGATCATTCTTTGTCTTTCGCTATAGCCTTTGTTTTAAGTCTATTTAGTGTGATATAAATATTACTAACCCAGATTTTATTTTTTTGTTTGCTTGTTTCCATTTTCATAAAATATTTTTTTCAGTCTGAGTGATTTTCAATCTCAAGTGAGTCTCTTATAGATAACATATGTAAGAGTCTTGCTTTCTTATTCATTTAGTCACCCTATGTCTTTTGATTGGAGTATTTCATCCATTTACATTTAAAGTAATTGTTGATAGATATGTAGTTATTGGCATTTTATTATTCATAGTTTTTACTTTTATTTTTGCTTCTTTTTTAAAAAGTTCCTTTATCGTTTCTTGTAATACTGGCTTGATGGTGATAAACTCCTTTAGATTTTTTGAGAGGAGGGGTTTGGGAAGTTCTTTACCTGTCTTTCAATTCTAAATGATAGTTTTGCTGGATGGAGTAATCTTGGTTGTAGGTTCTTGCTTTCCATCACTTTGAATATTTTGTGCCATTCTCTTTTGGCCTGTAAAGTTTCTGTTGATAAATCAGCTGAAACTCCTGTGGAGATTCCCTTGTTGGTAGCTAATTACTCTTCTCTTGATGCTTTTAAGGTTCTCTTTTTGTCATTAACCATTGGCATTTTAATTATGATGCATCTCTGTGTGGGCCTCTGGATTCATCTTGCTTGGAACTTTCTGTGTTTCCTAGACTTGAATATCTATTTCCTTTGCCAGGTTAGGAAAGTTTTTCATCATTTTTTCCCCCAATAATTTCAAAATAGGTTTTCAATCATTTGCTCTCTCTTTTATCCTTTTGGTACTCCTATGATGTGATCAGAATAGCAAAAAGAAAAAAGAATCTAAATTTTTTTTTTAAGGGGCTTAGTTAGGGGCTTCTAGAACAACATGTTGATATGCTTGATGTTGTTCCAGAGGCCCCTTAAACTAGCATAATTTTTTTTTTTTTGGATTGTTTTTTCATTTTGCTATTCTAACTGGGTGTTTTCTGCTACCTTATCTTCCATAGTGATTTGATATTCTATTTCACCTAATTTACTGTTGATTTTTTCTAATATATTCTTTATTTCAGTTACTGTATTCTTCTTTTCTGACTGGTTCTTTTTTATGTATTCTATCTCCATTTTTAACTCTCCTATATCTTTATAAAATTTCTCACTGAACTCATTGAGCATCATTATATCCAGTGTTTTGAATTCTGCATCTGGTAGATTGTCTATCTCCATTTCATTTAGTTCTTTTTGGAGTTTAATTTTGTTATTTCATTTGGGACATATTCCTTTGTCTCCTCATTTTGGCTGCTTCCCTGTGTTTATTTCTATGTATCAGGTAGATTTGATACATCTCCCACCCTTGGTAGAGTGGCCCTATACAGTAGGGTCCTGGAGGGTCCAGTGGCACAGTCTCCTTGGTCACCTGAGCTGGGTGCTCTAGGTGTGTCCTTTGTGTGGGTGGTATGTGCCCTCTTATTGCAGTTGAGCCTTTTTGAAATAGCCATGTAAGGACTGACCCTCAGAGAAGCTATTGTTTAGGGGCTGACCCTGTTACAGAAAACCGGACAAGAACCAAGCAATACTTAGAGAGATGGAGTTACATTTATTATGCATGAGTCCAGAGGAAAATGTCTCTCAAATTCTGGGCCCCAACATGAAGGAATTTTCCTTGTTTATATGTTTTTACCTTCTTTGTCTCCTAAATATGGGGTGTTATGCGCCCCTTTTGTAAAATCTTAAAGAGCCCCTATGTGCTGGGGCCTTGAGAATTCAACCAAAGGCTTGGCCTGGTGCCAGCACTGATAATTTTGTCCGGGGAAGATTTAATCGCCTCTCTGAAGTGGGAGTAGTCTTATTTTCCTTATTATTTAAGCAAACAAGCATTTACAGAAGCCAAATGGCAGGGTTAAAATTTCAAACAGCAATTTTTTTTATAAGATGGATATTTCAACCCTATGGAACAGGGTTATTTTAGCAGGGCTCTGATGCTTGCAGAGTCTGCCCTTTTGGTATGTCATTTGTGGAGGTAGTTGGGTAGTGTGATCTGAACCTGGTTATTGGGTGTGTTGGTTCTGGGCCTCTTGGGAGGGACACTGGTATAGGCTAAAGTTCTTTGCTGCTTGTACTTGGCTTGCAACCACTTGGTATGAGCTACAAAGTGATCTGGAGATGTTTTCCACTTGTGCTGGGCTCAGATTTCTGGGAGAGCTTAAGCTTTGAAATGAGGCTGGCTTCTGCTAGTGCCAGGCCTGGGGTTGCTTAGCAAGAGGTATGAGGCACACCCAGGGCAGATGTTGCTTATTTTGGGTTTGTAAACCTTTGAGAGATGTTAGAAAAGTACACAGCATGAGCCAAGACAGGCTGTTTGTATGGAAAGCCACCAGAAGTGACCTGAGTGAGCCCATAAGTTGGGTAAGGTATGGTCTAAGGGAATCACCAGGGTGAGGCAAATGGTGTTAGCAAGGTTGATGGAGATGCAGATAAAGCATCTGTCTGCACCTGCAGGGAGAGGGCTCAGAAAAGGAATGATGGCATCATAGCATCTATCAGCACTTCTGTCTGGGAGAAAGCTGCCCCTCCAGGCCTCTCCCTCAAGTCAGACAATTCAGTTCCTCCCTGTGTGTCCCTGGTGCCTTTTGAGCTGCTGCCCCAGTGCTGGAGTGCAGAGCAAATAAGTCCATCAGGGAGTAAGTGTGTGGTGGAGCCCTTTAGGAGGAATACCTTGGACTTTAACAGCCTTCTCTATCTCACTCAGCTATAATCTAACCTGGTTATTACAGCCAGAAGTTATGGAGACTTCTCTTCTCAGCACTGGAACCCTGAGCTGGGAATTCTATTCTGGAATTGGGACCTCTTGCTCCTCAGAAAGAACCTTTGAAGCTGAGATATCCCTCCCAATTTATATATATATATATATATATATATATATATATATATATATATATATATATTTTTTTTTACAGAGAGGAAGAGAGAGGAATAGAGAGTTAGAAACATTGATGAGAGAGAAACATTGATCAGCTGCCTCCTGCACACCCCTCACTGGGGATGTGCCCGCAACCAAGGTATATGCCCTTGACCAGAATCGAACCCGGGACCCTTCACTTCTCAGGCTGATGCTCTATCCACTGAGCCAAACCGGTTTTGGTTCCTCCCAATTTTTAATCACCACACGAGAGTGTGGGGCCAGCCTATTCCATATCTCCCCCCACCCCCTCATCTCAGCATGACTTCTTCTGTATATCCTTTGTTCTAGGACTTCTGTTCAGCTAGACTTCTGGTGGTCCTCAAGGGTGGCTTCTCTACAGTTTAGTTGTAATTTTGATGTGGCTGCAGGAGAAGGCAAGCACAGCATTTACATATTCTGCCTTCTTGACCAGATAAGGTAGCTTCTAACTTTCATACTTTCAAGTTTATTACTCAGGGTATTTAAAAGAAACTGACCTAATAAGATCTTAAGATCTCTCTCTCTCTCTCTCTCTCTCTCTCTCTCTCTCTCTCTCATTTTTTATATATTCAATATTTATTTTTTCATATAGATAGAGATAGAGATGAGGAGATTTATTATGAGGAATTGGCTTACATGGAGGCTAAAAAGTTCCACATCTGCTGTTTGCTGATGGAGACATTATAGAAAGCTCGTGGTGAGATTCAGTCCAAGTTGGAAGGCCTGAGAACCAGGAGTGCCAGTGTCCCTGGGCAGAAGAAGATGGATGTCTCAGCTCAAGCAAGAGGACAAAGTAGCCCTTCCTCCACCTTTTGTTCTCTTCAGGCCCTCCGTTGTTGAGAGATGCCCACCTGCATGAGGACCATCTTCTTAACACAGACCACCAACTGAAATGCCTATCTCTGCTAGAGACAAGTCTCACAGATTCTCCCCAGAAATATTGTTTTACCAGCTCTCTGGTTGTCTCTGAGCCCAGTTAAATTGACACATAAACTTAACCATCATAACATTCTATTATTACGTGTCAATAGCCTCGGGATGCAGCTTTCTGCCTCCAAGTTTCCCTGGAATTTTCATTCACATTTCAGAGCGCAGACTGGAGTCAAAGACAAGCATAAAAGCAGATGAGGGTAGAGAGCCAGTGAGAGGTGCTGTGGGAAGGTGTTTCCTGCTCTTTCTACCTTGTCCCTCTTCTTCTTCATCCCCTTTTCTTCCCTTTCATGCCTAAAGTAGGAAGGCAGTTAGCCAGGAGAGCAGAGGAAAAGAGAGACTATGACATTTCATAGAGGGCCGGTGTGATTTTGATGTTTTGTATAGTCAGTGTGATTGAAATATCCAAAAATTTCACCCAACACAGCAGGACACACACACACACACACACACACACACACACACACACACACGCGCGCGCGCGCAGTAATTGGTCCACTATGCCAAAGATTCCGTTTTTTCAGTGTCTGTTGGGGAAGCGACAGTATTTCACTCAGCAACATTCTATCATGAGATTATGGGAGAGGAATGTCATTACAGGCATTTCCTCTTTCCTGTAAAAATTTAATTCCAATAGAAATAGTTCTGTATCTGATAGGGACAAAAAGACAGAGGCAAATTACTTCACCAATAAAAATAGCCTAATATGTAGGCATAGGTATATTTCAAATACAATTACTAAAAATTAAACCAGTGAAGTCGTGCTTTGAGTATGGTCATTTGTAGAACGAAGGACCTCATTTATTTCCCCTTTTCTAAGGAGAGGCAGCCTGGGCTGCTTTGATCCAAGCGCAGCCTGCGGAACTAGCAATGTTTGCAGAAGCGATTAGCTGAGAACGAAGGGCAACATCTGATCATGGGGAGGGGTAGTGAGTGGGCTCAGAGCCAGTGAACCTTGATCTGTTTTGCACACCTACCTATAATTTATAAATCAGCCATACTGATCCTGGCAAGAGGAAGTCTACAAATGAAGTGATGCATTTGTTATTTTTGGAAATGCTTTCATTTAGGGGTGGGGAGGAGTAGAGCAGACACTGACTGGAAATAAGCTAAGCTGCAGAAGGCATGTGTGTCCAGCACCGTGATGAGGGGAGGAGCCCAGAGCCTTCCCTAACTGCCGGTGTTATTGAGAAGGCATCTCTCTCCCTTTCCAGTAGGGTAGAATCCTAACTAGACTTTTGACCTATTTGATAACAGGGCATACCATTGCAACATAGTTATAGAAATTCTTACATACCTTCAAATAGCAAACACTTCTGGCTTTGAAGCAAAGGATGAATATAGGTCCTCCGTTACCCACTTAAAAGAAAGCACCTAGAGAAAAGAATATTAATTTACCAACTGAAGGCATTCTTATTAAAACCATGTATGTTATGCTTGTATAGAAAGTATTTAGCACTCTGTTCTAAATGTTGACCATCTCAACACTCCCCAGGAAGATGAGTGTGACAACCACCCATCCATTAAAAAACTTTTAACCCATCATCTACCTCATGCTAGATTTTTACCTTTCTTGCTGTCTTCCCATATTCCCGTTATTTGCAACATCCTATTTTTCAAAACCCAGCTCCTTCACTCGTCGACTGTGTGACCACGGGAAGTTCTTAGACCTCTCTGAGCTTTCATAAAATGAGGTAATAATCCCTACTTCAGATATAGTACACCCCACACAAGCAATGCATCCAATATCCCATTTTCCTTTGCTCCCACATCTCTTCCATTCCTGGTCTGTGCTATATCTCTTTACTGAACAACTTCTCTAACTTCCAGTGCATTGTTTAACTTCTGTGTCTCACCTCAAGAGGAAAGGAAAAAAGAAAAAGATAAGAATAATCATGTGAACGGCTGACAACTCAACACTCTCCAGGGACATTTCTGAATGGGAATCATGTCCGTGGTGAAGTCTACAATCCATTAGATGACAGCTTTCCACATTTAAATGGCAACTATTTCTACCTCACTACACAAAAGAATGGGGGCATAAAAATGTGGAGATCTAGAGTGACTTTTCTCTCATTGTTGCTTCTGTGTAATTTCATCCACAAGAAAAAAAGAAATAGATAAAAGTCTTTATCATCTCAAAATTTTAACATTTTCTTGTCTTTTTCTCCCTGGTAATTTTAAAAGCTTAAATAATACAGGTAGAGATAAGGCAGGATGGAAATACTTTTAAAGTAAATTTAATCTGAGATAAAACTCCTGCCTTTTTGCCCTATAGAGGGAATAGTTTCATAATTAATAATTTTTAGTATGCCTAAAAATTAAGACTGGGTCAGTGATAGATTTTTCCTTTTAGTATATGTTATTTTGTGTTTCCATTTTATGTTATTTATGTATTTGATTTCTAGGTGCTATGGTATTTCATTGTTTTCAATATGTCCTCTTAAAAATGAAAGTATAAAGTTATATAATCTGTAGATGAATTACTTTCTACTTATGACATTGAAGGAATAAACCATCAGGGAAATATTATTACACATAACTATACAAATATATTTTAATGTACATATCAAAACATATATATAAAATTAGGAGGCAAATAGCTATTGAGGAGAAAGAAACTTCAAATATGTGAGAATCAAAAGTTAGAGAATACTCACAAGTCAAAAAGACACAAATGAACAAAGAAATATAAGAAAATGAGTCAAAGACATGAATGGACATTTCTTAATAAAAGAAAATGGGAGTACCGTATGTACAACTTTAGAAACATAAATTAGTACTGTGAGACTGTTCAGCTACTTTAATTGGCAGAATGGTTTCTTTTTTCAATTGTCAATTTACTGTTGTAAAACTGTGGAAAACAGGAATTTTCATGCACACTGCTATGGGAATGATATTAATTTCCTCTAACTCATAATTCCTCATCTAATAATTTAACTCAAAGAAATAGTTGCAAATACTTAGCTGCAGTGATATTTATTACAGTGTTCTTTAGAATAATTGGGAAATATAAACCACTTAATGTTAACCAATGGTCTTTGGCTCCAATTAAACACCAACAGGAATCCCCAAATTGGGGTGCGGTGAAGAAGAGAGCTTTGTTCAGTGCAAAACAGCTCAATTGTGATACAGCAGGCCTCCGAACACATCGCAGCTGCTGTGGAACAGCTCAATTGTGATAGAGCCTGAAACAGAAGGGCTGTGGAAGGGCCCTGGGGCCAACCCCCTCTCTGAGGAGACAGTTTTGTTCTGCTCCTGGATGGTCTCTGAGCTTTCATAAAATTCATTCCAGTCTGGCTTTCACTGCACTGGGTGAGAGGACATCTGTGTCAGCTCAGCTAGGGATCAGATCAGCTTGGGAGGCAGCCTTCAGGGGAAACAGTGCTCTCAGAGTGAGAGGGGAACTGGCTTATATGGACAGGAGTCAGGGGCCTTGGTCCCTGTTTGGTTTATTCTCATGCAAATGAGGATTCAAATCCTGACAGTTTGATGGATCAGAAAGGCACTGTCCAGATTGGTCAGAATAGAGCTACTCTGATTAGGCAGGGCTATGCAGTTCCAATTGGATAGGGAAAGCCTCAGTCTTATTGGTTGAAATAGGATTCCAGGAACATCTTTATAAGGGCTGGCTCAGAAGGTAGAAACAGTGCAGGCAGGCAATTCAGTGCAGAGGCCCTTGGGCAAAGGCCCTTGTGCAGAAATGGCTGCTAGTCTCTTTTGTTTTGTTTGTTTGTTTGTTTAATTTGACCCAGTTAGCCACCAGGAGCCCTTCTTAGTAGGTGTCTTTCTCTCACCAGGGTTCACAATAATCAACAAAGAATGAACTGACTGATTTGTATTTATACAAGGAAAACTATGCACCCATTAAAATGACATTATAGATTGTCTTAGTCAGTGCTTTTCAGCTGAAATCCCTTAAATACATAAAGTAAATTAAAAATCTAAGAGAGTCAAAACAAGCAAACTCATGAACACCTAAGGAAAAGAATTCAACTAGATCACATGGGAGCTGGAAGTGGAAATGAGGTACCATTGTCTACTCACTTTTCACCATTGAGACCCTGTCTCTCTATAGGGCTACTCTATTCTGCTTTTATGTGTAGGTTGTTCACTTGGTCTCCTCATAATAATTCTGCTCTCTCCTAGCTTCCCTTTGAAGATAGCATATTGTTATTATTATTTTTAATTATTTCTCTTAGAAAGGAAGAGAAGGAGGGAGAGAAAAAAATATTGATGTGAGAGTGAACATTTGATCAGTTGCCTCCTGCATGCACCCCAACTAGGGATCAAATCCACAACCTGGATATGTGCCCTGACCAGGAATTGAACCCATGACCTTTCAGTGTATGGGACAATGCTTCAATCAACTGAGCCACACCAGTCAGATGGCAGGTAGCATATTCTTTTGATTTCACCAGTACTAGCAGACTTTATAAAAATCTTCATCAAGGTCTGACTGACAGTCTTTCATGGCCCAATTTCAATTTGCTGGGAGAGAAAATCTGATTGCCCTGATCAGGAGTGTGTGCGTGCATGTGTGCATGCATGCGTGTGCGTATATGTGTGTGGGTGTGTGTGTATGATGTGGGGTGGGCAGACATTGGCAGTGGAGTGAGTCAAGAAGTGCTATGAGGTGTGATACCATGGCACCTAAGGTCACCTCTCCCAGTTCTACACTATGGGGAAAGGTTATATTTGCTATATCTATTATGTAGAAGAATATTTATAGCATAAAAAATTCACACTGTACTGATTTTGAAAAAATATGGCACTAAATATTTATCCTAATTTTGAAATATAAATATGTACAGAAAACTTACTAGAAGAATCTTTCATAGAGGAACTATGGAATATTTTTATTTTCCTTTTTAAGATTTCTGTTTTCTAAATTTTCTGTAATAAACTAATATGATGTAAGTAAAAGAAAAAATACATTTTAATAAACAAAAATAAGGACACAAGTTTTAAATGAAAAAAAAAGTTTAAGATCCTAAATTAACCCTATGAAAATATAATTAGCTATATTAATGGACACTATTTAAAACCTGGAAGGCAACAATATCATGGTGAGTATCTCAAGCAAGAAGTTCTTTTGTCCTAAAACTCATCATTACTACTTTGGTGGATATGGGCAGAGAATATTTAAGAATATATTTAATCTATAGGAAAATTGTCAATACCAGTGTTTTTTTTTGTTTTGTTTTGTTTTGTGTTTTGTTTTTTTAAGAGTAGTTTTAAGTTCAGAGAAAAATTGAGAGAAGGTACAAAAAGTTCCCATATACCATCTGGCCCCACACATGCACACTCTTCTCCATTACCAACATCTCCCACCAGATAGTACATTTGTTCAACTGATGAACCTGCATTGACACATCATCATTCCCTAAAGTCCATAGTTTACCTTAACTGTCACTCTTGGTGTACATTCTGTGGGTTTGGCTGAATGTATAATGACATGTATTCTTCATCATAGTATCATACAAGAGTAGTTTTATACTCTTGCTCCACCTACTCATTTTTCCCTGCCCCCCTACCCAGCCAACCCCAATTCCTGGCAACCACTGATCTTTTCATTGTTTCCTAAGTTTTGCCTTTTCAGAATATCATATAATTGGAATCCTACAGATTATAGCCTTTTAAGATTGGCTTTTTTAATTAGTAAGCTTTCTCCATGTCTTTTCATGGCAAGGTGGCTCATTTCTTTTTAGCACTGAATAATATTCCCTTGTTTGGATGGACCACAGTTTATTTATCTATTCATCTACTGAAGGACAGTTGACTGCTTCCAAGTTTTGGCAATTATGAATAAAGCTGCTATAAACATCTGTGTGTAAGTTTTTGTGTGGACATTGCTTTCAAGCCATTTGGGTAAATACTAAGGAGTGGGATTGCCTGATTGAATGATAATGTTCAGTTTTATAGGAAGCTGCCAAACTGTCTTTCATTTTGCATTTTGCATTTTCTTTCTGGTACGTTTTCAGAACTTTTATATACCTACTAGAAGCCTGGTACATGAAATTTGTGCACTCTGGAGGGCGGGAGTGTCCCTCAGCCCAGATTGCAAGAGGGCACAGACCAGGTGAGGGACCTCATGTCATAAAGGTGCATGATCAGGGCTGGGGAGGGACACGGGAGGTTGGCCAACTGGAGAGAGACCACAGGAGGGATCCAGGGCATAAATTGCTTGCTGGTGGTCAGTGCACATCATAGCGAGCAGTTGAGTGACTTTAGCATATTATTAGCATATTACACTTTGATTGGTTGAATGGATGACCAAACAACCAGATACTTAGCATATGAGGCTTTTATTATATAGGATTAAAGTGACTAGACAAGAAAACACCAAGAAAAGGGCTAATTCTAAAAGAGGAGAATTTTAAAGTGTTCTAGTAGTTGGGACAAGACTCTTTCTCTTGGGAACTAATTATATCATTGTTGAAAAACACACTTTTCTCTCCAACTCCCTCACTTGTCCCTTTGTTCTCAAGCCTATGACTGCCCATACTACCCTGAAGATCAGCTTTGTAAGAGCTCCCAACACACATTTCACAGTTCGACAGCAAGAATGGCCTTACTTTATAAGAATGTTTACCTCAAAATGAATTTTTTAGAGATGCCAAAAGCTCCTACTTGCACCCCATTCTTCCTAGAAAATGAATATCTGGTTAAAGATTCACTTCTCTGGGGTAAGGCCATATCCAGAAGGTAGCATTTAAAATGCAAGCATCCCTGGAAGGGGAATGCATTTAACCATAAACACTTCAGTATGAAAACTTTTATCAGGATATACCATCTAGTCCCCTTCCAGAGCCCCAAGGAAGGAGGAAGGAGAGAGGCTGGTTGGCCTTTGAAAGAACAGAGTCAGAGATTTGAATGGTTGCCAGGTCACCTCTCTGGAAGAAACAGCTGGGATCTGCAGGAAGGCACTAGACACTTGGCAGGAAACTACACTGGGCAAGAGCCTGGGGAGTCAAGGTTCAGAGGCCAAATAGCAAAGCATTGACTTAACTTGGGGCTGGTCCTGGCTGTTCCCAAGAAGTGCCCCTCACCTTCGCGGTTAATCTCTGGAGTTTCTGCCCACCTCACTCGGTACAAATCCAGGTCACCTATAAATCTGGAGCACTGTCCTCACCGTGGGTGCCGTGGGGTGGGTTTGGGAGGGATCACCCTGGGGATCCTTGGCTTTCACTGCGGTGTCCCCGGCACAGGGCCAGTAGTTCCTGCCAAGAGTCGTAAATCAGCAGTTTTAACCAGTTGCTACCAAGGTAGGGTCCGCAGTTATTTTTCCTGTATGCAGTGCCTTTAGCACCCAGCTGGGCTCTCAGCTAATTAGGCTCCGAGAAGCCAGGGAAAGGCAGTTAATGACTGTATTTGCTGAAATGCACCACTAGAACACACTGCTCGGATTTGCAACTGACATTTCATGTTTTAATATATCTTTTTAAAATGTATCATTATTGTTGGAAGTATTACAGATGTTTCCCCTTTTAACCCCCTCCTCCCAGACCCTCTTTCCCCCCAGACCTTCACCCTACTTTTGTCTGTTTCCGTGGGCTATGCATACATACATATTCATGTTTCAAACTTTTGCTGCCTAGTTTAAACCTATAGTACTTAAAATCTATTCCTTCTCTTGTGGAACATTTAGTGCTTTTGTGTGTGTGGCAGTTTTTAAGTATTAGTTTTTAAAATCAGTACTTTTTAATGGAAACAACATGACCAAAAACCTGTCACAGAATTTTGAGACCCCTTAAAATAACCAAGTTTAATGAGAAATAAAATAAAATGTATTCCTTCTCACTTAACCTGTATTTGCAGTGAGTATATTGCATAACATATTAGGCGTAATGAGCATGCAAAGATGCTTGCATCCATTAGGAATGATTCACCGAATGTAGAATCAATTCATCATTGTGAGACAGTTTATAAAAAACTCTCACTAAGAGGGATGCGAATGGAAGTGGTGGAGGGGGTGTGGGGTAGGAAGTGCAGGGAGGTATCCCAGGGAACCCCAGGAAGCATCATGGAGGTATCATTTTAGTGGGCGCCTGAAGATGGAGAGAATTCTCAGAGACATAGAGAAAAAGAAGATGCCTGGAGGCTGGAATGGTACAGGCACAGGCAAGGAGCAGAGAGGTCTAATGTGATGCTGGTAGTGTTAATGGTCTGTCTGCGGAGTAGGTCTGCGGGAGGTGGCAGGAAGTCCATTCTGAAAAGTAGGCAGTAGAGGTTATAAAGTATAATTAGCAAAAGGCTGAGGAGGTTGGCATTTATTCGGCAGGCAAGGAGAAGCCAGAAGCTAAAAGCAGCTCCAGCCATATTTCTGCTGTTATGTCGAACCTGGTTCACATTTCAGCTCAGTTAGATGATCCAAATCTGTGAAGATCTTTGTTTCCAAAGACTCAATCATGGAATTACTTATGAATTTCCCCCAAAGGGATTCTTGTAAGTCTTCAGAGAAGCTTGAGATGATCCCGAGACTGTCCAGTTTATCTTCTATTGGGAAAGTCGTTTTCTTACAGAGTTCAGCTTCCATATTGCTTAGCAATACATACTGCACTTAGTAAAGTATAAAGAAAAGCAAGAGAACAGACAACAAAAAGTCAGGATAGTGGTTATATCTAGGGTGGAAGAAGAGAGGGAGTCTGACATTTGGGGGGATTACAGGGATTCTTATAATACAAATAATTATCTTCTTATTCTAGGTGTGGGCATACAGGTATTTATTATTTTTAACTGTCTATATACTGTATGTTTCTATACTCTCCATCATAACTTGCTTAAAAAAACTTATTTTCTTTATTGATTAAGGTATTGCATATGTGTCCTTATCCCCCCATTGGTTAGGCTTATATGCATGCATACAAGTCCTTTGGTTGATCTCTCCCCTTATCCCCCACCTTCCCTCTGAGGTTTGATGGTCTGATCGATGCTTCTCTGTCTCTGGATCTATTTTTTTTTTTTTAAATCAGTTTATGTTGTTCATTATATTCCACAATGAGTGAGATCGATATTTGTCTTTCTCACTGGCTTATTTCACTTAGCATAATGCTCTCCAGTTCCATCCATGCTGTTGCAAATGGTAAGAATTTTTTTTTTTTTTTTTTTTTTTTTTTTTACCACAGCATAGTATTCCATTGTGTATCAGGGGTCTTCAAACTACGGCCCGCGGGCCACATGCAGCCCCCAGGGGAGTCTGATCCTGCCTGCCAGGTTTTTTGGGCAGTGAGCGCAGCCAAGGTGTTACAGTAGGGATTAGTAGTTCATATAGTCCGGCCCTCCAGCTCTCTGAGGGACCGTGATCTGGCCCCCACTTTAAAAAGTTTGAGGACCCCATATACCACAGTATTTTAATCCACTCATCAGCTGATGGACACTTAGGCTGCTTCCAAATCTTAGCTATGGTAAATTGTGCTTCTATGAACATACAGGTGTATATATCCTTTCTGATTGGTGCTTCTAGTTTCTTGGGATATATTCCTAGAAATGGGAGTTTCATTTTTAGTTTATTGAGGAAACACCATACTGTTTTCCACAGTGGCTGCACCAGTCTGCATTCCCACCAGCAGTGCATGAGGGTTTCTTTTTCTCTGCATCCTCTCCAGCATTTGTCATTTGTTGATTTGTTGATGATAGCCATTCTGACAGGTGTGAGATGCTACCGCATTGTCATTGTTGTTTTGATTTGCATCTCTCAGATGACTAGTGACTTTGAGTATGTTTTCATATGTCTCTTGGCCTTCCTTAAAAAAAATACACACACACACACAAAAACAGAAACTTTTTAAGCATTAAGTCTTCTTTATAAGAAGGATTTTTACCCCCCTCCAAACATTAAGTTTGTTATGTGAACAAACTGAGGAGAAACTGAGAGCAATCTTGAATAATTGCAAGTAATTTGAGAAATCTCAGTGTGGTTCTCTAAGAATGAGGCTGTGATTAGAAACTTGAAAATATTAGGATGGTCACTGCAGGAAATGATATAAGGAGCTAACCAGAGATGAAGATAAGGATTGCTAAGCAGCATTAAGTATCTAGTGGTTTGGGGACAAAATTATGAAAACCAAGTAGACACTTTTTACATTAACATTTGCAATATAGATGTCATCACTAGTAGACGTTACCCCTCATAAGCTGTAATAAAAACATATATTCAACATCAGAGGATTAGGAGAGGATCACTGCACTCACCTTATTAATCAGCCAATTTAAAAGAGATAAAAGTCTAAGAGGAGTTATTGGGGCATCTTTTCCTTTAGGATACATTTGGCTGCAAGTATCAAGAAATCCAAATAACAGCCAACTGTTAAAGAGGGACTAACTTTTCTCACATAAAAATCAGCCGAACGGTTGGTAATTATAGGCTTTGGTTGGTAGTGGGGTCTCTGCAATTCTCTTGGACTTCCCCTCCTGACATCATGTCTTTAAGGCAGGGACACTGAGGAAGGGGAGAGAACCCAACTGGTCAGGTCTATCTCTTTATAAGGGAGGCAAACACATACAGAATCACCTGCAATAAACGTCCACATTTGTTTTATTGATGAGGGCCCGCTCCCCAAGGCACCCCGCTACAGTGGGGCATGAGATCCTGGGTGCAGAGCCCTCTAGTATCAGTGACAGAAGGCAGGAAGAAACAAGGCAGTTAGAGAAGGGCTTTGGTTGATGTTCTATTTAAACAATTTAACAGTGTCAGCCCTAGGGATCTACAGAAATTTCAGGAAATCAGGCAAGCTGTAGAAAGACAACATTCCAATATCCTTACAACCAAGGCCAGTAAGAGACATTATCAGTGCAATTCAGTGCCAGGTGCTTCTGGCCAATCCAGGGAGGGCCGAGTGGAACAGAGGGTCAGTGGCAGACTTTGGGGGGAATAGGGGAAATACTGGAGAAAGGCCAACTTCTAAACCAGTAATTTTGAGGGTCCCTCTGTGTGAGACTGAGGAAATGTTAGGATTAAGACTCAGTCCTTTGGAGACTGAAGGTTGATCAGAGGAACTCAGTGAGGAGTGGCCTCAGGGCACTGCTGACAATCTCAACCTTGTTCTTCTTTAAGTATATGCCCTCAGGAGGGGGAAAGAGAAGCCATTCAAGTTAGATGCTTCACCCTTATCAGGACCTTTCAGTTACTGCCTTCCTAAGAGAATTTGGAAGGCAGTAACTAAAAGTATTTAAAAGAATTTGCACAATGGTGCTGGAAGGAGACTTGATTTGGGATGATGAACAGATAGTATAGTATACAGATGATGTATCCCTGGAATCTATATAATTTTACTAACTAATGTCACCCTCCATAAATTAAATTAAAAAAAATAAATAAATAAAAATAAAAGAATTTGCATCAAAATTTCCTAAACACAAGAAGAATGGGCATTCATAAACAATTATTAACCCTTCTGAGTTTTGGTAGAATGCCCTACGGTTAACTGGGATCACTGCACTCTATTAGGCAGCATGGGCTAGGTGATACCATGATAATAGAGCGTACACCAACTCTTAGTGGTTTAAAACAGCAAAGATTTCTCTGTGGCCAGTACAGGTTTCCCAATGTGCTCTGCTGAGGAACCCAGGTCCCCAGTGGGCCAGAGGCAACGTGGAGACTCTCATATCAACCCTTCAAACTACCTGACTGGAGCTCCACACCACTTCATTCACATTTCACTGGCCAAACCAAGTCAAAGGGTTAAGACTGCAAACACCTTTTGGATAATGCATTCTGTACCCGACTCCAGGAAAGGGACACTCTACACTTGCAAACTGAGAAGAACAGCACTAGGGCAAAGAAAGGGGTAAGGGTTACCACCAGACCAGAGCCACATACTTCATTCACAGTTTTATTATTTATTTATTTATTTATTTATTTATTTACTTATTTATTTATAAAAATAAAATTCCTATAACATTTACATTTTAACATTTTAAAGCATACAATTCAGTGATGTTTAGCATGAAACTGTGCAACCCTCAGCGCCAGTTCTACATTTCCATTAACATCCCCCGCCCCTCAAAAAATCCTATAGTGTTAAGTAGTCATTCCCCATTCCCAATTCATCGCAGTCATTGGCAACCACTATCTATTCTGTCTCTATGGATTTGCCTTTCTTGGACATGGCATATAAAGAATCATACAATATATGAAAGAAGTCAGAACACTTAGTATGATGTGTTCAAAGTCCACCACATTGTTACATGTATCAATACTTGATTCCTTTAGGTCTAGTAATAATTAATGTCGTTTTCTAATACTTTTTTTAAATCGAATTTATTTAAACAATACAACAAAATTTAATCAACAGTATAGTTGCTGTTGTTTTCTACTACTTGTGCCCAACGCTCAGGAAGCATTTTAATCCCTCTGTTGTAAAATTCTTGTGATTTTGATGCAAAAAATTCGGTCAATGCATTTTTGAGGCATTCTTCATTATTAAATTTTTTTCCAAGAAGAAAGTTTTGCAAAGAACGAAACAAATGGTAATCGGAAGGGGCAATATCAGGAGAATATGCAGGTTGAGGGAGAACTTCCCATTCCAACTGGCGCAGTTTTTCAGCAGTGATTCTTGCAGTATGCGGTCGTGCGTTATCGTGGTGAAGAATTACGCCTTTCCGATTAATCAGCGCGGGTTCTTTTTCTCTTAAAGCTTGGGCTAACCTTTCCAATTGGGCACTATACACTGCACTTGTAATGGTTTGGTTAGATGGTAAAAGTTCATAATGAAGAATTCCTTTAAAATTCCACCAAACACACAACATCACTTTTTTCGCATGCAAGTCAGGTTTTGGCGTGGGCTGCGGAGCCTCATTTTTGTCCAACCATTGAGGCCGCCTTTTCAAGTTAACATACAGCACCCATTCTTCATCTCCGGTAACAATTTGCTCTAAAAACGGCAAACGGTTTTGACTAGAGAGGAGCGAACTGCAAATTGTGACTCTTTGATTACTGTTGTTGTCTGTCAACTCATGAGGAACCCATTTTCCAAACTTTTGGACTTTGCCAAGTGCACGCAATTGATTGGAAATTGTTTTTTGTGAACAATTTAAAGTTGTCGCAAGCTCTTGTTGGATAATTTGAGGATTTTGCACCAAAAGAGCTTGAAGAGCTTCTTGATCAAAATTGGACACATGGCCTCGACCACTCTTGTCATCTAACGAAAAATTTCTCTCTCGAAATTTCTCAAACCAACGCTGGCATTTTCTGGCGCTAACTGCATCTTGACCAAGAGCACTACAGATGTTTTTTGCAGTCTCACTTGCTTTTCTTCCTAAGGAACTCGTAAAGCATGCAGTGCCAAATATGCTCTTCATCCGCCATCTTCTTAGCCCTAGTTCTGCAACAAAAACCAAACCAAACACAAACTTTTTCAAGCAAAACTTGTTAATTGCACTTCACACATTCTGTAGATACCACGTGTTTGAAGGTTATGTCAATACAAGACAAGATTTTAAACGAATGTTTAAAAACGACATTAATTATTACTAGACCCGATAGATGAATAATATTCTATTGGGTTATCTCCACAATTTGCCTTTTTTTCAGAAATATATATATATTTTTTATTGATTTCACAGAGGAAGGGGGAGGGAGAGAGACAGAAACATCAATGATGAAAGAGAATCATTGATCAGCCTTCTCCTGCATACCTAACACTGGGAATTGAGCCCACAATCCAGGCATGTGCCCTAACCTGGGATCAAATCCTGACCTCCTGGTTCATAAATCAAGGATCAACCACTGGGCAACACTGGCCAGATTACTTTTTGCCTTTTATGGATATTTCTGCTATAAACTATTACGAACAAGTTTTTATATGAGCACATATGTTTTTAGTTATCTTGGGTATTTACTTAGGAGTAGAATTAACTTTGAGGAACTGCCAAACTGCCAAAGTGGCTGTATTATTTTAGATTCCTACCAGCAATGTCTGAGGATTCCAACTTCTCCATATCCTCACCAACACTTATTTTCTGTTTCTTTGATGATAGTCTTGTAAATATAATGTTATATCTCATGGTAGGCTTCATTTGCATTTCACTTATGACTACTAATGTTGAAAATCTTTTCATTTGCTTATTGACCATTTGTAAGTCAATTTTGGAGAAATATCTATTTAAATTCTTTGCTCATTAAGAAAATGGGATTATTCACAGCAATGTGAATGTGCTTAATGCCACTGAACAATACACTTAAAAGCAACTTGTTCAGATGGTTGGTTACATGTTATGTGTATTTTTACCACAATTATAAGTAATTAAAAAACGAAAACAATTTGTTGGTACAACAGTTCCTTTCCTTTCCTTTTATTTTTTAAACATTTTTTATTGATTTTTTACAGAGAGGAAGGGAGAGGAATAGAAAGTTAGAAATATCGATGAGAGAGAAACATGGGTCAGCTGCATCCTTCACACTCCCCACTGGGAATGTGCCCGCAACCAAGGCTGAGTCCACAGGCTGACGCTCTATCCACTGAGCCAAACTGGTTAGGGCTCTTTTTCTTTTTAAAAATAACTATATGATGCAGATAAATTTGTGGGTTCATTAGTTCCCCATTTGTGTTAGACAGAATAATGCCCCTCCAACGATGTCACATCCTAATCCCTGGAACCTGTGAATATGTTACTGTACATGGCAAAGGGTCTTTTTGGATGTGATTGAGTTAAGAATCTGGAGATGGGAAGATTATCTTGGATTATCCAGTGGGTCCTGTGTAATCACAAGGATCCTTGTAAGAGGAGGGCAAAAGGCTCAGGATGGGAGAGGAGATGTTACAATAAAAGCAGAGGTTGGAGGGAATGATGTATTTTGAAGATGGATCAAGGGCCACATGCCAAGGAATGCAAGTAACTTTTGGAATCTGGAAAAGGTGAGGAACTGGACTCTCCCTGGGAGCCTCCAGAAGGAACCCAGCTCTGCCAGCACGTGCCTCATAGCCCCTAGGACCCATTCCTGGCTTCTCATTTCCAAAAACGTAAGACTATAAAGTTGTGTTGTTTTAAATCACTAAATTTGTGGTAACTTGTTACAGCAGCAACTGGAAACTAATAAACCCAGGAATGGAACATTTCATTTTGCAAGTTTGTTTTATTTGGGTAGTTTGGCAAAAGAGCATGAACGGTTCAACACCCAGGCTCTAGAATCAGATGGCGCTAGTGGGTGGCTCTATGCATTGGGGACATTGCTTAACTCCCTCAGGTCTTAATTTACATAATTTGGTAAAATGGATTCATCTCATAAGGATCCATTTAGTCCTTCTGAGGATTAAATGAGTTAATACATTTAAGGATTAAATAAATTTATATAGGTAACCTTTCTGGAACATGTCTGGTCCATAATAAACACACAACACATTTTAGTTCATTCACATGTGTTGTTGCACATTTCAGCAAATACGTTGCTGCACATAGAGCTAGAGATGTGTTGAGAACTGTAGGTTTCTATTTCAGGAGAGCTTCTGCCACAGTCACATAAACTACTCGGACCTCCAGAGAGCTGCCTTGTTCAGCACGCACAGCCCAGCAGACACTGCCCAGCTGTGAAGTATGCAGAGCTCAGGGAAAGTCCCAGCGCTCCCCAACAGCTGCACACACTCCCCCGGGAAGGAGTCTCTCTCTTGTTCCTCTTTCAGAGTCTCTGGAGAGATGATCAGAACATTTGCGCCATCTGGCCTTGGCGGTTCTTTAAATCCAGTTTCGTTTCTGCTTATGACAGCTAAAATACTCCAGCCTATATTTAAAGCGGTTTCAAGACCAGCATGGCTTACCCAGGGGCATCGCCTTTCCCGATGACTATCTGCTTCTCCTGCCTAAACTGAAGCATGTGTAGAACCCTTGAGGGGGAGCCCAAACTTTGAAGAGACTGATGAAGGCTTTGGGAGTGGCAATGAACAACTTTTCTGTGTGTGTGCATGCTTACACCATCTAAGATACACATGCATGCATTCCGCTGCACATTAGCTGCATTTCAAAGATGGTATCCAGAACTCTAACTATAACCAGAGTAATGGATGGACTTTTAACAGATCTCCAGAGCTGTGTGAAGCAGGATCTTTTAAAAGATTAACTGTACTTTTTTTTTTTTTTTTTTTTTTTTTTTTGAGAGGAAACCATTACCTAGTCCCAGGCCATGAAGATATATGCCTGTGTTTCCTTCTAGGAGTTTTATAGTGTTAGCCCTTCCACTTAGGTCTGTGATCCCTTTTGAATTAATCTGTATGTATGATGGGAAGTAGAGGCTCCAAGTCATTCTTTTGCATGTGGGTATCCAGTTGTCCTAGCACCGTTTGTTGAAAAGACTATTTTCCCCCCATTGAATTATCTTGGCACATATTGAAAATCAATCGACCATTAATGCTAGGATTTAATTCTGGACTCTCAATTCTATTTCACTGACCCATACCCCTGTCCTCAAGTCAGAATCATACCATCTCTTTGTTTTTGATTTTTTTTCTCTCTTTATTGATTAAGGTATTACATATATTGTCCTTATCCTCCTTTTGCCCCCCCTCCCCCACACTATCTTGATTGCTATTGTTTTGTAGCAAGTTTTGAAATTGTGAAGAATAAGTCCTTCCACTTTGTTTTCTTTTCAAGATTGTTATGGTGATTTTGAATCCCTGTATTACTATATGACTATTAAGATAATTTTGTCAATTTTTGCAAAATGAGGTTGGCTTGGATTTTGATAGGGATTCTGTGGGATCTGAAGATCAATTTGGAGAATGTTGCCATCTTCACACTCATCCAGTCCATAAACATACCCTTGACTCCTTTGACAACCTTGTCTCCAGTATATCTCTGCTTAGCAAGGGTCAGGCATGGGACTCTGGCATGTCTTCTGAGAGTACTGATCGTGAATTGGTTGGGTTTGGACATTTGCTATATATGCATTTTTCTGGGCTGCTTAATTCTCTAGGCCAGGATAAGATGTAGTTCAGTGAACACAGATGTTCTCCTCAGATTCAGTAAAAATGTCATACGGTGTAGTGAGATCACTTTTCATCTTTGGAATAATGGGCCCCCAACATGAGAATAATGGGGTCTGCTGTTTCTTTGAGGTGTAAACTATTTCACATGAGCCTAAGGCATGCTCAGTGGCTGACTGCATCCCGCCTATTCATTTGCCAAAGGGTTTCTTCAAGTCTAGAGCTGGAAAGGGGTGTCCTTGGAGGAAGGGCCAATGGGCCAGTGGAAGTAGTTTTGTTAACAACGTCAGTCTTTGAGCATTAACCTGTTAACCGAGCGGGACGTATAAATACCTCAAACGTAAACAATATCGGGTACGGGTAGGACGTATGAATACGTCCTTGAAATATATGTTGCACCCTGAAACGGGCGGGACATATATTTTTGAACAACAAAGATATTAGTCATCCATACATGTCTCGACATGAATTTAAGACACGGAGGGAATCAGTATAATTTCGCTAGTGAGAGTGGTGGATGTGTTCAACAAGAATTGTTTTAGAGTTAACACATGACTTACTGAATAGGATATAGGATTTACTTAGATAATTTCTATACGCCAATTCATTTGGCTGAATTCTTGTGTCAAAACAATACAGACATTGTTGGAACAATGAGGATAAACAGAGTTGGAATTCCCAGTGAAATAAAAACAAAAAAATTACAGAAAAATGAACATATAGTAAGATTCAAAGACAAACTTATGGTTTTAAAATGGAAGGATAAAAAAGACGTATTGATGCTCAGTTCTATTCATAATGACGAAAAGACAATGATTGAAAAGAGAGGAAGAAGGCAAGAAAAACCGAATGTTGTCCTGGATTATAACAAGAATATGGGCGGCGTAGATTTGGGAGATGGAGTTATGGTGGCCTACACGGCTGCTATGATTAATTGCTATGTGCTGCTTCAATGCATATATTATATACAAAAAAGATAAAGGTCATTTGAATTGATTATACTTTTTGATAGAGTGTGTAGAGAAATTGGTAGATAACAACGTAATGAAAACCCACCCAAAGACATCAACAACAGCTCTACATCTAAACCATCACACTTAGTTGAAAGGCATTTTCCAGAACAAATGAAAAGCCATATAGGAAAAACTAAATCCAGAAAATGCCGAGTTTGCTACAAAAAAAGTGTTAAGAAAGAATCTACATACTGGTGTCCAGATTGTAAGGTAGCACTATGTGTCAACAATTGTTTTATTTTTATTTTTTTTAAATATATTTTATTGATTTTTCACAGAGAGGAAGGGAGAAGGATAGAGAGTTAGAAATATCGATGAGAGAGATACATCGACCAGCTGCCTCCTGCACACTCCCCATCAGGGATGTGCCCGCAACCAATGTACATGCCCTTAACCGGAATCCAACCTGGGACCTTTCAGTCCGCAGACCTCTATCCACGGAACCAAACCGGTTTCGGCTATATCAACAATTGTTTTAAAATATATCACACAGAAGTTGAGTTTTAAATTTTTACATCTATATTTTAATTTTTTAAACTCAATATTTCTATTTTATTTGTGTGCTTTTGTTTATTGATCTGTAATTGTTAACTTTTTATATTTTTTATTGTGTATGGAAATAAAAAATATATTTTTGTAATCTTTATAATTGTTTGTAAAATTTATAATTTTTTAATTCGATGTTTCCATTTTTTTGTTGATATTCTTTTCTATTTGTTTGTAATTTTGTATTTTCCTTTCTGCTTTATATATAAATAAATTAAAAAATTTATATTTCATAGTCTTTTCATTTATTTTAAGTATAAATAAAAAAATAATAATATGAAATTACATCCTCCTGGTGTGACGTACTGACACGTCCTAGTGAAAGAGTACACGTCCATTATATGTTGCGTAATTAAAAAGGGAACTCCCCGGTTAACAGGTTAAGGAATTAGGAAGACATGGCAGCTTCAGATGTTTAAGAGAGTCAGGAGCTGCTAGAACAGTACTTGCCAGCTGTGGGATTTGAACATTAGTGGGGCTGTGAAATCAATGTAGCTATTCACAACCAGCATTCTTAAAAAAATGAAATGACAAATAAAACAAGGTCAGTGGAAAAGGTAAGAGTATTTTTTGTTTCCTGAAACTGTGAAAACCAACTTAAATAATTTTGTGAGGTTTTGGAGCTTTTATCGCTGCTCCCCATTCGTGATTTTAGCTGCCCACTTCTCTTTCTCTACAGAGAAAAGCAGAAGAGGCTTAAAACAATAAGGGTTGGGCTTGAGTGTTGCTCTCTAGAAACAGCAAAGTACAAGGGAGTTGAACTGGGTAGAAAGTAATTTCAATAGAAGTGGGTATTTTGCAAGGGGACAGGAAGCCAGCTAATTTAGTGTGTCCTTTAGAATTAAGGAAGAAAATCTGTTCTTCCTTAATCATACAGACAAGAATAATGCAATATTGGGTACCACAAAAAAAGAAGAAGAAGGAGGAGGAGGAGGAGGAGGAGGAGGAAGAGGAGGAGGAGGAGAAGAAGAAGAAGAAGAAGAAGAAGAAGAAGAAGAAGAAGAAGAAGAAGAAGAAGAAGAAGAAGAAGAAGAAGAAAGACTTTTGCAGTGGAAATACATGTCTATTTTATTTAACCTGTTATATTTTGAGGTTTGGGGACTATAGAAGTTTCATCTTTGCCCTGACAAATATCCATATTTATAAATACAAAAAAAAATGTGAAGGGAATAATAAATGCCAAACTGAGGAGAGTAGTATTTGGGCAAAGATGGATCTATAAGGGGCATGTAGGATGCTCCCACTACATTTGTAAAATGTTTTCATTCTTAAATTCAGTGGTGATTTAACTGGTGTGCATTATATTACTTTCTCTATATTTTTTGAATGTCTGAATTATTTTATTAAAATCTATACCAAAATTGGATAAGAAAATAGGAGTCATTGGTGGGTGATAAAAATGAGTTAGACTAAAAAAGTCTAAAACTAAATATATTAATGTGATAAATAATCACACTTTAAAATTTGCACTAAGTAGGTTACTTAATTGCGCTAAATTTGTCCTGGAATACTTTTTGCCACATGGGATAATGATAAGAATGATTCGTATATATGCAATTTCATTGCAGGGGATCAAGTGTAAGATTTTGACCTTCCGGGAATAATGTGCTCTAAATTTAAAGTATTTCCTCTCTCCTTGGGATGTTCAATAAAGAGCTCCAGGCAAGGAAACTCCTTCAAAATAAAGATCAGGGAGCCATACAGAGCACTTGGGTGTATGTTCAGGAATTTCAAGGTTTTTTTTTTTTCTTTTTCTATTCACTTACTGAAACTTAACACTTTGCTGAACAAGCTTTCAGTGGGTCAAGGTTAAATGAGGAAAAGAAAAAAAATGTTTAACTCCCATTAAAAAGGAGAAGGGTTTTGATAAAGACTGTTGGTTAACTGAAGCAGGAAAATGAAATACATTGTACATTGAAAAGATGTTCTAGGTTCAGCAAATCCCCTCTGCCCTCTCTGCTCCAGGGAGCTCGGGTGGAAGAGGTGTAGTGCTCATATATGGGAAGGAATGAAGAACTGTGTGCCTTGCAAGAAAGTGTAGCTGAGTGAAGCCTTAAGATTCTTAAAAAAAAAGCTTGTACCTTGGACACCAACATGCATCCTTCCTGTAAAGAAACTTTGAGGCCCAAGAATACAAATGCCAGCTGGTACAACTCAGCTTTGGAAACATATTGACTAACCCTGGCACTCATATTGGTGCTTTTGCTTTATTTTTTAAGCAAAATCATGTATTAAAAAAACAGAAATAATTTGTAGTCTTGTTTTCAGTATTTTGGTATCTCAGTGACAGCCCTAATCCACTTCTTCCTTTTCTAAATTATTCCCTTTCCTCAATTCTCTTTTACACACCTCCATTTTGCCATCCACCCTCTCTCCCTATTCTCTTTTTCTACATTTCTTACTCTCTTTCTTTGGTTGCCTCTACTTCTGAAAAAGTTTGAGATGAGGAATTGGAAGAGGAGATTTTAAAGTGAAAATGAGACAGCGGGAAATAATGGAAAGAAATGGGACATATTAACCCAGCTCTCCCCAACCTCAAGCTTCACAACACACTCAACTTCAGCAACCTTCACCTCTTTTTGCTGCACTTTGACACATTTTCAAGGCGACTTTATCAAGTCAAGGATGAATCTTCCAAAGTATTGAAGCACAAAGCAATCCACTCCTCTAATTTATATCAGAATGTCCTTGAAATTTGTGTAATGCATTTTCCCCTGAGGCATTTTACCAACATTTTGGCTGATTAGGGCAAGATACCCTGATCATATAAAGTTAAGCAGGGTTTTTTTAAATGTAATGTCCTTATATAAACATGTTCTGTACTCTAATAAATAACTTCAGAATTGTATGTTTTATATTGGCACTTAATTCCCAATCCCTCTCACTAAGCCTTCCCTTATATCAATTCTAACTTTAATGTTTAAAGGAAACCCTGAAAATGATCTCACATTCAATGCCAGAGGGCAAGACCACCAGTCTAATGAATTAGTTATTAAAAGGAGGGACATGATGAATCTGTTAGAATTTCTTCTCATAAATTCATATCTAAAAGCGATCATTTTATTTATCCAACTCATTTTATCTAGGGGTGTGGTAGAATTTGCCCAAAGTTGCACATGAGTTGCGGGGGGGGGGGGGGGGGGGGGGGGGATGTCCAGTCTCCCCCCTGGGCTTCTGTACATTCTAATGGCCTAGTGCACGAATTTGTGCACATTGAAAGGAAATTAATTAGAAGGAATATTTTAATATTGTTATTCCCCCTTTCTCTATAATAGAAGTGTCAACCAAATTCACGATCAACAGTGACAGACCTAAACACACATGGTTGGCACCAGTGAGAGCTTTATATATATAAACTTGCTTAATTAGACCTGCTTGCTGATTTAGCTAAACTTTTTCCAGCCCAATGAAGCATCCTAATTTCTCTTTCAGGTAATTGTCAGCAACACAGCAGTAAGTAACAAAAAGAAATAGATTATTATTATAGATCACGCGAGGAGAACAAAGGGTAAAATATTTGCCTGCAGCACTGTTTGACTATATTCTGCAGGAGCCTTTCCCACCTCAGTAGCAATGCTAAGGAGCAGCGAGCAGACAGGTGGCTTAGGCCCGCTCCCTGCAGGAGAGCGGGCCTAAGCCAGCAGGCAGACATCCCAGGGGGGTCCAGACCAGAAGAGGGTGCAGGCTGGGCTGAGGGAATCCCGCCCAGTGCACGAATTTCATGCACTGGGCCACTAAGTACATAATATAAAAATGTTATTCTACTTTTTACTATACTAGAGATAGTTTGCAATTTTCTATCATTTAATTTATGTCAGCTGTTTACCCCAAAATGTGATATAAAATATTTTTGATGAAATTTGGTTTTTAAAGATTGACTTTTTCTCTGTCTTTCCTAATATTTAAATGTTACTATATGAATGAGGGCAATCATTTCTCAATGAGCACAGAAAGCTTCTCAGCCCACTGAACTTGCTCTCTGTTCTGTTCATCCTCTTTTTACACTCTCTTTCCCACTTATACTGTTGGCTATGTTCATTCAAACCAGATATTCTCTGTATGCTAATTACTGCCAATGCATGATCCACCTAGAACATTCAACCTTACTATATCAGCTCATGTGTTTAACAACTAAACACATCTCATTTTCTGAGTAGGCTAGATAGGAGATTAATCACTATTTCCTTCTGTTTCTTCAAGGGCTGTAGTAGTGAACTAAATTTACGCAAAAACAGCAAAAAGCCAACTATGAAGATACATCAATCAATGGCTTATTCTCCTCAGTTCAATTTAATTTACTTTGAATGATATCCACTGTGTTCAAGGCTTTTGGAAATGGGAAGGTGGATGTAATAGGGAAGCTATTGTTGACAAGGCCACTGATGTATTTTCCTTCTAAATGGTCTTCCTTTGCTGTTCCCTAAAGATTACTACTGGAAAGTGTATGCCACGAAGCTACTTTTTTAGGGAAGGGAATCTAGGTTATCATCTAAACGTGGGACAGCAAACTGTAGCATGGGAATGCTGCAATGAGGGCTGAGGAAACCTCTGGCTCTGTAACTCGCTGGGCCTGGAGGAGTGGGGAGGGTTAGAAATGCATCACTAGTGTGGCGTACCACACTGGGAGCCAGTTCCTAAAGATGTTTACGCACTTGTGCTCAAAATTCAAACACAACTGAGGCACCTTTCAGAGTAGCATTTTCTATGTTACTCAACCAGGTGACCTCTGAAATCACCAAAAACTCCTATGGCAACAAAGACACTGACCTGGTCATGGACATTGGTCTCTAAGGCTACTTCAACACCTCTTAAGGCTCTGAAAGCCCTGAAGGGCAGGGGCGGTGGTGTAAATCATGAAAATCTTGTCTGGACAGGGAGAGAGCTCAGAGCCTGCCTGAGGCTATGCTCAGTGCCTCTGAGGATCTCAGGTCATTAAATGTCAGTGACACTTTGGGCCATACGCTCTTTGACAAAGGGTCCATGGTCCCTGTTGAACAGCAGGCATGCGGCCACATTATTGAAGATTGCAAACTGGCAACAGACATCAAATCTAGTTTACAGCAAGGTAAAATGCTCTCAGTCATTTTCTTGACAAATGGAACTTTGTGTGAATGATTTACGAGGAGGTGATAATGTGGAAAAGGGAAAGTTCTCGCAACAGGAATGAGTTGTGTCCTTCTCAACCTCTGGGGTGTTAGGTGGCTATGGAAAAACAAGGTGTTGATACAAGGAGAGCCTGACATGTGAATAAGAAGAATAAAGCAGATGAAATAAAATAAGTTACCATCCCAGAAAGCTGACAATGATAAAGCACTTGTTCCTCTATGCTGACTGCTGCCTCATACTGACTACAGTGGGTTTAATCCAATCAGGAAGGTGGTGTCAGACGCTGTGCTTATTCATTTCTTTATTTAATAGGTATTTATAGAGAGCTTCTTGTGCCAAGTATTATTCTAGACTCCAGAGATAAGACAATGGAAAAAGGAAAATCTCTGATCTCCTGGAGAGTGCTAAGTAAATTGGAATTCTTCCTGGTCTTTGCACATGTTTACTTTAGTGTATCGAGTTGGCCTGGGATGGACTAAAATGTGATACTGGCACAATTTATCAGTTTGTATCCACAGACTAACGGCACTTATCCACTTCCTGAAATACCTGGGGTACCATGGAAGGCTACACATCTGGTTTTCAGTACATGAGAAAAGCAAGGTACAAAATTATTTAAGCAATGTAATCTCATTTTGTTAAAATATGCATAGTAAATAGTAACAAAAGGTTGTATACTCAAATTTTAAAAGTCAGTAGGGAACAATGGAGGCACTTTATTTTTCTCTTTAGGCTTCTCTGTATTTCCAAATTTTATATACTGGAATATATTTTGGCTCTTATAACCAGAAAACACTTCACAAACTGGATATTTTGCTAATTACTTTAGAAGTAACATTTAACATCTGCAAGAAGTAACAATTAACATCTAGGATTGTTAATTATTCTTTATCATTTCCCTTAAGTATCAGATAAGTAAGATTATCCTCATTTGCTGGTTCAGCACTGGAATCATAGGCAAAAATAGATTATCTATAATCCTAAAAATATTAGACCACATATTTTATTCAGTCAATATTAGACCACATATTTATGAGAGAAATGATGCTAGCTAGTTGCTTTGTATTAGTTTGGCACCACCCAAAGCAGAGCTCTTATTTGGTTGTAAGGAGTTCCTTTGGGGAAGAGATCCCGGAAGCATGGTGAGGGAGTGGGGAAGTGAGATGGCAAGAAAGGGAAGCCAATAGCGAGAGGGATGCCACTGTGGACATCTAGAGCTCAGTCCTGCGTGAGACCTCTGAGAGAATATGAAGAGCTTTCCTGACAGTTGTCTCCCCAAGAGACAAGAAAGCTGAGAGATCTACCCACCACCTTAATTGGTTGAGGGTTGGTTCTGAAGGTATTCACTTTCTCGTACTTCTTTCCTATCCCATATGGAGGACCAGCAATCCCATATGGCCAAAGAAAGCCCTAAAGTAGAGAGAGAGACCCGAGTCCCCTAGTAAGGACGCCCAGACTGAAGCTTCAGAGGACCTCTGGGAGGACTCGGGGAATGGGGGTGAGACACTGACCAGTTGGTGCACTTCAGTAACAATCAGCTCTAAAATTGCAGTGGCTTAATACCCTTTAACTTTCTTTTTTTTCTCATGTATATTCCTTTGCAGGTCAGGCAGCTTTCCCTCAAATCTTATCTCCACCCATTGTGCAGTCCCCCCTTCTCAGAGCTTCTGCTCACAGCCACACAGACAGGGAAGAGGGAGGCTGTGGACAATGACATAGGATGTTGGATGGCTTAGCCTGCAGTGGAGGATATCAGATCTGCACTTACTCCATCTCCCCAAACCCAGCCACATGGCCCACACCAAACTGCCCAAGAAGTTTGGGAATGTAGGCTTCCTAAGTGTCCAAGAAGATAAGGGAGGGGGTGAGCATCTTCTCATCTCCCCTTCTGAACTTGTGAGAGTTCTCCATCTGGTACTTAATGGATACCCTACTTTTCCTTTTGAATCTGAGCTTGAGTTCTTTATATAGGGTATTTCAGATTCATATTGAGGAGCACAGAACAGAAGCCATGGTCCAGTGTGGCAAGTACTTTAGACTTGGAGTCAGAACATCTGAGAGCTAAGTATGGACCTACTCTTGAGTAGGCATGTGATTTTGGACACATTAGCCTCCTGATTTAAAAAATATTAAAGTAGTTATAGTATTATATGATTGTTTAAGCTAAGCCACTGGTCATATACTTTTCTGAAATATATATTTTATTGATTTTTTACAGAGAGGAAGGGAGAGGGACAGAGAGCTAGAAACATCGATGAGAGAGAAACATTGATCAGCTGACTCCTGCACACCCTGTACTGGGGATGTGCCCTCAGCCAAGGTACATGCCCCTGACCAGAGTTGAACCTGGGACCCTTCAGTCCCCAGGCTGATGCTCTACCCACTGAGCGAAACTGGTTTTGGCTGGTTATATACTTTTTAAAGCATTTTTCTATGTATATACTATCAATAGTATGTACATATTTGTATATACACACATATATAATGTATACACATAAAAAACTATACATATCTCTGATGGTGAATTTTACATGTTAACTTGAGTGAGCTACAGTGTGCCAAGAATAAACATTATTTCTGGGCATGTCTGCTGGGTGTTTCTGGGTTTCTGGATGAGATTAGCATTTGAATCAGTGGGCTGAGTAGAGAAAATTGCCTTTCCCATGGTGGGTTGGCCTCATCCAATCCATCATCCAACCAAGAAAGTAGAAGGGTATTTGCTCCTTTTGCTTCCTACCTACCAGCTGAGCTGAGACACTGACTCCTGCCCTGGGACTAGGAGTCAAGGATTCTGAGGCCTTTGGACTCAGACTGGAACTACACCATTGACTTCACCAGGCCTCCAACTTGCAGACAGCAGATGGTGAGACTTATCAGCTCCCACAATCACACAAGCCAGTTTCTCAAAATAAATACCTTCATATATGTCGATCCTATTGGTCCTATTTCTCTGGAGAACCCTGATCAATACAAGGCCACGTGGGGTTAGCACTGAAATGAGCATATACACTCTCGAATGTTCTATACTTGCTGAATTCCCCTTTCTGTCCATCACATCTTTTTATGATCTTGCTCTTCCCTAAGAGAAGAAGTATGTTCATTCTGTGGCCCATAGGCCAGCCAGGCAGGTGTGCGTTGTCAGAGGTGAGCGAACGCGGGTGGCAGCTATGGATTAAATGCCTATTCTGCACAGACTGTGGGAGAAGAAACACAGGTCCTCTTGTGAAACCCAAGGAAAGCACAGACCTGGAGTCAATCTGGTCTCACCCTCAGGGCCATACGCGTTTCTCAGTTCTAATGTTTCTAGGGTGAGAGGGGCTTTGCTGCTTATTGTCCTCCAGGGACCAGTAATCCACATACCGATTAAAAGGCTACATTTTCTACCTAACAAAGTAGTGCATGGTGCCAAATGGCAGGGAAGCCTTTTTATTTTTTCTTTAGCAAAGTTCATACCATCAGAGTGGTCAGACGAAGGACCTAGCCTTCAGGAAACTCAGCTCAAAGAATTTGACATTATTTCTAGAGTCCAGTTTATTTTAGAAAAAACAAACAAACCAAAAAACAAAAGCAAAACCCTGGGTGATGATTTTCTTATCAAGTATGGGAAACAATGGCCAATGAAATAAATTCATTCCTTTCTTTATTCTTCCTCCAGTTATGGACCAGAATTTATTGTGGTGCCGGTTCATCTCTTTTGGTTGCTTCTGTCTGATCAGAGAAGCCCATTGGGCTCAGTCAGTGCCACAGAACAGATTCCAAGGGTTGACCTGGATTATTTCCTGAGCAGCAGTTGATGGAACAATGACCCGTCTGACTCCTGTTTCCAGAGATACTGTGTCAATAAAGCAATAACAGTGAAAACTAGGTTTGTCTTTTCTGCATCACAAGTGATTGAAACACCTCTAGTCATGATTTCCTCTAACAGGGTATAATAGGATAAGGAGTTAATGAGGAATAAATAGCTAACATACATTTGGTGTATGCTAATTGCTGTCCTAAGCATTTTACTCATACATTCACTGAAGTAATACCCACAACTACAGCATGAGGTAGACACTATTATCATTCTCATTGTATGGAAATGGAAGCAGATAAGAATAGATGATTTTTCATCTATTGGAGGAACTACTTAATCTTCTTGTCTGTGTGGCACTATGGCCATAACATGAATTTTGTTAGAAAAAATACTACATAAGAGAGAACCATCTCTCCCCACCCCCCTCCAAAGGATTGAAGAGTTTGGAGTCTTCCAATTTGATAAAAGTATATAGAGAGGATTCGACAGAGATTACACTGTTTGGTAAACAGGAAGACTATTCATTTATCCTCCATTAAATAAATATAATTGCCCACCCTGGACTGGCACCTGGGATCCAAAGATGAATGTGCCTTAAGGCCAGTAGAGAAGAAAAATGTGTAAACTAATACTTATCATGAGATGTGATAAACACCATAAATAAAATATGTAAAGAGTAGGATGGGGTAAATTAGAGAGCACTTACTAATCATTTATTCTAGGCTAGGAGCTGGTCTAAGAACGGAATGTTTAGTTCTTTTAACTCCTACAATGTCCCTATAATGCAGGTCCCATTGTTTTCCCAACTGAAGAGGCAAAGAGAGTGAGGTAACTAATGTGCCCAAGGCTTTGGGAGAGGCACTCCACTATGGACCATGAGCATTCCTGGATGATCTTGCTAGTGTGCCAGGAATTCAAGGCCTTGGGTGCTCTTTACTGGGGCTGTTTCCCAGGACAATGCCGGGGCTGTTTCCCAGGCAATGTTGCAGCGAGTAGCCTGGGCAGATGAGGTTAACGTCTCCCTCCTGGACAGGGAGAAGCCTTTTTATTCAACTTACTAGTATTCTAGAAGTGGCGATCCTCCCAAGCGCACTGTTCCTCTCCTGCAATGCAGCAATAGTGCCCGTGTCAGCATCCATAACAGGCCCTTTGCATTACCACTGTGGGAACTGGAGGTCATGGGGAACCAACATAAACTAACATGAAGCTCCGTCTAGGGCCTTTGTTATAACAGAGTCCCTCATCACTGACCCAGGAATCTCATGTCTTCTACCAGCATCTATGATGCACTAACGGGCAAGCTTGCTAGCATGTAAGTAGGATAAAATCTCAAATCCCACTTAGTTTTCAACAAGATCTCACAGCCAATAAGTGGTGAAACTTGAATTTGAACCTGGATAGTTTGTCTCTCAAGTCCACGGTCTTAAGCACTACCAATATTGCATCAAAAAATAGGTAACTTACTTTTCCCAGTAGAAGAGGGACTTTTAAAGAGGATGTGGAAATGGGAAAGTAACAGAAGATAAGGGAGAAAAAACAACCTGGGCAGAGGGAGCAAAGTGTGTAGGGGTGGAGCACATGTATGTTCCAGGGTGCTCTTGTCAGTGCCCAGTGGAGTTTTGCTGGGGAGAGGGGCAAGAGATGAGGTTGAAAAGAAAGGCAGAGGCCAGAGCATGAATGATCTCGTGTACCCATTTATCTTGTCTTATGGACTGAATGTTTGTGTTTTCTATTCCTCCTCCGTCCCCCATCAAATTCTTATGTTGAATCCTAAACCCCAATTTGATTGTACATATTAGGAGGAGGGCTCTTTGGGGGCAATTGGGCCGTAAGAGTCAAGTTCTCATGATAGGATTAGTGTCCCTTCCACCATGTGAAGACACAAAGAGAAGACAACCATTTATGAACCAGGGAGCAGGGCTTCCCCAGACACTGGATCTACTGGTGCCTTGATCTCAGACATCCACCTTCCAAGACTGTGAGAAATAAATGTTTTGTCAAAAGCCACCCAGCCTATGGTATTCTGCTATAGCAACCCAAATGGACTTGGACTCATGTGGAAGTCATTTTAAGGATTTTAGGCAGGAAAGTGACATGACCAGCTTGGTGATTTCTAAAGATCCATCTAGAACAGCGTGCAAGATAAATTGGATGAGTCAGAGAGATCAAAAAAGAGGCAATTAGAATAATCTAACAGAGATGTGATGAGGGTCTGAACTTTGTAGCATGTACAGTTTAAGTGCCAATATTTTAATTTAATGCTTAATGATAATAGTAATTAACTTGGAATTACTCCAGCCAGAATAGTAGTATTTTTAGTTCCTGAGCCTTGATCTTTCTAGTTCATAAAAGAAGGAGAGAGGGGTCATCTGAATAAAGCGATCTTGTTTCTGCCAATTCCAGACAGGGGAGACTAATGAGGAGAAGCTGGATTTCCACGCCCTGAGACGAAAGTAAGCACATCTGATGCTAAAAGACAGACTCTGCTCCTTTCTTCATGTGACAAAAAGAAAAAAAAGAAAAATCTAACAGGAAATTCCTACCCAAAGCATAAGTTCTCAAATCTTTCTGAGCAGTGCCCATGTAGGCAGAATCACATAACCCCTAGGCACACACAATTCACCTTTTTTCTCAATTTAAAAAATCTTCATGGGAGAATATTTTTTCCATTGATGTTTTAGAGAGAGTGGAAGGGAAGGAAAGAAATGGGGAGAAGAGCCCCAGTTTGGCTCAGTGGATAGAGCATCAGCCTAGGGACTGAAAGATCCTGGGTTCGATTCCAGTCAAGGGCATGTACCTTACTTAGTTGCAGGCACATCCATATTAAGAAGTGTGCAAGATGCAGCTGATCAATGTTTCTAACTCTCTATCCCTCTCCCTTTCTCCCTGTAAAAGAAATCAATAAAATGTATATATTTTTTAAAAGTGGAGAGAAGAGAGTGTGCATGTGCAAGAAAGAGAGAGACATTAATGTGAGAGAGACATGTATTTATTGCCTGCCACCCCCTCCCCCCGCCTGCCCAACTGGTCTGGGGATCAAACCTGCAACTCTTGGTATACAGGCTGATGCTCCATCGACTGAGCAGCACTGGTCAGGGCACTTTTGCCTCATTTTAGAGGAAAATTCTAGTAACCATGGTCACTGGAAAAGCAAGTTGGAGCTATTGGTGGTGGTGTTAGGAGCTATTGGAATTATCTACTTTGGCAAAAAGATGTGACTAGTTTATTCCTGGTTCCTTGAGTTCACACATTTTTAAATTTAGTTATGGGAAAAATTGCAGTCCAAAACGTTGCTGATGAAGTTATGCCTCACTACCCATTGCCAGCTTAGCAAAAACAACTCCTGACAATCTAAATTAATAATAATGACACTAAAGAAATTGTAATCTGTGGTTAAAAAAAACAATAACAAGGCAGACTATAACTTGGGCAGAATCTAGTACCACCTAACAACCATTCCTCCTTCCTAAGAGTGAGAGGGCAGGGCAGGGAGAGAATAAAACTCCTGACTCCACTGTGGGGCAGGGCGGAGTTATCCTTCATTTTGTAACTGAACCCTAGCCCTCACCCAACCAATCAGGGTCAGCCAAAGCAGTGACATCACCACCGGAGTATAAAACTCCAGGGCTTGGCGAAGTTCGCTCTCTCTTCGCCATGCTGCCGGCATGAGTGGGACAGAGCCCATGCTAGCATGGAAGAGGCTCTTTTGTTTATTGCATCGGACTCCCTGCTGGACCTTGGGGATCACGAAGTCTGGGCGTAACAAGAGAGCTGAAATGTGTTAAGTAGTGTACTCTCCTCTGAACAGCCAAGAGTGTTGGGAGAGGCTGGCTCATCTCTACCTCTAGCTGGTAGATTCCAGATTGTCTACGTAAGTCCAGCTCTCCTTGCTGGTGATCAAGGGGCAGGTGACAACAGCTCTTTTTCTGAGCACTGCTGTGTCAGAAAGCAATGCCTGGAAATGCTTCCTCTAACAGCGACCTTGAGAGGTGCTAGCCTGGGGCCAACACTGCTGCAGAGAGAGGGAAGAGCCAAGGTGGACCCGAAGGAGCGGAGCTATGACTCAAACATCTTGTTATGTAGAGTGACAAATGCCCTTTTTGCTGAAGCCATTTGAGTCAGGTGTCTGTTATTTGTTGGCAAAAACTTCCTGATACAGTGACATCTGGAGTGATCACACACTGACACCAAAACCCCCTGAGGGGGGCTTTTCCACACGAACAAGAACTAAAAGAGCTGCCATGCTTTTCAGAAAAATTCTGAATTGGACTCTAATAAAACCGTAGAAACTGCTGATGGTAGTTTGTGAAGACTAATTTTTATTAATCCTGCTAACTCCTTTTAATTAAGTTCCTACCAAAGAGTCCTTCCAAGTGTTTGTACAAGGAAGGCTTGAGAGCCAAAGAAGAATGTCCATTTTTGGATCAGCTCTTTGCATGGGGTCGAATCCAAACATCATTTTAAAAAGCACTTCCCTGCAAATGACTGGTGATATACCACCAAGTGAAAGGATGGTGAGTAATGTTTCCTAAAATATAAGTACTCCCAGTAATAGCTAAACTGCTATCAGTTGAATACAAGCTGTAGATAAAACACACTGCTAAATGACACTGCCAGGGGATAGTTTATTATAATTATGGTAATTTAGAAAAGGCCCCAGTAAATCTTTTGGCTTAGACTGCACAAACCGGTGAGGCGTTCTTTGCTGTTCCTCTCCTGGGAGGTATATGTAGACATTCCCCCAGACACGTGTTTCTCAAATATATGTTATATATACATAGATAGAGATACATAGATCTATGTATTTCTTCAACTATTGTATAATAAAATATACCAAAGACAGGTAAGAAAGTGAGAAATATTTGCACACATAACACAATTATTTCAAAAAATACATTAAAATTATTTTATAAATAAATAATAAAAAGTGGTAAAGGCAAGTAACATAACATAAAAAGCATTGTAAATAGAGTATTGACATGAAAGATGCTCACACTCATTGAAAATGAAAAACTACAAATTGGACTGAGACACTCTTTTTGCCTATCACCTTGATGGAGCTGTAGGTGCTAGCAAGGGTCTGGGAAGCCAGCATTCTCATACACTGTGGATGGGTGTAAATTAGCACAGCATCCTTAGATGTGTTGTTTCATGTTATCTTGGAGTGTTATTTGGTTATATCTAACAAAAAATAGAAAATTAATTTACCCTTTGACCCAGTAATTTCAGTTCTAGGAATTTATTCTGCAAATATGCTGAAAATGCACATGAGAATGTATGCAAAAGTGTAATCATTGTTGCACTGCTTGCAAGAGCAAAAACAGAATAATTTTAATATCCATAATGGGGGCTGGTTAAAAATTTATAATGTGTCATTTCAATGAAATACTCCATAGCTAAAAAGAAATTAATAGAGCTATGTGCTTATATAGAAAGATTAGCAAGGCATATTGCCAGGTATAAAAATCAAGATACAGAATAATATAAATTAGATCCCTATTTGTAAATGAAGAGACCTATGGTTGCATATTTACAGAGCAACGTGCAGAAGGTACACAAGGAATTATTCAGTGGAAGTAGGAGTCTCAGGTGACGGGGGCAGGGTTGGTGTTTATTTTAAATCACATTACTATGTGAATTTCTTAAAATCAAGGGCCATGTTATTTTTTATGAATAAAAGAAGTTATCCTTGTGCTATGAAATAGGGCACTTAGCCATGGTTAGTACTGATTAACTTAGGTTGGTGTTGTATCACAGACCATGTCATGTTCTCTTTTGAATATTCTTCGTGTCTATTACAGGGTCTTTCACATAGGAGAGGTAATGTATAAATGGATGAGCAAATGTAACTATGAACTTATTAACAGTATGTGTGAGATATGTAAGTTTGCAGAATCTACTAATAACCTCAAAGTCCTGATAAATTTAGCAAACCTTCTTCAGTTATCCACATATGACTTTTGCTGACCTGAAGTAAGAGCTACTAGCTATAAAGACTTAGAAAAAACATAAGTGAACTTTTGTTCTTGCGTGGGCCTGAGCTTTCATTCCAGTAAAAAAAAAAAAAAAAAAAAAGGTCTTTTGTCTTATATCCACTATAACAGCATTTTGGAAAGCAAGGAACATTGGTCTGACAATCCGGAGGCTTTACTCCCAGATAGTTTCTAACCTTACACGAGTTATGTTCCTATCTGGCCTTCCTTTGTGAAATGTTGGCTGATGGCTAAGGCTGTTTATCCATTTAAAATGATGTAATTTAGCCCTAGCTGGTTTGGCTCAGTGGATAGAGCATCGGCCTGTGAACTGAAAGGCCCAAGGTTCAATTTCAGTCAAGAGCACATGCCTAGGTTGTGGGCTTGATCCCCGGTGGGGGACTTGCAGGAGGCAGTCCATTTATTCTCTCTCATCATGGATGTTTCTATCTCTCTCTCCCTCTTCCTTCCTTTCTGAAATCAATAAAAATATATTTAAAAAATAAAATGATGTAATTAAAAAAAAAGACAATCTAAAGTAAATTGTGAGCAGCACATTCCACATTTATGCTTTAAAAAATTTATATTTTTGTGTAACCTCATGCTAATTCATTTTCCCTGAGAGGCCAAACCCATTCTGTAGACTTTGCTCCTGTAAATCTGAGTCTGGGTTTTGATTATCCGTGGAAATCTTGGCTCTCTAAACTCTTCTCAATTTGATTTCTGGGGTATACGAGCTCAGAGACATGTATTAAATATGTTTCTGGTTTCCCATGTTAACTATGGATACATAGAAGTTTTCTCTCAGAAGGAGTATTTATCCGATGAGTTCACTCATCATTTAGAACCTGGACTTTAACAAGAAGCTAGAATAAAGCCCAAGTTCTTTGTCTTAAACCTTCAAACAAGGTACTCAAATGACTCAGGGGAAAGCCAGTACATACTTGGGTTTCTGATGTTCCAGGAAATAAATGCTGGACTCTGCGGATTTGCTGCGAAACCACATCGATCCGCTTGCCTGATGCGCTGGTCTCCGCGCTGGGGACATAGTTAAGATGAGCTGTGGTTCATTCCAGGGGTCCGTTTAGCTCTAAAAACTAGAAAACGGAAGACTATGATTTATCAGTAGCTGAAACAGACTGTGCTGGAACAGAGTCCATGGCAGTTCAATTAAGCAGAGACAAATCGGGGAGAAGGGAGGATGGCATATGCCTTTACGCACACGCAGAATCTCCTTACAAACCGGTGGTGCAAACCCGCTGCAGCTGGTGCAGGGCTGAACCTGTCCCCCTCCGCATTCTAAAGAGAAGACACCAAGGTCAAAACCTGTGCAAACCAAGGCAGTTTTCTCTGCCAGAGAACATGAACTTGTAGCAGCATTGCAGGGATAAAGATATGTTAGGACAGAAATGCTGCGGCTGGTTTCTTAGGGAGCAGTTCTGGTTTGTTAGCTTTGTTCTTCATTTACTTGTAATAAGTACGATTGAAAAAGCCACTCCATTCATCACAAATGTTTTTATTAAGTCATCCTTCCTCTTAATTAGATCAGTGATTTCCCCAAATGGGGCATTGGAGACAATCTAATGGTGTGTAGAAAGAAAACTGAGAACTTCTAATTAAGCTTACCTTTCTTTCATCCTAAAACATGGCTTCTGCAACTTGTTCATGCTTACTTAAAAAGTGACACTGAGGTGCTGGCTACTGTGATGATGTCAGTATCCCCATAACCTATACCAATGCTATGAAATGCTTTTATTGAGGGACAGAACAAGGAAACACAGGAATGCAGGACTCTAAAAGGTGTAAAAAGAGAGATTCAATGCAAGCTATGAGTATAAACATTTAAAGAGGAAGCATGAGAGTAATACAATTTTACATTCTAGGTTACATAACTGTGTAATCACTTATAAACTTTAAAAAAAAATATTATCCTCTTTCTGGATTGGAGCGGTCTCCAGTTGTGGTCTTGAATTCCTTCCCCCTGCTTTCTACTACTGTGGAGTAGGGCCAGCTGAAGGCTCGCAAGCCTGTGGAGGAATAGGTCTATGGATTGTTGAGTTTGCAAATAGTTTGTCCAACCCACTGGTATGCCCGGGCCTTCATTTATCTTACTTAGAAATCATTTGACTTGTTTGTTGAACAGGGTGTTTTAATACTGACTTCTCCCTGGGGCTACGGAGGGAAAATAAATGATGAACTGTGTAGCCGTGGAACACGCACAGCATGTGGAAGGCCGCACAGCCGAGGAGGCTGTCCGTGGGGCATGATTTATGCTTTACTGTAAGAGCCGTTAGACCCCGAACATTTCCCCGACACTCTGTGTCGAGGCACTGAACTCCTCTCCAGTCTGATCCTCATTATTTTGACGGGGTGAATTTCCCGGGACAAGTTCTGAGTCTCGGGCTGGGCTCCCCATCACTCGATACCCTCAGCTGTTCCCTCCTCCCCACAGCCTCTCCTCCGTCACCTCCGAAGTCCAGCTGCGGCCTGGAGCTGCACACCGACCAGTTCGAAAAAAGCTTCACGTCCCATAAGAAAGCAAAACATATGCGTGCAAAAACAACATATGTTTCTTTTAGAGAACTTGAGTAAATGGAGCGCCTGGTGCTCCCTGGGCGTGGAGACTGGGGAGCAGTGCTGGACGGGAACACAGTCACAAAACGCACTTGAAGCCAGGCACCGATTCAACCAGCTTCAATGTGGGGAACACAGATGTGTGGCGCCCACAACACTTAGTAAAAAGTGTCCCTAGGCTTTCCTTTTTCTTTTTACAGTTTTTTCTTTTTATTTCAAGAAAAATGATTTTAAATATAATAATGTTACATGCAATAAACCTTAATATTTCAAGAAAAACTATCTGAAATATATAATGTTACATGCAATAAACATTAATATCTCAAGAAAAACTATTTTAAATATGATAATGTTACATGCAATAAACGCCAGATATTCAAGGAAAATGATCTTACGTATAATAATATTACATGCAATAAACATTAATATTTTAAGAATGAAAGGATTTTAAGTATAATAATATTAACAAAACTGTACTAACATAGGATGGTATCACAAAAGTTGTAGGAAATATTAAAAATCTGGAATTAACAGGATTACTCCTATTATATTCTAGTATATATATTTTCCCCCTCTGGCTCTATTTTTGCTCAACAGTGTATGTTGTTCATTATATTTCACAAATGAGTGAGATCCTATGATATTTACCTTTCTCAGACTGGGTTATTTTGCTTAACATGATGCTTTTAAAGTATATTTTGTCGGATATGAGTATTGCTACTCCAGCTTTTTTTTTTCTTTTTCCATTTGCATGGATAATTTTTTTCCATAACTTCACTCTGTGTAGAGGCACTGAACTCCTCTCCAGTCTGATCCTCATTATATTTAGGGTTATTACTGAGAGGTACTTATTTATTGTCATTTTAATTCTATATGGCTAGGTTTCTCTCTCTGTTTCTTCTTCTCAGCAATCCCTTTAGCATTTATTGTAATGCTGGCTTGGGGGTGATGAACTGCTTTAGCTTTTTTTTTTTTTTTTTTTTTTTTGTCTAGGAAGCTCTTTATTTGATCATCTATTTTGAATGATAGCCTTGCTGGATATAGGGATATAGTAATCTTGGTCTCAGATCCTTGCTTTACATTATCTTGAGTACCTCATGTCATTCTTTCCTGGCCTGTAGAGTTTCTGATGAGAAATAAGGTGTCAGCCTTATGGGCACTCCTTTGTAGTTTTATTTTCTTTTGCTGCCTTTAGGATTTCCTCTTTGTCTTTACTTTTTGGCATTTTAATTATGACGTGTCTGGGTGTGGGCATGTTTGGTTTCTTCTTATTTGGGGTTATCTGTGCCTCCTGAACTTGTGTGACTTTTTCCTTTACCAGGTTAGGGAAGATTTTTACAATTTTTTCTTCAAATACCTTCTCTATTCTTTCTCCCTTTCTGCCTCTTCTAGCACACCTACTCTTCTAATATTGTTATGTTTCACCTTGTACCACAGTTCCCTTAAGCTAGGGGTGTCGAACTCAATCAGAGAAGGGGCCAAAATCTAAAATCCAGCCTAAATCGCGGGCCGAATGGTTTACTGAACAGTCATAAACTGACAATGTCGTAAACTGACAGCGGAGTGCAGTGATGACAGCCCGGTGCGGGCCACATTGCAAGGCCTGGCGGGCTGGATTTGGCCCCAGGGCCTTGTGTTTGACACATGTGCCTTAAGCTGTCCTGCTTTTAAATTGTTTTTTCTTTTTGGTTCTCTGATTGAACTATATTTTCAACTCTGTCCTCTAATTCACTGATTCAATTCTAAGCTTTCCCTAATCTGCTGTGTATTCCTTCCAATATATTTGTTATTTGTGTTGTCATTCTTTATCTCAAGACTGTTCTTTTTTCATAATTACTATATCATTTTTTCATACTGTTGAGCATTTTTAACATCATTACTCTGAACTGTTTCAGATAAATTTCTTATCTCTGTTTCATTTATCTCTTCTTCTGGAGAATTCACTAGTTCTTTTATTTGGGGGTTGTTTCTTTGTTTCCTCACTTTGGTTGTCTGTTTGGGTTGTCACTATATTTTAGGTAGATCCTCTATACCTCTCAATCTCTACTGCAGGACAGTGTTAAAGGCTGTTTCTGACTTATTGGATCAAGCAAAGACTCAAAGCCTCCAGAGAGACCACCTCTGTCTACCAATTAATAAGGTTCTGACTTGAATTGCCCCCAGCAATTGTCCTCCGGTGTGGCAAGAGTTTTTTCAACAGTGTAGGGCAGATGCTTCTGCCTGGAGGCTAATTGTTACTTTTAATCTCTCAAGGCAAGGTGTTTTCCAAGGGTGTGTCAACTGTCTCTCCCTCTCCCCCCCACCTCCCCCCCACCCCCCAGGCAAGGCAGATGTCTATGTGAGAAAGATAACCTCTGCTGCATGAGGGAATGACTCAGCTCAGAAAACTTGGGGTGTCTGCCTTTTGAGCTCTATCCCCAAGACCCCAGTCCTGTAGTCTGTTCTCCCTGCTCCAGTCCACTTCCCACTCCCTATACCAGAGCACAAGGTGTGTGGTTCCACAGGGAATTTTTTTGTGCATTGGCCCTTTAAGAAGGTGCTTGAACTCTCAGCTGTCAGTCCTTGGCAGACAGCACCCCACTACTTTTCACAGCTAGATGTTATGTGGGTACCCTCCTCAGTTTGGTGCTCTCTGCTGAGGATCACAGCCTTGGGATTAGATCCCAGAGTTCTCAGTGGCAACCCCTCCCCAGCTGAGATATCTCTCCAGGATTTCAGTTGCCATCTGTGGGTGCCCTGCTAACCCTTTGGCGACTCTGCCCCTCCTACCAGTCTCTATGTAGTTTCCACCTTCAGTCCTTGAATATCAGGGTTCCATTGATTATTCAGGAAGCCTTTCCATATTTCAGTTGTAGTCCCAGCTTGTTTCTGGGAGCGTGTCCGTGGAGCATCCTCCTACTCTGCTGCCATCTTTAATCCCATGGGCTTTCCCTTTGACTGTTTTTCAGCCAGGGCCATCAGGTGCTTTGTTTTCATGCTTCTGTTTCTTAAAGTCCCACTATAATCCTTTATAAAACTCCCTGCAGGTTTGCTGTTTGGGTACAACAGTTTGATGGTCCATAGATGCTGTTATATTTCATTTCCAGTCTATGGAGTATTAATATTTTACCCGATACAGGGATTTCTGGACAGAGTGCCATTTTCAGAATACAAGGAACCAACACTCAATTTGTAGGAGATGTTTGAGTGACTTTAGGATCCTTTGGACTCTACCATACTAACATGCTCAGATGCCCAACACAGTGAAGGGGGGCATGGACAGAGGCACCCTACAATTTCCTTTTCCCAGTCTCTATCCTAATTTCATTTTACTAATGCTTCCCTATCTTCCTAATCACCGTTTCCTCTACAATTGCTGGGGATACTTTTCCACTTGAAAAAGCAGCCAGGGTATTTGCTTTAGAGAATGGAGCAAAGATCTGCACAACTGAAAACAGCAAGACCAAGGACCATGTACATATGTAAGTGCAGGCATCTCCACTCCCAGCTGTTGCTTAGATAGCAACACAGCTCAGAGGACAATAAGTAATCCTCAGGAGTGTTTCTATGTAGGTCCCTGCAGTGCGCTATCCTAATGTGGGCAGCAGGTCACTCTGAGAGGAGTGCAGTGCAGGGAAGAATGGCGCCTCTTAGTCTATCCACATTGGCCTGGAGTTCCAGACTCTGTTACTTATCAATGGATAAGTCATTGGACTTCACTGGACTTTAATTTTATTTTTTGTTTTGTTTTAAATCCTCACCCAAGGATATTTTTCATTGATTTTTATAAAGAGGGAAAGACAGAGATAAATACTGATGTGAGAGAAGCACATCAATTGGTTGCCTCTTACAAGCACCAGGGAGGAGTCTGCAACCGAGGTACATGCCCTTGACCAGAATTGAACCTGGGACCCTTTGACCCACAGGTCAATACTCTATCCACTGAGCCAAACTGCCTAGAGCTGGGCATTAATGTTCTGATTCCCAAAATGAGAGTAAAAGTCCCCACTTTTCTGAACTGCTGTAAGAATTGTGTTCAGGGTGCCAGGAAAAGCTCAAAAAATGAGCTTTTCCAATGTTCAGAGGCTCCCACTATGATGAGTAAGACTATAGTGAATCAGATTTATATATATTTTTTCTTTTCTTTTTAGGGGGAGTGCAAATGAGAAGGAAGAGCTGATACATTTTGGATTAATGATTTCAGGATTGAGGTAAGGCTACAGTACAAATATTTGAATAACAGATCTACATCTTAGCAGAGTCCATGAAACCAAAAAAGTGCCACATATTTTATGAAGGTCATTCTTCCTCTATTCCTATGTTTGCCCATTGGAGACAGAAAGGTCTACATACTGACAAATCAACAAATAAAGTCCTGTGTCCTCAGCTACTGTTATAGTTCTTGCCAATGTGTCAAGCCACAAAAAAGTAAAAACAAAAAAGCCTCACACAACTTGCCAAGGCTGATTTTAAAAACTGCACAGAAATTGTAGAAAGTGTCCAAGTGAGGAATTTCCCCATAACCTAAATTATTTGTGAGTCTCTTTAAAAAGAAAAAGAAAAGAAAATATGTTCCTCCCTGGAACCAATTCTCATGTTAAATGTCTGCCTTCATCCCTGATTTTATTAGCAGTCTAAACACAGGCTGTTTCAATGGAGGCCATTTACAGAACACAATAAAAAGGGTTCATTACTCATCTTCCTCTTACTATCTTTCAATTGCTCTAGCTTGAGATAGTGCTTAGAGTGGACATTAGGTCCCCGTAGCCAGTGCATTACAGGGATGCAATTAATGATAATACTACTTAGCACCTTCCAACACCCAGGCTAGGGAAACGCTCTTTAGTCGAGGCTGCGCTGCATCACAGATATTCCTTTCATCTCATTAAACCTCACATTTTTCACAGGAAGCTCTCCCTCTTCTATTTGATATCAAGTCTCCTTCTTGGTGTGCAATAGTCACAGACCTCATTCAGTTAGCTTAGGCTATTTTTTCTTTTAAAAATACGCACAAAAACACCCACCACATTACTCAGATAATTAAGTATAATTTCTCAAGAAACAACCTGACAACAACGATTCAAAATCTAGTCGAAGATTGAATTCAAATGCTACATGCAAGTTTTAAGTGTTTTTGAATGATAGTCATAGGTTAATAATCCAAATAAAAATTGCAGCCCCAACTATGTCCTGGCACTTGATCCACGCATTATCACCTTCTTTCCAAGCCACTTCTGCCTTCTTCTGGATCGATTCCACTCTGCTACACCTTGTTTGGGATAGACTTTACTAAAATTGGAATTGATACATTTCGGAAAGATAGATTCTGATAAATCCCACTGGCTTTTATAATTCATGTTATTACTTTGTTTACTCTTTTATTCATAATAATCATATGGCAGCTTTCTCTGGGAAGCTCTAAGCCATTTACACATCTCACGGTTCCCAAGGGCTCACTTTTGATACATTTAACTACAATGGGTTTATACAAAACTGGAATTTGCATCCTCCATTTACCGATTACCACCTGTGGGACCTGAGTAAGTCCCATAAGCTCAATACTTCCGTCTCCATGTCAGTAAAATGAGTATAGTAATACTTAGTTCTTAAGGTTGTTAAGAGAAACAGAAAGGATAGTGCCCATAAAATACTTATTGCCATGCCTGGAGTATATTAAATGCTTCATAAATATGAGCGATTATGTCTGCACTCACTAGTTATTAGGTAACTATTATGTGATGGGTGCTTTTATGTCTTATTTTAATTAATTCTTACAAAATTCCCTACACTTATCATTATTACCCTCCTGTTATCAATGGGGGGAAAAAAACAAAACACACCTACCTTAATAAAGCAAGTTGCTGATATGTTTCAAATCTGACTTTGGAACCCAGGGCTGTCCATCTCCAATGCAGCAGAGGTATGTGAGTTTGGAAGGAATGGAGTTCGTCCATAAACATCTGGTCATTTCCCACCTTTCCTGTCTCAGGCTTCTCTCCTGACAGCCTACAGGCATCCCTGAGCCCTTCCCAGGATGCAGCAGAGCTATCCCATGGCTGCCCCCTTGCCTAGAGCAACAGAAGAGGCTCATCCACAAGAGTGCTGTTAATTGGTGGTTTTGTTAGAGAAGCTTGGTGCCACCGTCTCAGAAAAATAGTCTCAGGTCTTAGGTAATTTATAGTACTTGAGGAAGGAAGGAATGGATTAATTCGCAGAAGGCCTGAGTATAATGTTGATAGAAATGATTGCATGTAAGTTAAAAATAGAGCAAAAAATACTGTTCGGATTAACTTCAATTGTACAACTTAATTCTTTTTCTTTTTTTCTTTTTTTTTTTCATGATATAAGCTGAGCTTCAGAAAATGTAGTCTGGATTTAAATTTATTTAAACATCCGTCTGCTTAAATGATAGGTTTTCTGAGTTTAAAAAAATTAACTGAACTTTACAGGCCCAGAGCGGCCAGGCCCAGAGCGGCTGGGCCTGGAGCAGCCGGGCCCAGAGCAGCCGGGTCGGGTGTGGCCAGGCCCGAAGCAGCGGCTGCCAGGCTGGGAGCGGCCAGGCCCAGAGCAGCCGGGTCGGGTGCGGCCAGGCCTGGAGCAGCAGCTGCCAGGCTGGGAGCGGCCAGGTTGGGAGCGGCAGTGGCCAGACCTGGAACAGCTGGTTTTGGAATGGACCAGAGCAACAGAGGTCAGGCCCGGAGCAGCCAGGCCCGGAACAGCTCGCTCCTCGCCTGCCCCCACCCCAAGGCTGCCTCTCAGACATGGCTGGAAACTTTTGGGGGAACTTGAGGGTCTGCTGAATCAAGTGATGAAGGCTTAGATCTGGATACGTTGAGTTAGTATAACGCTGGGGTGTTGATCTGTGAGTGCCTTGTGCGGGGCCTGGATGAGGTTGGTTGACCTATTTGGAAATGTCCTTTGTGTGAAGTGTATCTTTGGGCATGTGGAGGTATTATTGATATGAGAAAATGCTAAGTAACTGATTTACTATCTGAAAAGGGATTTACTATCAGGAAAAGGGAGGGAGGAAGAGACTGAACATAAACTGTGCACCTATGGATGAGGACAATGGGGGAGGGGAAGGGGGCGGAGGGTGGGGTGGGAACCTGGTGGAGGGGGGAAGAAATGAGGAACCTTTGTAATAATATGAACAATAAAGATTGATTTTAAAAAAAACAAACAAAAAAAACTAAAGAGCCAAAAAAAAAAAAAAAATTAACTGAACTTTGATTTCTATCCTTGAATAAATCATTACAAGTGAAACATCTTTAAAAAACTTTAAAATGTGCACAAATAAACGTCAAGTCATTTCAAATAGAAAGGAAATCTGGCAGCATCAGGATTTAGAACATCCCCTTTAGAACGATCACTGGCACATTGTTTGAAAGCACTGTAGTTGGGTCGGATGGATTTTTGGAAGCTTTAGGAGCAGGTGATCTCTATTTCATAGTTAAGTGGGAAAGGAAGACAAAGGGGAAGAACGAATTAGGAGTCTAGTATAAAGCTCCAGGCTGGGTTCCTTCACATTAATTCATTCAATTCTCCCAACTGCTTAGAGTCTGCTGACACCCCTTTAGACCACTGTATGTGTCCCAGCAATATCATACCCTATTCTAGCCTTGTTTCTCTACCTTAAGCTCATCTTTTGGAAAATGTCTTGCCCCCCTGAATTTGACATATCACTGTTATCTTCCCAGCTATGAACTTCGCTCTTCTCAGATTGTCTACCCCACACTTCCCTCATCCAAAATTCTATTCCCGATTCATCTGCCTCCCTGCCCATCCCCACACTCCATTCCAATCTACCTATCCTGACCAGGAGCTGCCCTGTGGGTCCAACTGTGCCTATTCTTAGCCTTGAAGACACCTCTGGAAGATACCTCTACAATTCAGCTGGATGGGAAATACTCTCCCTGTTTTAAAGATGAGGAGGGTTTTTTTGTTTTCTTTTGTTTTTGTTTTTGTTTTAAATTGAAGCTCAAGGCAAGGTAGCTAGTCTTGGAGCCAGAATCTGAATTTTGAATTCATGTATTTAAATAATGACTAAAGTGACATATAAATACAAGTCTTTCTGATTTCCAAATTCATGCTGTTAAAACTATATCCCACAGAGCACAGAAAATAAGATATAATGGTTGAATCCTCCGTGATAATTCTGATCCAGGGTCTCCACTTCATCAACTCTTCCTATATAAGTCCTATATACCATGGCAGGTGAGAAGAATAGTACCTTAGAAGCAGTTTAAGGGAGAAAATGCTTCTATCGGCAAATATATAACTGATCAAAATATACTAGAAATAAAGAATAGGGGGAAATGTCTTATGTTTAAATTAAAAGGTACAGTTAGAATACCTGAAAAGATAATTATTTAGTATCAAGTTTTTTATTCACTATTATCAATATTCCAAACCTTAAACCCACATTTCTATTTTAAGTCAATCAATTTAGAACTTTAATTGAAACAGTTCTATTACACTTTCATTCGGCCAGCTATTCCCTTGAAAATGGGAGGAATCAGAGTGGTTGGAGTGCTGCTAATAAATATTAGATAAGGACCTGAACAGTCTGTGGGAGGAATGGTATGAGGGGAGGGGAGGGGAATGCTCAGCAGGTGGCTCCAGCCATTGTTGGGCATGCCATCATCAGTCTTCTCTCCCACCTCCTTCCCATCTAGGTGCCAAGGAAAGATGTATGTGGGTGTGGAAGGTTGGAAACACCAAGGGCTTTGCCATTAAGAAAGTTCAAGTTCACCTGGCAATGCCTTTTGCTAGCTGTGTGGCCTTGAGCAAATTACTAAAATTCACTCAGTTTTGGTTTCTCCCACTGCACAAATCTGGACAATAACTACCTCACATGGTTTGGAGGAGAATAGAGGAAAGGAATTCTTGTGAAAACTTTCAGCTTTCACAAACAGAAAAGAAAGACATGGTAGATTTTAAACACGTGTTTTCTTTTTTATTTCCTTCTTTCAAAATCCAACATAGCAGGAAAAACAAATGTTTCCTAACCCCAAAATGAAAACACATGCTAGAAAAATCACAAAGCCATCTCAGATCATGCAGATATAAGTGGAATATCATGGCCAGCCTAGTATCTTTTAATAATATATTTTATGCCTAAGTCAGCAAGGGAGCCTGGAGAGTGGATCAATTTCTCTTTCTGACACTCCTACTGAAGGAAAATAGGTTAATAGATTTCCCTGAGTATAACCAGAATGTGGAAATAAAACTGGACCGTTCTGAAGCGAAAGAAAGGCTAAAACCATCCAGAGTCTTACCTGCTAAATATACAACAGTTCCAACTTTATTAACCCAATCATTTTATTAGTTACATACTTCATTATAGAACTGTTGAGAGTGATTTATAAAACATTTAGGTCCTTTTTTACAATATGATCAGGATATGCTTAGGACACTCAAGTCCACGTGTATGTTTTCATGCAAACATGAACACATCGGTCACTTCAACAAGGAAAGCGCTGGTTCTCTTCTTTCAGGACACAAGTCTCGTGGCTGCTTCATTTGCTTCCCCCTTGGAGGAGCGCTGCCTCTGGTTCTTCAGCTCTCTCTTTGTTTACGTTAATGTAATAAAGTGTCCCCGGGGAGTTCTGGCTAAACATAATGTTAAATAGTCAGCAACATAATCCATTATTTTACTAGCAGGAAAGGCTTGTTTACTTAATCTCTCGTTTAAAAACAGTCATTTCTGGAAAGGCATTTGTACCTCCCTATTTTGACAGCATCAGGAAGCTCCATTGTTAATCAGAGCATGTTAAATCAAAAAGACATACATAAAGGCGACAGCCAAGATTTGTCAGCTGGATTGGCTTTTACAGCGTAAAGCTGTAAAAACATTTATAGGAGGAAAAACCATATAGCAGCCCTGTAAGCGCATACTGTGTGACAAAGCTGAGCCCAGGTGAATCCACAGTCAGAATCATGCATTAAATACCAGATTTCATTTTAATACACCATTTTTATAAGACAGGAACACCTAGAAATTAAACACTAAAGATGGGGAAGAATATTAAGAACTAATGAATGTATGGGAAAGATAAAGAGTCATGGATTCCGAGTCACTAATATACTGTTTGATTTATTTTGACAGGTGCAGTTTAGTTTTAATGATTTCAAATAGCACTTCATGGTAGGATACTAAAAGTCCTGCTGTGTGTGTATGTGCGTGTGGTAATAAAATCTTGTAATATGAGTTTCACTCTAAGCCAGTCTTAGTGGCTAAATCTTCATTAAGAGTAAGTTGTTCTTCAGGTTTGTATGTCAGTGAGATGAAATTACGCAGGCCACTTCTAATTTATGATTTGATTTTCTGAATGTTGCTATTTATCTCAAGTTCAAAACAAAATTTCTTTCTGAAGAGAACACTGAGTCTTTATCTGCTGGACAGAAATTTAAGCTCTAGTGTCAAGTTTTTTAATGTGACTTCTAGTATATAATTCACTTTCTGCCTCAGTTTCCCAAAGATGTCAAGTAGGAAGAGTCATTTCCTGGTCAGAGAATTAATCAATATTTCTAAAGAACTTTAAGATCTCTCAATGAAAGAACTCTTCGTGAAGGAAAATCTTATGGCTTATTAAATCAAAGAGCAAAAACCGTAGATTTCAAACATGGTATAAGTTATTAAAGTAACTAAAAAATACCAGAGGGATATAATTTTCTTCAGAAAGACATAAATCATCAGGCAGACTATAATACACTGATGAAAGGTATATTTAAAAGGGAGTTTGATGAAACCTTTGGGGAATTAGGTACCATGTCATTGGTACAATGACTAAGATTCATGTTATAAAAACTCTAAATCAAATATGACCTAGAAGACTGAATGAAATGTGAACAGTTCAATTGAAACCTAAAGGGAAGGCTTCTATTAATCCCCCAACCCTTTTCATGACTCCTGTTCACTTTGAGCCCCTAATGCTTCTTCTACGTACTACTATTGATGCTTCATTATTGATTCAGATAACCCTTTTCCTCCTTCCTTACATGCCCGAAGAGCCAGGTAATTGAGGAATACATTTCTCTCTTCCTCTCTCACTTCTTGCCTTTGGTTTGGGGGGAACGGGGTTCAGGGCTGAAGACAGGTAAGAGTAACATTGCACATATATGGTTGTCTACATAACTTCAATTTGAATAGAAGTTCACTTTGTCCTTGAGGGTTCTCATTTGCAAATAAAGCTTGGCATTTTTATTAATACAGTTTTATTAATACACACTCTATTTTGCACAGAAAGCATCAAATGTTCACAAAGGCCCTGACTGGTTTGGCTCAGTGGATAGAGTGTTGGCCTGCGAACTGAAAGGTCTAGGGTTCGATTCCGGTCAAGGGATAGGGTTGCAGGCTCCATCCCCAATCAGGGGCGTGCAGGAGGCAGCAGATCAATGATTCTCTCTCATCATTGATGTTTCTATCTCTCTCTCCCTCTCCAGTCCTCTCATAAATCAATAAAAATATATTTTTAAAAATGTTCACAAATTATTGGGAAATAAAATGTTTCATTTTATCAAGGGAAAAATAATTGAAGCCAAAGGTTCGTTCTGAAGAGGACCTTGAGAGTTTGGCTCATGAATGATAATTCCAGCTCTGATGGTAATTTTCTCCATGATGACCACCATCTTCTGCATAGGGAATTGCATAGTAAGCCAACAGGGAGACTGGCTCGTGGGACCAGGTGGTCGTAGAAGTGCCTCGGGTCTTGCATTATTTTCCAATAGCACTGATCATTTTTTCACCACAGAATATTAGGAATTCTCAAATCATAAGTCACCTGAGTGAGAAGAAAAGAGTTTCTCTGAAATAAATCCCAGATGAGAATCATCATTTTATAAAGTTGAATCTCATGGTAATTTAAGAGGCAAGCTCAGACTGAAGAGTGAGTGTGATAATGTATGTGGAAGTGCCCACTGCAGTGATGGATACATATTATAGTAAGAGCTTAAAACATCCCAGTTGAATATTTTGCACAGAAAAAAATGTGGTGAAAAGAGAGATGAAAGAAATGGATACTGCTACTATGTAATATGGACAAATCCAACAAGATTCTCTTATACAACCTGGATATGAATCCAGGCTACTTAGAGTTAGATGTTGTTATGTGGATGAGTGTTTGTGTCCTCCCAAACTCACGTGTTGAAATCCTACCCTCCAAAGTGATAGCATTCGGAACAGAGTGGGGGCCATTGGGAAGTCATTAGGTCATGAAGGTGGAGGCCTTAAAAATAGGACTAGTTCACTCTCACTCTGCTCTCCCTGGGCCATGTGAGGACACCAGGAGAAAAAGACTGTCCACAAGCCACAGAGTGAGTTCTCATCACACACTGCATCTTCTGGCACCTTTATCTTAGACTTTCAGTGACCAGAACTGTGAGAAATAAATGTTTAAGATACCCAGTCTATGGTGTTTTTGATATGAACTAAGATGTGAACCACAATATTTTATTGAGGCATGCTAAAAAGTAACATGACACATTCTTTCAGACCAACTATTGTATCCTGTAACTATCTCTAAGCATTAAGGAGCTATTTCAATTTTCCATCTGCTTCTAAACATTAACCATTAACCTCTCCCAAGAAGTTAGAATTGAGACCAAGCATGTTTACGTGATTGATCTTTGCTTTATTTCTCCCATGGATGAAAATATAAATGCTCCTTTCCTCCAAAAGGAAAAGAGAAAAAAATCTAAAAAATACCTAGCTGATTTGATTCTATTTGAAAATCAATTGAGAATTGAAACGATGGATAATCATAGTATACAGCTAAGAGGTTGCATTTAACAGTTATATTTTTAGAAAATTACATTTTAAATATGGCAGTAATTATAATATCATGAAGGAGACATTTTTAAAAAAATTTTTTTTCAGTTTCACCTGAGAACCAGGGGAATAAAAACTGATGTTAGGAAAATCACCCTCACTAAGGAAATACATTTTGCCAAAGACATGTTGGAAATTTGTACAGAAAAAAGTGGCTAGGAGGTATAATGATTATGGAGTCCAACTGGTTACATAAAAACTGAAGTTATTTCCCATTCCACTATCATCTATAACTCCAACTTATAACCTCAGAAGTGATTAATACATGTAGTGGTCAGTTTGCAACTCAACGGGTAGAACAAGTTTGTAGTTGTCTTTATATTTTCCCATTTGGATTTTATCCTTGTCTCTATCAAGAATCAAACATGTGAGTTAGGCTCCTTCATAGGTTTTTCATCTATAAAATAATGGAATGAAACTACGGCTTCTCAAACCGTATTCACCATTTGAACCTTCTGAAGGTCTTGTTAAAATTCAGCAGGTTTCTGGGGATGGGCCTGAGAGTCTATGCTTCTACCCGCATCCAAAGTGATGCTGGTCCAAGAACAATGTTTTGGGTAAGGATGATCATTTTAAGTTTTCTTTCATCTCTGTAAGATATTCTTTAGGTACCTGAAGAATTCATGTTTTCATTGTTACATTGCTTGAATTGTCTGTCAAGTTTTGGATACCTGTTTTCTTGCCTTCTCTCAGTACCCGGAACAAGGTCCAGCATATGTTTTATTTCTAATTATTTATAGTGTCTCTTTGAAGTCTATCTCAGACACTGGACGTAGTCAAGTTTTAATAAAAAACTTCAGGCTGGGAAAGACTAACTTCACTCCCCTAGGTTTAAGACCACAGACCCTTTGAGGTCCATTGATACCATGACCTCATTCTCCAGTCACCTCTCCTTTAATACCTTTTAATGTTCTTTGGATACTCAATTAACACCCAATTAAATGACAAATATTCACTATGCTTCTTTTCATTTTCCTAGATTGTGGTCATCACCTGCAAATGAGGCAACTCTTAGACAGTTCTCAGGTGAGGAAGTGTGGTGCAGATGCCAGAGCAAGAGGCTGAGATTCAGAGTTCTCGGCTCCTTCATTGAAATTGAGATGTTTATCCTTAGGCATAACAGCAAGCAACAGTCTTTAAGTGCCTTATTAAAGCCCTGGGTTTATTTCTAGTTGTCTGCTATAAAGTACTTTAAGAGGTTTAGTTGTAAAGTACTGGCTTACTCACATAAGTGACGCCCCATCCCCACCCCAAGCCCATATGGCAAGCTTGGGTGAGTTACTTATTCTTTCTAGGACTTGCTTCCCTTATCTGTAAAATAGGGGAAAATTTTTATAAGACTGTTAAGATTAAATGAGTTGATGCCTGTCAAATATTTAGACGTATATTTGGCATATCTTAAGTACAACATATGTATTTGCCAACATTACCCCTCAAGATCAAACTGTTAAATCTTACTTCAAATCATTTGCATTCATGAATCTCTTAAGTAAATACACATTTCCTGCTTGCTGTATACAAATTATTATTTAGCAGTCAGGGTAATTCCTAGTATTAATAAAACCGTATAACTTATAAAAATCTTGATAAATTATAAATATTGTAATTAAATATTATTTTAATTAATTAATTGTATTGTGTGTAGACACTGTAGGAAGACATAAAAATTGCATGACACCAATTCTATCCTCAAAAAATGTACAGTCTTATGGGGGAGAAAGACATGCACTTAAATAAATATAATAAAACAAAGAAGGCCTATTACTTATCATTGAGTTGGGAAATAACATTCAATATTTCAATATTGCAAAGCAAACAAAATACAAGTAGTTATATTACTGCTTCAGTTCTTCCATTTCACTTAACTCCCAAAGACTTAATTTTAATCTTCATGAAATTATTTTCTCCAAATAGAGGTAGCATTATTGTTTTTCTGAACATAAAAGCAATATATTAAAAAAGCACAGACTCTCAGGAAGATTAGGGAAAACAGAGGAAATGGTAACTGTTATTTGTAAGGGAACATGCAAGGGAGAGAGCCTTAATTTTTGTTGTTTATTCTTATATATTCTTTAAATTTTATAGCATGTGCAAGTATAATCTATTAAAAATAAATATATTTTAAATTAATAAATGTATATTGAAATATACATCATATGATATATAAAGTTATAAAATAGAAAATAAAATTTCTCTCCAGTGATACCAACAACAAGCAAGGCTTAACAACAAGACTGCACACACAGCCCACAAAGGGCTATACCAAGACTGTCCACCTCAGATAATTGGGAGGCTGACCCACTCAACCATATAGGACACCTTAGCACACAAAGCCACCCTATCAACTCAGGGAAGCTGTGAAAATGCTGAGTCAAGGAAACAGATCACAAACAAAAGAAATGGAGGACAAGAAGCAACTGGATACAGAGTTCAAAACCATGCTTATAAGGTTGTTCAAGAATTTCCTAGAAAAGGCCAATAAAATAAAAGAGACTTATGAGGATATGAAAAGGGATCAACTAGAAATAAAGAATACATTGTCTGAAATAAAAAATATTATACTGAGTCCTAAAATCAGAATGGAAGATCTCAAGAATCAAGTCAAAGATTTGGAACACAAAGAGCCAGAGGACACTCCTCCACAGAAGCAAGAAGATAAGAGAATCCAGAAAGTTGAAGATAGTGTAAGAAACCTCTGGGACAATTTCAAATGAACCAACATCAGAATTATGGGGGTCCCAGAAGAAGAGAAAGAGCAAGATACTGAAGGAATACTGGAAGAAATAATGACAGAAAACTTCCCCCACCTGGGGAAAGAAATAGACTTACAAGTCCAGGAAGCACACAGAACCCCAAACAAAAGGAATCCAAAAAGGACCACACCAAGATACATCATAATTAAAATTCCAAGAGCAAAAGACAGAGAGAGAATATTAAAAGCAGCAAGAACAAAGCAGGTAGTTACCTATAAAGGAGCACCCATATGATTGTCAGCTGATTTCTCAACAGAAACCATGCAGGCCAGATGGGAATGGCAAGAAATATTCAAGGTGATGAATAGCAAGAATCTACAGCCAAAAATACTCTACCCAGCAAAGCTATCACTCAGAATCGAAGGCCAGATAGAGCTTCACAAATAAAAAAAAAAGCTAAAAGAGTTTATCACTGCCAAACCAGAATTATATGAATTGCTAAAAGAGGTTCTTTAGGAAGAGGAAGAAGATATAAATAAAAATAATGATCAACAAATATGTAACTATCAACAAGTGAAACTAAAAGTCAAGAGAATTAAAAAACCTGATGAACAATATTAACTGGTGAATATAATAGAATCAGAGGTATGGAAGAGGAGTGGACTGACGATTTTCGGGGATAAAGGAAGTGGGGGGTGTGTGAAGAGCCTGAACAAAAACTGTGCACCTATGGATGAGGACAGTGGGGGGTGGGTAAAGGGCAGAAGGTGGGGTGGGAACCTGGTGGAGGGGAGCAATGGAGGGAAAAAAATGAGGAACATTTGTAATAATATAAACAATAAAGATTTATTAAAAGAAAAAAAGGGGGGGAGATAAAAAAAAGAGAGAAAAAAATAAAAAAGAAAGCACTTTGCAATAGAGTGTACCAAAGTCGATTTCCTGATTTAATATTATATAAAATTATACCACTGGAAGAGGCTGGGGAAAGAGTACTTAGAATCTCTCTGTACTACTTTCGAAACTACCTGTCTATACTTATTTCAAATAAAAGTTCTTTTTATTCAAAAATAAATAAATAAATAAAATTTCTCATGCCACCATGAACTTAACATTTTGATATCCATGTTTCCATATTCCTTCAGGCATACATACATTTTTGGGGGTACAAAATGAGATCATGATACATAAGATCCTTATAAAATATTTTCTGTGCCAATAAATATAAATCTTTACAACGTAACTTTTAATATCTGTGTTATGCTTTACCTTGGATATTGATTTAATCAACCCTCTATAGAATAGTGTTTTCAACAGTTTTGTAATGGACATCTTTGTACATATATATTTGTGCAATTATCTTCTTAGAATATACCTTTAGAAGTTCAATTTTTGGGTAAAAGGTTTGCATGTAAAATTGAGATTTAAAAGAAACTGAATATGAATATAGAAATGATTCATTTCTCCCAGTTCTCTCTCTTATGGTAGAGAGGTGCTTTGTGGTCATATGGAGCAAAAGAAATGGAATCCCTGTGGCTTCCCCAGAATTGGAAGGAGTAGGGTCTGTTTACCTCCAACATCAAAGGCCCTCAGAAAGGGATGTACTCTCAGTCTGCCGAGGAACAGCTGATGGAGCCCCACATAAAGCAAGAGAAGGGAACGGAGTGGACAAAACAGAGAGAGAAGTGAGAGGTAAATAAACTGTGTGAGGATTTTATTTTTATTTTTAAAACATATTTTTATTGATTTCAGAGAAGAAGGGAAAAGGAGAGAGAACTGGAAATATCAATGATGAGACAGAATCATTGATCGGCTGCCTCTTGCACATACCCCCTTTTTCCCCCCAAATTGAGGACAGAGCCAGCAACCCAGGCATATGCCCTGGGCTAGAATCATACCCAGGACCCTTCAGTCCTCAGGCTGATGCTCTATCCACTGAGCCAAACCAGTGAGGGTGTGTGTTTGGATGGGACATCACTGGAGAATCTCAATTAGGGAATGTTACAACTTGATTTGCTCTTTAAGAGCTTACTTGGAGCCCTAGTCGGTTTGGCTCAGTGGATAGAGTGTCAGCCTGCAGACTGAAAGGTCCCAGGTTCAATTCCAGTCAAGGGCATGTACCTTGGTTGTAGATACATCCTTAGTAGGGAGTGTGCAGGAGGCAGCTGATCGATGTTTCTCTCTCATCAATGTTTCTAGCTCTCTATCCCTTTCCCTTCCTCTCTGTAAAAAAATTGATAAAATATATATATATTTTTTTTTTAAAAAAAGAGCTTATCTGGAGGTAGGTGAGCCCAGTGATGGGACCAGAGAGGGAGGGAGAAGGTAAAGGAGGCCAAATGCATAGGGTAGTGTGAGCTCAGAACAGGTGCACAGAAATTGGGGCTGTGGACCGTGGATATAGCCTCAAAAGAATTAGAGGAAAGTGATGTTGTAAAACATCCCTTATTACCACCTGTATTAGTCAATTAGTCAGAGTTCTCCAGAGAAACAGAATCAACAGTGTGTGTGTGTGTGTGTGTGTGTGTGTGTGTGTGTGTGTGTGTTAAGGAATTGGCTCACACAGTTGTGGAAGTAAGTCCAAAATCTACTGGCAGATTTTGTGCTTAATCGACTGGCTGGCAAATTGGAGACCCTGGGCAGAGTTGCAGTTCAAGTCCAAAGGCTTTCTCTTGCTGAATCCCCCCTTACTTGGGGGAGGCCAAGTTTTTTCTCTGTTAAGACCCTCAGCTGATTAGATGAGGCCGTTCCACATTTGGGAAGATAATTTTACTCAAAATCCACTAATTTAAATGTTAGTCTCATTGAGCATACACATTCACAAAAAATACAGAATAATGTTTGTTCAAATATCTGGGCACCATGGCTCAGCCGAGTTAACACTTAAAACTAATCATCATAGCTCCCATGCCCAGCCTCCATACACTCATACTTTTGCAACAAAGGGGGAAAAGTTGGGGGTGTAGGATACCAATGCTGGTGCCATTTGGTTGCTCCTGATTGTACCCACAAACTGGTAGTGGAACAATATACATTCTTTTCCCCTCCAAGTGAATAGATGACCTTGTATACTTCTCCCATGATAAACTGTAAAATTCAACTCTCCTTCTCCCCACCATGAATATATATGACCCTTTTACCTTTACAATTCCTAGCCTAGGGCCATTACACTGAATGTCCAGTGAAAGTTAAAGAGTGACACCAGAAAAAACATAAACAGGTAAATGAAAGTTTACTTCTCATTGCCTTCTCTGGGGAAAACACAGAAATCAATTTTATATGTTTGGTCTGTAGGAAGACCTCTGAATTATTTACTGTTGTCAAGAGCACCAGTCAAGGTGGGCACCTTGCTTTTATTTTTTTATTTTTAAAAAATATATTTTATTGATTTTTTTTACAGAGAGGAAGGGAGTAAGATAGAGAGTTAGAAACATCAATCAGCTGCCTCCTGCACACACACCCCCCCCCCCACCACTGGGGATGTGCCTGCAACCAAGGTACATGCCCTTGACCGGAATCAAACCTGGGACCTTTCAGTCCACAGGTTGACTCTCTATCCACTGAGCCAAACCGATTTCAGCAAGCTGCACAATTAGGGCTGTGTTGAGGCGAAGCAGCCAGTGCACTAGCAAGTCCTCTCCCAAGAGCCCAGGGCTGAGACTCAAGATAGAACACCAACATTATTAATGGTTCAAATTTGCATCATTCTTTGAAGCAGGCCAAGCGCTTCAACAGCATGGCTCTGAGAAATGTTTAAAGGGGCTTAGTCCCACTTTAGTCTCTCTAGTTTGAGAGTCATGTTATGAATAGCCTTTAAAAAGTACAGTCTACACTGCAGGCCCCAGCATCCCCAAATTGTTATGTCACTAACGTTCAGTTTGGAAAAATAGCTTTCTCACAAAAAGCATCCACAGCCCATTTCTGGGGCTTCTCTCCAGCAGGATGTCTCCTCCTGTTCCAGAATGACAAAACACCAAGTAAATAAACCCACGGAAAGCAAACAGTGGGTTTGTAGAGCATGTCAGTCCTCAGAAGCAGTGTAAATGACCGTTGCTTTACACACACACACACACACACACACACACACACACACACACACACACACACACTTCTTATTGTCCCCTTTTTTCTAAGGAGCTAAAAAACAGAAAAACCTGTAATGACTTTAAAACTTTCCAAAAGGGTATGCATGACACTATGACACTCATTTTAAAGAAGGAGGAAGGGAGGCCCTTCACTCCATGGTTTACATTCAGTTCAATGCCAAAGCCAAGACCAAATTCCACAAACTCTCACTGAGTTTCTTCTGTGTATAAATTGCCCTGATAAGTGTCAGATTCAGGTTCCGATCTTCAAATATGTATTTTTTACTACTAAAATTTGGTCAAAAGCTTTCTTGTAGTTGACAAGTGGAATGAAGACAACCCCCCCCCCCCCCAAAACACACACACACACACACACACACACACACACACACAAAAAAAAAAAAAAAAAAAAAAAAAAAAAACCCACTGGTATTTTTTAAAACTAGAGAATAATGGCTCTTTCAATGTGATTTATGCTTAGAGTCAAGAGAAAAAGATGAATACATTTCTGTCTTAAAGAGTTTCCTAGTTTTAGATATTTCCTTTATTTTTTTAGCAGCTAAAGGAACACCAACAAAACTCCCAAGAAATACAAGCCATACATGAAATTTTTGTACCTTTATTATTTCTAAGAGCTCAAAGCAGTTTGAAATAAGAATACAAATGTGAAAGAAAATAGTGCCTACTGCAATGCTTGGCATAAAACAGACAATAACTCACAAAGACTTGGAGTATAGCATTGCTTTACAATATGCCTGCTTCTATGGTTTCATTTGCTTCATGGTTTGGGCTAGAAAACAGTTTATCATTAAGCAAAAAAAAAAGATGATTGAAGGAAATTTTTTTTTTTTTTACCACCCAAGTCAAAGCTCTCTACCAGTCACCAGGTATATTATGTCTCCCTAAATTATCTCTATGAGATAAGATGTCCATTTCATAGGCGATAAAGCTGAGGCTCAGATAAACTCACTGACTTGCAAAGAAACTGTTAAGGGATGCCATTGGGAGTTGAATCCAAGTCTCTTCATTCCTTATACCTGTTTTTCACTTCTTTGAGCTGCAGTATTATTCTGTGACTACTCACCTCATGCCAATTTAAAACGATTTGTCAATACAATTGTCAGCTTTACAAATTGGGCATTAATAGTTGTTAGACTTTTAGAGAGTGACAAAGTTTCATGAAAGTAATATAGCATTGTCATGTATGAAGACTTTGTTCCAATGAGAATAATATAATTAAAGCCTTTACTATCATATGAATCAGTTACTTGCCACATTCTTGTTTTGAAATATTTTATTCACGTTTTCAGGAATATGAAACTATCCAGTAATGGAGCACGGAAAAAGGTAAGAGAAGATAGTGGATAAGGGAGTTTGTCATCTGGGACCTTTAATACTCCTGGCTTAGTTTATAGATTACAAATTAATAGCTTATGCTTTTGCTATTAAATATCATCAAACTTTTGCATAATTTATTCTTCCTTTGAAATCGAGCCAAGACAACCTCAAGACCTTTGTACTTACTGTTCCCTGAGCCTCGGGCACTCCACTCTTCTCATTTAAGATTATGCTCAAATGTCACCTCATCTGAGATATTTTCCTTGTCCTTCCCATGTAAAATGCCACCCTCTCTTGACCTTGTTACTTTTTATACCTTCCCCTGCTGTGCTCTTTTCCATCTTAACAACCTCTACAAGACATGTGACATTTCCATGTGTTTATTTTTGAGCTCTCAATGAAAATAAGTAGAATGGAGCAAAGCTTTGTTTGGTTTACTGTATTTTCAGATCCTTGAACAGAGCATATAGTAAGTACTCAATAAATGTTTGTTGAATGAATAAATGTAAGCAGAGGTTTATTTTATTTGTCATTGGTTAATTCACCTTCTAAATCTAACTGTTAAAAGCATTTATGTCTTCAAGAAATTAGTTTGGGAAACCTTGAAAAATCCTTGAGTCCCTTCCCTATAAGGTATGAAATTAAAATGAAATCCTCTAAGAATTTATCAACTGGATCTATTTCAGAGGCACATATGAGTGTAAAAGTCAATCTTTAAAGGTAAAAAATCATAATGCTCCATTAAAAAGCTAGTTGTAATGACCTATTTTTAAAAATAGAAGAGATTTAATTTTTCAAAGAAACATGCAAGTCTTCTATGTTATTCAAAGGATTAATGATTTGATAGGAATATATTTCAGCTTATTTAAAATTAGAGGTTTTAAGTCATTATCTGTAATCAAATAAAACAAGGACCAAATTCTTTCCTTATCTCTGATATCTGTATTCCCAGTACTCTCTCTCTCTCTCTCTCTCTCTCTCTCTCAAAACAAAACAACCCCAAAACTCTATGTACAAAATCTGAAAACAAGTCAATATTTGTTTCCAGCAGATGGCACTGCAAATCAAGTCTTTATAAGTCTACTAACTATTACTTCTTTGATCACAATAAGTTATTTGTTCTGCAGTAATACCATCTAAAACAACTTACACTGTAGAAACAAAAAGATTGGGGTTTCGAAGCTACAATATAGTTGGATTATACATCATCCAAGTACTGATTTTTCTTCTCTATGTATCAGTTGCATATTTATGAAGAGACTGGATGGCTACAGCAAAAAATTGTTTGCTCCCTTCTATATGAAACCCACTTTTAGATATTGGATTGGGGTTGCCAATTTTAATTTGTTTAGTCTATTTTGTAAGTTCAATGGAACTCTCTACATCTGTGCACAGTGCCAAACTCGTTCTCATTTATGTTCATTAATGTACTATTCCAGGCAAAACTGTTCTAGGTCATAAAAAGTCATAAAGCACATCCTTGACGTGTGTGTGTGTGTGTGTGTGTGTGTGTGTGTGTGTGTGTGTTGGTCAATAAATAATCTTGGTCATAGAGAATATTAATGATTCCAGACAACTTCAGCTCCACAACAAACATGATACATACATATTTTCTAGAGACAGTAGATCTGCATCCAGCTTTGTACACAAAGGAATTTTTGTTTAAAACATATTTAAAAAATATATATATTTTATTGATTTTGTATAGAGAGGAAGGGAGAGAGATAGAGAGCTAGAAACATCTATGAGAGATAGTCATCGATCAGCTGCCTCTTGTACACCCCCCACTGGGGATGTGCCCGCAACCAAGGTACATGCCCTTGACCCGAATCGAACCCGGGACCCTTCAGTCCTCAGGCCGATGCTCTATCCACTGAGCCAAACCGGTTTCGGCTAAAACGTATTTCAAAGTCATTTAAAAGAGATGTCACACATGCAATAGACTAGAACATATTAAATGTGAAAATACCTAAAAGAGTCTCTGGCACAAAAAAGGGACTAAGAAATTCCCAGTCCCCTTTCTCCTCTCTCTAACAGAGTGGCCAGATAAGGGGCCAATTCTTTTTTCTTTCCTTTTTTTTTTTTTTTTTTTTTTTAATATTTTTAATTGTCTTTTTTACAATTAAAGAGGGAAAGAGAGCTAGAAACATCAATGAGAGAGAAACATCGACCAGCTGCCTCCTGCACACCCCCTACCGGGGATGTGCCCGCAACCAAGGTACATGCCCTTGACCAGAATTGAACCTGGGACCTTCCAGACCGCAGGCCGAGACTCTATCCACTGAACCAAACTGGTTTCGGCAGGGGCCAATTCTTGAGAGCCAGGCCTCACTCCCTATGTGAAGTCACTTCACCTCCTGGACTCCAACTTCGTTGCCTCTCAAAAGGGCTGGAAGTAAGGCTGAAAGATCTAAAAGATTCTGCCTAATATATAATAGAATAAAATTCACAAGTCACATACGTGAGTCTAGGCACCCTCTGGGGCTGGTGTGACTAGTCAAAGTATTTATCTTCCTCTGTGGAGAAAAAACAACAACAAACAAACAAACAAACAAACAACACCCATTAGTTAAAAACTGGCTCTTCCATAAGTAACTCATCTCCATTCTTTAAATAAATGTCATGGAGTCCCATCATGAATTTTTTTTACATACCCTGGGCATATATTTTTTTTCTCCTGTTGTCAAGAAAGCCTGAAACTCCAAATGTATAAGAAGCAATAGTGGGTTCCTGAAATGTATTAGAAATGCAGGAGGAAGTGCTCTGATAGGTGACATCTTTGCACACCACTACTCATCACTACCCTTAGTTAGTACTCTTGTCTTGTTTAAACAGTGATTTCGATTACCCCACGCTTTTCTCAGATTGACTGTCATAGGTACTCTCACCTCAGCCCCAGACACTTTTATGGGCAACTCAAATCCATACAGTAAACGCAAAAACACAACAGTCATCTAAATAAGGCAGAAATATGACTTGAATGGTAGGACAGAGAAGGTCCTTGTGCTCTTCTCCTGCACATCTGTTCACTTCATTTTTCCTTTCTTTGCGACCCCGGAGTTTACACCCTAGCTGTTTCAAATTGGTAGAGATGCAGTAGAATATGGAAAGCAATCTGTGCCTTTGGGATGAGGTAGATCGATAAGCACTCTTTGGTGTTTACACTTATACGACAACTTGTCCAATCCTCATATTTTATCCAAGAGAAAAGACTGGCTCAGAGAGGTCAGTTGACTTACACAGGTCCCACAGAAATTAGTGATGAAGCAATGATGAAGTTGTTTGGCTCCCAATATACAGGCCAAGTGGTTGAACTGGCAATAGGAGAAAGGGTGAAAAAAATAAGGTTGGGTCTTCAGATATTACTCTTAATGACCTTATAAAGTGAAAACACTATCTTATATAGCCTAAGAGACAATACCTTTACATTTTAACCCTCTAGTACAGCATTTTCAGCATTTTTCATCTCATGGCACACATAAACTGATTTCTAAAATTCTGTGGCACACTAAAAAATATTGAATATATTGTATTTTTTTTTCCAGGCTGACAAAAGTAGATATAATTTTTATTGATTTTAAAAAATAGTGATTCTACACTTTTTGCTTCCCAAATGGCTTTTTTTTTTTTTTTTTTTTTTTAATCAGTTGTTGTCCTGGACCATTTGGCTCAATCGGTTGGAGCATTGTCCCATATACCAAAAGGTTGAGGATTGGATTCCCTGTCAGGGCACATACCTAGGTTGTGGGTTCAATCCTTGGTGGGGGTACGTACAGCAGGCAACCAAGTGATGTTCTCTTTCCCATTGATGTTTCCCTCTCTCCCTCGTACTTCTCCTCCCTCTCAAATCAATAAGTATATTTTCAAGTATAAAAAATAATAATAAATAAAAATTAAATAATTAAAAATTTGGAGCCTATAATCATATATAAGAAATTCTGGTACCAAGAATTAACCAATCATATGCAACCTTATTATGCCAAATGGCCAATAAGAGGCAACTGTATTATTTGACTTATATATACTTGGTTCAAGATAAGGCATTCATGCACCCAGGTGGCCATTGTTGTGTTGGTTGTTGTCAATTTATTTTTTTTATTTTTTTATTTCACAATCTAAGAGAAAAGAGTTCAGTGTCCCTGGTATTGCACATTCAAAAAATTCTTATGGCACACCAGTTGAAGATTGCTGCTCTAGTAAAAAGAATACTGCAAAAATTCTTCAAATATCTGGTTATTTTGGGGGACTTTTGGAAAGGCTTTTCCCCCTTCTGCTTTTGTTAAGCAAGTTATGTCTAAGATCTCATTAGAGATTTCCTATATGAAAACAAAACAAAACACTCTTCTTTAGGGTGTTTTCCTTTTCTTAGTGAGAAATAACAGGTTAAACATGTGTTAATCATGAGCAAATTGGTTGAAGATCATTGTACCAAGATTTAAGTAAACATATATCTTTAAAATAAATAAAATAATGTGCATATAATTTTTGACTCATCTTGTAATAATTTTTGTGAATACTTAGAAACACACAGAATTTGAGAGAAAAACTTATCAAGTTTTAAAAAGATTCCTAATTTGTGCTGTATCATCAGGCAAATAAAAATAGCATCTAAATATTTTCCAATTGAGAAATATAATTTTAATATTTTATAGAATTTAGTCTCAGTCATTTGAAAGAATTCCAAAAACCCTTTGAATGCATAACTTAGGTGTGTAGGTACATTTTAAAGTGATGAAATTCGTGGTTTAACCATAGTTTAGAAACAACATAACAGTTATAGTCAGTTGGTGTGACCAAAGACTTATTTTTACCAAGATTTTTAGTAAATGTTAACAATATATAGAGAAATCTTATAAAATCATGAGATGTAAATGGTTAAATTTTTCTGAGTGGGAATGTATTATGCCTTCTTTTCTTTAAAACATTCAGTTTTTACCAAGGCTTTATCCTTGACTAACAATACTGGATTTTTTTTTCTTTGTGTTTAATTGATTTAGTGTGGAATCTACATCTGGATACCCATCTCCCTAAAGTATCTGGTTCTGAAATAAAAATGAAAGTTGGAAGGTATTAGAGTGGGATGAAGGGGCTGCTTTAATTGCCTCGGGAGTCTTCTAACCAATTTCCATTTGCCTCTTTGGTGTCCTTGAATAAAGGAGGATGGAGGGAGAATACAAAAAGACTAAGGAACTTTTAAGAAGTCACGTGGAAAAAGCAATACAAAAGCAGAAGGTTGACAACCTTTGAGAAGTTTCACCATAGACAACTTTGAGATTCTTTGTGATAACAATGCAATAATTGTGTGCTCTGGCTCCATGGTTTTCTTTCTTTATTGCAGTAAAAAAAAAAAAATCTCAATTCCTTCACACTTCTGTAGACATATAGGCAAAGTAATATAGGGGTCCGAGTACCAAAAACATAGAGACTCAATTACCTTGGAGAAATCGGGACAGAATGTGTACACCATCCTCAAGTTAGGGATGAGTGTTCCTTTGCGTTTGTTTTTAATTTTGATGAAATGACATTCCGTGCATAATAATGACTTAAAACCTGTAAACAAGCCTGGAGTAGGCGCAGTGGCTGGCTGCCTCTCCAATAACCACAGCTGGTTGAGAGGGAATATAGGTTCGTTCTCTAAAAAAGAGCTTCAGGATCAGGGGATTTTAGGAGCTAAGAGCGATCCTTGGTCCCTTCAAGGGGCAGTGGGAGCAGCCTCTAGGTTTGGGTCGCACGTGGGAGAAGGGCAGACAGCCGCCTGCAGAGTCACCCCCACTGCCTGTTGCGCCGCGTGGGCGGCAGCCCTGCTGGAGGAGGATCTGCACTCAGAGCCCTCTGCTGCCCAGCGCTCAGCAGTGTTTGCGCTGGTGACCCCCTTGGAGGGAAACGTGTACAGACTGCGTCTCAGGCTGGGTAATTTCTCTTGGGAAGAGACTGTCCCCTCCCTTCCCTCTCTCCTGGCCAGACTTCGTGTTGAAGGAGTGAGAAGAGATTGCTCGGTTGTGTGAGACCCAGGGGTCCAGCCAGGAGACGAGGCTGGAGTCAACATTCTGGCTTCCTCCGTGGGACTCACTGTGGAGCGGCCCCACCACCTAGAGAGAGGCAGTTCGGGCAGAGGGTGCTGGCCCCGGGATGCAGTTAGTTTGAGGAATTTGCCTTCGCGGACCTTTAAAGATCTCGGGCACATGCATGGTGTCTCCAAGAGAAGGGACCCGGGGAGCTAGAGGAGATGCAGGCTTGGGCAAGAGTTTGAACTGTGTGAGTTGCTTGACTCAAGGTGCCACCTCAGACGTGCGCGTTACAGGAAGGCGTTTGATATACCGTGACGTGCTCTACGAGACCTCAGTGCGCGGGGTTTCCCTGCCTCAGACTCCCGCCCAGGGTCTCCGTAGCTTGGAGGTCCTCGTCTGAGCAGAAGGTCCCCAGACTCTGTAGCTCGAGGAGAGCCGCTTCCAGGCAGGTTCCTCCCGGGGCTCTCCTAGATCCTCTGGGGCCGCGGTGTTGGGGAAAGAACCCTCGTGGCAGGACTCCCGCGGGTACTGTGCACGGTTGGACGGCCTCGCTGAATCCATTTCAGGGTCCCTCCCCTGCCCCCCGCCCTTCAGAGCATTCTCTCCTCCAAAGGTCTCAACTGCTGGAGCTTCTAGGACCTGCTAGGGTGGCGGGGCGCGGGAGGGCGGGAGGAGAGGTAAACCCCCAGGAGCCGGGGCGCCCCGTGGGGTCCTCTTGAACCTCTGGGGTCTGCACGAGGGGTTCATAGGAAAAAGGGCGACACAGGATTGGGAGGCTTTATCCCCTGGAGCAATAGAGCAACTCCCATCCCCTCCCTCCAAGGAACTTGTCCGTTTTCTATTTCTCAGGGAAGTAAATTACAGCCCCCAACCAGCATCTTCTCACTCTTCAGCACAGCGAAGCCCATCTTCGGAAGTTCTCATTCTTGCCCACTCGGCGTCACCAGCTTTTCCGAATTTGGGAATTTTTCGTTCGTTCTTTGCCCAACCGTTGCGCCGCAGGTACTGCAAGATCCTCTTTGTCCTCTTCCCATGCCCCGGGCAAGGCGCTCGCGGACCCGCGCACGCCGGCTGGACTCCCTGCCTAGCTCCCGGCTGCGCCGCCTCCGATTCATCCCAAGAGTCGCCAAAGGCCACGAGAACTCTGGCAGGGTTCTTTTCCGCCCCACAAGAGCCACCACAGGCCCCGAGGAGGGCACCCAGGTCTGGGCATTGCCCCAGGAGACGCCGTGGCGACCCTCGTTACCTGCGTCCTGACCAGCCCCGGTAGATCGCGGCGGCAAGCTCACCCCCAGCAGCCCCAAATGGAAAACCTCTCTCGGGCCCCCTCCGGCCAACCCTAGGGTCTAGGACATATTTTCATTTCCATAGAAAAGGCTCAACTTAATTGCTGGGTGGGGCGCAGTGGGAGGGGCAAAGGTGGCTTTGGGCGTTGAATTTTACTCGGGGTCGCTCTTTCCCGACGAGTCCTCGGCGGATAAAGCGCAGGTTGGTGTGTCTGTGCCTTTGGTCCGCAGAGGGATTGCCAGCCGCGAAAACAAAGTGCCCAGCGAGACCCGGAGCGCGCCCAGATCTCCCCGCAGATGGGTTTGCGGAGAAGCCTGTGATGTGAACTTTCTGCAGATCGTGTATGGAGGCGGGAGCTCCGGGAAGGGAGGAAGGAGAGCGGGCCGAGAGGGGGCCGCGGGCGCGCTAGCCGTGCCGGTGTGCGGTGCGCGGTGAGCCGGGCGCGGGGGCTGGGGAGGGAGTCCGGAACGTCCCGCAGGCTAATTGGTTTCAGGCCACCGGCAGGCGCTGGGAAAGGTCGTTGAAGGAGTTCGCTGCATACACACAAAATAATAATCTTAAAAAAAAAGAGTGCCGGGCATGCGCACACAGAGGATGCCATATTGGAATGAGGCTGTAGTGGGAGTCGGAGGACCGGAGCGGGCGCGCGAGGGAGGCGGCGGGCTGGGCGCGAGCGAGCGGGGCTGAGCGAGCGGGAGCCCGGCGGAGCCCGCGAGCGAGGCCGGTGTCCCCGCCGGCGGCGCCCGGGTCCTCGGTCCCGGCGGAGGGAGCACCAACTTCACCAGGTAGGACCCCGCGCCCGGCTCGCCCCGCCGGCAGACCTCCGGCCCGCAGGTTGAGTGCGATGGTCAGGTTTTTTTCTTTCCTTTTTCTTTTCTTTTCTTTCTTTTTTTTTTTTAACTTAGGAAAAAAGGGAAGCTCCATGCAGCCTGGGGTAGGCGGGTGGAGGAGGAAGGGGGGCGCGGGGGGCTGAGGGAGAGGAGCGAAAGAGAAAGGCTGGGGGTGGGGGGAGCGACAGCACTTGAGCAGAACCCCAAACTCCGCTCTGCGCTCCGGTTGTCATTTTTGCTTCCTCAGTCCTCTGTTCCCCGGTCCCCGGGCTTGGAAACCCCGGCCTTCCGGGAGGGACTCAGTCCGGAGTTGCAAAGTGCCCTCCGCCCCGGGTGCTCGCGGCCCCCTCCCGCCGCCACCTTCCTCATTTGCGCTCCTTTTAGCGACGCAGCCGCCCTTGTTCCCCCGAGCTCTGCGCTGGGGTCTCTCTCTCTCTCTCTCTCTCTCTCTCTCTCTCTCTCTCTCTCTCTCCCTGTTGGGGGCAGGGATGGGGGGGGGGCTGGAGACCAACCATCCAGGGGGTGGAAAATCGGCACACATTCGGAATCGCCCCCTTGGAAACCTTTGCCTGTGCAGCCGAAATGAAATTGTCAGCAGTAGTTTTGGAGCGTGTTCCGGCGTGGATGAGCTTTTTGTTCTTTTTTTTTTTCTTTTCTCTCTCTCTCTCTCTCTCTCTCTCTCTCTCTCTCTCTCTCTCAAGTAATATCCTGTCACTTGGGGCTTTCCTGTTGTCTACTTTCATATGACCTCCTTTCAGAATTACTAACCTGATCTGGCCTTGGAGTTATTTTTTTTAGCGTGTGTGTGTGTGTGTGTGTGTGTGTGTGTGTGTGTAAAATCCGCCAAAAACAACAACTGCAGTGATATATCTATCGGTTCTGACCCTGGTGGCGGGAGGGGACTAAGCCGGGGAGGGAGAGCCTGGGCGGTGGGAAGCCGCCAGACCCACGTCCAGAGCCCGGTGGGGACTCGTGTTCCTGGAAGCGCCACAGCTGCGGGGAAGGAGCGTTTGGGAACCGTGCCAGTTCCAACATGGCGGGCCAAGGTGGCTTTTAAAAACTGAAAATAAAGGTTTTGAAGTGGGAAAAAACGCCGCCGGAGTTGCCTCCCCTTCGTTTCTACTTTCGTTGGCTGCTCCGGGAGCTGCTTTAGCGAATCAAGCGGGGAAGAGGAGAGGCCGCGAGCTGCCTTCGTTTTTTCCGTGGGCAAAGTCTGCGTGCCCAGCGCATTCATCGCTGGAGGGGAGAGGGGCGTCGCTGGCTGGGGCCGGGGCCTCGGAGCACCAGGGCTGTGTGGCTTCTGGGTCTGGGTGCACACCTGTGTGTGCAGCTTCAGAGGTGGGGTGTGAGGTGGGGTGTGGGGCGGCGGTGGTGATGTCAAAGAGACCCGCCCCGAATGTGTGTGTGTGTTGTGCGAGTGCATCTTGGAACGAGGAGATCCTGCCATGATTTGACGTGACACACTGCTGACACGTGGTGCAAAATACATGAGGGAAGAAGGGATGATTTATTTCGGCTTTTTTTTACGAGACGGGGCTCTCGCGCTCGCTTTCTCTCCGTGTGCTGGATCTTGTGCGGTCACGCTTTGGAGTAGGTGGAGCGAGAAGGTGCTACTTAGGAGCACTTAGGAAAAGGTCCAGGGTATGGGGTGCATCCGGACTGCGGGAGCCTGTGGGGGTTTGTGTGTGCATGCACGGGGGGCGCGCTGCCCTTCGCCGTGGCTCCGGCTGGTTTCGAGCCTCGGAGGGGTGGAGAGGGGAGGGGCCCCCCGACGTGGGGAGGGGGAAAGGGAAGCGGCAGAAAAGCCGGGGCACTGGGACCTCCGCCAAAAACGCCTGTAGGGTCGAGGCGGTCTCGGCTAGGAGTTGCTCTGGGCTTGCCCTCTCAGGAAGGTGGGGGATGGGGAAAATCTCCGAAGAAAGTGTCTCTAGCCCAGGTTCGGCTCCTGGAGGGCTCGATTGGCGAGAGGCGTCCTCCCTGCTAGCGGGCGGGGCTGTGGCCTTGGGGTTTGAGTCGGCGGCGAGGTGCCTGAGAAAGGCTCGAATCAGGGATCCGGGAGGGTCTGGAACTGGAGTTTGGGGTCGAAGTCGGAGCCTGTAAGGGGAGCCCAAGGGAAAAAGCCAGCAAACGCGAGCTCGCTTGGCTGTAGACAGAGGTCCCCAACAGGGGTCGCCAGCGGCCTGGACGCAGGCGCTGAGCGGAGGTTTCGCGGCGGCGGCTGTGGGAGGAACGGGGGACCGGGCGACCCGGGCCACGCGGCTGCAGTGCACGGTCTCCGGAGCCTGGCGGTGGCATGTCCAGGTGCCCTTCTCTGCACCGGTGAACCTGATGGCACCTCTGCCAAGTGCACTGAGACGTTTTTAAATCCTAGTGTTGGCTAGGTTTGTAGTTAACGCAGTGACGGGGGTCTTTGGGCATTTGCAGGGGCCTCTGGGGGTTAGGGGGAGTCGATAAGATCATCGCGTCCTTTCCACGTAGGTACCGCGCCGAGCCCTGTCTCTGGCGGTGTCCCGAGTGTATGTGTGGGAGGGTCAGGGTTAAGCGTCACTGGGTTTGGAGACCCTGTGGCAGATGTCCCCTCCCACGTGGGAAGCTGGGATAAGCGACGGGCCACACTTCAGCAAAGACGCCCTCCGCCTCCTGGGGCCGAGCGCGCGGCGCTTCCCCGGGGCGTCCAGCCTGCGCTGCCGGTGCGCCCTCTCCGGGCCGGCGCTCCCGGGGGCTTCGGTGAAGAGGAGATGGCTCTGTGCCTGTGAACTCCGTGGGCTTCCATGAAGTGGAAGATGGCTCTGTGCCTGTGAACTGCAGTTCCAGCCGGGAACCCTTCCCCTCCTCCTCCTCCTGACGTCGCCGCTCACAAGCGCACAATTCCCCCCAGCCAGGAATCGCCTGGAAACCTGCGATTTTTGCACCGCGCTTTGCCTTGGAAGCAAATGTGCCACCGGGATTTACGAAGCGCATTCCACAGGATTTCGAAGGGCCCGAGTTTCTCTTTATTGTGGGGGAGGAGCCAGAGGAGCCTCGCCGACCACCGCCCTGCACCCCTTGGCGGGAGACCGGGGCTGGGGACCTTTACAGTGAAAAGCCTAGGGAGGTGCCACGGGGACGCGGAGGGTGGCCTTGCGGGAGCGGTCGCCACCCCTAGGGTCCCTGTCTTCGGTGGCGGCATTTGTGGCCCGGGGAGTGCAGAGAGAATGCCAAGAAGCCTGGGGGACGCGGTTCCCAAACTTATGGAGACCTGCTTGCAGCAGTTTCGCTTTCAGAATTTTCGAGGTCTGTGGGTTTCTAGAGTGGGGTGGGATTCCGGGAAAGTCAGGGCTCCAGGGACTGGCCCTGCGGAGACTCCTTCCCCTTTCGGTGCAGAGGTCAGACTCCTCACCCAGAGCGTCCTCTGCTTTGCCTCCCCGGACCCCCGCGGAGGAGGGGGAGGGGTGCGTTGGAGGGTCCTGGCTCCTGGCCCAGGCCCCTGAGACAGGCGTCCTGCACTACATTTTGTTTTGTTGGCTCCAGCGGCGCTATTGCTGCGAATCCGGAGGGAAACAGCATTCAAGGAAGGGAAACCTTATCTGAATCCTGCTCCATCGCAGCTGCCCTCCACTTTCTCTCACCTCTCTGATCTTGCGCCATAGCCAAGGGACCTGGGGGATCAAATTGGCATGACTACGCCGAGCAAACGGACCCATGTTTTACCAGATTGGAGAACACGCAAAAGCAGGCTTAAATTCGGCCTCATTTCTTGCGGAGGCAGTCAGGGGTGGAGAGAGATTGAGCGGGGGTAAGTGGGGGGAGGAAAGAAGCCTTGATAGAGGGAATTGTTGGCCAGGCTATATCCTTTGAGATAGGAGAGCTGCCACTTTTTGCCTGCCGTATTTGCACACATTAGTTCCTCTTTTCCACGAATACTAGTACTGTCTCAGATCTTTCTACCTTAGCTAGTCCTGGGACCAAGCTGCCTGCCTGAAAAAGCTGAGGAGACACAGGGGCACACCCCCATGAACACCAGAGACCCCCTAGTCCCCCATCGAAGTTTGTCCTGTGGGCCGAACGTCCTGGGCCAGTGTAAACCACTTACTTGTGGCCCCCCACTCTAGAGAAGAGTGCCACCAACCACCCAGTTGAGAAGCCTGTTGTTCTAGAAGTGACGGCTGAGACCTGCTGGGATGAGAACTGATGAATTTCTCATTTCTCATTAGTATACCTGCACCAGGAACCTCAAACAGGCTATCCTTTTGGGATATTTCAATAAGAAAGCTTTTCCTCTTCATGTTTTCTTGCAGAAATTATGGACGAATTTTTTTTTTAAAGTTTTAAAACTAGCTTCATGATTCTTAACCAAATAAAAAGAAGTCAGCCTAAGTTCCTTAAGAAAGTAGAAAAAGCCTTAGTGATCTCAGGCTTGGCCTGTCCTCTCTGTTCTCTTTTATCACTGACCTTCCTTTGCTGCCCTGGGAGTATAGAACCACTTCATCAAACCCCACTTCTGCCACTCTAGCGGAAGGGGCATGTCCTGCCTTTCTCTATGTGCCAGTGTCTCCAGAGGACTTGCCCCACCTGAGAAGAAATGCTGGGTATGCTGTCGCCGAGCAGTCAGTGAATGAAGGTTCCGTTTCATTGATACAGTGCTTTTGGGATTTAAGAAGCATGTGCAATGACAGTGCAGACTCTGTAGGGTTTGTTCTTAAGCCTTAAAGTTTTTGTCAGGATATCAAAGTGAAATAATTCTTTTCTTGAGCAATTTAAACAGAAGTGGCCCATAGTGGGCTTTGAATGACTCCCATTTTCAGTATTATACATTTGGACATCTCTTTCTTAGTATTTCAATAATTTGGAATACTTGGAGTTCACTTAGCAGTGAAGTGATCACAAAGAATTTGTAAGAGTTTCTTGTACCGTAATTCAAGACATATCTTGTGTGTGTCTTTTGAAACTGTTCTTACCAGTACATCTACATCACTCTGGTAACAAATGTCATTGTCAACTGATGTCATGTTATTGGTGATAGTAGGAATCTTTAATCTGAGGTTTGGTGAAGAAGGAAACTTTATTCCATGCCAAACAGTTCGATTATGATACCGCTGGCTGTGAAAACATCAGGGGTATGAGGCAATCCTGGGGCTAGGCCCCTCCTGTTAGACAACTCTGTTCTGCCCTGCTCCTTGCTGATCTGGTTTGCTTTGCTGAGGTCAGCAAACCATTTTTGGTATTTCAACTCAGCAGGAAAACAGTCTTTTGTGAAAAGAAAACTTGCACTCCCAGAGCCAAAGGAGAGTTAACTTAAACATGGGGAAAAAAATAATCCCCAAGCCCCTGGTCCTCTAATGCAAAAGAGGGCTCCAGATCTTTAAAGTCTGATTGGTACAAAAAAACACTGTCCTGATTGGTTGGAACAGAGATGCTCTGATTGGCCCGTATCAAAGCTGATGGGGAATATAGCTGTGGAGCTAAGATTGGATGGGAAAAGCATCGTTCCTACTGATTGAAATGGGATTCCAGGAACTCCTTTAAAAGGGCTGGCTCAGAAGGCGGAAACAGTAAGCAGGTAGTTCAATGCAGGCTTCTCCCTGAACTGCAGTTTGTGTGAGGGGCTCCTGTGCAGAAATGGCTGCTGGGTTCTCTTTTTAAAAATTTAAGTCCAGTTAGCCACCAGGAGCCATTCTTAGTAGGTATCTTCTTTCTGAGGGCCCACACAACTTAATTGCCCCCAATTTTACCAATAAAAATAATTAAGAAAATTATGCTTTTCACAATAAACCGGAAAGCCAACCTGTGCCGTCAGTGTGGTGATCCAGGATCTAACAACTCTATTTTGTAAGAAAGGTTCCTCACAGAGGAAAAGAGAAGACAGAATCAGCAGGCGTGGCTTCTGGCTTCAGAGATGTTTCTGCCTAGCTGTGTGACATAGGACCAATATGTCAGCTTTCTGAGCCTCATTTCCTTATCTACAAAAGGAATGCATTGGACTGGAATCTTCGTGCTTCTCTTGGGGGAAAATTCTGTGATTCAGCATCTATGCAGGCATGGCCAAATGATTCATCTTTTGGTCTCCTGTCTGCAAAGTATAGTGACAACACTATGATGTTGGTTGGCAGTCGCTGGGGATATATTTGTGAAATAGCAGGTTGTAGTTCACTATGCAGAAGTGCTATTGTTGTTAAATGACTTAAGCTCCATGTGGGGTTATGTTTTCTTTCTTGCTATGGAAAGGGAGAGGCTTGGAGAAGATTGAGGCATACATAAATGTGAATTTCGCAATAACCCCAGTAATGTCATGGACATGGTTAGGTCAGCATGTCTTTGAATACAAGCCATAAAGAATACCTGATTGAGCCGAAACCAGTTTGACTTAGTGGATAGAGCGTCGGCCTGCGGACTGAAAGGTCCTGGGTTCCATTCCGGTCAAGGGCATGTACCTTGGTTGTGGGCACATCCCCAGTGGGGAGTGTGCAGGAGGCAGCTGGTAGATGTTTCTCTTTCATCAATGTTTCTAACTCTCTATCCCTCTCTCTTCCTCTCTGTAAAAAAAAAAAAAAAAAAATCAATAAAATATATATTTTATTGAAAAAAGAAAAAGAAAAAGAATACCTAATTGAGTTTGCTCTATTCACTGCTAGGACTAGAAGGACCTTTCCATATAGCCCTCTGTACCCCAGCCTCCCCAACAGCTTGAATAAGTGGACCTCATTCACTAATATTTGTAGTGTGGGTGGATGACTATAGCCAGTGAGGGAAAGAATCAGGGCTGACAATTTCCCCTCGTTATGTTGGGTCACTTAGCAGTATTTCCTCTCTTTGTAATACTGGAAATGTCCTGGGACAGTTCATAAGAAAAATAATCTTGCTGGCTAACACAGTGTTGGCTGTGTTGAAATTAGGATCCCTTGTGTTGATAAGATGACACTCACTAATAAAAAAAGTTTTATTTTCTTGTCACTTAGGTTTCCATTCTTGTGATAAGATAGATGTTTTTGATGAAAGAAATCAGTGATGAAAGAAAGATTCCATTGTGCCTTTTGGTTTCATTCTTTTTGATTTAACTAAAAACAAAAAGGACACATTTTGGTAGACACAGTGCTTGTTAAAGCATTTGGTGAATTCTGCAAAGTAGGGCAAATGATGTCATCAGTTGTGACTATGGAAGTGAGATTTGGAGGGACACAAAAAATGGGACAGAAAAAGATGGGACAGATTTTTATTCTGTGATTTTCCCCCTCCTCTGAAGTTTTATTGGCTAAGTGAAGATCTTATAAAGACTTATTAAAGTATACCCTCTCTACCTGCTACATTTGGCAAGTTGCTGCTGTTGTTTCCCATTTTGGTAAAAACTGAAGTGCGAATGGCAGCACTTTAAGGTATAATACAAGAATCTGAAATCCTAAGTGCAAGTTTCTACAAAGTCTTGTTTTCAATATAACTTAAATAGGTGCTCATTTAAAAACTGGATGCTTGGATCTGTAGGTCTAGGGATTAAGGATAAAGGAATTGTGTTATTAATTGGATTTTGGAATTACCTATTTACTTGGATTAATGTTAAAGAAAAAATAATTGCTTATTTAAATATCTACTGTTTTCCAGTCTCTCTTATTGCTTTGTATTTCATTACTTGATGCCAGTGTTATTCCCCCATTTCACTGATGAGGAGAATGAGACTTTAGAGGCCCTGAGTAACTCCTAGCCTTACACTGTCATGAAACTGTAGCTACGGTGTAGTGGTCATGCAGTGGTCACTGTGCCTGCTGCTGTATCTGCATTCTCTTATTTATACTTTGCAGTTGAGTGGCATTATCTTTATTTCATTGATAAGGAGACTGAGTCTTTGGAGACTCAATGGCCTTGTCTGGAAGGACTTTTGAAAGGTCTCCCAATCTAATTAGCATATTACCCTTTTATTAGTATAGATTTCATTCTCTTGTAGAAAACTGCAGATAGACCTAACTAAGCAGTGTCTGTCTTGTGCCCTTTTTGGGATCATCAACTGGTTGTAGACTCTTCCCCTGGTTAAGTTTGAAGCTGGCAAGTCAGATCTCCAGTCTATATGAAGAAAAATTAATTTCACTTCCTTTAAAGCACAGGAGAAAAAGTCAAGTTTTGCCAAATCGTAGTACTCACTTTTTATGGAAATTGGCTTTGGCATTATTTTAGAAAGTGCACTAGGTATGTAATAGGTGGATAGAGTGCACTAAGGCCCGATGGTTAGAGTGAACCAGTGGCTCTTCTGTTTGTTTCCTCTGACCTTGGGTAAGTCACTTGGGTAACTTTGAAATAAACACATTTCTTTTATCACTAATATATATGGCTTACTAGAGTGAGACCTTCTAAGCAGTAAACATTTGGGAGATTGGAATGATTTCTAATGTTAAGATAGCTTTTTATTATAGTTTGAAGTTTTGCTTTTTCTCCTGAGTTTGAATAAGTTGTTTTAAACTCCAGTTGCACAATGAGAGTTTAACATGTATTATGTCTAGTAAACAGTCAAGATGAAAACATGGTATATTAGTAAGTACTGGCTTAAGGGAGAAAGAGTATTCATTGATTCTTTAAAAAAATATATATTTTATTGATATTTTACACAGAGGAAGGGAGAGGGATAGAGAGTCAGAAACATCAATGAGCTGGGACCAGTTTGGCTCAATGGATAGAGCGTCGGCTTGGGGACTGAAAGTTCCCGGGTTCGATTCTGGTCAAGGGCATGTACCTTGGTTGCAGGCATATCCCCAGTAGGGGGTGTGCAAGAGGCAGCTGATCGATGACTCTCTGTCATCGATGTTTCTAACTATCTCTCTCCCTTCCTCTCTGTACAAAATCAATAAAAAAAAAAAAAATGAAGGAAAAAAAAAAAAGAAACATCAATGAGAGAGAAAGATCGACCAGCTGCCTCCTGCACACCCCCCACCAGGAATGTGCCCGAAACCAATGTACATGACCTTGACCGGAATCGAACCTGGGACTCTTCAGTCCGCAGGCCGATGCCAAACCGTTTTCGGCGTGTTCATTGATTCTTAAGTGCAAAACTGAAGTTGGAGCTGGACAGATCTTTATTGCTTTGGGTTTAAGGGGCAGGGAAGATTTTCTCTCTTTTAGTCTGTACTTGTCTAATCTCAGAAGAAACTGACTATGTCTACTTAGGATGCTCAATTCTAATCAAGTGAACAGTAGACAGATATCTCCAGCCCTTATATGTTGAAATATTGGGAAATCCTTTTCGTGCACTCTGAGCAACCTTGGAGCAAAGACTTAAAGACACTCATATTGGGGCTTCCTCTCGGATTGGCCCAGCAGGTCTTTGTACACTGATCTCCAAGATCAACAGCCTCCACCCCTGTGCTCAGAGATGCCAATCAGCCTTTTAATTTCCCACTCTTAAATACAAAAACTCAGATTTATGAGGAAGGCAGCTAATATAAAAAGGTAAAAAATAACTTTTCTTATAAGGGAGAGAAAAAAAATCTAAAAAAAGAAAAAGTCAATTGTCTCCAGGATATAATAGAAGATTTTGCATTCATGTGACAGGAATAGAACAGAACAGGAAAGGGAATATTATGAGAATTAGAAAGAGCTTTTTTTAAAAAAAATAAACATTTTTTTTTCAACTATGGTTGACAATATTATACTAGTTTCAGGTGTACAGCATCGTGGTTAGAAATTTAAATAACATACGAAGCTATCCCCCTGATACATTTAAGTACCCACCTGGCACCGTACATATTATTGACTATATTCCAAATGCTTTCCTTACTTCCCCATGACTGTTCCCTGGCTGCTTATTTGTACTTCTTAATCACTTTACCTTTTCCACCCAGCTTCCAAACCCTCCTCCTATCTGCCAAACATTAGTTCTCTGCATCTATGAGTGAGTATGTTTGCTTATTCATTTATTTTATTCTTTAGAGTCCACATGTAAGTGAAATCATTTTACATGGTATTTGTCTTTCTCTGTCTGACTTACTTTACTTGGCATAATAGCCTGTAGGTCCATCCATGTTATTGCTAATGGTAATATTTATTGTTTTTTATGGCCGAGTAATATTCCATTTTATGTATGTACCACATGCTCTTTATCCAGTCCTCTATTGGTGGACACTTAAGTTATTTCTGTATTTTGGCCATTGTAAATAGTGCTATTAATGTTTGCTTTATATAGTTAGGTGCTCTTATGTTGAGTGTGTGTGTACAAGGATTATATCCCATTATTGGATTGACCCCTTCATCATTGTGAAATACTCATTTTTTTTGTCTTGCTATAGCATTTGTTTTAAAGCTCATTTTGCCTGATATAACTCTTGCTACCCCAGATTATTTTTTGTTTGCATTTTCATAAACTATCTTTTCCATCCCCTTACTTTCAGTCTATTTTTTTTTTTTTTTTTTACCTGAAAGCATATGTCTGGCTCTTGTTTTTTTTGTTTTTTGTTTTTAGTCTATTCAGCCACTCTATGTCTTGGAGCATTTAATCCATTTACATTTAAAGTAATTATTGAATAGTATATGTACACAGATAATAATTTAATAAAAAATAAAATAAAATAAATAAAAAATAAAGTAATTATTGATAGGAATATAGTTATTGCCATTTTATTTATAGTCTTTTTAAAAAATATGTTTTTATTGATTTCAGAGAGGAAGGGAAAGGGAGAGAGATATAAACATCAGTGATGAAAGAGAATTATTGATTGGCTGTCTCTTGTACTAGCCCGCATCCTGGGCGTGTGCCCTTGACTAGAATTGAACCTGGGACCCTTCAGTTCCCAGGTGGAAGCTCTATCCACTGAACCAAACCAGCTATGGCTTAATTATAGTTTTAATCTTTTTTATTCTTCTACATTAAAAAGTCCCTTTGACATTTCTTATAATAGTAGTTTAGTAGTGATGAACTTCTTTAGCTTTTTCTGGTTGGGGGAGCTCTTTATCTGTCCTACAATTCTAAATGATAGCCTTAGTGGGTAGAGTACATAATCTTGGTGTACTTCCTTGCTTTCCATCACTTTTAATATTTTGTGCCAGTTCCTTTTGGCCTACAAACTTTTTGTTGAGAAATCAGCTGACAGTCTTATGGGAGCTCCCTTGTCAGTAACTAACTGCTGTACTCTTGCTGCTAATATTCTTCCTTTGTCATTAATATTGGGCATTTTAATTATGATGTGTTGGGAGTCTTTGTGCTTCCTGGTCTTATATATCTGTTTCTTTCACCAGGTTAGGGAAGTTTTCTGTCATTATTTCTTCAAATAGGGTTTCAATCCTTTGCTCTCTCACTTCTCTTTCTTGTACCCCTCTGAAGGGAATTTACACTTGATGTTATTCCAGAGGTCCCTTAAACTATCTTCATTTTTTAAAATGTCTTATTTCTTTTTGCTGTTTTGATTGGATGTTTTTTATTACTTTATATTTCAGGTTACAGATTCAATACTCTGCTTCATCTAATCTGATGTTGATCTCATCTAATGATTTACCTAATGTATTCTTCAGTCCAGTTCTTGTATTCTTATTTCTCACTGGTTCTTTTTAATGGTTTCTATCTTTTTATATAAGTTCTCACTGATTTCACCTAGTCTTCCTCTAAGTTCATTGCGTATCCTTATCACCAGTGTCTTGAATTCTGTATCTGGTAGCTTTCTTCCTTCATTTCATTTAGTTCTTTAAAAATTTGTTTTTAAATAGATTTCAGGGAGGAAAGGAGAGGAAGAGAGAGGTAGAACCATCAATGATGAGAGAGAATCATCAATTGGCTGGCTCCGACTGGGGATCGACCCACAACCTGGCATGTGCTCTGACTGGGAATTGAACCATGAGCTCTTGGTTTCTAGGTCAATACTCAACCACTGAGCCACATCGGCTGGGCCATTTAGTTCTTTTGGCGATGTTTTGTTCTACTCTTTCATTTGAGACATGTTTCTTTGTCTCATCATTTTGGCTGCCTCCCTGTGTTTGTTCCTATGTATCAGGTAGAGCTGCAGTGCCTCCCAGTCTGGGCAGGGTGGCCTTGTGTAGTATGTGTTCTGCGGGGCCCAGTTGTGTAGTCTCCCTGTTACCTGAGCCAGTGCACCAGGGTATCCTTGTGTTGTATGTACATTCCTGTCATAGTAGACCCTTGATTGCTGATAGCAGGTTTGTGGGATTGACCCTCAGGCTGAGTGACTATGGGGACTGGTCATGACTACAGTAGACAGCTGTTGTGTGGGCCTGACCGCACTGAGAGGGATTTGCTTCAGTAGCTCTCCTGCCTGCCAAGCCCACCCTTTGGGTGTGTTGTGCTGAAGTGGTCTGAAGTCAGCCACCAGGTGTGTTGGCTATGGGATTTCTTAGGGGGCTGTGGTGCAGACCTAGGCCGGTTATTGCTTTTTGGTGTCCTAGGGCTACCTGGTAGGAGCTACAGAGTTTGTGCCTTGGCTCTTTAAGAGGATGCAGTTGGTAGCTGCCTTTGCCAGGTTTGGAGGCAACTGGGATAGGCTAAGCTGCCAACTGAGGTGACACTAGTGCCAGGCTTGGGGCTGCTTAGAAAGAGGTATAGGCCATGCCAAGGCCAGACATTGCTTGTTTGGCATTTGTACACCTTTGAGAGGTTTTAGGAGAGTTTAGTGCAGATGGGGGCTGGCTGCTTGTGTGGAATTTGTACACCTTTGAGAGGTTTTAGGAGAGTCTAGTGCAGATGGGGCCTAGCTGCTGAAAGAGGATCTGGCTGGTTCCTCAGTTGGGTGGGGCAGTGTCTCAGGGTGGTGTGAGCCCTGGTAGAGGCTTAGGAAAGAGGTGGCCTCGACAAAGGAACAATGGCCTCTGGGCCTGGCACTCATGTCCACCAGCACTTCCTGGCTGTGGTGGGGGTGGGCGTAACAGAGGAACAATTTTGCGCTTATGTCTGGGAGAGAGCTGTCCCTCCAGCCCTCACTCCGAAGCCCGATAATTCAGTTTCTCCCAGGATGCCCCAGCCGCTCTTTGAGCTACCGCCCCTTCTCTGGAGCATAGAGTACATGTTTGTGAGCCAGTGAGTCTGTGCCTTGGCTCTCTACGAGGATGCCTGGGATGCCAGCAGCCCTCATTCTCACCTGGATTGAGTCCCTACTGATTTTCACAGCCAGTTGTTTGGAGGGATCCTCTTCTGGGATCTCATACTCCTGGCTGGGAACCTGGTGTGGGGCAGGGACCTCTGGTTTCTCCGTGGAACCTCTGCACGGAGATATTTCTCCTGACTCTTAACCACCACAGGCAGGTGTGGGAGAACCCTGTTTCCCATCTCTGCCGCTCCTACTGGTCTTTATTTTTTATTTTATTTTATTTATTTTATTTAAAAAATATATTTTATTGATTTTTTTTACAGAGAGGAAGGGAGAGAGAGAGCTAGAAACGTCGATGAGAGAGAAACATTGACCAGCCGCCTCTTGCACACCCCCCACTGGGGATGTGCCCGCAACCAACGTACATGCCCTTGACCAGAATCGAACCTGGGACCTTTCAGTCCACAGGCCGATGCTCTACCGCTGAGCCACACCAGTTTCGGCTCCTACTGGTTTTTAGATGGCTTCTTCTGTATTTCCTTAGTTATAGGAGTTCTGTTCAGCTGGATTTCAGGTGGTTCTGAGCGATGGTTGTTCTCTCAGTTAGCTGTAATTTTGAGGTAGTTGTGGCAGGAAGGGAGCACAGTGTGTACCTACTTTGCCATCTTTAAAGTCCTTAGGAAGAGGTTTTTGAAATTAAATTGTAGAACTCTATGAAAGAGTTAGAAGAAGCTGAGCAATATCCTAGATAGTAGATTTCAAAAAGTGGTAGAAAACAAAAGGGAAAGTTAGGGAGATTAAGGAAGCCCAACTATTGAGTGACTATTAGAATGGGACAACAGAGAAAATGGGGATGAGGAAATGTTAGCAATAATTCAAGAAAATATCCTAGAACTGAAACACAGTTTTCAGTGTCAAAAGAATTTTAATCTTGAAAGAACTCACCCAGGGCTCCCAAGCCCCAAGTAGATTGCCACTGGACACATCACTGTGGCATTTCAGAATATCCAAAGAATTCTCCACCGTGGAAGGCAGAAGACAGGGGAGCAAAACCGTCAACATTCTGAGAGAGGATGTTTTTCTAACTTAGAATTTTTTTTTTTAAATATATTTTATTGATTTTTTACAGAGAGGAAGGGAAAGATATAGAGAGCTAGAAATGTCGATGAGAGAGAAACATCGACCAGCTGCCTCTTGCACACCCCCTACTGGGGATGTGCCCGCAACTTGGGTATATGCCCTTGACCGGAATCGAACTCGGGACCTTTCAGTCCGCAGACCGACGCTCTACCACTGAGTCATACCGATTTCAGCCTTAGATTTTGTTTTTAACCTACCTAAATTATGAGTTAAAAATGTGAGAGTAGGTTAAAGACTTTTTTTTTTTTTAACCATATAAGGTTTCACACGTCATCCACCTAAACCTTCTCTTAGGAACCCATTGGGGAATGTGCTCCATCAAAAGGAGGGAGAAAACAAGCCCTAGGCAGGCCTGGGACACAGGAAAGGGGCGCTCTTACAAAGAGAGAGGTGAAGCGAGGTTTCGGGATAGCATCTGCATACCAGGCACAGAGGCAGTTAGTCTAGACTAGAGCAGAACAGAAGGCCCTGGTAGAAATTACTTCAAGATGACACTAACAATATGCCCATATATCTCAGTTTATCCAGGGGAGAGACAGGCAGTTGATGGAAAAATTGGATTTGAATGGGTGATAATTATGTAGAAAAGTGAAGATGTGGGGAAAACGAGACCATCATTGACCCCAGGGAAAAGTTGTGTGAGAAAAGGAAAAGTAATCATAGCATGCTGTATGGTTCTGCTGTGACATAATCTCGCAATCATATCCATTAGAAGGATAAGGGTATAGGAGGGAGGAAGTAGGGAAAGAAGATGAGGGAGAGGAAGAGGGAGAGAGATGGTGGTGTGACTAGTAGGGCATTACCTAATAATGACACAGACTGAAAAATTAAGAAGTAAGGTATTGTTTAGAGATATGGAGATGAATGCCAAAACAGTCAGCTAAAATAGACTAAATTGATTGCCTGGGGAGCAGGACATGGAGAAGGAGGAAAAGAGCAGGAGATTGTGTTGTTGTTTTTCTTTATTTTATTTTATTTTTTGCCGGGGAAGGGAGTGTGGAGGCTCTACAAGCCTTAGAGAAAAGTTATCAGCAGATACAATGTAAAAAAAAATCATCTGCTAGTCTCTTATCTCAGTGAAGCTAAGGAAAAGCTATCTGCTAGGAATGAGGAGCCTAATTCCCAGAGATTAGGTAATCCATTCTCCTCTTGGTGTTTGAGAACACCGAGGCCCAGAAACAATGATTCCCACAGGTGCTTAGGTCCTCCGAGCGCATGGCTCCACCATGAAAAACAGCAGGAGACACTCTTGGGACTGTAACTCATCCTTTTATGGAGAGCAAGCAGGCCTGACTTTAGGCAGATGGTGTAAAGTTCGACTTGATAAAACAATGGAATTGAGATAACTGGCATTTTATAAGGAAAGCTAGAATGTAAAGCTATTTAATAAACACTATTTAATAAACACTATTTCTAGAAAGACCAACCTTTCTCCACACTTAAGTGATTTTGAAGAACTGGTATGTTTTCTAGTATACCTATAATAGGTTTCTTTTGATAAAGAACAACTTTTATCTTTCCAAGCAATGTAGACAAAAACCTCTTTTTTTTTTTTTCTTCTTTTTTCTTTTTTCTTTTCGTAAAGCAGTTGGTCTCGTAGTGCAGTCCCTGGCTCAGCAGCATCCACATCACCTGGAAACTTGTTAGACACAAAAATGATTACCCCAGAATAGGCATCACTTCAGATCTACTAAATCAGAAAGTCGGGGCTGGAGCCCAGCAGGCTGAGTTTTGACAAATCCTGCAGGTAATTCTGCTGTGCCTTCACGCTGGGGAACTGCCAGAATCGTAGATGCTTCCCCTCCATTCTTTAGGGTTAAGCTCAGTCTGGACTCACCACAGAGAAGGGGGCCTCTTTCATTTTCCTGTGGGATTCATTCTCCAGGTTTAAGCACATTGGTCAACATTAATGTGAACTGTGATTTTTTTTTTTTTTTTTTAAACAAACCAAAGACAGCATTTGGCAATACTGGTAGTCTTCTGGATAAAAACTGAGTTGAACAGTAACAATCTTAAGCATCGTAATTACACACCTATTAAAAAAGAGCACAGTCCTCCTAGGCTAGGGTGTATCTTTGGGGATTTGGGATTGGGTAAAGTATCGGAGACCCTATGTAGGATGGTGTAAAGTTTACACTGTAAACAAGATAGAGGCTGATTTCTCTCTTATGTGTCCTACTCTGGAGCTGACCCCAGAACCTAACTCCCTTCTCTTTTGTTTCCATATTCGGAGGCCTTATGTGATCCCCGTGGTGGCTCTGGGGGTAAATACAAAGGCATGTCCCTTCCACTAAAGGATGACCTTGTAGTTGAATTCTGCAGACTTCCCACCGGACAGAATGAAGTGGTGCAGCCACATCCAACCACAAGGACAGCCAACCAGTGCTTATGTTTATTTTGGCTAACCAGTTGCTCCTCCCCTGTAGTGTAGGCAAAGGAGAGAATGGATATTGGGGGTGGGAGAGGGACATTACACAGTTTCTGATGCATAGTAATTTCTGCCTGTGTTCACTTTCGGATATATTCTGTTCTCACAGCAGAATTTCTTGTGATGGTCATGTCAAGCCATGGAAAACCATGGTCATCCATTTATAAACCCACCTTCAATGACCTCAAGTTTAATGATCGCACAACTAAAGAAAGATATGTGAACGTTGGTCCTAGTTCCAATTTCACTCTTTTCTTCTTCTTCTTCTTCTTTTTTATATATATTTTTATTGATTTTTTACAGAGAGGAAGGGAGAGAGATAGAGAGCTAGAAACGTCGATGAGAGAGAAACATCGACCAGCTGCCTCTTGCACACCCCCTACCGGGGATGTGCCCGCAACCAATGTACATGCCCCTGACCCGGAATCGAACCCGGGACCTTTCAGTCCGCAGACCGACGCTCTACCACTGAGCCAAACCGGTTTCGGCTTCACTCTCTTCTTACCATTCAAGTTTGGTGCACTGAAACGTAGTCTTGCATGCTTAAGAATTTACTATATGATAAAGGCAGGATGTAAACCCAATAGTCAAGACTGAATTATTAACTGTGGAAGTGGGGTTCCGCTCAGAGTTGCACCTCAGAAAATATTTGAGCATAAATCCCCCGAGTGTTAAATGTAAAACTTGAAACCCCGGGGAAGTTATCCTAGGGTGAGGGAGGACATTTTAGGAATATAAGTTTTAGAAGAAATAAAGAAATTTGGTAGTTTAGACTAAGTTAAATAAAGCAAAACAACTAACCTTCCATATATGAAAAGGAACCACTGAAGGGCAAACTGGGGTAAATATCTTTCAATAGTTCTATGGGGTAAAATATCAGAGCTCTTAAAAATTATACAAAATACCAACAGAGTTAAAATGTGGGAAGGATGTGAACAGAGGTAGTATCACACGAAGATTGTGTATTGCAGTGGCACGATACTGTTGTTTTAAAATTAATTATTATTAATCTTTTAAAAAATTGGTTTTAGAGAGCAAAAGGGAGAGAGGAAGAGAGAGAGAAACATTTGATTGGTTGCCACCTGCACGTGTCTGACCGGGAATTCAACTCACCACCTTTGGGTGTACAGGACAACTCTCCAAGCAGCTAAGCCACACTGGCCAGGGCAGGATACTATTTTTTAAATATCACATTGAAAACGGTAAAAATAAACACTTTATGGCCAAGGAGGAGATTGGGTTCAGACAGAGTATGTCCTCCACTGCTGGTCACTCACTCGGTGAGGACAGCAGGCTGGATAGCATTTTAACAATATGTATCATGAGGCTTACACATGCTCCTGCATTTGTCCCCATATTCTAACTTCTGGGATTCTACACAAAGGAAACATCCCAGATGTAATAGAATTTATGATGGAAGATTATCACTACCGTACTGTTTATGATGATGAAAAACACACATACCAACTTAACAGTCAGCAGTAGCAGAATGCTAAATAAGTTGCCTTATTTATATTGTAATAAAAATTGCCCAACCATTTCAAGTCATGTTTTCAAAGAATTTTAATGATGTGCGTAAATGCTTTCTATATTATGTTAAGTGAAAAAAGAATTAAAATTCTAAATTCAATATGAACTCGAAAAAACCCACAGGGAAGCTATTAGGAGGAGTTACTATAGACATAAAAGTGATTTTCTCTGGGTGTTAGAATTACTAGTGATTTAAATTTGTTTCTCTATAATTTTATTCCTTAAGAATTCTTCAGAGAGTGTATGTACCTTTTATGGAGAGGGAAAAAGTAAACACTGTTTAAAAAGTGAAAATGTGACCAAAATAAATTTTGTAGCCACCTGGGACGGTGCCTTGTCACTTGTCCTTGTATAGAATAATGTGAGGCTTAACTCTGACACTCATTTAGGTGTTTTCTTTTTTCTTTTTTATATTATCCCTGAGTTCTACTTAAAATGATTGATTTGGTGCATTTAAATTGATGTCTTATTTTACAGTCCCCGGTTACCTTTTTATAGTGTCTGGTTAGAGGCAAATGGAGAGAATTGAATCATGGAGGAATCATAAACATTTTAGCAAAATTTTCCCTTTAATATGTCAGATAAGCCATTGATACTTGACATTAATAAAATTCATGGAGGTTTTTTTTTTTTTTCCTTTACAGAAAAATATAATGCCTGACTACATTTTTAAAATGTTTTTTATTGATTTCAGAGAGAGGAAGGAGAGATAGAAACATCAATGATGAGAGAGAATTATTAATCGGCTGCCTATTGCGCGCCCCTTACCATTGATTGAGCCTGTAACACAGTCATGCGCCCTGATCTGGAATTGAACCTTGCTCTCCTGGTTCATGGGTCAACGTTCAACCACTGAGCCACACCGGCTGGGCTACATGATTACATTTCTGAGGTGGAACACTTTTCTTGACTTTACACATGAATGGAAAAGGAAATTATCATGTATGACACACATAATTTAACTTTTCTGAGAGTTCCTCTTTGAAATTGTAATGATACAGAAAGGCAGCACACATTCAATAAAAACCTACTACTTAAGAAGTTTGCTATGAAAGATTTGTAGGGTATTATGGGGAAATTGAAATTTCCTAGGTTTAAAAATTCTTATGTCTTTTTTAATTAGCTTGCTGTTATTAAATTAAATCTTTTAAGAGAGCCAAGAATTGATGGTTATTTAGGACGTGCTCCAAATTCAAATGTAGTAAATTCTGGTTTTCCTATGCAGTGGTCTAGCTGTGCTGTTCAGTAGGCAGCCACAGGCCTCATAGGGCTTTTAAATTAAAATTAATTAAAATCAAAATTGAGATCCCATTCACACTGTCTACATTCCAAGAGCTGATGTGTGGCTAATGGTTATCAAATTAGACTGTGCAGGTATAGAGTTCTTTTGGACCTTGTTGGTCTAGAGACAATTCAAAATAGAAACTAAGCTCCCAATAATTTCTGATTCACTTTAGAATATTCTTAAGGAGGCTTTGTCTAGCCAAAGCTAAAATAGTTTTCTTCTTTGAATACTCAAATGATAGGAGGCATGTGCTTATCATATTTGGTTCAGATAAACAGATAATCCTATTGCAGAAAATATGCAATTAATACTAAAAGCCCTGGTATATTCATAGAATTTTAGACTTGAAAAGGCCATTGATTGCATCTAATTAAGCCTTCTTATTTAACTGACGAGAAGTTTGAGAAACAGAGAGGTTAAGTAATTTGCTTATGTCACACAGCTAGTTGCTCCTTATTCTCCAAGTACGCTGTTCTTGTCACTGGGCCAAGACCACTTTTTGAAAGGTGGTTCAGTCCTATAATTCTGTGGTTCAACAACTTTAGAGACAAGAGGAGTCAATTATAGTAGAATTAACTTTACTCAGGGTCACACAGTGTATGGTACAAACAGGAAATGACCCTTTAAAAATCCAGCCCTCTCAGCCTTCTTTTCATGTTTTCAGGAAGTGCTGCTTTCAAGAATAGCCATTTTTTCCTTCAGTCTTTAAATTACTTGAGATTACATGTATTTTAAGAATCAAAAGGAAATTTGCTTCCTTTTAAAAATAGCACACTTTTTTGGGGGGATTAGGGTACTGTAGTTAGGAAAATAATGTGCTTTTTAAAATCCTGTTTTTATTTTGCAAAGCTTATAGATCAGTTGTCACTAATAAGATTTGTCCCCTCCCCCTGCAATTCCATCAAAAGCAAATTTCTGTGAAGTAGTTTGTCATTCTTCTATTTACTATATTTTCGTGCAGAATTGTTTATTTCCACAGGCACTGCATAGCTTCTGCCGAGTGCTAACTGTGGCAAGTGAAGTAATTTATCCTGGGAACCTGACCGCATGCTGTGAAAAGATTGCATTTTGTTAATATTGGGAGATTCTTGGGTTGTTTCTGCCATGTCCTGTGGATTTTTACCTTTCAATTACATAACAACCTTGTTTCCTTCTTTTCTCTTTTACTGTCTTAGTCTACACCTTCACCTTCATGTTGATTTTAGTCTCTCTTTCCATTTGGGCTCGCCCCTGTCTGTCACCTGTCTGGCATGCAGCTGCCAGAGTGGTATTTCTAGAACAAATCTGATCATCTCATTCCTGGAAGGAAATCCTGCAGTGTCCTAGTCCTCTCTGTAGAGTGACGTGCCGGGTCGGGTCCTTGTTTTAGCGAACTGTCCTCTCTCACCTGGGTTCCTCCTACCTCCCTACTCTCCCTCAAGTCTTTGTTCAAACATCACTTTCTCAGGTCTTACCTGGCCACCATCTTCTAAACGATTATAACCCCTTGCTCACCTGTACCTTCTCTCCATTTTTTAGTTTTCCCTCCAGCACTTATCACCTTCTAACATACTGTATACTTTACCAATTTTCTGACATGTTGGAGCTTTCCCCAAGTAGGATGTACTCTCCATCAGGGCAGTGTATGGTATTTGTTTGTGCCCAGTGTTCCACTTCCTGCCCTTTCTCTTCAGTTACCTGTCTTTCTCCCTTCCAGGTTCTTGGTGATTCCTGCATTACCCTGAAGGCAGTTTTCCTGAGCATGCCACTCTCTATCTCCTCCTTTGTCCAGGACAACTTGTTAACCCCTGGAATGCCAGCAGCCCTCATATATACATATATATGATCCCAAGGGTCAGCGGATGTGATATCCCTGCCTAGTGATGGAGTGATCCGGGAACTCACAATCACAGCTGGTGTCATTGGGAGGGCTGTGGGCTTTAATGACATCTCAGTGCTCCCTGTGAGCATGCTCTCAGTGGATGCTTGTGCGTTGTTGGGTATTTGGTTGGATAGCCACTTGCTCATGCCAACTGGTTTCTCTGCAGAGCACATTGGCGATGCTCCTCAGGAACCAGGGTGATAAACTGGAGAAATCCCGGGGTGGGATGGGACACTATCCAGTCACTGGCAGCCTCTCCTGCCACTGTGTGCAGTCCCTGGGGGAGGAAATCTCAGAAGCAGAGCTGTGTGTCTGTATTGTAACAGGAATGATGAAAAAATGCTCTTAGGAGTATGCAGTTCTGCCCATTATCCTGTGGGTTGTTTTAGCAAACTGATGCCCGTTGGATAAAATTAACCAGCCACAATATTCTAGTGCTGGGTTTGCCACTGTCCTCCATTGTAAATAATTTTAGAGCCCATCTGTTCATCAAATGGGTAGACTGGGGGTTTCAGAAACTAAGCTTATCAAATGATTCACTAGTGATATGAGATAACTTTGAATAATTAAAAAAAAAAAAACCAACTCACCCAGTTTCTATTTAGGCTTACATCTTTCTTTTAATTTTGCCAAAACCTCACAATATTTTTCAGGGAAGTAATCCAAAGAGCACCAAAATGTGTGTGTGTGTGTGTGTGTGTGTGTGTGCGCGCGCGCGCGCGCGTGTGTGGAGGGGGGGGGGCATGGTGTGTGAGTATGTATGTATTTTAGGAAGGGCTTGGTATATTTTTTGCAGAAAATGCAATATGGTGCATTTACTTTTACCTTTAAAATATTTTTAAAATATATACTAGTATATATGAATAGCCCAGAGCATGGATTTGTGCACATTAAAAGGAAATTAATTAGAACAAAGATTCATATGGTAATTACGTTACTGCAAAATTACATGTCAAAATAGTATATATAATATAGTATTATAAAATTAAAATACAAAATATTTTAATATCACTATTTGACGTGTCAGAGATGAAAGAAAATTAGTAAAATGTATATGAAAATAATATATAAATTAATAAATGAACAATAACAACATGATATAAAAACAACAAAGACATGACATAAAAATAACAAACACATGACTAAAAACAACATTGATAAAAGCAATGATTGATAAATTGATTAACAAATAAAGAACAGCAACATGATATAACAACAACAAAGTGCCAATAGTTGGACTTCAGATACAGTCTGGCGTCTCACGCAATTGCCGCCAGTAAGAGCTTTGTATGAAGTGCACATGAGTGAGTCAACATTTATTTTTATTTATTTATCTAAATTTTATTCATTCATTCATTCAACGTTTATTTTTAAATTGCCAGTGAATGTCATATGTACCTGCTGGTTGGTTGGTCAGATGATCAGACAGACATATGGTTGGTTACTTAGCTTTTTACATATATAGATGTATTTTTTAAAAATATATTTTATTGATTTTTAACAGAGAGGAAGGGAGAGAGATAGAGAGCTAGAAACATCGATGAGAGAGAAACATCGGCCAGCTGCCTCTTGCACACCCCTACCGGGGAAGTGCCTGCAACCAATGTACGTGCCCTTGACCGGAATCGAACCTGGGACCTTTCAGTCCGCAGACCGACGCTCTACCACTGAGCCAAACCGGCTTCGGCTATAGATGTATTTTTATTGTTGACAGTATTGCAGATTTCTCCCATCCCCCCCCCCCCCCCCCCCAATCCATCCAGCTCCTCCCGCCTCTCCCCTGGGCCTTCACTACACTACTGTCTATGTCCATGGGCTATGCTTTTCAGTATGTAAGTTCTTTGTTTTTTTCTTCTAATCCCTTGTCCTCATCCCGAGATATGTTAGTCTGTTCCATGCCTCCATGCCTGACGACTTGGTCAGTTTATTTTGTTCATTAGATTCCACAGATAAGTAAGGCCATGTAATATATGTCTTTCTTTGACTGGCTTAGTATTTCACTTAACATAATAATCTCCAGGTCCTTTCATGCTGTCTCAAAGGGTAAGAGATCCTTCTTTTTTATGGCTGCATAGTATTCCACTATGTGAATGTATTCACACCATATATTCCACAGCTTATTTATCCATTCCTCTACTGATGGGTACTTAGGTTGTCTCCAAATCTTAGCTATTGTGAATAATACAGCTATCAGCATAGGGCTGCATATATTCTTTCTGATTGGTGTTCCAAGAATGTTAGGATATATTTCTAGAAGTGGGATTGTTGGATCAAATGGCAGTTTCATTTTTCATTTTTTTGAGGAAACTCCATACTGTTTTCCATAATGGCTGCACCAGTCTGCATTCCCACAAGCAGTGTACAAGGGTTCTCTTTTCTCCACATCCTTGCCAGCACTTATTTGTTGACTTATTGATGATAGTCGACAAGTGTGAGATATCTCATTGTAATTGTAATTTATATTTCTATGATGATTAGTGACGCTGAGCATTTTTCCTTATGTCTATTGGCCATCTGTATGTCTTCTTTGGAGACATACAGATGGCCAATTTATCCGTTAGCCATTTTTTTTTTTTTGGATTGTTTGTCTTCTTTTGGTTGAGTTATATAAGTTCTTTATATATTTTGGAAATTAACTGTTTATCAGATGTATCGGGCATGATATTCTTAAAAGATACTTTACTAGAATGTGTGTGGCAAAATACCTTGTTTATGTAGCTATCGATGTACTATTCTTTTTCTTCATCTATTTTTATCCCTTTGCTGATTTGAACTTTTGTCTACATGTGAAATAAAAGTGAACACTGAATAAATGAAAGATTAAAAACCCCACATCTGGCTTTGTCTAACCACCAGAACTGTGAATGGCTGATCCTTAGTAATGACTGCACCTGGGTGTTTTATGGGATATGTGACATAAGTGAGTTAGATTGCAGGATTCTATACGTACGGATCGTAATTTCACCTGTTTTACTACCAGTCTTGTCAGAACTCCCAGGCAAGTGTGGAATGTCATACTGTTATAGAAAAATTCAAATTGGTCACAGATCACATTTACAAGCGTTGACACTTTGACTAGGTTTGGTAACCAGTGCCTGGGAGACACTAGACCTCTTGTGTGCACGTGCGTGCATGAGTGTGTGAGTGCGTGTGTGTATGTGTGTGTGTGTATACTGAGGCTGAGGCGGGCTTGGCACTTCACAACATTGAGTGAGAGAGGAGGAAACAGTTGGGTGGAGAAGTGTCTTGCCAATATTTCCAGGGTAGACTGGGGGTTGAAATGTAGATTCTGTTTGTTGATGAAAAATGTGTCCATTTTAGTGGTGAGGTGATAAGAACTTGTAGAAAGTTGATTGTTTTGCTCAGCTGTGACCTTTGATGTGGACCTTGTGTAGACCTGTACCCATTAGTGTTGACTCTTGGTATCTTCTATTATTACTACATTGCATCCTGCATGCTATAATGAAATAGTAGCAGCTCTGACAGGATGCTGTTAGTTTTGGAGAGTTTAAAAATATGTGAATCTAACTCTTTTCTTTGTTGGTTGCCCTTAGGTAATTCTTTCTGCAGGATGAATTAGGAGAAGATCCGTATTGCTTAGGAATGGAGAGCAGTTTGCCAGCTACCAATATGCCAGCCCCTTCATCTTCTCCCTTGGAGAAACATCCCAGCTCAGCCAATGGTAATGGAGATTTTGATTCAGGTAAGATTCTGGTTTCTAGAGCCATTTGGCCTTTTGATGTATTGACCAGTATCTTTCTGAAAATGTTCAGAAAATAGTGGGGCAGGGCATCTAGATCTCACATGCGACCTATTCCTAGGCTTTGCTGTCATATTTATAAGTACATAGCAGCTTGAAAGTCAGGCAAAATTTGCTTCAAAATTAATATTAGCTATATACTAGACAGGGCAGGCTAGGTGATAGTGAGGTGCCAAATCACTTCAAAATCTCAATGGCTTAGCAAATAAATGTTCACAATTACTCACACTCTATAGTTCAGACAGTTGGTGGTGCTCTGTTGCATGGAGTCTCTGCACAGTGCCTGGCAGTGCCATCTCTGCTGCTGCCTCAGGCTTGGTTGTAACAAGAAGCAGAGCTGTAGGGTCTTGAACCAGTGATTAAATGCTCTAGCTCAGAAGAGACAGGTTTTGCTCAGAACCTCTTTTTAAATTTTTTATTTTTAAATCACATTTCACATTTAATATTATTTTGTATTAGAGGCCCAGTGCACGAAAGTTATGCAGTGGGGAGGTCCCCTTAGCCTTGTCTGCACCCTCTCCAATCTGGGACCCTTTAGGAGATGTCTGCAGGGATTGGGCCTACACCATCAGTAGGACATCTCTCTCACAATCCAGGACCACTGACTCCTAACCACTCACCTGCCTGCCTGCCTGATCACTCCTAACAGCCCCTAACTACTGGCTTGATGCCCTTCACTGCTCCCTTGCCAGCCTGATTGCCCCTAAAACCACCTCTGCCTCGGCCCCTGCCACCATGGCTTTGTCCAAAAGGACATCAGGAAGATGTCTGGTCTAATTAGCATATTACTCTTTTATTAGTCTAGATTAGTTTCAGGTATACAACATATCACTTCGACATTCATATGCTTTACAAAGTGTTCCCTCCAACATTTTTACCCACTTGGAACCATTATGGACTGTACTTCTAATGCTACAGTTTATATCCCCGTGACTATTTTGTAACTACCACTTTGTAATTCTTAATCCCGTCATCTTTATACCCACCTCCCCTTACCCCTATGCTCAGAACTTCTTGATAGAACAGGTCTAGGGAGTTGTGGAAATCAAATTCTCGGGAGAGACCAAGATGGTGGCATAGGTAAACACCTGAACTTGCTGCCTTGCAAACTGCAAAACTAAAAGACAAAATGGATATCATCCACTGGAAGGCTGGCGGAGTGGAAATTATACACCTAGAAGGGAAGAGAAAAGCACACTGAGGCTCGGAGGAGGTCCGGAGGTGCAGAAGTGAAGTGTGGAAAAGGACTGGCAATTGAGTTACTGTTGTTTTTCAATCAGAAGGGAGTTACAAGCTCCCAACTGCTCTGAACTCCAGTTTCAAGTGAGACTCTGGGGACCCAGAATCATATGGGAGAAACTGGACTGTCTGGCATCGGCCAGAACATGAGTGTGACTTTCTCCAGAGGTGCTTGCAGTGATCATTGTTCCTGCACAGTTTCATGGGTCACAGAGACCAGGGGACCTCTTCAGGGCAGGGCTGAGGGTCAGCCATTGCTATTTTCTCCACCCTGGTGATTCCCTGAGACCCTGCCCCACCCAATTTACAACTCCACCCAAGCTTTATGCAGAGGTTTTTGCATATGAATGGCCTGACCCTTTGCAATCTGAAACCTAAAGTATTGCAGCTAGGTCTGCGAGACACAGAGCCTCCAAAAGAAGATTCAAGGCTTGAAAGCAATTTGTATTGCTTCACAGCTGGGCCTTATCTGGGCACTTCCAAACCCCAAGCAAAGAGGAGGAATCTGCAGATCTCTCTATAGCTTCTGCTGGGAGGCCTCAGGCAGTGGCTGACTTTTCACCTCCTTGGAGATCCAAGAGCCAGTGTACCCAATGGTCAGAGTGAGACCATACAAATTACAACTCTTCACATCCATAAGAGATACTCAGGGGGCAGACTCTGTAAATGCCAAAGCCCCACTGAAGCAAGTCTTTCCTCATAAGGGTGTCTCCAGCATAGAAGTTCTCCCATCATAGACACAACTGATCCTCACAGCCAATTGGACTGGAGGTCAATTCCTCCCAGTGATACCAACAACAATCAAGGCTTAACTACAACAAGGCTGTGCACACAGCCCAAAAAGGGGTGCACCAAGAGTGTCCACCTCAGATAACTGGAGAAGCTGAGCCACTGGGCCCTATAGGACACCTAGCACACAAAGCCACTCTATCAACTCAGGGAAGCAGTCAAAATGTGGAGACAAAGAAAAGATCACAAATGAAAGAAATGGAGGAAATCAAACTACTGGATATAGAGTTTAAAACCATGGTTATAAGGTTACTCAAGAATCTAGAAACCTCCGAGAAATTCAGTGAAACCCTCAAGGATATGAAAAAAGACCAACTAAAAATTAAGCATACACTGACTGAAATAAAAAATAATATACAGATATTCAACAGTAGACTAGAGGATCCAAGAATTAAGTCAAAGATATGAAATATGAAGAAGCAAAAAATACCCAAATGGAAAAGCAAAAAGAAAAAAGAATCCAAAAATATGAAGATAGTGTAAAGAGCCTCTGGGACAGCTTCAAGCATACAAACATCTGAATTATGGGAGTCTCATGACCCTCTCCAAACCTCCAGCACAGCTTTCAGAAAAGAGCATAATGTGAAATTTAGGAGATATGAATTTGTGGTAAAGAAATCACAAAACAAACAAAACGAAACCAGTCTTTGGTTGAATTTTGATATTTACCCAATGAATTTGTAAATGCATCTTTTCCTAAATGCTCCTAACATAATAAAGAGATTATTAAAAATATATATATATTTTAAAAAGGACAAGTATTACATAACAACAAATTAGATAAGGACAACTTAGGTCTCAGAATCATAGACAATGCTATGGTGAATTCATGGGCAAAAATGTTGATTATTAATTCAGTGGGAGATTTGACCATTGCTCCAAAAAGGTATGAAATTTGTTTTCACATTTTGATGAGGTCAGTCAATTTTGTAATTACAGACTGTGTGATGTTAACGGGAAGCAGAGTGGCAGGGTCTTGAATAAGTGATTAAATGCTCTAGTTCAGAAGGGACAGGTCCCATTGAATGTACTAGATTATGTTTCTCACATTATATCTATATCTGAAAACCCCTAAAATAATTGCATGAAAGATGTGAGTATCTCTTTCAAAATTAGCTCATTGTTTTCTTTTCAGTTTCTTTCTACATAAAGTGGGAGTGGGAAAAAGTCTAAAAGCAGAGTTGAATCTTTTTCTCCCTGTGGAAACATGGAAATCCTTTTTCTGAGAGAGCATAGTCCCATAGACTGAATGTTCAGCCTAGTTAAGTACAAATATGCCTTTAAAAAAGTCTTTGTTATGCTTGCTGAGTGAGGTTATTTTTCTACTTTTAGAGTCCCCAATTTTCACCATATTTTTGTGGTACACACATCTGACACCTATGACTGCATCATTTTTACTGGTGTGTTTTCAAAACTGTCTAGCCGGCAACTGTGTGTTGACTTTTCATTTTTGGGGCACCTGCAGTAGATTCTGAAACTTATTAATAATACGGTGTCAGGAAAATTAGGTGTACTGAATTTTCTTGTGGGTGATCCCATGAATGGGGAGGTGTGAGCACCAGAATCCTGTCCCTGGCTGGGTTACACCACATCAAATGCCCACTTCTTGGCTAGTTCCTTGCTCTTGTGTGCTGGGGTGCCTAAATCATCTAAGAGATTAAGATCTTTATTAAAACTAACAGTCCTAAAAAGCTCTAAATGATCTTAACATTTTCCAGATATTGGCCCTGACTCCCTCCTTCCCCTCCTAATATGGCTAATCTGTCCTTTCTCCTTGGAATTTCCATTTATACTTGTGTGGTGAGGAGACTTGTAGATGGTGCCCCAAAGACAGACTTTCCTAAAGAGGAAACCAATTTAAAGCAGGATGCAAACCTTTGGAGAGAGCAGAGGCTAACTTTTAGGTCTAGTTTTGAACATTTAGACTCTTAAGAACATACCCAAGTGGGATCAGTCAAGTGATTTATTTTCCCAAGTAGTTACCTTTTCACTTGTTACTACATAAAATACCTTGCCGCCTGCCATCAGTTGTGTGGATGTTTGGTTCTGGGACCCACTGTGATGTGCTTAGGGTTGGATGGTGGCTTGGTCTTTTTCCTGGAAGGGTTTCAGATGAGATTTCTATGTCAGATGAGCAGAAGGCAAACTGAGCTCTCTTCACTTGCCTATAAATTGACTCTCAAATGAGGTACAACAGGTACATGACGCTTGTGTTCATGGCAGCGCTCCCTTAAGTGCTTTACGCATGCTGCATTGTTTAAGTCTTCCACAACCCAGGGAAATAGCAGATGAAGCTGGACAGCCAGGCAGAGTCACTTGGCTATTGTGTTAAAGCCAGAGATTTTATTCTGATGGTTTGGAACCTTGTGCTCTGAAACACTGAGCTGTGCCTGCCCTTCAGCCTGGACATTAAGTGTGCATAAACACACACACACACACACACACACACACACACACACTTTATGGGCATAGAAACTACTCAGATTCTTTTTTTGAAAAAAACCAACACATGTTTTTATTGATCTTAGAGAGAGAGGAAGGAAGTGGGGGAGGTAGAGAGAAACATCAATGTGAGAGAGAAACATCAATCATTTGCCTCTTGCACCGCCCCGACCAGGGATCGAACCCACAACCTAAGCATGTGACTGACCAGGAATCAAACCAGCAACCTTTTGCTGAACCAGATCTGCCAACCTCAAATTCTTTCTTGTCCTCTCCACCAGTTGTTTCCCATCCTTTCTCCCCATGTGTTATACGATGTCTGACTGTACCTCCCTGACGGGGCCAAAGGATGGGAGTCCAACTTGGTTGCTTCCCATGTTTTGATCCTGTGTCTTCGGTTCCTCTGTCCCCATGCCCAGCTGCTGTGATCCTTGCACTGGTGCTCTGTTCCTCTGAAGTGAAAACCATCAGCTTATCACAGGACTCTGAGTGTCATTGGCAGTTTTCTCATGTGTAGTTTTGCCTCTTTTCCTAAGAAAAGCTCACATAGTTGGGGTCAATAACTGACATTTGAGTCCCAGGGATGAAATAGCTTAATGTAAAATGACCCCCACTTCTGGGACGCCACTGGGATAAGCAGGGACAGAGGATAGAATGGACAGAAACACACAGAGGGACGAGGGCCAGAACTGGATTTCTGGAACTCTAGGCTTCTCTAATGGCTGTGATAAAAACAAAACACTCGCTGACATAGTGATAAATAGATTCCTGGGCATAATTTTTCCAGGATAGCTAAATGTAATTTCCTGATAAGTCTACAGATAAAGTGGTGGTGTGCATTTCCATCAGGCAAGTCCGAGTCAAAAAGCATTACTCTGGAAATATGGGTTCGATTTTTGGGGGTAGGGTGCTAGGTTATATCAACTTGGGTCCCACAGGCTCTTGCATTCAGGGAGGAAATGAATCAACATTCCTATGAGAGAAATTCAGATTTCTGACGCTTCATGCTGGAGAGGAACTAGTTTCATGTAACTCCGTTATATTCCCTTAAAAAAATAACAACTCTCTTTTATATAGTTGTTGTCTCTCCTAGCCAGGAGGTTGGGTCAGTTTTACATGTTTTCTTTTTTTCTGGAAAGTCTCTCTGGAAGTCTGGGTAGCTGAGATAGCACCAGGACCTCTGTGCTCAGGTGACGGTCCCCTCCTCCCTGGTTTAGTCCTGTAGCTGAGAACTCCGAGCTAGGATTGCGATGGCCAGTCCTATCTGACTTTCATTCGAATGCAGTGTCTGCTTAATATATTCACAAGGCACCTCTTTTCTAGATGCTCTGATGGTCTGAATGGACTTCCAGCAGTTAAAACAACAAAGATTTAATGTCTTTCTTTCTCTTTACACATTAAAAAAATACCTAGCACACAAGAAGGTGCTCTGTAAGATTTTGTTCATTTCAAATGTGTCAGTTCTTCATTTTTTTTTTTTTTATGAGGTAGTGGTTATGGGCTTTCATATCCAACTTTGCAAAGTTAGCCTTATTTCATATTGTAAAACTGTGTACAACCCAAGGTCTGATTACTTAAAGGTGTTTGAGCCGTTTGCTCATTCCATTTTTCACTATAAAGCAGCTTGCAGTCCAGCTTTTAGTAAGGTATTCTTTTTCTGCTTATTATGAAATATCCTGGTCACATAAATAGCTTTCTGTTTTCTAAAGCTGGAGTGCCACTAATGAACGAGGCTGTTTTCTTTTAAATTGTGACATTTTCTTAGTAGCTTTTCAGAGTCTGTTTTCATTACATCATGGGGCAATGCCTCCGACTGGATCATTTGCCGCGGAGGGAGATTGTCAGTTTCCTTGATAAAATGTTTATGGGTTTAAGAAGTTCATGAATCAGCGGTAAATATTTGCTCTGGGTTTATGAGACCTCCACTCATAAACATGGTGTATGTTTATCTATTGCTCATTGAAATGTCTTTAGAGAATCAACCACTTAGGCCCATGCTGGGGAGGACGTGTTACTAAATGACAGACTTCAAAAGGCTGTATTGTGAGGAGCCCTGCATTTTCTATCAGATTTTATTGTTAAAACAACACACTTAAAGTTACCAGTGCTGGGCATAAAGGTTTTTAAAAATATTTCTAGGTCTGACTGTTGGGGTGCTTATTAAAGTTCTTTTTGCATGAATAATTTTATACTTTTTTTTTTTTTTAAACTGTACTTTAAGAATCACCCAACACTGGCCTCTTTATGACCAGAGTTTTGGGATGTAGGAGCAAGAAGGATGTGTGTTATACATTAAGCAATCACGATTTGTCTGCACATTAAGGGGCACAAGTAATCGAGGGACTGAAGGAAAACTCAGTTGCAGTTGTTGGAAAAACCCATTCAGGACTGAACTGAGATTACTGCCTTTATTAATCAGGAGAAATAGCAGCAACTGGATAGACCAATTCATTGGCATGTGCCAGTCTGGGCAGTGGGTCGCAGGGGTGACTGGAAGCTGGAAACCTGGCTGGTGGCTGCAGCTCAGCATCTGATGGCTGCAGGATAGCAGGCTGGGAAAAGTCTAGAGGCAGAATGGTTATGTCACTCCTTAAACCCTCTTTTCCAAACCACCTCCTAGATGCTTTCCTCAAACAGGGTTTTTTTTTTTTTTTAGACAGCAGAGAGTAACACCTTTCTTCAGCCCTGTTCTTAATGAAGCACACTTGGGAGTCCCGATGGTACCTCTTCCTCTCTTGGTTAACTTGAATGAATGAATGAATATCTGGGTGAACACGAAAGTAGCTACAGTCAATCCTTGGTTCTCAAACATCTCCAACCTGGAACAATTTGATTCTTGACCAAGTTGTTCCCAGAAAAAATGTCTCAAACTTTGGTTTTCAACCTGACAACCCTTTCATGCTAATACCTCAATGACAAAAAGCGTCTCTTAGGCAACAAAGCAGAGGATGCTCCTGCCCAGGACCGAGTTTTATGCCCATGTCTGCGCCCTGGTTCTCTCCTTCTTTACAAGCAGGTCTCAGGGGCTGTGCCCCATCTGGTTCGCCTCTCTGAAGGTGGCTGCTGCCTCTAGCCCTGCGTCTTTCTGTTGTCTGATTTGGCTCTGGAGTGTTCAAAGGCTCATCAGTGCAGGAAGACAGAGAGAAGTCAGCCTGAGTCTTCATGTGGAGAAGCTGGTGGTGGTGGTGAATGGAGGTGTCTGATTTGTGAAATGGGCAGAAGAGTGACACAGGAAGGTGCCTCGTAAGACTTCCTTCCTCGAAATCAGATAGCCTGCCTTAGACTCATGCCTCCTTGGATGGACGGTTGTGTGACAGTGATGGGCTCCAGCCTTTCTGGGCCCCTGTCAGGGCCCCCATCATCCCTTCTATGAAATGAGGCTGCAGTATCCATCTGTCAGGGTTCTTCAGATGTAAAGCAATCAGCAGAGAGCTGATGTCCCACTACGGCATGGCTCTTTTGACCTTGCCAAGTTGCTGTGTAGTCACTTTGTGGAGCTGGAAGGTTGAGCTGAGGCTGGACAGGGTGCAAAAAACAAAGTAGGACAAGTTAGCTATCATCAGGTCCTGGGTCACATCACCTGGACTGATAAATCATGCTGCTGTGATGCTCTGGCTAGTGGGTCAAAAAGCAATATTGATAATCCATGTCCAGTGCTATTTGGGGCAAAATAGTTGTGGGCAGAGCTGTTGGGTGACACCTACATGTGACTCTGAATGTGACTGCTTTGCCTTACTGTGTCCAAGTAGCCGGAAACCATCTGGTGTCCTTGTTAGCTGGTGGCTGCAGGACCCTCTGGCTTTTTTCAGGCAACACATTTCTGATAAAAAGACAGTAAGTCCCTGAAGCAGCATTTTGGGGGAGATACAAGGGGAGGGTTTTCTTTTCAGATGGATTTTTATTTTCTTGGACATTTGATTATAAACCTCTTGATGTGAGTGAACTTTGAAAAGAGTTTTAAGTAACTTTGATTCAGAAGACAAAATTGAAGGTAATGGCCTTTCAACTTAGCATGTTCTGACTTTACAAAAAGTATCCTCTTCCATCATTTTCTGAGATTATGCACTGTATCAAAAGAAAATTACCTTTCCAACTTTTAATTTAAAAGTCTTTTGTAGGAATAAGTAGTGATAGATAGCCTCAAGAACAAGGCGTTCTTTTTTAGACTCTTCCTTTGCCTCATCTCCCGGGCCCACCTGCCAGTATTTGTTCTTGGTCCAGTGCGGTAGCCTCCTGCTAGTAGAAGATACACGGTGAAACATTATTGTAAGAAGAGAGAATCTGAACATCTGAAGCTCTTACTTAGCTGCATATATGACAGTCCTTGCTGCTGTATGTTCTTTCCGTAGGATTGTCTTACAAATTGGTTAAAGTAATGGTGACAGCTGATTAGTTCTTTCCATTTGAAATTGTGACATAAACTTACGTTATCTGTAATATCACTTTAAAATTTTTGATTGATTTGAGAGGGAGGGAGGGAGGGAGGGAGGGAGGGAGGGAGGGAGGGAGGGAGGGAGGGAGAGAGAGAGAGAGAGAGAGAGAGAGAGAGAGAGAGAGAGAGAGAGAGAGAGAGAGAGAGAGACATCAATTTGTGGTTCTACTTATTTATGCATTCATTGGTTGATTTCTTGCATGTGCCCTGATGGGGATTGAGCCTGCAACCTTGGCATATTGGGATGACACTGAGATACCTGGCCAGGGCCTATACTGTACTTTAAAATGAATTATTTGGTGTTTTTCAGCTATACAGATTATATCTTACATATAGAATCTTGAATGTTTGGAGAATTACATGATTTGCTTCGGAGCCAAAATAGGGATTGCTTTAAGAGTCATGAACATTTGATTGTATTTCTCCTTGATCCTTGTAAATGGGAAATCCATGTCCTATTGGTTCTACTGGCATACCTTGCCCTGAAAGCTCTGTCACAGCAGCTGGCAGGACAGCGGACCCTGGACTGGGACTCACAGTTGGTCTGTTTCTGTCCCTAGCTTACCAGTGGCCTCACACACTTGAACAATCCTTCTGGGTCTCAATTGTTTTCCTCTTGAAATGACATCAATGCTTTCTAAAGTCCCATATGGCATTAACAGTCGATGCTATTATTCCACAATCCCCAGATGTAGTATGTAGCCAGGGATAAGAGTGCCAGTGCTGTAAGTACATCATGGTACTTACTCAGCACCCCATGGCTTTCTTCACCTTGCCATCAGTCTCCCCAAAGAATGGAGTGTCCACAGTGGCCAGTTCCAGAATGATATACTAATATGCAGCCAGTATGCCGTGAAACAAATCTCATCTCCTTTGCCTAAGAGCACTTAATATTATCTTTGATTTTGTCAGGGTATCCAAACAGAATTTTTTCAGGGTGTCCTCAGTTTATAAAGTCAGCAAACTGAAGCTATGAAAATAATTTGATAATATGTTCCAAAACCATTGAATTAAGGGATTTTCTAGTATTCATTGGGGGCCAGTACCTTTCCATTCTTAACTCTACTATTGATATTTTTGTGTTTGTTTTTTGTTGTTGTTTGGTTTTCGTCTTTCAATAGAAGAAGGTTCAAGCTTGGAGGAAATTGGCTTTAACTGGGGCGAGTACTTGGAAGAAACAGGTGCCAGTGCAGCTCCTCACACATCATTCAAACACGTACGTATCCTTCCTTCTCCTTCTGGTCTGCATTTGGAGGGTGGGAGGGAAGCCTGCAGGACGATGCCAAACCGATTGGAAGATAGGGGATGCAAAAAGAAGGGAAATTCAGCTAAGATTTCTTTGAAATAAAGAAGAAATGGGGAAGTTTGTTTGCTTAGCTGCAGGTGGGTTGGCCTAGCTCTTGTGGCTTATCTCACTTAATACAAGGCTGGGCTCAGGGCAGGTGAGAAACGATGTGTAATTTTAACCTCCTCTGTACCTCAAAATGCTCTTGCACAGGGCCTGAGACAGGTAAGATTGGTATTCCATTGTATAGAGGTATCATAGTTTTCTAATCCACTCATCTATTGATGGATATTTAGTCTGTTTCCAAATCTTAGCTATAGTGAATTGTGCCGCTATGAACATAGGGGTGCATATACCCTTTCTGATTGGTGCTTCTAGTTTCTTGGGATATATTCCTAGAAGTGGAGTTACTGGGTCAAAGGGGAGTTCCATTTTTAGTTTTTTGAGGAAACTCCATACTGATTTCCACAGTGGCTGTACCAGTCTGCATTCCCACCAGCAGTGCACAAGGGTTCCTTTTTCTCAGAATCCTCACCAGCACTTGTCATTTGTTGATTTGTTGATGATAGCCATTCTGACAGGTGTGAGATGGTACCACATTGTCGTTTTGATTTGCATCTCTTGGATAATTAGTGTCTTTGAGCATGTTTTCATGTGCCTCTTGGCCTTCCTTTGTCTTCCTTTGAAAAGATTCTATTTAGGTCCATTGTCCAATTTTTTATTGGATCACTTATCTTCCTTTTATTAAGTTTTATAAACTACCTGTAGATGTTGGAGATTAAACCTTTATCAGCCTTCACATCAGTCATTTGGGGTTCATTTTGCTTGGGACTCTGTGAGCTTCTTGGATTTGTGTGTGTGTGTGTGTGTGTTTGTGTGTGTGTGTGTGTGTGTGTGTGTGTGTGTTTTCTCTATATCAGACAAGTTTTCTGTCATTATTTCTTCAAACAGGTTTTATATTCCTTGCTCAGTTTCCTATTATTCTGGCAACCCTATTATGCGGATGTTGTTTTATTTTGTATTGTCCCTAAGTTCCCTTAGGCTGTCCTCCTGCTTTTTAATTTAATTTAATTTAATTTAATTAATTTAATTATTATTTTTTTTTTTTGGCTGCTCTACTTGGGTATTTTTTTCCATCTTGTCTACTAGCTCACTGATGCGGTCCTCTGCTTCTTATAGTCTACCCTTGATGCTTTCTATTGAGTTTTTTATAGCAGCAATGTTATTTTTCATTTCTTCTTAGTTCTTCATTTCCTCTTAGTATTTACACATATTGTTGAATGTCTTCCATTCTTTTCATCCACCTTATGACTATTTCTCTGAATTCTTTCTCTGACAGGTTGCTTGCCTCCATTTCATTTACTTCCTTTTCTGGTGATGCCTGCTTTTCTTTCATTTTTGGGCTGTTTCTTTGTATACCCATGATCTCTTTTCTCTGGGTGTCTGGTTATGTAGTTCTCTCTCTCCTATGTTCATTTAAAGGCACAAAATACAACACAAGGTACAATGCACAAAGCACTGAACACAAATGTATTCATGATATTAATAATCCCAACTAAAGGTGACCACCAGAGAAAGGCGAATTAAAGGATAGGAGAGAATGGAGAAGAGAAAAAAAAGGGGGTGCAAAAATGAAATTGGGAAAAGGAAAAAAAAGTAAGAGAAAAGAGGGAGAATAAGACAGAATAGGGGAAAAAACTATATATATGGGGAGAAAACTCCAATAGAACAGCCACTAATCCCAAACACATGCCAGCAACAAGTATCTGGAGATGAATGCAAACTACTAACAACAACTAATATCAAGTGAGGCGTGGGAAAACAGAAGAAAAAAACCAAAAACAAAATAAAATAAAAAAAACAGAAAAAGAGAAACAATTTCACAAATAAGCATAAATAATCAATATAATTAACAATCAAGCAAACAACAATAAAAGGACAGAGAAAAATAAATAAAATATATATTTTTTTAATAGTGAAGAAAGAGGAGAGGTGTGTATAGACTTGGAACAGGAGATTGGAAATTAGATATATAAGTAGGGTGAAATTTTAATGGGATAAAAAGAAGGAATAGGGAAAATATAAAGCAGGAATAGAGTAATGAAACAGGACAACGAAAGGGGAAAAGTGAGGAAAGGAGTGATGACATAAAGGTAAAGCTGAGATAGAGTAAAATGATGCTAAAGGAAAGATGAAAATAGAATGTAGAACACTAATTCCAAAGTAAAATAAAATGAAACTTTTTTTAAAAAAAAGGTAAAATAGTACTATTAATAATACTGATTGAAAATAAAAATGTAATAATTAAAAAGGTAAAATAATGTGAGGAAAAAAATTTGTTTCTTAAGTAAAAGATGAAAAAAAGAAAAATGTGCAGTAGTGAAGGTCATTCAGTTCCTTTATTGTTCTTTTTGGCATGCCTGTTTCCCAGTCAGAACAGTATTGGAGTTCCCTGTGTTCCACAGCTCTTCAGTGTTGTAAGCCAGTTCTGATTTTTAAGCAGGCAGTACGTCCTTATTTATTCTATTCCTTTATTTGTGTTTACACAAGAGTCAATTTGTGATTCAACCCCTGGGTGGCAGTGTTTCTGGATTGACCTCTGGGTCTGTAGGTCCTCTCTGGCTAGTGTTTAGATTTTGTTTTCCCCGTGGCACTTAATACCGGTTTGGGGGAATGGGCTGCCCCAGGGGTGGTTCTCTGATCATTATTCCCCACTCCGATCCCCAGGTTCCAGAAAGACAACTTCCCCCTGCAGTCTCTTAGAGTGACCTCAATTGGGTGATCCTATGTATTGGGCTTAGTAATCAGAAGCAAGGATTTAAAGAGAAAACAATAAAAAAATAAAAAATAAATAAAAAAATAAGAGCCAGAGTAAGTTGCAAACCCTGGGGCTGCACGCAAGTCTGTGCAGTCTTTTCCCCCCTTGGTTCTAAGCAGCTGGCACACTTTTAAAAAATTTAGGCTGTCCTTTTGCACCCAGATCAAATGGGTTGCTTTTTAGAGTTCCCTTCTGTTAGCATCTCTGCAGACCCTCTTCCACATTCATGGATCACACCAGCCCCAACAGCCACGCATTTTTCTAGGTGCAGACTTCTCCGTGTCCGCCGGTTCCCGCGGGTGCATTTTTCTCTCCTGCCAGCACCATAGACCTCACCTTATCCCAGGTGAAATCTGACCTTTTTGTGAGGGAATGTTGAATCCGTGAACTTTTGGCACGTGGGGACTGGAGTTCTCGGGCTCGCAGCTGTTCAGTGGGAGCCATAATTGTAGATTCTTCAGGCTTTTCAGGCGTCTGATAGCATCCACTTTGCCCTTTCTTCAAGATGGCGTGGTCTCCGTGTCCTAGTGGGTCCCTCTGGGAAGGAACCCAGCAGCCGTGGGGGCTGCCCAGTCAGGGGAGCCCCATCCAGCAGCCCTCTACAGCCTCCTGGAGTATAGCTGTCCCTCAACTCAAACAAACACTCCTCGTGCGACCACACACTCTCCCTTTGTTTTCTCACTCACACACTATCTTACAGTCTGCCCTCCCATTGGCAGCCATCTTTTAGGATCTAATTTTAAAATCTTCTAATTAAGCCAGTCTGAGAAAGCTAAATATCACATGATCACACTCATTTGTGGAATATAATGAACAACATAAACTGATGAACAAAAATTGAACCAGAGTCATAGAAGCATTGAACAGACTGTCGAACCTAAAAGGGAAGGCAGGGGGTGAGGGTGTAAGAGATAAACTAAAGGCCTTGTACGCATGCATATGAGCATAACCAATGGACACACATAGAGGGCTTGGGGGGAGTGGTAAGGGAAGGTGGTGGTTGGTGGGGGCGGCCAGGGAGAGGTCAATGGGGGAAAAAAGAAGACTTAGGTAATACTTTAAACAATAAAGAATTTAAATTAAAAAAAAATCTATTGATTTTAGAGAGGAAGGGAAAGGGATAGAGGGAGAGAAACATCAATCAGCTGCCTCCTGCATGTTCCCTACTGGGGCACAAGCCCACAACCCAGGCATGTGCCCTGACCCTGGGCTGAACTGTCGACCTAAGACCTAACCGGCAACCTTTTGGTGCATGGAAAGATGCTCAACCAACTGAGCCACACTGGCCAGGGCCGAATTGATATTTTTATTTTGAACGGACACATAATAAAAGTTTTATAGTCTTCCTTAGGCAAATTAGTCAAATGAGAGAAAATATCATAAATATTCAGACGAGATCGGGCGTGTTCAGGGTGGTATGGCCGTAGACGTAAATATCATAAATATTCAGAAAACATTTAGATCAAGCCAAAAAACAAATCATTCTTAACAATGATTTCTTTGAACAATGCAAATAGCTTGTCTCAGGAAATAAAAAATTGAGGTTTTATCAGGTTTTTGCTTTTTTAGAAGAATTTAGCAATATATTGTTTTCAAGGAAAATACTCAATTTCCAAGACCAGTGTTTTTTCTTGCATTATTGTTGCTTTACTGGAAAGGAAAATTTAATTCTGAGAAAACAATTTTTTCACTGGCCTACCCAGAGCAAAGATTCAGCCTGAGTATCATTAGCAAATAGGGGCATTTTTTCAACCTGCTCTTGCCTTTGGCTCTCATGCTGAATTAGGAAGCCAGAACTTTGATTCGTTATTTTACTGGAACATTTCATCCTTTTTGGAGGTGAAATGTTCTTTTGAAAAGAAATTTAAGACCTTATTAAAGTTGCACGAACTTATAAAAGTAGATTACGTTCCCAATTCTCCTTTATACTGACACTCGTAATGCTATAATTGCCAGTTTATTATAAATGTAGTTGTAGCTCTTCAGTGACACCAAGAGGTAAGTAAATATTAAAATATAACAGAGCTTCAACTCGCCCGACTTACAGTTTTTGTATGATCCTGCATAGCTTCTTATGATTCTGGGATGACTTGGCCAGGTTGCTTGAGGCGGTTTAGGTGAGAGATACAACTTTCCTTTTCTTCTTTACTGGTAGGTTATCAGTGCCTCTCAATGCGGAGTAACGCCTGTTCTCTTTAATCCAGTCAGTTCTCCCCCCTCCCTTTCAGTCACAGTAGTTCTGGAAGCAGAGTGTCCCCAGGCCCGTTGTTAAGGAGAAGCATCAAGGACCCCACGAACAAGTTGTCTGTAATTCCACCGTCTTTTAAGCAGCTGCTACTCATAGACATCAGATGCGTTAGCACTGGAATGCCCACAAGGCTGGGAAGCTTTCTTTTGGGGAGTAGGGCTGATAAATATTAATAGACTCTAATCCTTCATTAATAAAAATGAAAACCCATCCACGGCTGTACAGCTCACATAGTGGCCACCAGCCACCTGGAATGGGTGTCGTCCGAATTGGGATGCGCTGTAAGAATAGAATGCACACGGGGTTTTGGAGGCTTCATTGGAAAAGACATGTAAAAATACCTCATTAACCTATTTTATATTGATGACGTCTTGAAATGATGACATTTGAGATAGGTTGGGTTGAATAAAATACATCACTAAAATTAATCTCGCCTGTTTTATCTTCTTTTTTAATGGGGCTGCTAGGAAATTCAGGCTCCCATTCTATTTCTCTTAGAGAGTGCTGTCCTAGGGCGACAGAAATGCCTTTTCGAAGTGCTATGGTTTTAACAGTTCTCTAATGTTCTTGGGTATATGTGTCTAGTAAAATAATAACAGGTTTCCTTGTTTTTTTTTTGGTTCCTTAAGGTTGAAATCAGCATTCAGAGCAACTTCCAGCCTGGGATGAAATTGGAAGTGGCCAATAAGAACAACCCGGACACGTACTGGGTGGCCACTGTCATCACCACCTGCGGGCAGCTGCTGCTTCTGCGCTACTGTGGCTATGGGGAGGACCGGCGGGCCGACTTCTGGTGTGACGTGGTGATAGCAGACCTGCACCCCGTGGGGTGGTGCACGCAGAACAACAAGGTCCTGATGCCCCCGGACGGTAAGCTCCCAGCTGGCCCACGATTCAGAGCCTTTGGGTTTGCGGGCCATCCTTATTCACGGTGTTTGCAGGTATCACCTTGCAGAGATTCCACAGTGGATTCGGCGGGAAACTCTAGCACTTCAAAGATTGCCTCCTGGGTTTCATAAGTTTGATGGTGCCGGCGTGAGAGGGAACTTGGTTGTCAGAACTCTTCCTGAGCCAATCATGGCCTTCAGGAGACAAAAGCTCTGGAGCCTGATTTTGGAGGTAGGAGAGGAGGCTGAGACCGAGGTTTTGTTTTCCATTGCCGATGGATTGTGTTGTATTTCTTTTGCTTTACAGATTTCACATTTTGAACAGTGCTGTAGAGCATCTGTAGGACCTCTCCAAGTTTTAATCTCTCTTGTTGTGGGAGACACTCAGGGTGCAGAAACCAAAGAAGAGACATGCTATAAAACAGTGGCAATTTTTACCCTCAGGGGACATGTGGCAATGTCCGGAAGTACTGTTGTCTATGAGAGGGCAAGGAGGAAGGAACTCTTGGCATCTGGTGGGAGGAGGCTAGGATGCTGCCAAATATCCTACAATGTAGCGGACAGCACCCCAACAAAGAATTATCGAGTTCAAACTCCAATAGTTGAGAAACCCTGCTTAAAAGAGTGGCAGCATATTACAGATGCATTAAAGGAGCTCATATGATCTTGTCAGTGAGAAAAACTGAGTCACCAATATTTGAATCTCAACAACCTACCCTCAATGTTTCATTGTATGATGACAGCAGCAGTTACATTTAAAGGCGTCTGATGCTAATTCTCTAGTGTAATGTCTTCTTAGTACTTGTCTGCCACTTTTAGCTTTGAATGGGTCTTTTTATTTCAAAGTGACATGTGAAGTTTTAGAGCTGAATTCCAAGTTCTTTGTGTCCATCATATTTAGTTGTTTTCACCTTTCAGAGCATTTGAGTTTTATCTTCTTTTTTAAGTTCTAATATATTGTTTTTTTGATAGGTGGGAATGGTCAGTGGTTTTTTACTTCCCCTTTTTATGCATAACAGAAAGCCTGATAAATAGTGGGATCATAATAAATGCAAGGAGTTTGAGTTGCATTAATGGGTATATGTCAGGGTTGAAATTGTTGCCTTGGCCGTAGCTAACACTGTGACCCTTTGTTGTCTTAGGAGAAAGAGAGAAAGGCCCTTCTTGCTTTGGGTCTTCTCACCTGCTCTCTTCTGGGCCTACACCATCTTCTTCCAGCTGGCAGCTTCTCTTATCACTCTCTCAGGCAACTGCGGTCAAGGACTCATGTGCCCTTAACGTTGATCATATTTGTAACTGTGCCTCCCATTGATTTTAAAAAAAAAAATGATATGTAATTCACATACTATAAATTCATCTCTATAAAGCTCAGTGATTTTTAATATAGTCACCAGGGCATGCAGCCATTATCACTGTCCAATTCCAGAGTATTTCCATTATCCCATAAATAAGCCCTGTACCCATTTATAGTCACTCTCACTCTCCCATCCACCCAGGCCCTGGCCCTAAACTACTTTCTGTTTCTGTAGACTTGTTTATTCTGGACATTTCCCATATATGGAATCGCATAGTGTGTGGCCTTTCGTGTTCAGCTTCTTTTACTCAGCATTTCGTATTCAAAGCTCATCCATGCTTAGCACGTATCAGGACTTCATTCCTTTTTATAGCTGAATCATATTCCATCATATGGATAGACCACATTTTGTTTAACCATTTGTCAATTGATGTGCATCTGGGTGCAACTGTTCTTTGAATTGTGTGGTTCTCTAAATAGAAGACTCCCTCTCCCTGTGCCTCCCCACCCCTTTCCGTATTGGTAGTGTCTTTGTATACAGAAGTGAGAGCCTTTATTTCTCATCTCTGTTGAGGGTTACTTCTCAGGTGAGTGCTGGAGAATGGTGTTAATGCATGAGCCTTTATTTTTCACTCTTGTTCTAGTTCTGCAAGGGCAAATAGTTGAACACTACCTGCAATGCCTTTGGTAATGCTTGCTACTTTTAGTCCAAGGCTCAGTTTAAATTGTGCCATTAGTAAGACAATTAATTTGTTTTTACCCTTTTTACAAAATTTTAAGTGTACAGTACATTATTGGTAACTATAAGTAGAATGCTGACAGCAGATTGCTAGAACTTTTTCATCCTGCATGACTGAAACTTTATACCCATTGAACAGTAACTCCCCATTTCCCCTTTCCTAGTCTTGGGTCACCAGCATTCTACTCTGTATATGAGTTTGAAGACTTTAGATGCCTCAAATAAGCATAATCTTACAGTGCTTGTCCTTTTGGGACTGGTGTCTTTCACTTAAGGTAATGTCCTCAAGGTTCATCCATGTAGCATGTGACAGGATTTCCTTTTTAAAGGCTGAATAGTATTCCATTTGGCTTTGAATGCACACAGCCACTAAGGTGAGAAGATATAACATGCAATGATTTAATGTACCTATAATTTATGATCTGTCGTAGAGTAAACCAGTCTTGAATGGGTGAATTATATGGATGGAATATTGGGAAAATAGCAGTTGTAGTTAGAAAATTAGACTAATTCTCATTTGCCCAGTTCTACACGCAAAGGCCACATAGATAGGCCCCTATACTCTCAGGAGAGTACAGTCAGACATGCATTAATTCCAGGCAGGCGATACACACGTGGGGGCACTGTCAGAGGGGAATGCAGGAGGGAACCAGGAGGCAAGCCCCCATTCCTAGCGGCAGCCTTACCTTTCTCTGTTCTTGCTTGTGTCATTCATGTATGACTTACTCTTAAAAGGTTGACACTGTAGTAGCTAAACGTCCTTGGAAAGGATGTGAGATGGCTTCACGTTATAGATTATTTAGTGAATAGTATTAGAGAGAAGTTCTGGGGTACTGAATTTTAACATTCTAAGAGATAATGGGTTCACTTGGTAAACATCCATGCTGTTGCTTGAGAAAGATGGTGTAGCTCATTAATTGATTCTTCTTTCTCACTGGGATGAAAATGCGGCAGCAGTCACAGATTCAGAAACACTGTCAAATTTGTATCCTGCTGACTTCCTACTATCAGGCAAGACACAGACACACTTAACATGACAAATTCAAAATAAAAATAAAAACCCTGTAACGAGGGAAACCATTAATGTGACTGGAAGGTAGGAGGGCTTTTCACAAGGTAACAAGGTATGCTAATTTTGAGAATTTCTCTATGGCTCGTTTTAAGGAACTTAAAAAAAATTTAGTAGGTAATCAATTTGCCTTTGCAAATCTTTAGTGCAGGGAACAAAGTCAGGAAATAGCAGGTTCACGGGGCAAAAGGTTTTATTGATTGCTGCAGGACAGGATAATTATTGCTTTGTGGCTAGACAGCACTTGTTCCACTGGGAATGGCAGACTATTTTTGAAGGAGGATTCTTGTTTCTGTCTTCGAGAGCTCATATCACTGTGAATTCCGCAATTGTACCTGGCTGATCTTTCTGGTGGTTAAACTTGAAAGGCTTCTCAGAATATTAACACGGGTGCAAGCAGTCCATGACACGTAATAGTCTTGTTAGGAGTGCTCTACGGTGATAGGCTTCTTATTGATCCCAGGAACCAGGGCGGGAAAGTGGGCTGTATAAAGAGAGGAACATGGCTGTTGGAGCCAGGGCCTGGGATGCTCCTCTTGCCTCAGCCATTAGCTTAGCTACGTGGGTGGGTCTCCTCTTCATTTTCGTATCTTTAAAATGAGGTTAGAGTATCCTGTAATCTCTCAGGAGCTTCCTAGTCTCACATGCCCTGGGTTGTGATCCTTGTCAAAGAAAGGAGGAGGGAGAAGGTGCTACTTTTCCTACAGTAGGTGTGAGTGTGGAATTTGCTTTGGAATTAGGGTCTATGGAAATCTAGCCCAGGCATCTGTACGAAGCATGGAAGTACAGCTCCTGGGTTACTGTTGGGGATGATGACATCTCAATGGACTGAGGGCTGAACTAGTTTGGGAAGTTACTGTGAGTGCTTGGGTCCAAAGTCACTGGAAATGGATAGCATTTTGCTCATTGGAGATTGTAGACTGAGAAAGATCAGCACAAATAAAGTTGAATCATTCAGTATATGGAGGACAGCTTCAAAATATGGTTGGACCAGAAAAGACCATGGGAACTTGGGGTGAAGGGAGTGTGTTGCCTTGCATGGTCAGACTGAGGTTGCAGTGCTTGAGATCTTTCAAGATGTTTGGGATTGTTCAAAGTTGTCTTACTCTTCTGAAATCATTGCATTGAAAGAGACTCGTTTTACTATTTTTGATGATAGTTTTAACAAACATGTAACCTTCCTTATAGTCCCATATTTTCCTGCATTGCTCCTTGAAATGAACTTAGCCTTTGAATTAACATGAGCCATCATTATTATTTTAAACTAGAGGCCCAGTGCACCAAATTTGTGCACTGGGTGGGGGAGGGGGGATCCCCTCAGCCCCGCCTGCACCCTCTCCAATCCAGGACCCCTCAGGGGATGTCTGTCAGGCCTAAACTGGCAGTCAGACATTCTGCTCACAATCTGGGACTGCTGGCTCCTAACTGCTCACTTGCCTGCCAGCTTGATCACCCCTAACTGCTCGCCTCCAACTGGCCTGATTGCCCCTAACTGTGCCCCTGCCCCCTGCTCCCCACCAGCCTGGTTGCCCCTAACTACCCCTGCTGGCCTGGTCACCCCCAACTGTTCCCCTGCTGGCCTGGTCACCTCTAACTACACACACCCCTGCCCCCACTCCCCTCTCCCCCCGCACCCCCCCTTCCACCCCGCTGGACTGGTTGCCCCCACGCAGTGGTCGCCCCCATGCAGTCTGCTGTTCTGTCATTACTATGAGGGCGTCCTGACCAATTTGCATATTACCCTTTTATTAATATAGACGTTATGAGGAAGGAAACAGTACAGCAGCAGACAGAATGCCCCTAGGAAGGACATGTTTAAAGAGACTGGTTTAGTGGCCAATTGGCTGTTCAAAGAGCAGTGTTCCTGTTCCTGAGCTAATCAGTATTAATCTTTCACATTAAGAGTATTAAGAAACTGCTACATTAAAAGCACACCACTAAGTGCAGCGGAGGATTAGCTCTTATTAGAGCTGCAAAATGTAAAACGTTTGGCTTAGTAAATCAATAAGGCTTGATTTATTCATAAGCACACGCAAAGCTCGCATAGGGCAGCTGACAAATAATTATTGTTTACAGTGATAGTGTAAGGAAGTCATTTAATCCAGTGATCGTTGCACTGCTATTTATTGAGAAGGAGCAGCGATACCTTTTGATGTCTGGAGTGGGGGAGCTCTGGAGGTCTAGCAGGTAGGTACCCCCTGAGGCCCTGAAAGGAATGCTGTCACATTGCAGGTTAATGCATGTGATGGTGCCGTCCCCAGAGCACTCCTCCGCTTCTGCACGGAGAAGTATTTATGTGTGCTTTCTACTGTTGCAGGAAAAGATTGGCATTAGGTGCCTTAGGAATCATATCACTAGTTTTTATTTTCCCCATTATGAAAATTCCTATAATTTGAATTGCAAACTCTGCAGTCTTGCCAGAATGACTCTATTTACCATTCAAACTTGAATCAAAATTACTGGAGTTAGTTATTATATAACTTATTTGAATAAAGGGATGTTTATTCATGAAGTGTTAGGAGAAAGTGTGAATATGGCCTTATGTGATGGGGGTAGATTCCGCCAGGTTCTGAAGCCTGGTCCGAGGGCTGTTTTAGGGACTGCTGTTTTTACTGTAGTTGATTGCAAAGTAAGAGATGATGGCAGGGGTACCCAGGACTGTAAAGTGATCAGATGACAGGATTTATCAATCCATAAACATTGTCTAACGGAGGACTGAGAAGTAGCATTTGCTTGTTATGTAAAATTATCAGTGTTTACTATTCATATTTTATTATTTAAGTGACATTTTAGTAATACTAATGAAACCTACTCAGTCACATTGGTTTCATTTGTGTATTAATAAGAAAATTAAGTACATATGCTAAAATCTTAAAGGGCAAAATAAATCTTAAGCAGAGTTGAGGGAGGCACAGGGATTAAACTCATTAATCATTAGATCATTTAATATAAAGAGAAAAACACATTGTTATATAAGAAAGGTAGGCTGTATTTGATAAGTATGACAGTAAGTAAACTAGAAGTCATCGGCATATATTTTAAAAAGTGAGTTAGTATCCTATTGAGAAAAAGCCATTTTTGACAGTGCTGTGTGAAAGAAGGAATATTCAGGTAGGAAAAGAGTGATCCTTTCTCTCTAGGTACTTAATGGCCTTTTAAAAACACATGATTTTGAGTCCTATGTACAGAATCATTGTGGTAGACCAGAGGGGACTTGGTTTGCCAATGTGTGGGTGTGTTTTAAGTGTGATGACCATATGCTAGTATGCGTTTATGTGTTCATGTCATGTGTTTGTGTGTATGTGTGAGCATACCTGTGCTTGCATACATGCATAAGTGTGTGCATCTGTAGCTGTGAACATGTGTGCGCATTTGTATACATAGATGAGAATATGAGTGTGTTTGTGTATGCATGAAACTGTGAGTGTGTGTTGATCTAAGTAGTATTTTGAAATAATTTTGGTCTTTACCATTTATAAGTCACTTCATTTAAAAGTCTGGGTTATGGTCATCTCTTGAAAACTTAGATGATGCAGACCTGTTGGACCTGTATTCCACAAGGCATCCCTCACTGCATTGCCTGCCTCTGTAGGTGGCCATTAGTTTGCTCTCCACACCTTCTGTTCCCTGCTTGGGCTTCTAATCTGTTCCAGCCCTCAGGGCCTCTGAGCTAACACCTAGAAACAGGAGAGCCACACAGGGGGACCTCGTGCAGCCTCTGAGCCTGTGACCCCAAGATTCCGAGTCTCAGTCTTACAACATCAGTTGGACCAGATATTGTTAAGGTTTCCTTCAATTCAGAGAGCAATGAATGAAACTTATGAAATCACTCTGAAATAAGATTCCTTATGAACAGGACCCTAAGAAAATGTGAAGGTTTTTTTTTTTTTTTTTTTAGTTTGTGGAAAGAGAACACAAAGACCAAAAAAGTGAAGGCAGACTAAATGGTCTCATATAAGTCAGAAACCTTTGTACAGGTGGTGATTTACAACTGTTTATGAGTAAAAATTACAATCTTTTCTCCTATGAATCCCTGATTGGTATTTGTCTTTTGAAACATGATATATTTCATATCTCTTTACCATTTTCTTGCCCAGTGTATGAAGAAGTCATGCATTTTAGCATGTTTGTATCCTGGATCTCCAATTAAAAACAGTTTTGTTTTTTTTTTCTCACCCGCCAAATCATTTTATTGTGTGCCTACTGTGCACCAAGTAACTAAATTTAACCCTAGAAAAACCATGTAAATTGGCTGTTATTATTCTTGTATTACATTAGAAAAAATATGTCTTGGGAAGGGTAAATAACTTGTCTTCAGCCAGACAGCTTGAAGTAGACTTTAAACTAAGGGTAGAATGCCCCTCCCCCCCGCCCCTGCCCCCAGTTTTGAAATGAATGCTTTGAAAATAGCAGGGGTCAGTAAACATTTGTTTATTGATTTCATGTGTCAATATGACTTTAGAATGTTCAGACTTGACTTGACGTATTGGAAGCATATTATTAAGGAAATTTGTAGAATTGGCTCCTTGTGATTTTTAGGAAGAAAGTGGGAAGCTTCTTGTCCAGAATGTGTTGTCAGTTTTGGAGGCAAATAAATGGAAGAGATTTGGGCTGCAACTTCCCTGACAAACGGTAATCATGAGATTATGTAAAATTATGTAAATCGTATCAGATGCTATTTGGGTGTTTTGCACCACATGAAAACTGTGAGCACAAAGCGGCACTAGAAGATTTTCCTTTTTGGTGCTAGTCATAAATGAATTTATTTTCTTTTGCTTCTTAATCCAGCAGCATGTGTACTTTAAGTCAAGCATGTGTTTAATTCTGTGTGAAATGTAGGGGTTAGTAGGTTCTGTGGGTTCTTGGCCTCTTGTCTAACTCTGTTAATTCTTCATTTTCTTAACTGTCAGAGCCCTAGTTTCAGCTGTTTGCTCTCCTCCCTTCGGCCCCCACCTTCCCGGCTAGAGATCCTGGCCTGGGCTGCCCCCGACTTGGCTCAAAGGAAGGCTTCCATACACAGGGGTCAGCTCCCATCCACCCCCATTCCTTTAATACCCTGAATGGATGAGTAGTGTAGCCTCTGTGAGAGAAGCCTGCACTCACATTTGCACAGATTGGTCTTCCCTGGCACTGCTGGCCCTTTTGGACCTCTGCTGCTTCCAACCCTGCCCCTGCCCCCTGGAACTCTCCTGTTTCCCCACCCTGAGCCAGGAGCCCTTGGAGCTGTCTGTCCACTCTCCATCCTGCCTCTGACTGTCCTCTAGCCTGTTGGGCTGGTGAGCTTCTCCCACTTCTGTTCCTGCCCTGGGCTCTTGTACAAGCCTCTGATTTCCTGCTGCTTCTTATTATGTCTCCCAACATGGGTCCAGGTCTCAGGGCCACGCTGGCTTTCAGGCCCCCCAGGCTGTCCTTCAGGCCTTGCCTCTGCTCCAGGGCTGCGCCCCATCCAGGGCTATCCCTTCTGTCAAGGCCACGTTGACTGTCCAGGCTCATGCCTTCTTTCTAAAGTCATAAGGACCTTCTAGGGCCATGCTTCTGTTCTCTCCAGAATTTTCAACAGTTATATGTAGTGGCTGAGGAGTATTTTACAATATTAAACAAAATTTAGTTTGTTTTACGAAATTAAAACATTTTACAATATAAGTTCATACTCTGACACATAATACAGAGCTTCAGACATGACATCACACAGGAAGTGTGACCTTGACTTTTCACATTGGCCCTGGATAGATAGATGTTAAATGCTAGAACTGTGAATAGTTTTATAATTATAAACACACCTAGTAAAATTAACATATCAAAAAACTAAATGAAGTATTTAACTTTATTTAAACATTTTTAGATAAAAATTTGATATTTGCTAGTTATACTTTGTAATTTTCTTATTAATTTTAATAGATAAATTAGAACATTTAAATGGAAAGTAGCTTTTTTGAAGACATAAAACATTTAAAAGTTTGATTTTTGCACTTCACATTTTTTGATTAAAAATATTAAAATTATATAGACTGGCTATAATATATTTTATGTTTTAACCCCTTAGATGATTTCTGTGAATAGAATACAAATTATGTGAAAACTTTTAATTTCTTAAAACTAGATAGTTAATAATTTCTCTGAAATGAGGGCAAGGAAAAGAAATGTTATGGAATAAAGGTTTAAAGATTTATGGTTTATGTAAGTTTTTATTTTATGACTTATCCAAACACTGCTAGCCCATCAACAAAATACCCAGACACATGTCATCATGTTTAAATTTAGTAATCTTTGGCGTTTTGCCAACTTGCAGTCATCTGTAAACTGGAGCCCTTCACAGACTTTTTGATTCTGTCATTATGAGGCTATAATATATTATAATATAGGAGGATAGGCCATACTTTACTCCACAACCTGTTCACTGATAAATAACTTTAACATATTCCCACCTGTGCTATGTGCACCCACATTTATATCCTTGCCTGTCCATGGATGGGTGGGCCTGTTCCAGGTTTCCACAGGGGATTTCTCATGTTCCTGCGAATTGGACATATTTCCGAGGGTTAGTGGCCCGGGTCTGTGTGAGGAGTTCGTTTCCAGATCCTCCCTGACACCAATCTTTGGTTTCCTTTCCTGCCTCACCCACCCCGGCCTCCTCCTCCACGTGAGAGAAGAAGGTCACTGTGGTGCACACTGGGTATCTGTGTCCTAAGTGAAGCCTCATTCACTCAAGACAGCACACCAACCTTCCCAACATAACATTATGGAACCACAGTTCACCGTGGTCCTCCCTTACCCACTGTCTCACTTTCTGTGGTTTCAGTTATCCACAGCCAACCAGGGCCTGAAAGTATTAGACAGAAAATTGCAGGAATAAACAGTGTATACTTTTTAAATGGTGCGCTGCTCTGAGTGTTGTGATGAAACCTGCCTGCTCCCCCAGGCTGTCTCGCTTGAATCACCCCTGCGTCCAGCGTCTCTGTGCTAAATACACTCCCTGCCTGTTAGCCACTCGGTAGCCGTCTCGGTGATCAGTTCAGTTATCAGAGACAGACAGCATTTCACAGAACTTTTATTGCAGTATATCATTACAGTTGTTCTGTTTTATTATTAGCTATTATTGTTAATCTCCTACTATGTTTAATTTATAAATTAAACTTTATCATAAGCCCCGCCCTAAATCCATCGTTGGTCCCTAGCTCTCCCTGACTGGATTTTTAAGGTGCTGCTTTCCCTCAGCCCTTCCTGTTCGCTCAGTAAGACAGTGTTTCTTACAGTGTAGGTGTTTGGAAGTTCTCAGGGCTTCGACAGGATTTATCGCGATTTGGGCTTTTACAAAGTTTATATTTAGTTATTGGATTCCCTTGGTAATAAATGTGTGAGTCTTCCTCCAGGTTCTTGCTGACAGGAAACCTAGAGCCAGAAGAAGGGAGATTTGGGGATGATGGGGGAGAACCCGCCCATGGATACCAGCAGCTGTTGCCATAGAGATGGGGAAAAAATGTTATGTCAATCTATGAAGGATTATTTATTGAGGTTTTACTATGTGTCTGATTTCTTTTAGTGTGATATTATATAATAAAGGGTGTCCCAAAAATGTATATACACTTTTAACAACTGAAAGCTCAATTTTGAAAATGAAATGTATTTTAATAAACGTTGCATTTATAATTACTCAAAGTGTGTGAATACACTGAGTGGTCAGATTATGATGATCTCTGAATGCATAATAATCTGGCCACTCAGTATATTCTATCTAATAAAAGAGTAATATGCAAATTAACCATCACTCCATCACAAAGATGGTGACACCCATAGCCACAATATGGTGTCACCCGGTCCCTTCAGCCCCTCTGCTGGAGTGTCCAGGCCTGTTGGCCTGGCTGGGATTCCCCAAACCAAGTAGCGAGGCTGGATTTGCCCCCAGACATGGCAGACAGAGCCCAGACAGCAAGGCATGGGGTCTTCCTTAGCACAGCAGTGGCGGGAACACTGTCAGGCCCGGCAGACAGAGACCAGACAGCAGGGCATGGGGGCTTCCTTAGTGAGTCAGCGTCAGAAAAGCCCCCAGGCCTGGCAGACAGAGTATACTGAAGGGCCTGGGGGCTTTGTTTGCATGGCAGCAGCAGGCAGAGCGTGGACAGCAGGGCATGGGGGCTTCATTTGCACTGCGGCAGCTAAGCCCCCAGACCTGGCAGGCAGGGAGTGGACCGAAAGCCTGGGGGCTTCATCTCCATGGCTGCAGCAAAGCCCCCAGGCCCCACAGAGAGCAGAGAATCACAGGGAGGGGCCTAAGCCATCAGTAGGACATCCCCTAGAGCTCTTGAATTGGAGAGGATGCAGGTTGGGCTGAGGGACCCCTGTGCATGGATTTTGTGTACCAGGCTATATATATATATATATATACACACACACACACACACACACATATATATATATATATATATATAGCCTGGTGCATGAATTTGTGCATGGGTGGGGGTCGGGCCAACCTGACCAGGGGGAGGGGACATGGGCGATTAGCTGGCCTGCCTGCTGGTTGAACTCCTGGTCCAGGGGACAATTTGCATATTGGCCTTTTATTATATAGTATATACACTGAGTGGCCAGCTTATTATGCGTTCAGAGATCATAATAATTTGACCACTCAGTGTACATTTTTGGGGACACCCTAAATGGTTACTAAGCATTTATATGAAGCACATTTGTAATGGAATCAGCTTGTGGCCCATCGCACTCAGATGAAGACCCATTTTTTGGAAATGGGTGTTTTATGTGGCAACTGCCAATGTACGTTCTTATATGTCGGTCATTTCTGCTTTGGTTGGAGATCTCATCTCACTCGTGTCTTGCTAAAAAGTCTCAGAAGTTAATTTGAAACTCTGATTTCTGGAATGGGTAATACCTTTTTCTTGTCCTGATGGAAACTGCTCTGAGACAGCATTTTTTTTTTTTATTGTATTTTGAAATTTGTCTTTTTATGCTAAGCATTTTTCAAGGGTGGAAATTTACAAGAGCTGGAGGCTGACGTGGTTGGTAATGGATGCCTGACCCCTAACTTCTGTGGTGATCTGCTGGTGGAAAGGTCCCTCTGGTCTGTATTCTGCTGGCGTTTAAGTAAAATAAATTGGAGCGTCCACAGCTGGCTCCTGTGTGGTAAGAGTGCTCTTCAGGCCCTAACAGAGGCGTGGAGGGCATTGACCTGTGTCAGGTGGCTTGGCTAGTAGCTCATCTGTACCTCTCGCTTAGTGTGACCTTGGGAAAAAGTCACTTAACCTCTTCGCACTCTCCTCATCTTTAAAATGGCTAATTATCACCTGACCTTGTCTCTCTCTGTGGTATTGTCAGCACCAACTTTGATGGCAGATGCAAAAGCTTTCTGGAATCTGTAGAGCATTGCAAGGGGGAAGAACGCTCAGGATCGCATTCTCTCATTCTCTCTCTCTCTCTCTCTCTCTCTCTCTCTCTCTCTCTCTCTCTCTCTCTCTCTCTCTTTTTTTTAACTGTAAGAGGCCCTACTGGTGCTTGTTCCTTAGGCAGGGACAAGGGAGCTAAGTGAGGAAGTCCTGCCTGCATCTAGGACAGGAAGCCCAGAAATGCAGCTGGGAGGTGCAGCAGAGGCTGGCTCAGCTGCAAGCCCCTCCCCCGCTGTGGTCAGTGCCAGGCACTTACTTCCACTTACCCCCACCCCCACCCCCACCTCCCGTGACCTCAGAATTTTGATTATACCCTTTTGTAGTTATTTTTGCCTTGTGTTATCATTGTTGTTGTTTTTTTTTTTTTTTAATATATTTTATTGATTTTGTACAGAGAAGAAGGGAGAGAGATAGAGAGCTAGAAACATCGATGAGAGAGAGTCATCGATCAGCTTCCTCTTGCACACCCCCTACTGGGGATATGCCCTCAGTCAAGGTACATGCCCTTGACCGGAATCGAACCTGGGTCCCTTCAGTCCCCAAGCCGATGCTCTATCCATTGAGCCAAACCGGTCTCGGCTATCATTGTTTATGGATACATAATCACACCCATTGATTAAAAAAGTAAGGCTTTGTGAACATGTGTGATCAGAAATACATGTTTTCGATCCCAATACAACTTAATTACATGTGTGAACTTGGATTCGGTACCTCATTTTTAAACTTTGTGACCTTCGATATTCCCATCTGCGACCTGGGATAATGACAACTGCCTGACAGCCTTATCAGCCCTTTGTGATCTATTGTATATCAACACCTCAGAGCAATATTTAAAATGCAGAAGGAATTGGAGAAATGCTGTTTTTGTTTTTGTTTTTGTTTTTTTCCTTAATTTTTCTCTGGCTAAGAATGGTTTTTACTTACTTTTTAATTTTACTTATTTATCGTTTTTTTTAACTTTCTTCCTTCCTCCCTCCCTCCCTCCCTCTCTCCCTCCCTCCGTCCCTTCCTTCCTTCCTTTTTTCTTCGTTTCATTTTTAAATCCTCACCCAAGGATGTTTTTATTAACTTTTAGAGAGAGAGAGAAAGGGAGAAGAGGGGTGGGTATAGAAAAACATTGATCAGTTAGTTGCCTTCTGTATGCAGGGACCGAACCTGTGACCTAGGTATGTGCCCTGACCGGGAATAGAACCCTGGACCCTTCAGTGTACAGGAGAATGCTCTAACCAACTGAATCACACCGGCCAGGGCAAAAACTTTTATTTTGGTTTAGAGAAATTTTAGGCTCAAGCAAAACTGAGGTTAAGGGGCAGAGATTTCCCATATACCCCTGCCTCTGCACATGCACAGCCTCCCACACTGTCAACATGCCCATAGACAGTGCATTTGTTACAACTTATGAGCCTACATTGATTGACAGGTCACCATCACCCAGAGTCCACAGTTTACATGAGGACTCGCTCTTGGTGGTGTGCAATCTGTGGGTTTGGCTGTGTACCCACCATTACAGTTCCATACAGTGACTTTTCCCTGCCCTGAAAGCTCTCTGATTCACCTTTCACCCCCTCCCCCCAACCCCTTGGGACCCACTGATCTGTTCACTGTCTCTAGAGTTTTGCCTTTTTTGTGGGATGACAGTTGCAATCGTAGCACCCTTTTATTTTTTTATGTCTTGCATTTAGTTAAGCTCAGTAGTTGTTAAGTGGTTAAGAACAAAGCTTCTGAGCTAATTAAAAAAATAATGGCAAGCGAAGACTAATTGGTAGTTGTAGTGCACGTGTGTTATTTACTCAAGATCCTTTTAAATCTGACCGCACTCATGCCCAACAACCACACTTGGATTCCGAGGCTTTGCTGCATGTTGGAAGCAGCGGTTAGGAGCAGGGGCAGAGGGCTGCTAGTCACACACACTTGTTTCACAGGTAAATGATCGCTGACAGCCCAACTGCAAGGGAGGGGATGGAACAACTGGGAAAAGTTGATAGCAATGCAAGAGCAATCTAATTTTTTTTGTTGTTTTTTTAAATATACTTATTGATTTTTTTTACAGAGAGGAAGGGAGAGGGATAGAGAGTTAGAAACATCGATGGGAGAGAAACATTGATCAGCTGCCTCCTGCACACCCCCTACTGGGGATGTGCCCGCAACCAAGGTACATACCCTTGACTGGAATCAAACCTGAGGCCTTTCAGTCTGCAGGCTGATGCTCTATCCACTGAGCCAAACCAGTTAGGGCATAATGTCTTTTACTATAGAAGCAAATGATCCTGTCAGTAGGTCAGGAGGTTATGGTGTTATTACATAGGGGTCAGCTATGATATGAGCGTGCTGAATAATTGATTTACACCATTCTCAATCCTAAAAGAGATCTCACATTTATTTTGTATCTCAATAGAAAGGGTTAAGCATGGAGGGGTGTGGTGTGGAGAAATACAGACTGTAAAGAACTGGGACTCTGACAAACATGTGCTCTACGAATCGAATGTAGTAATGAACTATTATTTTTATTTTATTTTATATATTTTTTAAATTCAAAGCATTTCTTTTAAAAATATGGTTTTATTGATTTTAGTGAGAGGGAGGAAGTGAGGGAGAGAGAGAAACAGCAATGTGAAAGAGAAATATTGATTGGCTGCCTCCTGCAAACCCTGGTATGCGCCCTGACTGGGAATGGAACTGGCAACCTCCTGGTGCATGGGATAATACTCAACTGACTGAGCCACACTGGCCAGTTCAATGAACTATTACTATAACTATGGTAGAACTCTTTTATACCCAGATTTTGAGTATCAAACAATTCTTATTCTGGCTCCTTAAACTCTAAGCCAACACAGCTTCGAGGTATTGACCTGGTACACAAATAATAGATTTTAACGATTTTTGTGTTTCAAGATGAACTGTGCTACGTTGGTCAGCTGACAGACACTTGGCACAGGCATGTGCTTGGTGAGGAACCGGGACAGTGCCGAGAGGGAGCCTGTGGTGGGGCCCATGCTGGGGTAATGGTCATGGCTGAGGATCGGCCTGACCAGGAATGTAGCTCAGTAGGTCCAAAGTTGAGGAGAACTCTGTGGTAATTAGTGTATCTGATTGTTAAGATAGATTTTCTAAGATGAGGTATTGAGGTCATGTCTGGTGGTGGATATATTCAGATGGGAAATCCAGGTCCCATGCCCCAGGCATGGGGGTTCTATGGGACTGGCCAGAACAAAGCAAGACCCCATCGGTGGGATGGGCCCTATAGCAGGATTGAGCAGTGGGTTGGAAAATCTAGCAGTATGGATCAGGGTATGACTTGACCTCCCCAACAAGGTAGCCTGGGGCAGGAAGAGGAAGCTGTGATGCTTCTGGGACCTTGAACAGGTGACCTGAGTGAAACAAGTTTGGGCAGGAGCAGGTGCGAGTGTTCCAGGGGTTGCCTGTGGGGCTGGGTGGCTTCTGAGCTGATGACACAGTCTTTTTATCTCCTTGTGAAGTGACTTCCACACAGGGGCGTCCTAGAAACTGGTGATTTCTGCTTTGGCGATAGCACTCCTTGGGATACAGCTGTTCCAGATTGACGACTGGCAGGGGATGGGAATCACTGCATCAGCTTGAGGGTCTGAGGAAAGCAGAAGGCGAGTAAAAGAGGAAGAGACTGAAAGTCATACTATTCCCAGCAGCACTCGCCAGCAAGTTGTTCCACCTCCTTTGGACCCTGGGTGATGGTCCTGGAGCCAAACCTGCAGCTGATTTCTGGGATTCAACTCTGGGGATCACAGTGTTGTATGGTCAGTTTAGACGCAGGGGTCCTCAAACTTTTTAAAGTGGGGGCCAGATCACGGTCCCTCAGAGAGCTGGAGGGCCGGACTATATGAACTACTAATTCCTACTGTAACACCTCGGCTGCACTCACTGCCCAAAAAACCTGGCGGGCCGGATCAGACTCCTCTGCGGGCCGCATGTGGCCCGCGGGCCGTAGTTTGAAGACCCCTGGTTTAGAGGATAGGGGTCTCCATCCCACATGCCATCCCATAACATTTGGAAATCGAGTAGCAACACCATTTATAGACCAGTGTCCTCCTGATTTAGATGATTTTAGATGATGTGTTAGGGAAGAGGTCTGTGATTCTGTTGATTTCATGCAGGGGATTTAGAGATGGTTGAGTGGGGGGAGAGATCAGAAAGGTAGGGAATGGGCAGGCAAGCACCCTGGACCAGGTATCTCAAGTGTCCAGTGCTTTTTAAAAAGTGTATTTTATTTTTAGAGCAGTTTTAGATTCAAAGCAAAAGTGAGAGAAAAGTACAGAGACTTCCCATATACCCCCTGCACCCACACATCAGCATCCCTTCCCAGAGTGGTACATTTGTTACAGCGATGAACCTGCATTGACACGTAACCGCCTAAGGTAGATGGGAACAGCTTTTCTATTTATTGTCTCCAAAGTTTTGTCTTTCCCAGAGTGTCACGTAATTGGAATCATACAGTATGCTGCTTCTGCAGACTGGTGTCTTTCACTTAGTAAAATGCATTTATGTTTCCTCCATTTCTTTTCATGGCCATCCAGTGCTTTTTCCACTTCACTTCGGTGATCTTTGTGGGTATCTCATCTTTATCATGGTGCTCATCACTTCACCCATTTAGAGATGCTGGAGAAATAACTAGCTATTCTGGACTGCCATGCGTGAGAACTTGAATGTGCCACGGAGCTAACATGCAGAACGGCCAAAATAGCTTGTAGATTGTACAAGTTGCCTTTCCTTTGAAAAAAATGTATGTCAAACATTTAAAAAAGTTGCATACTTTCCAAAGGTTAGCACTGATCTTGTTATAAAAGTTTTGAGGATTGAATGATTATGCAAAATGAAGCCCAACTGTTTTAATTTTTAAACTAGAGGCTCAATGCACAAAATTCATGCCTGGGACTCGGCCCATCGCAGCCTCAGCTGCCTTGTGGCTCCAGCTACCTCACAGCCCCACTCACTGGTCATTCCAGAAGGTCGTCTGAAAGGTCGCTCTGGAAGGTCTTTTCACCATCCGGTCAAGTTAGCATATTAGCCCTTTATTATATAGGATGTTCTTAGGCTATGCCATGAGAGATTACAGTCACCAACTTTATATTTCTAAACTTTATATTTCTAAAGAGGTTTTATCAGAGGGAAGCACTATGGAAATATAATTTTAAGTGTTTTCATAATTATTTTTCTGACTATCCTTACCAATTGACAGAGACGTTAGGCATAGTTGGTTAAACAATGCAAAAATGTTAAAAAGCTCGTGATGGCATACTTACACAATGGTGCCTAATAACTCCACAAAGCCCATTGTGGATTAGGGAAACAAGTTATATCCATGGAAATAATTTGTAATTATTTTTTTACACTAGGCAGTTATGTCAAGTCATTAGCATCTGCTCGGCTTATTTCTTAGAAAAAGATCTGATGAATATCTTCTGAGACCATCATAAACCAAAACACTTTCCAGCCCTAACTAGTTCCCACCCTACACCTTAAACATGAACACAACAAACTCTTCAATAATCAACAAAGAAAATGAAATTTATTTAAGGCTTTACTCTCTGGTTTAAATGTTTTATTGTCCTGTAGCAATCAAGGTATGAGTTGCAGGCCTTATTTAGTGTTATTTGGAGTAATATTTAATCACAGATTTGTTTTGTGAAATGAAGAAAGCAACACTCTTTTTACATCCTTCATCTGTACATCTAATGCATAATTTGTCAGCCCATCAAAATTAATTTTAGATCCCTAATGTACACAGAGCTTTAGATTTATACGCCTGGTTAATGGTTCTTTCAGCTAAGCATATGTATTTATGGATCTGCCCTTCTGGGCTGGATTTCTGCAAAGCATTTCTGTAGGGAGGATGTTCACATAAATAACCAAACAGGAAATAAATGTCAATTACGAATCCTATTAACATAGCTGGCAGCAGTCCTTTAACAAATATTTAAGTACAGTATGCTCATATTAAATTAATGTTTTTGAAATGCCTGTCTGCTCAGTTTCCCAATTCAACTTATCTTTCTCCTATCAAAAGAATTCTTACATTTAGAGTATAGCTCTCCTATGACTACCTAGAAATATTGTGTGTTGAATTATTATAAAGATTTTTAAGTGGTTTTTAGAAACAAAGAGATTTGGTCATTTTTTGAGTTTTTATTTTTAAATTTCATGGTACCTTTTCTTCTTTCTTCCGGGACCCTCTATTTCTCTTTTTCAACATTTTCTTTCCTGAGGGTTTGTAGCTTATAGCTCATCTGAGGGCCTTGATTGCGTGGTTTATGTATTAGGATCCAATGTAAGCTGCTATTAAAAAGCAAAACAAAAAAAATCTAAGAGATTATGGCTGACATTTAATTAGAAGTTTATTGCTCATTCCTGCAACAGACCAGATATTTTTGGTTCCGGGACCTATTCTGTTAGGTCCTTTAGCTACACTGAGTTCTCTTCATTTTGGACCATTGGGTGTTTCCCATATAATAGTACAACCTTGATTTTCCTTTTCATACCCAGAAAGAAAGAGAGAAAGAGAGAGTGCAGGGCCAGCTGCTCACCTTCCCTGGCTCAGAGCTTAGCACCTGGCCATACTTTGCAGCAGTGGGGGGATGGGAAATGCACCCTGTAGCAACATGTCCCAACTTCATCCCAAACTCCCAGAGGCTTCTTTAACTCAAAGAAAGAAGGGGGAACAGGTCATTGGGAACACTTAGCAGGGTCTACCTTAACTCAGCTAAGAAAAACATTTTTAGAATAGCTATTTCATCTTGGGAAACATACCAAGAAAAATGTAAAAATGTTTGAAATATAAAACCAAACAAATGATGTGTGTGTGTGTGTGTGTGTGTGTGTGTGTGTGTGTGTGTATTTTCTATAGTCGATAGCAAACCTTAGATTTCTAACTTGCAGTATTTGCTATTGATTTAATAGGATATGTACTTTCCCTTCTATTAACTTTCAAAAGTTGGTAGCCACACTTTTCACTGTGCTTTGAGTTGCAACACCTATGGAAAACAGTATATCTGAAGTCATTTATTACTTCTGGGTTTTTCATATTGGGCTTTGGGTAATTTTTTTTTAAAAAAAAACCACACAAGTTTGCAAGTTAATATGCATGCAATATTTTAAAGAGACAAATAGTTTAAATGGCTTGTTTTAAAAATAAGCAGTGTTTCGCTCACATTTGTAAAATACCCCTTTCTGAAGGTAAATGTTTTTAACTGTCTAAGATCAGTATATGGGATCAAAAGAGCCCCTCCCCGAGACACAGCATTGTACAATTTTAGAATGCTGGGGACAGAAAGATCCCACAGGTGTCTAGAAAGAAAATAAAACAGTCCACACCCAAGGCTGTTGTTTAAAATAGTTTTATTCAGTTACTTTGCACAAAAGTATAAAAGCTAAAGGTTTAGGATGTGTTTTCTATGGTGTGTAGTCAAAAGTTAGGCTCAACATTAGGCCAGCATCTTTTGGACTGAAGTCTTGAAGTCAGGCAAAATGAGGGAATCTGGGGATGCAAAGGCAACCAAGGTCAGGCGTTCAGTGCCTTTATTGTTTGCTTAAACGTGGTAGGCGTTGAGTGCAGTGGAGAATCACTCAGTATTAAGCAGTATCAGGGCCATTTCTTGGCACTAGAAGTAGAATGGTGAACTACTAAATGATTTTTCCACTCTGAGAAGATTTATGTCCTAGTTATTATGTGTTCCCATGAGACACTGATGAAAGATGTATACCATTTAGGCAAATGACCAAATCCCGTGTCTAGATGGTAAATGTGATAAGCAAGGGGTGTGGGGGAGCCCTGGCACTTCCATGCCTTTGGTTCCTTGTTGGTACTTAGCCTGCCTTGTAGTTGCATGCTTGGCCCTGGAATAAAGGATGGCAAAAAGATTTTTGGAATTACTAATTTATGCCACCCTTTTCTTATTTTTGTAGGAGATAATTATCTATTGAGAGTGGTCTTAAAGGGGCTGGATGACTTTTAGAAAGGTCTTTTGAATCTGTAAGCTCTGGAACCTGGAATTTGTCTTTTGTGATTTCACCAGTCTTCCTGGGCGGGCAGGGGGAGTCTCAGCTTTTGGTTCTCACCTTGGCAGTGTCTGTCCCCCCTCAGCCTCCTGGCTCCCCTGTCTGTCCAGCACCCTCCTGTGTTCCTTCACTTTCTCTGTGGATCCCATTTTTCTACGAATTGCCTGACATCACTTCACAACTTTTAAAAATTGTCTTTATGTACCATATCTCCTAAAATTAATTATGAGTTACAGATACAACACTGCAATGAAAACTTTTTGTTCTCTCTTTCCTTTCATGATGATACATTCACATATTGAACTCATGTGCCTGGTCCATGAAATGCAAAAATTCCCAGGCCATGCATATTAGGGAGGTAAAATGTAGTATTTGTGCAGGTAGATCAGTGTACACACAAACACTACAAGGGGTTACACCAACAAGGCATGAAGGTGCCCTTGCCTAACTTAGTCACATTGAAACACACATCAGAAGCATATGGATAATCGAGAATTGGTGGATATTTGGGTCAGTGGATGAGAATAATCTGAAAGATGCACATTTTCTCCTCTCACCTCACTGACCTCTCAGGACACATTCCCCCCAAATCTGCCAAGAATTGTAGAAGTTGTGGTGGTAGAGTTCTATTTTCTGCCCCCTTCACCTGAAAGTCCCCATGACCTTAATGGTATGTTTCTGAGTTAGATTTATGAGCTCATTCTACCTAAATCGATACTGGTTTTCTTGTAGAAAAAAGTTCTGGCACAATGTTTTGTTTTTTACCCTTCTGACTCCTGATATATATGTTTCTCCCCCGAAAAAGGCTGATACAATTCTTCAGAAGACATTTTATTGTTAGTACTATTGCTTTTGTTTTTCATTTGTGTCACAGAAACTTATGTTTTGTGTCTTTTAAGCAATTGTTTCATGATAGTTAATGGATAAAACAAAGGAAATAGGGACATTAGTGATTACTTTTTAAAAATTGGAGTTATATAAATAAACATTTTAATTTGGAGGCTCATTTCTATATGCTAAGTTAATCTTGTAGTCTCCTATTCTCATTTTAGCATACTCTCAAAGGAGATTATGGTTTCCCCATTCCATTTCATACACAAGTGAAACTTGCTGAGGCACACACATGGGCCTGACATATTGGTAGTAGTCTGATACATGTTTCAGATATCACAGCTGCCTTGTCATAAGCTGATGTCTATGGCAGTTCCCATAGACATCAGCTTAGGTTACTACCAATTTGCTAGTGGTTGAAGTTCTCTCACTTGGAGACCTTGGCACCTCCACAGTGAACACATGTTGAATCCATTTTAATGAGGCAGTGAGCTGATTAGGAAGGTAGGTTTAAGAACAAAAACAGAATTAATGCCCAAACTCTTCCATTTCTCAACTCTACCCTGGAGAGTAAGTTGTTATTTGCTGTAGTTTGCAGCTCCCTTTTTAAAGATGCCCCTCCTATTCTGCTTCTAATACTCTCTTATTAGAGGAAATTCAATTGCTAGTATATCCCAAAAAAAGATAGGATATAGAAAGAACCTTCATCTGCTCATCACACAACTTCAATCATGATCAGTTCAAGGGAGGCTGTATTTAATCAATATTCTCACCCATTTTCTTGGCCTGTATTGTTTTGTAACAGATCCTAGACATCATATAATTTCATCTGTAAATATTTCAATGTATCTTTAAAGGACAATCCTGCACATACTGATATAGAATAATTGAGAAGCTGTGGAAGTTAAAGGGAGGGTTTTGTGTTTGTTGGTGTTTAAAAAGTAGAACCAAACATTTGTTTTAAAAATACTTTTCTAGTAGCTGTAAAATGCAGCATATCGTATACCTCACCCAAAATTTCAGTGAATAAAAACTAAAATATCAGCACTCCCCCCTCCAAAAAAACTACACACACACACACACACACACACACACACACAAACAAATGCTGTTTTCATTATGATAGCTTGTGTTTTTTTCTGTTCTCATTGGGCCAAGAATAAATATTAGATTTAAATAGTTGAGTTGAACTGTTGTGATGAAAGTGGCTTTGTGTTACTGAAGAGATGTTTTGTATTTTCAAATGTCCACTCACGTTAGCACCAACCTATAGTATACGCAGTGGGAACATCTTAGATCTGTTGGTGGAGAGAGCTTGGGTATCAGTGAGCCCCGATATCCATTCATTGCCTTGGGATGAGCTTCTACACCCCAGAGCGAATTGATTATGGTTGGTATTGGGGTTACTATTTTAGTTGTTTTTTCTTTAGAGAACTGGTAGGAGTGGAAAGACGGAGATGCCTGTTGTGCTTAGAAGTTAGCTTTGAAGAAGATGAGTTTATTTCATCACACAGGCTTCGAAACGTAGAGGGCCCCCAATAATCTGCATGAGTTTCATTTTTCTACTAGAACAATTGTCAAAGAATCTTTGTGATTCTGTTCCAGTCACTTTATTAAAAATATCATTTTTATTATTACTTTTAAATAACTTTGGGGCCTGCACTATGTCTCATACCAGCTACCCTGCGTCTTCAAGGAACTCACTTTACTTTAACCTGTACACTCCATGTCCTGTCTGGATGCGTGGTACATTACGGACACGACTGCCATTGTCGTTAATATCCAAGTCATCGGAGTAATGGGAGCCTTACCTTAGGCACACTACTCATCACGCCACTGGGCCTTTCTGGGTCAATGCAGAGGGCTTATCCGTGGAGGCCCTGCTATGGGGAAGGGGGGAAACGAACCCAGACACAGTTATGGAAGGATCTCTGCAAGTACAAAGGGTCCACCTCAAAGGCTCACTTCTGGCTGCAGACAGCCACCACAAAGCCTTTACGTTAATGTACATTGGGGAATTATTCAGTGCTCATTCTGAATGCCCAAGTTTTCCTGCTAAAGGGCAACTTGGGTACCTTGGCATGCAATTCCCTAACCAACATCCGTTTCTGTAAAATCTCTGATATCTGGTACAGATTTGGCCTAATTGGTGGAGAATAAAAGAAAGGGAGTTAGGATAATGAGCCCCAACACCTTGAAATTAAAGCAGGTTTTAGAGCTATAGGGAGGATCCTACCCTTGGTGCCTATCAAAAAGTGAAATTTTTGGTTGGAAGAAATTTTAAACCAAACTCAAGTTGTGGTTGTTTTGAAATAGAAAATAAGTGTCTTATACTGAACTCTTAGATATTTTTCTGAAGTTAAGAACATGGTAATTTATTTCTTTATCCGGAAGAGATTTAACAAAGGATCAGACTCCTTTGTGCGGAATTTATTCGAATAAGTATGAAGGAAAAAGTCAATTCAGTCTTTACAGAAAACTTAAAATTATGCAAATTTCCCTAAACTTGAACAGCAATACTTTGAATATCCTGTTGCTTGTGTGTCTGACGGTGAAAATAATGGGTGAAGAAGTACCGTAAGAGGGTTTCAGGCTGGATGTGTTGACTGGGCAGTCAAATAGAGCAGAAAGTTAGATGTTAACATTTAAAAATTAGTAATTCCATTTAAATATTAACATTAAAAAATTAGTTAACATCTAACTTTCAAGTTCCTGAACACCTCAATTATTTTGAAAGTATTGCAAAAACGATTCTCTTGGGATAAATGCCATCTTTGAGATGAAGTATTTTTCCCACTTGGTAGATTTCCTCTCTGGTTAGCCCAGAACAGGATAAGCCAGGTTTAAAATTTTTTCCCCCCAATATATTTTATTTTCATTATCATTATTGTTTATGAGCTATTGTCATTGCTGACCTTGGGAGGCAATGGGAGAAATTGGTTTAGGACAGTGTATGTGTGGAGGACTCGGTTAGCATGCATAAGGAATCATGAAAGTATGAAAAACTTGAGTGGAAAACTCTTGAGTCCATGGACAGTGCATTGGCGATTGCCGTGGTGTTAAACCTGTGAGATGTTGGAGGTCCAGGCTGGCAAGAGTTTGTATTCCAGAAAGTTTTGCAAGATGGAACTTGAATTGAAAACAGGAGGGATTGTGATCCTTGAGGGAAACCTGCCATCTTTTGTCCTCTAGCGTTCTCAGGATAGGGGCACATAAGGCCCAGCACAGGGATAAGGGGCCGTGGGGCTCTGAGGGACCCAGCACTGGCTGAAGGGGCCGTGGGGCTCTGAGGGCCTGCAGGCTGGGCCTTGAAATAGAGTAAAGTGATGCCTTGGCAGAGAAACTCCTTCTCATGACAGGGAACAGCCTACTCTGCAAGGCAGCTGTAAACAGGTATCCATCCAGTTGGTAGGACACTTGAGTAAACATGTCAATTTGCATATTGACAAGCTTTGCTATAAACTAGAATTTTAATGAGAAATAGAAAAGCTTAATCTCTAAACCAGTGCACAAATTATGTCAATGTACATGAGAAGTCGTGGCACACGTTATCAATGGGGGAAAAAAGAGGACTGTTTTATCTTTTTCATTGGGTTAAACCTAATTAGATACTGGAAATGGAAATGCTCTAGAAATTAATATTGTAAACAGTTGGATGTAACGGTGTTGCCTGTCTTGGTTCCTTGAATTTTTGTTATCTAACGGCCTCTGTCTCCATTTCCTCTTTACCCACTTTATCCTTAGAGCTCAAGTTTCTGTCCATCATCTGCTAAAACCGCCTTGCAGGTCACCAGCAGCTCCCTTACTCCCTTACTTATGGTTTTTTCTGTGAACCTTCTCATAAATCAACTGCCTTTGTCATTTGATTGCTCCTTCCTTCTCCCACTTAACTTTTCCAGTTCCCTGATCCTTACCCTCCTGGCAGTTCTTGACATCAGGTTTTCAGTGTCCCTCCGCTTCCTGCCTAGTGACACCACCATTTCAATTTGCTAATATAACACAAGGCAGAATAAAGTATAATAGTCCCCAGCGTAGCTCTGAAGTGTGGGCATGTGGCCCTTCCACTATGACCACCAGGGTTTATTCCCCTCTTGCCCCCCGACACAATTTTGTATCATCCAGGCTGGTGCTTTTTCTAATTTGTAAAACTCTTGTAATGAGCCAAGAATTAGTATTGTATTCAAATAGAATTTTAGCCAATTGTGGTATAAAGTAATCAGTGAGGAGAAAAGTAGAACATAATTATATGCAGGCTTTTATGACTCCGTGAATGTATTTTACACTGTTTTATGATTTTTGAGGCAATATTTCATTTACAAGTGATTTAGGATTTTTTTTTTTTTTTTTTTTTTTACAGCTGTGGGAGCTGAGTGAGATAAGATGGATTGAATTATCAAGTACTTAACTGTGTACATAAATGTTTGCCTGATACTTTGTACTTGCAGGGGAAACTCTTTAAGAACTGTTTGTCCTCCTTTTTATGTATTTTCTTTTTTTCTTTTCAGTGACTAAGAGTCTATTGGAAAAGCCTTGGTTTTGCACCACACCATAAGGCACTATAACCAAAAATGTTTTGAATACAGATGGAGTGACTCAAGCAATCAGGTTAGAGGGTTATGACATAGAATCACCTGCTAGTTGCTTTCAGGTTTAATCCTTTGATGCTTTATATAGTACAAAGAATGTAGTGTCTTTTGCATGATATACACACAAAAAAGTGTCATTTCCAATTTGGATCAGATTTTTGCTCCTTTATAAGCAAAAATTCTGCACAATAGAAGCTGGATGAATTCCTTTTTCCAAGTTAATGTGAAATGTTCTATACAGAGTGTGTGTGTGTGTGTGTGTGTGTGTGTGTGTGTGTGTGTTCCTGTTCCTGAATATGCGTTCAAGGCTGTTTTGAGACACAGAAGCGACATATTTGAAGTTCTAATTGTGGTGGCTGCTGATTCTTCCCAGCATCCAGGGAGTGTGTGCTTACTCCAAAAGCTGGTGGCAGCTGGGGTCAGTAGTAATGATGTTCTCCAGATTTTATCTCTGAGCTGTGCGTATGTTCTGTGCCTCTTAAGGCAGTGTGACGTAGCTGGATTGCAAGTTGGGTCTTGGTTTTATTTACTAATTTTAAAAAAAAGTAAAACATACATAATATAAAATTTACCATTTTACTCATTTTTAAGTGCACAGTTCGTTGGCATTAACAACCACTGTGTTATCACCAGAACTTTTTCACCTTTCTGCACTGGCATTCTGTCCCATTAAACACTGACTCTTCATTCTCCCCAACCCTGCAGCCACCACTCTCCTTTCTGTCTCAATGAATTTGATGACTCCAGGTAAGAATCACTTTCTCCTAAACTTTGCCTAAATCCCCCAATAGATTCTCTTTCCCTTTTTTTTTTTTTTTTTTTGAACATAGTAAAATAACTCGGTGAATTAATTTGCTTTGGTCTGGTTAGAGGAACACCCATTCTAGTCCAGGTTTTTATCTGTATGTTTATTTTCCTAGTAAACTTCCTGGCAGCGGGTTCTAGGTTTTGCTTCTTGTATTCCTGGCCCTTCACAGAGTGCCTGTGATGTGGCGCAGGGCCCAGGAGGGTGGAGAACAGATCCATCCGAACTCCACAAGGCGACCCAGAAGCACTTGAGTTACAATTCCAGACGATGGAAAATGGGGAGAAGAGAGGACAGCACTTTGTAAGCCAAGTTGAATCGGTGTAATTGCATTTATGAAGAGCCCTAGAAATCCTCTTATCCTGCCACTGATAGAATGATACTTTAACTTAAAGTCGTGATTGGTTACGGGGCATGCTTTTCATTAGCAGCTCCTTTTTATGGCCTGCGAATGACTGGGAACCCTTAGGAAGATGCTGGTCTAGTCCTAGTTATGGGATGTCAGCGGTGCTTCCGTGTTACTCTACGATTTCATTTTGGTTACAGTAAAAGCAGGAAAGCAATTCCAAACAGAAGTTTTATTAGCTGTGAGAGGGAGCTAATGAAAAATACAGCTACTTTGAAAATGTGAGGCAGCACAGTGCAAGACTTATTGTGTGTCTTAAGGGTCAGGTTTCTGGCTGTGGTTTGATTTTGTTATTGTGGGAGGATTGGGGGGGGGAGGGAGTGGGTAGAGGGGAACCCCCTGAGATTTTTAGTCAATGGCTGATCCTGGTTATCCTTGCCAGGTGTATGTGACAGCGTGTACCAGGGCCAGCTGTGAAATGCACTTGTTTTTTTCTCATTATGCATCATTATGTTGATCCCATAGTCACCAATTAAAGGTTTTGTTGCCTGAAGTATAGCATATGCTTTCAGGATCTGTGGGTAAAATAGTAATACAATACACCAAAAGTTTCTTCTCCCCCTTTGTCGGGACCACTAAACAAAGTACGTTTCTGAATACGAGGTTTCCCCAAATAAGCCATGAAGTGTAAAGAGTGGTTTAGATCAGTGCTTTTCCCAGGTTATATTTAATAATTTGTCCCACACCTCATATCTCTCTTTCAGGTGTTTCCCCAGCACTAGGGCTTCACACTGTCAAAGAAAGTCTTAAAGAAAGATGAGAAAGAGAAAGAGGGGAAGTAAGGGAGGAAAGAAGAAAAGAAGGAAGAAAGGAAGGGAGGAAAAAAAGGTGGGGAGAGGACATATCTCTTTCTCCTGCCCTGAAGAGGATGTTAAATACTGTGGAGAAGTTTCTAGAAGTGTAATGAGTATATACGATACTCAAACAGCTTCTAGTTTGCCATGTTCCTCTTGGCAGAGATGTGCAGAACATGATACAGCAAACCTCTAAGTACATTTTAATCCCAGGGATCTTCTATACAACTCACTTTGGAAACACACATTTAAAGGATGTTTTTTGAGATGAACATAATGGTCACAGTTTTCATCTGGTTTTCCTGTCCAAATGGGTAGTGAAGATTATTTTCCTATTTAAAAACTAACCCACTTCCAGCCCTAGCTGGTTTGGCTCAGTAATTACAGTGTCAGCCTGCGGAATGAAGGGTTCCAGGTTTGATTCTGGTCAAGGGCAAATACTTCTGTTCAGGCTTAATCCTCGGCCCTGGTCGGGACCTTGCAGGAGGCAACCAAGTGATGTATCTCTCTCACATCAATGTTTCTCTCTGTGTCTCTCCTTTTCCCATCTATTCTCTCTAAAAATCAATGAAAAAATATTATTGGGTGAGAATTTAATAAACAAAAACAAAAACAAACAAACAACAACAAAAAAACCACAAATGAAAAAAGACAAAGAAAAAATGAACCCACTTCCAGACTCTGCATTTTGGCTGCTTCTCTGTGTTTGCTTCTATATATTAGGCAGAGCTATTATGTCTCCTGTCGTTGGTAGAGTGGCCTTGTGTAGTAGGTGTCCTATAGGGCCCAGTGCCTCAGCTTCCTCAGTCACCTGAGCTGGACACTCTAGGTGTGCCCCTGTGTGAGCTGTGTGCACCGTCCTGGTATACCTGAGTCTTGATTGCTCTTGGTGTCACTGGGAAGAATTGACCCCTAGGCCAATTGGCTCTGATGTTAGATACTGTATTCTTCATTTCTGACTAATTCTTTTCCATGGTTTCTATATGGTGTATTACATTTATAGATTTGCAGATATTTTACCAATCTTGTGTCACCAGAATAAATCTCATATGATCATTTTATTGAGGATTTTAGCATCTATGTTCATCAAGGGTATTGGCCTGTAATTTTCTTTCTTTGAAGTGTCTTTGGTTTTGGGTGTAAAATGAGCTTGCGAGTCTTTCCTCCTTTTGAATTTTTTGGAGTAGATTGAGGAGAATAAATGTTAGTTCTTTTTTGAATATATAGTAAAATTCACCTGTGAAGCCATTCTGTCTAGAACTTTTGTTTTGGGGAAGCTTTTACTATGTCCCATAGATTCATAGTGCTTCAGTTTTCACTAGTTGTAATTCGTGATTTTCTGATTCTTCCTTATTTAGTTTTGTGGGATTTTATGTTTCTAGGAATTTATCTATTTTGTTCAGATTGTCCAATTTGCTGACATATAGTTAGTTGTTCATAATATTTTATTTAAAAAATATATTTTATTGATTTTTTTACAAAGAGAAAGAGAGAGGGATAGAGAGTTAGAAGCATCGATCAGCTGCCTCTTGTACACCCCTTACTGGGGATGTGCTGGCAAACCAAGGTACATGCCCTTGACTGGAATCGTACCCGGGACCTTTCAGTCCACAGACCCACACTCTATCCACTGAGCCAAATGGGTTTCAGCCATAATATTTTCTTCAGATCCTTTGTATTTCTTTGGTGTCAGTTTTTCTTCTCCTCTTTTATTTCTGATTTTATTTATTTGGGTCTTTTCTTTTACTTAACTATTTATTTTGATGACACTGGTCAAACATTTGTCAATCTTGTTTATCTTTTCAAGGAACCAACTCTTGGTTTTGTTGATCTTTTATATTGCTTGTTTGGTTTCTATATCATTTATTTATGATCCGATCTTTATTATTTTCTTTATTCTACTTACTTTGGGCTTTGTTTGTTGTTGTTTTTTCCTAGTTCCTTTAAAAGTTTAAAGTTTTAATTGTTTATTTGAGATTTGTTTTGTTTCTTGAGGTAGGGCCTGTAATGCTATGAGTTTCCCTTTTCTGACACTTTTACTGTGTCCCACAGATTTTGGGTTGTTGCATTCTTATTTTTATTTGTTGGTTTCAAGGTTTCTTTTGATCTCTTCTTTGATATCATTGTTAATCCATATATTGTTTAATAATATATCATAAATGGGTGCTGTCTTGTTTAGGACTGTCTGTGCTTCCTGGACTTGTGTTTCTTTATCCTTCATCAGGTTATTTACTCTCCATGTCTTTGTATGTTTTTCAGTTTTTTCCTTGTGATCGATTTCTAGTTGCATGCCATTATGGTCAGAGATGTTTGATATGATTTCAATCTTCTTAAATTTATTGAGACTTGATTTGTCACCTAACATATCTTTGAGAATGTTCTATGTGCACTTGAAAAGAGTGTGTATTCTGCCAGTCTGGTGTGAAATACACTGATGATATCAATTAAATTTATCTTATCTATTGTGTCATTTAAGGCCACTGTTGATTTTCTCTCTGACATATCTATCCATTAATGTCAATGATGTGTTACAATCTCCTATTATAACTTTTTATTGGCAATCCCTCTGTTTATATCTATCAAGATTTGCTTTTTTATATTTAGGTGGTCCTGTGTTGGGTGCATACATGTTTACAAGGATTACATTCCCTTGTTGGATTGATCCCTTTATCACTATATAGTGAACTTATTTATTATATTATAGCCTTTGTTTTAAAGTCTATTTTGTGAACTATAAGTATTGCTACCACAGCTTTTTTTTTAAAATTGCCATTTTCATAAAATATTATTTCCATTCCATTTACTTTAAGTCTGTTTGTGTCTTTTGTTCTGAGGTGGGACTTGCTTTCTTATCCATTGGATTACCCTATCTTTTGATTGGAGCATTTAATTCATTTACATTTAAAGTGATTATTGATAGGTACATTTTTGTCATTTTATTCTTTCAAGTATGTACCTCTCTACTCCTCCTCCTTCTTCTTCAAGAAGACTCTTTAACATTTCTTGTAATATTTGTTTGGTGGTAATAGATTTCTTTTTAAAAAATATATATATTTTATTGATTTTTTTTTTATATAGAGGAAGGGTGAGGGATAGAGAGTTAGAAATATCGATGAAAGAGAAACATCGATGAGCTGCCTCTTGCATACTCTCTACTGGGGATGTGCCTGCAACCGAGGTACACGCCCTTGACTGGAATCGAACCTGGGACCCTTCAGTCCGCAGGCTGACACTCTATCCACTGAGCCAAACCGGTTAGGGAGTAACAAACTTCTTCAGCTTTTTCCGTTCTGGGAGCTTCTTTATTTCTCCTTCAATTTTAAATCATAGTCTTGGTGGGTAAAGTAGTCTTGCTTGTAAGTTCTTTCTTTTCATCACTTGGGATATTTCATTCAAATTCCTCTGGCCTGAAATGTTTTGATTGAGAAATCAGTGGACAGTCTTATGGGAGCTCCCTTGTAGGTAACTAACTGTCTTTCTCTTGCTACTTTTAAGATTCTCTCTTTGTCTATAACCTTCGCCATTTTAGTTATGATGTGTCTTGGTGTGTGCTTCTTTGGGTTTTCCTGTTTGGTATTGTCTTTGCTTCCTGGACTTATGTTTCTTTTTCCTCCAGGTAAAGGAATTTTTTAAAATTATTTCTTCAAGTAGGTTCTCAATCTCTTGCTCTCTCTTTTGTCTTGGTTACTCCTATCATGTGGATGTTTTTTCTCTCTCTGTTTTTCTTTTTATGTATTAGGTAGATCTGCTATGACTCTCAGTTTTGGTAACTGGCCACATGTAGTCAATGTCCTGTGGGACCCTGTAGCACAATCTCCTTTATCACCTGAACTTGGTGCTCCAGGAATGTTTCTTGCATGGGTTATGTGGGCCCTCCTATTGAAATTGAGTTTTGGTTGCTATTGGCTCTTTGGATCATGGGGTTGACCCTCATGCTGCAGTTTTTCTTGATTAGGTAATTATGGTGATTAGCAATTATCTGGTCCTATTTACAGAGTGGAGCTCCTCCTGGGGTGACCCTGGGCTTTGTTTGCATGACTAATGGATGAAAAGATGTGTGATGTGTGTTCAGTAAGGCCACTGGGTGCTGATGTACTCTGCTTACTTGTTCTCTCCTTGTTGGACAAAAGGGATTAATTAATTAATGTTTGATCATAAGATGTGAAGTGATTTGATGCAAATTAATGGTGGGGTTGTGCTAAAGAGAGAGTGTACCTTCCAAAGGGAGTCTCCAAATAGCAGTCTTGGAAATCGCTGGGCTAGTTATTTTTTAAAAATAATGAGAAATGTTATAAAGTTAGCTGAAGGCATCAATTTATCTTTCAGGTTGTTCAAAAGCAGAATCTTGAGAAATAGGCTGCTGCTCAGTTGTAAGAGTGATAACAGAGAGAGTGCCCCTGGCTAAAAAGCTTTTACAAAGCTTTCTTAAGGTAGAAAAAGAAGAGATTCTAGATGCTGAGGGCAGTCCTTGGGGCCATAGAGAGTCACTTCCCTGAAACCCTGAGAGGCACATCTTCAGGAGGTTCTCATACTCTTAACTAGCTGGCAGCTACACTAGTTCTAAATTACGACTCTAGATATTTCTCCCGAGAAGGGGTGTCTGTGTCCCCTTTCCTGGAATCTGGACCAATCAAGTACAGCCACAAGGACAACACGGGACTTCTAAGGCTGAGTGACGAAAGGCAATGCAGCTACCACATTTGCTAGAACAACAATCCTTGGGACCTCGTGCATGTGTCCTTGTCAACACTGAACTTTTGCCCCTGAAGTAGATGTGAAATGCTATCTTATTGTGTGTTGTTGTTGGTTTTTTTGTTTTTTTGTTTTTTTTTTATCTGCATTTCCCTGATTACTATATGTATATATGGTTTCTCTTTATATGTTTACTAGAGGCCTGGTGCATGGGATGCGTGTGCTGGTGGGGGGTGTGGCTTGCAGGGATCAGCCCTCTGTGTGGGAGCGCCACTCATCCAGGTCAGTGGAGCAGTGCTTCCACTGTGGGAGTGCACTGACCACCAGGAGGCAGCTCCTGTGTTGAGTGTCTGCCTCCTGGTGGCCAGTGCAAGCCATAGTGACTGGTCATCCGGTCGTTCTGGTCATTCCGCCGTTTGGTTCTGGGCTTTTATTATATAGGATTGGCCATTAGAGTTTCTGTAGAGCAAGTTTCTCTCCCCCATTTTAACATGGTCTGCTTATCAGATCTTTCCTTTGCTGTTCGTGCTTTCGGTATCTTTATTCCCAAATTGTTCTTGTATATTTCATCTAGAATTTCTAAAGTAGTAAGGTCTTTAATCCATCTGGAATTGGATGCCTGTGTAGGGTGGGAGGTTGTCCTGTCATCTTTGTGGTGATAACCAGTTTTCTAGTGACTATGCATTGAGTATTTCTTTCTTTCTTTCCCCAATGATAGGCAGTGCCTTCTCTGTCATACATAGTTTCTCTCTATGCCTTGGGTGGCTTCAGACTGCCTCTTCTGTTCCAGTGGTCTATTTCCATGTCTCTTCACGATCACGTGTCTTAAGTACTGCTGCTTTATATATATAGAGTCCTTCATCTTAAGCTCCTGTCTCTCCCCCCCCCCCCCCCCCCTTTCACAGTTGTCTCAGAGCATATTATCAGTGATGTGTCACACTGAGCTACAGGCTTGCCAGGCTTTCTGAGGATGTGGTCAGATTTTGGGTCTGCTGAGGGGGATAGAGGGCAGTTAGGGTTCTTTGCTGATGGCTTTCAGCTGGGAGCTTCCTCCTATAGCACAGTATGAGTCCAAACATGGTCATTTCCCATGTGAACTATAGTATGAAAAAGTTTGGAAAGTACTAGTCCCAGTTAGTCATGATCCTTTGACATTCCATAGAAATTTAGAGGCCAGGTTTGTCAAATTTCCTGAAATACCCCCTGGAATTTTGATTGGGGTTGCATAGAATTTATTATTAATCGTGGAGTTGAAAATTATTATGATATTGAATTCAGTTTGCATTTAAAAATGCCTTGCAGCCAAGACCAGTTTGGCTCAATGGATAGAGCGTTGGCTTGGGGACTGAAGGGACCCGGGTTCGATTCTGGTCAAGGGCATGTACCTGGGTTGCGGGCATATCCCCAGTAGGGGGTGTGTAAGAGGCAGCTGATCGATGACTCTCTCTCATCGATGTTTCTAGCTCTCTATCTCTCTCCCTTCCTCTCTGTAGAAAATCAATAAAATATATTTAAAAAAAAATAATAAAATAAAATAAAAATGCCTTGCAAATGTAACAATTTCTGTGTTAATTGTCCAAAGTACAGTCTCAAGTGTTACAAATATCCAGATAAGTCATCAAGTCCTCCCCTGAGTAGTATTTCACATCTCTGGAAATGGACAAGTCAGGCCACAAAGTCTTAAAAGTAGAATATTATGATTACCCTACTAAATCTACAGATTCTCATGTTAAACAGAGAACCCAGAGGGGGAAAAAGATCATATACCATGAACCAGTTAACTTAAAGATTTCTCAAATAACTCCTCCATTGTGCACCTTCAGATTGGACATTTCATCCCTGACATTGTTTTACTCTCATCACTATTACGATGCTCACAAATGCTTCAGTGAAACTTTGGGTAACTCCCTTCTCTTAAAAGGAGAGGTACACATGTTATTTAAATGAGAGCCTCCCTTCTCTTTTCTTTCAGGAAGAATGTTAATTTGTTTTATATCTGAGCGATCCTGTAGTAGAACTTGTCATATTATTAATTAAAAAGAACACATGCTGAGTCCTCAGGGAAATCAGTTATGGAGACGAGCATTCAGTGAAATTTTGAATATGAGTATTTTTTAGACAATTTATTTAGTTTTTGTTGTTGCTGTTGATAAACAGATGACTAGGTGCTTGGCAGGACTTCTATGCTGGCAGTGGGAGTTGCCGACGTTAGTAATAGGCAGTTCTCATTTACGGAAGCTTGCTATCTTATTGTCTGAACTGAGGAAGAAGTGGCTGCAGCTCTCTGGCTCATCAGTCTGTTTCATTGATACTACGGGGCAAGATGTTCCAGAATACTCACAAAACCATTTGGAGTCTTTTGAGCAAGAACTAAAGAAGAAAAAAAAAAAACAGTCATTAATTAATTGTTACGAGTCAGCAGCTGCACACTTAGCCATCTAGTTTGATAGGAAAGGAAAACAAGTTCAGTGAATTTAAATTGCCTGGCATGTATGACAGCGTATTAAAGTAATGAGGGCAATTCGTCTTGCCAACTTGGACTTGTCAAGCTTTGATTTCTGTCTCCTTCTCTCTCAGCACCTAGTTTAATTCCTGTAGTTTATATATTACAAAAAATAAAACAAAAACAGTAAACAACTTCAGGACTTACTATAATAAAATACTTGTGACTCTTGGGATTTTTTAAGATACCCAGAAACAAGTTTCCTTTCATGAAAAATGGTTTTTCTAAATCAAGGTCAACTACAGAACAGATTTGCTCCTGTACGGTTTGAGTTCTCTCCAAGGCTTGGTTGACAGCGTTGTGTAATAGTCTTCAATTTTACACTTTGCATTTATCTCACCTGGAGAGAAAAAATAATGCTTTTGCAGAAACAGAAGAAATATTGGCTGCTAGATTTTATACAGTTCCTAGCTCTGCATTCTTACCCTAAAACTACTGTGGGTGACCTTGATGACTTGAGTTTAGTAAGATCTTTATAAGCAGACTTGGGTTTTTTATTCACATGTTGATTTCTTTGCCTCAAGATTCTATGGCATATAGTTTCTTGGATGGTTCAACATAGAGAAAACAACCAATGTGATATGCCACATTAATAGAGCTAAAGATAAAAATCACATGCTTATCTCAACAGATTCAGAAAAAGCATTTGGCAAAATATAACATCCTTTCATGATAAAAAATTGCCCAACAAATTGGATATAGAAGCAACCTACCTCACCTTATTAAAGGCCACATGACAAACCCACAGCCAGCTGAAAGCTTTTGGTAAAAAGCTTTGGTAAAAAGCTGAAAGCTTTTTCCTCTAGGATCTATAACAAGACAAGGGTACCTACTCTCACCACTCCTATTCAACCTAGTACTGGAAGTGAGCAAGCAGGCAAGAAAAAGAAATAAAAAGCATCCAAGTAGGAAAGAAAGGAGCTAAATAGTCTTTGTAGATTACATGATCTTGTGTAGAGAAAATCCTAAAGACTCCACCAAAAATCTGTTAGAACTAATCAACACATTCAGTAAAGTTACAATATACAAATTCTACATACAGAAATCAGCAAAACATCTGACAAAGAAATAAATGAAAACAAGTCCATTCACAGTAGCATCAAAAACAATAAAATACTTGGGGATAAATTTAACCAAGGAAGTGAACTGTACACTGAATACTATTACACTTGGATGAAAGAAATTGAAGAAGACACAACTGGAAAGATATCCCAGGTTCATGGATTGGAAGAAGTGCTATTTTTAAATGTTCATATTACCCAAAGCCATCTCTAGATTAAATGAGACACATAGTGTAAAAATGTTTTTCTGTGCAGGTTATCAAAGGAATCGACCATGGCTACTCTGCCTCTAGCCTCCCCTCTGATTTGTCCTGTGAGATCCATCTTTCTGACTCTGCTCCAGTAGGTTCAGCTTCTTCACCATTCTGGAAGACATGCTGAGTTATTTACAAGCCAGAGCCTTTGTACAGGCTGTACTTTTTGCCTGGAACACGCTTCTCCCAGATAATTGCATTATTTACTCTCACTTCCTTTAAGTCTCTGTAAAAGGTCATCTTTTCAATGAGCTCTTCTTCCTAGTGTATAGGTATAATCTGGCCCACACTGGCAGGTTTATTCTTTTAGTATTTGCCATTGTCTGACATTCAATGTATTTGCCAACTGACTGTTCCTCTCCCCCTATCTAAAACTTAAGAGCACGAATACAAGAACGTTCATAGTTTTGGCCACTGCTGTTCCCTCAGCATCTAGGCTGTGTATTTAAGGAAAGATGGACTAGATATTCTTGGATCGATATGTTATATTATGGCTCAATACATACTTAACAGAGTTATGGTGTTAAACCTCTGCTAATGAAGGAGCTATTCGAGCCATAAAATTCATGACTGAGCCAGAGTGTCTGCTTAAAACCTGAGAACTTGGCCATTGGATATCCTGGAAATTTAGGCATTTCTAAGTGGATGGAAAAAATCGTATTTTTTAAATGTGAAAGTACAGATACACATACAATACACAAAGAGATATATACTATACCTGTTATTTTGAAATACATGAGGGGGTGATTTGGAAAAGAAAATGTCTAAAAGGGCTTTTTCAGGGGATAATAATGAAGAAAAGAGGTTGAGAAACTTCTCCAGGAAGAGTAGATCCATCATTGAGAACTGGCCAGATCTTCTGACAGGATGCTGCTTGTCCCCATGAACTTGCTAAATTCCCAGAATTTGATGCTCAGACCTACCTGTCAAAGGACCAGTATACACATATGTTGAACTAATTTTTACCTCTATTCTACAATCATTGTAAGTCTCATAAAAAAACCCTCCCTTTTTTTGAAAATGGTGCATATTTTTGTAATGTTTTGCTAATCTTTTGGATTTTCTCCCGGTGTGGTTAAACCAGTACTGCTTTGTGCTGTTCTTGGACTTACTTGTTGAGCTTTAGGAATTTGTACCAAAACCCAGTGTCTTTTTCATCCAGAGAAGTATTTTATCTGTTACCTCATTTTCAACATCGCCCTTCATGCTTTTTCTTGTTAATTTAATAGAACTTGAAACTGAATATTTGCTGAACTTTTGATATACACAGGTTCTTGAGTATTTTTCTTATACCAGTTTTTTTTTTCCCCCACAGGGATCTGACTCTGTCTTTTATATTCTCCTTTATCGAGGGCATCAGCGTGGCCATTAAAATCCGATGCTGCTTTTATGTACATTTTTTATTTGGTTGCTAGCGATGGGGGCTCCTGACTATACCCATAAACTATTGTTGGTTTAAACGTCTCATTCGTGTGTGCGCGGCAGCCCTGCTCTGAGACTGCCTGGCTCCGTCAGCCTCAGCTCCACAGCTCAGCACAGTCCCAGTAAGGAGGCTGTGGAATTTCTCATTTCCAAATTCTTGTAAGAGCTGTTTCTTTGCATCAGTTTCTCATCTCCTTTGATTTTGAAATGGTTAACTTTTTTGGAAAAGCAACATCTTTATTCATAAGAAGTGGCAGTATTCTGCCAAATGGCTATATATTAGTTTGAAGATTTGAAAATTGTGTATTCTTAGCATTAAGAATGACATCTTTCAGAGCTGTAGTTCTCAAGGAATGACTGGGAGGGTTTTAGAACCATGTATGAGACATACTCCCTTCCAGACAGCCAGTCCTTCAGGTGAACCCAAAACAACAAACAAATATTCCACATACAAATGCATATAACTATGTCATAATCATTAGGATACATGATTAGAATATATGATTAGAATAATGATTAAAATAATGTGAAAATGGATAATATGAGGGATAATATTTTTTTCTTTTCAAAGGAAAAGAAAAAGTTCTCTTTGACATCAAAAGTTAGGGTTTGGACTAATAGATAGAAGTTACGGGGAGTCAAATTTGCGGGTAATATAAGGAAGAACTTTTTAGTGGTTAACAGGAATTTTTTTTTTTAAAAAAGTAATTTCCAGTTAACTCTGCTTGTTGAAGTGGAGGTTGGATCATCAGATGTAAACATGAAATGGTCAATCAATCTGGTAGATTGACTTGTAGACTTTTTTTTTTTTTTTAATGTGACGCAGTACACACACAAATACACACACACTCACAACACAAATATTTTACAAAACAGTACAGTATTTATCCAGAGAAGGATCCTTACATTTTGTTATGAGCTGATTTGTGTCCCCTCAAAATTCCTGTGTCGAACTCCAGAACCTCACACAGACATGTTTGACAAACACCCTGGGCATATACAACAAACCATCACAGTGCATCATGACATTTTACCTGTCTGTGTTGGCAGACGTGCCCTGACTGGGGCTGGGGGGTCAAACCTGCAACCCAGGTACCTGCCCTTGACTGGGAATTGAACCAGCGACTGACCCTTCAGTGCCTAGGGCGATACTCTAACCATTTGGCAACAACCAGCCAGGCCTGGGTCTGGTTGTTTAGGTAAAAAGCCCTTCCCTTTGCAAAGAGCTCCTCTTGTCACAGACAGGCTAGGATAATAGACTCACAGTTTACACCAAGAGTGCTTGAGATGTAAATCCCAGAGATGACGTAACCATTAGGGGTAGTATTTGTTCATTCTTTTTTTCTTTACTGTAAATACTTTAATCTCAGATCACCAGTTGAAATAAAAAGTTTGATGTTGTAACTTTTAAAAAGTATATCTTAATAAAGAAATACATTGATTATAGGAAAAGAAGCCTCTACTAAACTATCTCATATGTTTCCATCATTGCTATTGATTCCAATGGGAAACTGCAACTTAATGAGCACTGATAGGTGAGCTGGATCTGGTTTTACTGAGTTCATCAGGAGAAGCAATGTCTTAATCCACATTAGTGCCCCTTAAGGCTGGAGGGGGCAGCCTTTGTTCATTCTTAAGGTTATCTTACGTGGTTTGTATAATTGCCTAAAGGGTCAGCATTATTGATTTGTCATTAAGTAACAATAATGCAACTGCAGGCTTGTTGCTGTTAATATTTGTGTATTTTCTTTCACCATAAGTAAATAGGTTAGTAGATGAAGTTAATTTGCAACCGAGGAAGTGGAAACTGGTAAAACTGTTCAGTGTTACTATATTTTGATTAGACCTATATGATTAGCCTTTCGATTAAGGACTTGTCCTTATGTTTTCAGTTGAAGGTTAATTAGTTAAGAATTAAGAATAAAACCTAATGGACAGACAGTAATTCCACATTAGGTTTTTTACTAGATGTTCTGACACACGCATATTTGATTCTATATAATAATTTCAGTGGGTTCAACTTTAAAAAATGACAAAAGTAATAAGAATTAAAGCTAAGTATATAACATAAAAAGTGGAAGTCCACCTTCCTCTTCTATATCGAATTTCTCAGAATGAGCTGCTTTATTTTTATAAAGATAGTCTCGTGAAGATGTTTTAAATTAGAATCTTAAATAAGGAAAATGGTGGCCTTACCATTAGTGAGACTTCGTTTCACTCAAGCGAACCATGGCTGACCCATGGCCATCTTAGCATCACACACCAGACTGAGTTCCTTGGGCAGAATGGGTGGGTTAATATTTGCTGTTTTTCTCTAGAATCCATGATGTTGAAATGAGAATAATTGACTGCATTTAAAATTCATTTTCTTTTTAAAACACCATCTTTATTGTTGAAAAGTTTTCTCCCAGGGACCCCTTTCATCCTGCACCCCACCCCTCCCATCTTAATGACTTCTATGCTGGGCAGTTCTGCACCTTGCAGGAAGGTGGTGTGGATGGTTCATATGAGGGCAATTCTTTTGCGTGGATTGGCTTCTCTTTTGTTTGAGAACAGAATTCAGTGCTTATTATTTAGTTTATTTCTCCGAAGGCAGAGCACTCTACATTCTCCCATTTTAGCCACAGTACATGGCCAAACTTGGGAACATCCCCCAAATTTTGGAAACCCCAGGCAGCTTTCCATCCTGTCATGTTAATGCTGTCTCTCTTTTTCTGAAATTAGGTTATATAGCACCTAACTTCAAGTAATTACCTGGCAAGTAATTAAAATCCCCATCTCAGGGATTTATAATTAACCATGGGGGAAAAAAATAACCCTAGCCTCACTTTCTACTCTGTGAGGTTCAGTAAGTATCACTTTGATATGTTGACAGCCCCTTATGGAGACAGTTACCAGCTATAAACTCAACAGACCATTAAGCTGAGAACAGGAGCATCAAAGCAGTTCCAGTCCACTCATTCACTAATTATCAGTGGGTTCCTGTATAGATAGCAAAAGCCCTTGAGTCTGTGAAACATGAGGTTGTTTTTAAAAAATATTTTTATTGATTTCAGAGAGGAAGGTAGAGGAAGAGAGATAGAAACATCATTGATGAGAGAGAATCATTGATCTGCTGCCTCCTGCACACCTGCTACTAGGAATTGAGCCCACAACCCTGGGCATGTGCCCTGACCAGGAATCTAACCACAATCTCCTGGTTCCTGGGTCAAGTCTCAACCACTGAGTCACACTGGCCAGGCATATAGGCTATTTTTGGCTTGTTATCCAGGATATGTAGGATCTCAGGACAAAATTTTTGGGTTCCTGGATTCTTCTTTCCTTCATTTAATCTATTTTACTTTCAGTATCAACAATTCTGTTCATCATAATCTTTTCTGCTCCATTGGCTTTTATACATTGCGGGGGATCCCCTCAGCCCAGCCTACACTCTCTCACAAGCCAGGACTGCTAGCTCCTAACGGCTCACCTGTCTGCCTACCTGATTGCCCTTAACTGCCCCCCCACCCCTCCCACCCCCACTCCCCCCCCGCCAGCCTGATCACCCCTAACCGCCTCTGCCTGCTGGCATGATCGCCCCTTACTGTCCCTCCTGCTGGCCTGGTCACCCCAAACTGCCCCCATGCTGGCTTAGTTGCCCCTTACTGCCCTCCTGGCCTGGTCACCTCTAACTTCATCTCCATGCTGGCCTGGTCACTCCCAACTGCCCCCTCCCAGCCTGGTTGCCCTCAACTGCCCCCCCGCGCCCCCCCCCCCCCCCCCCCACACACACACACACCAGCCTGGTCATCCCATGCAGCCTGCTATTCAGTCGTTACTGTTACTGTGACGGCATCCCAGGCAAGTTGCACATTGCTCTATTACTAGTATAGATAAAAATACTCATAATGGTGGTCTCCTGGTTTCCTCAAGGACTTTTGTACCCTTCTCCTGGGGTAGGTTGGCTGTTTTTGACAGTGGCTGGGGCTCCTTTGGACCATTGGAGCTCCACCTTTGTGGTTTAGACTTCAGTGGACTGAAAGAAATAGTGTAGTTTACTTATAGTTTATGCCGTAAGGGTAGTCCAACTTCTGTAAGTGGCTTTAATAAACAAACTCTGGGCCAGGGAAATGAAAAGATTCTAGCTAATGATTTCTACAATGAAAAAGAAGTAATTGAAATGAGTTACAAATGAGCTCTTCAGAAGTTGTTGTATAGCTTTTCTTCAACTGCCCGCTCACTCTGGCACCTACATAAATCCTTTTTTAGAGGCATTAAAAAGTGCTGTGACAAGTGTAGTTACCATGGACAAATTTAGCTCATGTATTTTATCTACATAATCTGATTGTAATTTATATATCTTCAGCCTAGATAAAGCAAAGCCATTCCTTCTTACCAGATTTTTCTTGTTGTCAACATGATGTGAGTGGGATATTGACTTTAACTGAAGGGTGGTGATTAATCATCACAGCTTGCGGGGAAATGGTTTATTGCTCTGTGACTGCTGGTAGAGCTGTGAGTCAATCAAGATAAACCCAGGTGGGTTAGTCACTCTTGGATGATGTGATAGATTTATTAGTCAAATTCTCTTTTAAAAATCACTTTACATTCTTAGCAGGTGGATTTGTAAATAGAAAAATTATGAGTTGCCATCAGTGGAAGAATCTGTTAGTTTGTGAAGGAGAGTGCAGCCAACAGGATGTCACAGTAAAAGATAAACTACCAAGAAATAGGCACTAGAAGTGTTACTGCAAGATTCATTGAGTTAAATGCAAATAGGCAATTATATTTTTAGTAATTCAGGTATTTCATAGACTAAGAGGAAGAGCTTCATCCATGTATAATTACATAGTGTCATGGGATTTTTTTTTATTAGAGTGAATATTGTGTGTCTCCTCCCACCCCATACCGCCCCCCCCCCCCCCCCCCCCCCGGGGGAAACTCTGCAAGCTTCCTAAGGCCCTGCCAGTGTTCATGTATATTTTTTCTTAAACTTACCACTTTATTTTCTTGTAAGTCACTCTTACATCTTACAATTTTCTTCCGGGATTACTTTCCTTTCATGAAGTATATCCTTCGGAATTTCCTGTAGTGGAGGACTATTGTGGATAAACTCAGTTTTTCTTTGTCTCAAATGTCTTCATTTCTTTCATAGGATTGAAAAGTGTTTCTGCTGTGTGCATAATGCTAGATGGACAGGTATTTTGTAGCAGCATACTGACAATATAATCCATTCACATTGGCTTTAATTGTTACTGAAAATCACTTGTCAGACAATTGATATTCCTTTGAAAGATTATTAGTCTTTAGTCTTTTATCCCCTCTGGTTTCTCATCAGATTCTCTTTGCTTTGGATATTCTGTGGTTTCACTATAATGTTTCTAAACATATTTATTCTTTTTAAAAATTTTATTTTATCTTTTTATAGAGAGGAAGGGAAAGGAATAGAGAGTTAGAAAAATCAATCAGCTGCCTCCTGTACACTCCCTACTGGGTATGTGCACACAACCAAGGTACATACCCATGTCTGGAATTGAACCTTGGGCCCTTCAGTCTACAGGCTGATGCTCTATCCACTGAGCCAAACTGGTTAGGGCAATATATTGATTCTGATTGAGTTCTTTTGGACTTACTGAGGTTATTGTGGGTTATTGACTTATTATCAGTTCTGAACATTTTTGGTATCTTACTCTCCATTCTTTCCTGTTCTTTCTTCTCTTTATAGCATTTCAGGAAGACTTACCAGAGACCTTATCCACTATGTTTCTTTTATTTTATTTTATTTTTTTTAATTAATCTTTATTGTTGAGATTATTACAGATGTCTCTCTTTTTTCCTCCCATAGCTCCCCTCCACCCGGTTCCCAACCCACCCCAGGCCCACTCCACCCTAATATCTGTGTCCATAGGTACTGCATTACATGCATATAAGATCTTTGTCTAATCTCCCCCTTCCCCCACCACACACACACACACACACACACACACACACGCGCGCGCGCGCGCACACATTCTTTCCTCTGAAAATCATCAATCTGTTCCATTTCCATGCCCTGGATTCTATTCCATTCACCAGTTTATTCTGTTTATAAGATTTTTTATTCATTTGATATTTAGATTTATTTGTTAATATATATGTATTTATTGTCACTTTGTTGTTATATTTTTTATCTTCACCTTTTTATTATTCTTTCTCTTCTTAAAGAATATCCTTCACCATTTCATATACTAGTTTGGTGGTGATGAATTCCTTTAGCTTTTTCTTGTCTGTAAAGCTCTTCATCTGACCTGCAATTCTAAATGATAGCTTTTCTGGGTGTAGTAATCTTGGTTGTAGGTTCTTGCTATTCATCACTTTGAATATTTCTTGCCACTCCCTTCTGGCCTGTATAGTTTCTGTTGAGAAATCAGCTGATAGTCATATGGGCAATCCTTAGTAGGTAACTAACTGTTTTTCTCTTGCTGCTTTTAAGATTCTTTCTTTGTTGTTTGCCCTTGGCATTTTAATTATGATGTGTCTTGGTGTGGTCCTCTTTGGATTCCTCTTGTTTGGGGTTCTCTGTGTTTCCTGGATTTGTAAGTCTATTTCTTTCACCAGGTAGGGGGAGTTTTCTGTCATTATTTCTTCAAATAGGTTTTCAATATCTTGCTCTCTCTCTTCTTCTGACACCCTCATAATTCAGATGTTGGTAAGCTTGAAATTGTCCCAGAGGTTCCTTACAGTATCTTCATATTTTTGGATTTTTTTTTTTCTTTTTTTTCTCTTCAGGTTGGGTGTTTTTTACTTCCTAGTATTTCAAATCATTGATATAATTCTCAGGATCTACTAGTCTACTCTTGAATCCCTGTATATTACTCTATATTTCAGTCAGTGTATGCTTAATTTCTTACTGGTCCTTTCCTTCTTCTTTTTGTTTTTGCATTCTCACTAAGATCCTTGTAAGTGTCTTTAAGTTCCTCAGATGCTTCTAGAAGATTTTTGAGTAATCTTATAACTGTGGTTTTGAACTCTATATTCAGTAGTTTGCTTTCTTTTATTTCTTTAATTTGTGACATGTTTCTTTGTCTCTGCATTTTGGCTGCTTCCCTTTGTTTCCAGGTATTGGATAGCTGCTAAGTCTCCTTGAGTAAATAGAACAGCCTTGTATAGTATGTGTCCTATAGGACCCAGTGGCTCAGCCTCCTCAATTACCTGAAGTGGACATTCTTGGTGCACCCCCTTTGTGGGCTATGTGCACAGTTTTGTTGTAGTTAAGCCTTGATTGTTGTTGGTATCACTGGGAGGAATTGACCTCCAGGCCAATTGGCTATGGAGACCAGCTGTGACTACAGTTAGGAGAGCTGCTGTGCAGGAGACAACCTTTTGGAGCAGGACTTGTTTCAGTGGGGCTTTGGTGCTCACTGAGTCTGCCCCCTGAGTGTGTCACTTATGGATCTGAAGAGTTGTGATCTGGTATAGTCTCAGACCACTGAGTACACTGGCTCTTGGGTCTCCATGGAGGTGCAAAGTCAGCCACTGCCTGAGGCCTCCCAGCAGGAGCTACGGAGAGATCTGCAGATTCCTCCTCTTTGTATGAGGTTTGGAAGTACCCAAATGAAGCCCAGCTGTGAAGCAAGTCAGGCTGGTGCTGGAGCCAGGTTTTGGCCTTTTTTTGATAGGTTTAAGGCTTCCTGACTCAGCTGTAGCTTGTTTGACAGAGGTTTAGCCTGAGAAAGGACAGACCATATGCAAAAGCCACTGCACAGCTTGGGTGGGGCTGTAAATTGGGTAGAATGGGGTCTCAGGGAATCACCAGGGTGAAGAAAACATCAGTGGCTGCCAGTCAGCACTGTACCAGGGATGTTCCAGTAAAGGGAATAATGACCGTCTGAAAGAAAACCGCCCTCACGCTCCTGCCCCAAGGCCAGACAGCCCAGTTTCTTCCCATATGTTTCTGGGTTCCCCAGAGCCTCAACTGGCACTAGGGCTCAGAGGAAGTGGGAGTTTGTAAATTCAGTTTGTGGTGCAGGCCTAGTAAGAGGAGCAGTTAGATCTTCAGCAGCCTGTGTGTCTCAGCCCCAATTCACACTGGTTTTTATAGTCTGTAGTTCTTACTTCCCATAGTAACTTCTTTCCTCAGCTCTGGGACCCTGGGCTGGGGGTCTGGTGTGGGGCTGGACCTCTTGCTCCTCCGGCCAGCCTCTGCAGAGGCGATCTCTATCCTGATTAAAAAAGTGACACATCCGGGTGCCAGACCAACCCCTTCTGCACCTCCGCACCTCCTACCAGTCTCAGTGAGCTTTCTTCTTTACTTCTCTAATTGCAGTACTTCCACTCAGCCAGCTTTCTGGTGGTTCTGGATGATAGTTGTTTTGTCTTTTAGTTGTAATTTCGATGTGGTTGTGGGAGACAGCAAGTGTCGCCATCTTGGTTCTCTCCATGATGTTTCTTAATTTTCTTTTTCCTATTTTCATCTTTTTGTCTACCCTGCCTTTTGTATAATTTCTTTACATTCATCTTCTAGTGCACATTTTCTCTTCAGCTTCTTATCTGCTGTTAAGGGAGATTGGGCATTTTAATAAAATGCCTATATTTTAACTTACAAAATTTATATATTTTTTCTTCTTTTCACAATCATTTTGTTGTTGGTGGTGTTCCTCACAGAATTTAAGGAACATATTAGTATATTTTATCATACCATAAACATATTAAGTATATTTTACCAAACCAATAACTGAAACCTTTAAGATTTGATTTTTTTCTGTCTGTTCTTTTACTAATGGTTCTTGTGTAGCTTGTGTCTTTCTTATATATTTTGTTTCTTTCCTGATCTGTCCATTGAGGCAGTGTTGGTGCTGCTTTTAATATTATTGTAAGAGTTATCCAGATGAGTGCCTGTTATACACTTTATCCCGGAGGCCAAGGATCAAACCTGCCACCCAGCTCCGTACCCTTAACTGGGAATTGAACTCGAGACCCTTCTGGAGCAGGCTGATACACTAACCACTGAGCACACAGGCCAGGGCCATGTAGAAAAATTCTTTAATTAAGAATTATTAACTCAGGATGATTGCACAGAGACTCTTTTCCAGATTAATCCCAATTGGGGCTGGTTTTAAATCTCAGTCGTTTATTGTGTTGTGTTGAGGTAATTGAAATATTAGATAAAGTGACAAAAATCACCAAGAGCTTATGATTTTTTAGTGAGAGTTAATATTTAAATAAGTTACTGTTTTATTATACACTCCCCTCTTTTAAAATCTCAAATTACCCTATCTTCCGCTGTTGGAAGGAAAACTGGTTTAAAAATGAGCAGGATATTTATTTCTTTCTGCTCACCTGGCATAAATTGCTTGCCCCACCTTAGCTGATGAATTGCTGCTTCTAAGGCAACGTAATAGTTGTTGTTTTATTGAACAACTATAAATCTCATTTAATATGTTCATAGTGATAATAGGAAGAAAACTGTAAGTTAACATCTGTTACATTACATTGCTTAGAAATAATTGCTACTAGCAAAGTTCCATTTTTCCAAACATAATTTGATCTCAGGTAGTTGACAGGAGAAAATTCAGGCTGGGTTTACAGAGGGCTTCTCAAAAAACAACTGCCACATGCAATAACCCAAATGAAATCTGCTTATGTAACAGAGCAGGCAGAATTTATAGTAAGAACTCAAAATGAATTACAGCTACCGAAGCAGCATATTCTTTTACATATTCTGACCCTTTTGAAAAAATTTCTTGATCTATTTTGTGTTGTACTATTAAAACATTTTTAGTTGGTTTGTTTTAAGAATCACAGAAGATAAAACCATAAGGACTTCATTTATTTGAAATTTTCTGTTCAGTTACTAAGGATCATAAGATAGGAAGGGAGGGAGAGAGGGAATCAGATAACACTAAAATATGCCTTCTTTCTTTACTACTGTTGCCTGCAAACCAAATGCCTCTATTGCTGTAGGCACCGTGACTGCTCAGCTTTTTTCCTTCACTGGGGAGGGAAAGGCATGGCTGATTTTTGTTCTTTCTGAACAGCCTTCCTTTAATCACAAACTGAGTAATGGCTTTGAATCATGATTCCTGCACTTTGGAATGTTCCTTATAATTAATCGCTCTCCTTAGCCTTGCACATATCAACAAGAATCAAGCCAGCTAATTGCCTGTGTATCTCTGTATTTGGAATAGTCATTGAAACTACAGTTTGTTTTGTTTAAGAACTTCACCTGGGTTACATCAAGGGTCAGTGTCCTGGTCAACTTCAGAGCTGTGAGCTCCTACTCAGCTACTTAGCCTGCGGTTAACTAATGAACCATAATTTAATTCCCACAGCATTCTTGCCAACGGGAATACTGTGACTGGGGTCATATTAAACATTGAAGATGGATTCAAACTATCTGAGCTGAGTTAATTACTGAAATATTTCAACTGCATGAGGAGAAGGGGGAGGGTGTTTGGAGTCCTTATTAGTGGACGGAGGTATAGAGCTTTGGAGAAGAAGGAGATAGGCTGAAGCTGCAGTCAAGATTATTTAGGTTAGAAATAAGAAGGTACTTCCTGACACGGACAAATGGAAGTAAGTCACAAAAGTAAGCATGAGATTACCTTGCCAGAAGTCTTATTTTGTTTTTGGAAAGATCATATAGTCTCCTACCTGGCGCTCTCTCCCTGGGACACCGTGGAGGCCCATGATAATCTCTAGTGCTCCCTCACCCCTTTTCTCCCCAGTTTTTTTGTGGTTAGTGGGGGTTCTAGTTCACATATCTCTGCTAGGTTGACTCTTAAAGTCCCTTACTCTTGGCCCGATTTTTGAAATAATTCTAACCCACTACATTTTCCCATTTGATACTACAGTGCTTCTTAGCTATATTTCCCTCTCATTAGGCAGCCTTAGAAGGAAGCTGGGTGAGGATTCTTAATGGGAAAGAGGCAGGCATGGCTGAGATGCTAGTTAACTTTTGGGGAGCCTAGTTTGAGAAATACCATATAGTAGTGCTACGTGTTTGAGATATAACAGTGGAAGAAACAGAGTCCCTGCTCTCCTGTGCCTGAAGTTCTAGAAGGAAGGGGAGATAGACAATAAACATGTAAATATTTAGTTGACCAAGGAAGTAAGTGTTCTGGAGAAAAAGAAGGCTAGATAAATGGGCTAGGGAGTGACATTGGTTGGCTGCACAAGATATATTATTTTATGTGGTGTGTGTGGCGAGGTAGGGATTGCCTTGACATCTGAGCAGAGGCTTGAATGAAGGGAAGAGCCAGGCCTCGGAAATAACTGGGGGGAAGAGTGTTCTGAGCAGAGGAAATAATCAGTACAAATGTCCTTAGGTCGTAGCATACTTGATGTGTTAAAGGGACACCCTGTAGGCCAGCAGAGCTGTCCAGGATTGAGTGCTGAGGGGAAGAATAGAGGAGGTCAGGGCTGTGGCCAATAGGACCGTGTAGGCCGTGGTGAAGACTTTGAGTTTTTCTCAACAGAGAGTCTTGAGCAGCAGAGTAATTCAGTCATGACCTGTGATCTAAATGGATCATTCTGGCTGCAAAGTCTTATGAGAAGGTTGCAGCAGTAATCCAGGAAAGAAATAAAGGCGGCGTGGGTCTGGGTGGTGGTTGTGGATTTGGTTTAAAAAAACAAACAAACTGTGGTTGGATTCTGGATATATTTAATGGTAGAGTTTACAGGGTTTGCTGAGAGAGAGATTGAGAGAGAGAGAGAATGAATGTGTGTGGTGGATAGGATAGAGCAAGTCAGAGCCAGGACTGACCACAGCCTGAGCAACTGAAGAGGTACAGTTATTACGGAGTTGGGGAGTTCTGTGGGAGGAGCACGTGGGGATGGGATTAAGTTTGTGTGTGGACATGGTAAGTTGAGATGTTGGTGGAAATGTCAAAGTGGAAGTCATCTATGAGTTTAGAGTTTAGAAAGACTTTCCTGACCAGAGACATGATTAGAAATTGTTAGCATACAGTATTTGAAGGTATGAGACTGGATGCAGTCAATTAAGGGATGAGTGTAGATAGAGAGGATTCAAGGACTGTGTTCTGGGGCCCTCCAATGTTTAGGAGTTAAAAAGAAGAGAAGGAACTGCAAAGAAGACTGAGGGGTGCAGTCCGTTGAGGTGTCACCCAGTGGGATAAGCTAAGAGAGTTTGATGGCCCAGAAGCTGTCTGAGCCAGTTCGGGCTGCTATAACAATATCATAGACTGGGTGGCTTATAAACAGCCGAAATTCATTCCTCATAGTTCTGGAGGCTAGAAGTTCGAGGTCAAGGTGCCAGCATGGTTAGGTTCTGGTGAAGGCCCTCCTCTGGCTTGCCAACTACTGACTTCCTGTTGTGTCCTCACAGGTCAGAAAGAGTGAGACAGCTCCCTGGGCCCTCTTTTCTAAGGGCACTAGTCCTATCACCAGGGCTCCTCCTTCATGACCTAAGAGCCTCCCAAGAGACCCATCTCTGTATACCATCACATTGAGGGTAGGATTTCAACATAAGGATTTTGGGGAGGCAAACATTTAATCCTTAACACGAAGTGAAGAATATTTGAAGAAGGAGAGAGTGATCCAGCATATCAAATACTGTTTATGTCACATAGGTGTACCATTGGGAATTGACTATTGGATTTGGCCATGTAGAAGTCATTAGTGATCTTTTCTACTCTGCCTTGTACTCTGCAAGCCTGGCCCCACCTGGTTCATGGTGTTTGCCCAGCTTGCTTCCAAATAATTGTACCATGACATCTCTTGTAGCTCTTGCCCTTGAATTAGGCAGAAAAATTGATCTGTGCATGTTGCCTTATGACATGTGTGAAGGAATGAGGTTATAGGTTCGAATTATTCTCCAGTTTGCAGACCTATAATTTAGATATCATCCTCCTGCTCCCTGTAATTTTGAGTTACTAGTGACCACTGTAATTTAGATATGCAAAATGGGTTTTGATCCTTTAAAAAAAAAACCCAAAAACACCTCACAAGTCACTAACGAAGTTTCACTAAAATAAAAATTAAAGGTCAATAAAAGGGTCCTAATGGAGTGTAGTGTTGGAAAAGATTTAAATCCACAATAACTGGATAATTAGTCCTATTGCCAGGAGAATATTTTCTGGGGTCTCCATTTTGCCAAGAAGTTCTGTTTTTGGGTAATTCAGAAACAGAATCTCAGTGTTTTTATAGGAGTGTTTGGTGGAAGAGAGCTTGTGTTTCATTAGTACTTACGAACAGGGCAGGCTTAAAGTATTTAACCACAGCCGGGGCCATCTGTTGTGTTCAGGCATAACTGTTAGGTCAGTGAGTTTGTCCATTGCAACTGCAAGATACTGGTGCCTGCAGTTGGACCTGGCTGATTATCTCGAAGAGCATGCTTCGAATTTTCTTGAACTTAACTTTAATAAGAAGGATTTCATTGCATATCATAAATATGTCAAATCTCAAGTGGGATGTTTACAGAGAATCATTCCCTTTCTTTTCTCATGTTATGGCTCATATTCAGTGTGAATTCTCTTCAATGAGGTATATTTAAAGATACATTTAATTATTGTGATTTCGCTATTAATCAGATTTGTATCTGTTAAGAAAGTACTTGTCAGTTATGTGTTTTTGCAAAGTATTACTCTTACAGTTTCATTCTAAAGGAAGTGACATTTCATGAGGTGTAGCTCTTGGGACCAACAGGAGTTTTTATTTTAAATTTTTCAAAATTTGCTTACCTAGCTATATAAATCTTTATAAGTAGACAAGAAGTAGATTTGAGAAATCGGACATGGAGTCTAAGATTTTGTTGAGTAATTGTGTTTATGTCCTAGATTTATGAAATCATTTATGTTTTGTATCTGTTTTATTCCCTTAGTTATACATGATTGCAAATACACTCTTTAATATATCTGTTACCAACTGTCTGTCTCAGAGTCTTTAAGTCTTATTTGTTGAATGAGGATGAGAATAAATAGTTCCTTGGTTTTGGGGCAGCACTAATGAGATGCTGCGTGTGGAAATGCTTGGCTCTGTTTGGTATAGCAAAAACACTCAGTTTTTTCCCCTCCTAATCAGAATTGTGGTGTCTAATATATGTTGGGTAAAGGGGAGGATGATAAATTGCTTCACTTTTGAAAGCCATGTGGGAACATTTGTTGGGTCCTCTGTGCTAGGCACTGGGATAAACAATGATGATAAGAAAGAGCATGTTGTCCTTAAGGAATTTACAGACTAGGGTTTAGGTTCACAGCAAGATTAAGAGAAAGGTACAGAGAGTTCCTGTACACACTCTGCCCTAACACAGTCAAGCCTCCTACATTATCAACATCCCCCACAGAATGGTAGATTTGTTGCAATTGATGAACCTCCATTGATGCATAGTCATCACATAGAGTCCATAGTTTATATATTATTATTTGGTTTCACTCTTGGTGTAGTACATTCTGTGGGCTTGGACAAATGTATAATGACATGTATTCAGCATTATAGTATCATGCAGAGTAGTTTCATAGCCCTAAAAATGCTCTGTGTTCCTGCTCTTCATCCCTCCTTCCCAACTAACACCTGGCAACCACTGTTCCATAGTTTTGGCTTTTCTAGAACATGGTATAGATGGAATCATACAGTGTGTACCTTTTTTAGATTGACTTCCTTTACTTGTAACATGCATTTAATGTCCTTCTATATGTTTTTTGTGCTTTGATAGCTCATTTATTTTTAGTGCTGAATCTTTCACTGTCTGGAGAGCCACAGTTTACTTATCCATCCTACTGAAGGACATCTTGCTTGCTTCAAGGTTTGCCAATTATGAGTAAAGTTGTGCTCTAAACAAGTGTGCAGGTTTTTGTGTAGACATAAATTTTCAACTCCTTTGTGTGAAACCAAAGAATGCAATTGCTGATTATATGGTAAGAGTATGTTTAGTTTTGTAAGAAACTACCAAACAGTTTTCCACAAAGTGGCTCTACCGTTTTTTCATTCTCACCAGCTGTGAATAAGAGTTCTTATTGCTCCACATCCCTGCCAAAACTTGGTGTTGTGGATGTTCTGGATTTAGGCCATTCTAATAGGCATGAATGGGTATCTCATTATTTTATTTTGCTTTTCTTTGATGACATGATATGAAGCTTTTTGTCATGTAGTATTTGCCAACTGTATACCTTTTTTTGGTGAAAAGTCTGTTAAAATGTTTGGCCCTCTTTAAATTCATATTAGCTTTTCCCCCCTTTTTGTTGAGTTTTAAGTGTTTTTAAAAATATATATTTTATTGATTTTTTTACAGAGTGGAAGAGAGAGGGATAGAGAGTTAGAAACATCGATGAGAGAGAAACATTGGTAAACTGCCTCTTGCACACCCCCTACTGGGGATGTGCCCACAACCAAGGTACATGCCCTTGACCGGAATCGAATCTGTGACCCTTCAGTCCACAGGCTGACGCTCTATCCACTGAGCCAAACTGGTGTTGGCAAGTTTTAATTTTTTTTTTTTTGTATATTTTGAAGAACAGTCCTATATCAGATGTGTCTTTTGCTAATATTTTTTTTCTCATTCTTCTTACAGCATCTTTCACAGAGCAGAAGTGTTTAATTTTAATGAAGTTCAACTTATCAATTCTTTTTCATAGATCATGCCTTGGGCATTGTAGTTTAGAAGGCATCACCCTACACAAAGTCATCTGTGTTTATTCCTGTGTTATCTTCTAGGCTTGCATTTAGGTCTGTGATCTATTTTTAGTTAGAAGGCTAATTTTTGTGTAAAATCTGCATGTAGGTTCATTGTTTTGTATGTTGATGTCCAGTTCCCGGGACCATTTGTTGAAAAGACTGTCTTTGCGTCATTATATTGCCTGTGCTCCTTTGTCAAAGAGCAGTTGACAGTATTCATGTGGGCTATCTCTGGGGTATCTGTCTGTTCCACTGATCTGTTTGTCTATTCCTTTGCCAACACCACACTGCCTTGACTACAATAGCTTTATAGTAAATCATGAAGTCAGGTAGTGTTAGTGCTCCTCACTTTGTTCTTCTCCTTCAGTATTGTATCAGCTATTCTGGATCTCTAGCTTCTCCATATAAACTTTAGACTTAGCTTGTCAGTATCCACCAAATAACTTGCTGGTATTTCAACTGGGATTGCATTGAAGCTATGGTGAATCAAGATAGAAAGAAATGACATGTTGGCAATATTGAGTCTTCCTATCCATGAGCATGGAATACCTATTTATTTAATTTTTCTTTGATGTTGTCATGATTACCTCTTGCTCTCAGTCTTTTGTTTTTGTGTCTTTAAACTGATTGGATTAGGCCCACCCACACTGGGAGGACAGTCTGCTGGCAATCTTCTTTATCACAGTCTACCAATGTAAATGTAAATCTCATCCAAACACATCCTCATCCAGGATAATGTTTGACTAAATATAAGGGCACTGTGCCTAGTGAAGTTGACACATAAAATAAACCATCATAGACAATAATGTGAAAAAAAATTGAAAAATAAGCTGATTCATGTAGTTAGACATATTCAAAAGGCATATTAATGTTAATTTTTTGCAAACTTATTTCTGTCTTTTTAATACATACACCTAAGGGGGGGCATTGGGGAAAATTTGAATGGAAGTCATTGCAGCAGCAATGAAAGTAATTTTACAAAAAGAAATAAGTCAAGTGTATGTGTGAGTGTGTGTGTGTGTGTGTGTGTGTGTGTGTGTGTATCTTATTCCATTGAACCACAGCCCGGGACCTTTGTGATATGGCAATTCAGTCTTGACAGTTTTGCCATAGTGCGAGCCAATAAAAGACCTATAACAAGTTTTTCCTAGTGGAGAATAAAAAGTGGCAGGCTCTTTGGAAGGTTATTTTTTAAAAGCAAGAAAATACTTAAAGCAATAGCAGAAATGTCTATAAAGTGGTACATTAATAGCTAGAAAAGAATTAGAGAAAATTTGCAAGAATGAGTGAAATTCCATACTCTTTTGGACAAAAATCTTTTACCAGAGAACAATGATAAGGTTTTGAATTTCTTCTAATAGTTTTATAGGCTTTTTATCTTCTGGGCTTTTAGAGATAGGATGTAGAGTAATGTGAGTTGTGTCTACAGCATGTCATATATAGTTAATATTTGTATGGCTTTTGTTGTGTAAGTCTTGGGTGTTTCTAGTGCTAAGGGGTACCGGGGAGCTTCAGAGAAAGCAGATGGTCCCTTGAGGATAAAGTATGGATGTGTATGTAGTACCTTGTTTTCTTTAATTTCTGGATGGTGCCTTTGTCTGAAATGAACAGGGTCCGTGTTGCCTAATGGACCAATACTGTGTACTAACTCAGATGGAGAACTCTAGATAAGTATAATATTATCTGTCTGCCCAGCACATAAGATATTATTGCCAACTCAATTAAATGGGCAGGTCTCTGGCTTTCTGGGTTATGTATGCTAAAACTAAAGTCTTAAATGATAACTAGTATCAGACAAACAAATGAAACAAGGCAAATAAAAGAAAAAAAACAAAAAGAAATGGCAGTTCATTTGTGAATGCTGGTAGTGTGCTATTGAGTTAAATTGTATTTTATTGAAAAGACTGTAATATCCATGGTAACAGTGGTTCTTCATCTGAATTCAATAAGTTCTGTTTCAACCAAATATTAGTGAAGCAGATACAATGTACAGAACCATCTAATCTGTTAGTCCTTCCTTCCAGTGCCAAAATTTTCTTAAACACCTACTATGTGCAGTTGTTATAGATATTGGGTATACACAAGTAACACAATGGACATGGATGTTTCCTAGCCTCCTGGAGAGAACAGTCAGGTGGGAACTGTCATCCGACAAATGTACAAACATATAATCATAAAGTGCATTAAATTTATGAATGGAAAGTATTTGAGGCTCCAGGAGAGAATACAGATGATTTTAGAAGTTAGTGGAGGTCAGGGAGGAAGTGATGGGTGAGATGATGAGACTGGGAGAAAGCGTTTCTTTGCAGAAGGAAGGGTATGTGCAAAACCCTATGTGGCCCAGTAGAAGAAGAGTTTGGAGAAATCCAGTGTGGACAGCACAGGAAGATTAGTGCAGAGGGGCCCAGTCATGCAGGACATCGAGCCAGACTGAAGAGCTTGAAATTGAAGATTCAGGGGCTGAGCAAAATGATCTCATGTCTTCTTTTTAAAGGCTCATGCTGAATATCATACACCAAGTTAGAGCTTCGCTATTTTTAACAAAGAACTATTATCTAATATAGAAGGAGCTCATAAAAATCAACATTTTTTTAAAAAAAGGATATGTATATAGAAAAATGATCTAGGGATGTAAATAGTAAGTTCCCAGAAAGAAAATCTAAATTATCATAATGTCATGATTCTAAACCTCACTGATAATCAGGCATTTGAGTCTGTGACTCTGAGGCTCAGAAAAGAGGCCTGGTTTGTGGAGAGAAATTGGCATTTGATGGTATTGATCTGATTGAAGTCGGGCGAATGTATAAGACTGTCCGTGGAAAACCACACAGCGAGAAGAAAGGAGAGACAGCCCAGGACCAATTTCTAAGTAACGCCGAATCATCGGAAGTTGAGTAGAGGAGGCCCACAGAGGACACTGCGAAGGAGGAAGTGGTCATTTTTGTCAAATATCAAAGTAAGGCTTGAGAAGACATTATTGTGGGGATGTGCAGGTCTTTGGAGAAAAAAATGTAGTTCAGTAGTTTGGTAGTTTGTAGGGGAGGAAGTTGACTGGGTTGAATGGTGGGCGGTGAGAATTCTTTGCTTAAGTTTGGTTTTGGAGGGGAGCAAAGAAATGGGGTATTAACTTGTCAGAAGAGAATATTCAAAGTGATTTGTTAAAAAGGAAGGGTGGTTCTAGAACTTGTCGGTGATGGCTTGGCTCAGGTTTTTTCCTTAATGCTTCAGTTATGGAGTGGTGGTTTTTAAGGACGGAGAACCGACATGGAGGCAGGATGGCACCTTCAGGCAAGCGCCACTGCACCTCCTGTGTGTCCGGGATTGGAGCACTCCTTACTGCTATTCCCCTAGATGGCACTGGGTGCTTTCTGAGAAGCTGGCAAAAAATATTATGCAATTTCCAAAAATCCCCTCAGCAATACAGTACTGCAAACTGATATTTACTGAGGCATTTGCCTTATTTAAACAGGCATAATAAAATACAATAAGAGCTTATTAGAATTAATTCATTTTTCAGTAAGATGTGATTGGGGGAATTGTAGGAATAACTTACTGATGTAAGTGAAGTTATAAAGTAACTGGTTAAGCCAGATTGGTATATAAGTGTGAAGGAATCTGGTTTGAATTCTGAGCTTTATGATTACGGTCTCAACAGTGCTGTATTTCTTGGTTCTGTGTGCTTTGTGTGTAACATCAAGAACAGAAGTTTGATTTGGATGAGGAAGTAATGTAGACTGCAGGAACTATACTATACTCTGTAGCGTCAATTAAAAAATAAGTGTAAATAGCTGTGTGTGTAAACATTCATATTGATGTAAGCATTGTGTATCATCTATTCACTATTGATCTTGTTCCCATGAAAACATGAATAAGTGACTGTGGAATAATGATCTTTGTGTACCATGTATCCTGTTGTGTTAAGATATTATTGCTAAACTTAGACAGAGAGATGGCATTTTACTACTATATAATGGGTAATCAATTTTATAATAATATGAAGAAACAGGAATAGAAGCTAAAAATGAATTGGATTCCCATAACAATTTACATTAGGACTTTTTTTCCATAAGGTAGATTTTTGTGTGTGTGGGCTGCCAGTTTGTCAGTGTTTCATGCTGTGATCATAATGGCGAAATTAGCATTAATACCCAAACTAGGGAAGGGAAATTAAATGATTAGAAGGCTATAAAAGTCCCATCAGATGCTGGAAGGAATTTTTATTCTAATTATAATGTTTCAAATTAATAAAGTACTGTGATTTTTATACCCATGGTCATCATTTTGTATTCATGATCTGATGTACAAGTTTATTAAAAGTTTAATTTAGATTGAAAGAAATTATTAGCTCAATTACATCAGTTTGAGATTTTTAAAAATTTTAGCATGTTATTAAGTATTAGAGTGCATTAAAGGAGGAATGGTTAGTTGCATTATCAAAGAACCCTTTTAAAAAAATCTTTATTGTTGAAAGTATTACGTATGTCCCCTTTTTTCTCCCATTGACCCCCTATAGCCTGTCCCAGGCCTTCACCACCCGATTATCTGTGTCCATGGGTTATGCATATATGTATACAAGTTCTTTGGCTGATCTCTTCCCCCCATCCTTTCCTCTGAGATCCTACAGTCTATTTTTCTATGCTGCTATGTCTCGGGATTCAAAGAACACTTTTTACAAGGCTTGATTGATACTGTAAATGTGTGATAATTACTGGAGAATTTATATTTATTTTTTTTCATTTAATCCTTATAACGGTCCAATGACGGAATCTCCATTAAAAGTCACATATGATGCCATAACAATGTGTAAAACGTTAAAGAGCAAAGGCCTTTCTCTGTAAGGGTTTACATAAATATTGTACAAGGTTTCAATGACATAAATATTAAGTAGTCTAATTATGGAGAATATTCTGAGGTTCTTATCTTTCCTATTTTAAACTAATGTTACCACTGTGAAAAGTCTGTCTTTTGCTTCCACCAATTTCACCAATGTCTTTGTTAAAGCCTGTTCTTCAGAGCAAAATAATGATACCATCTTTTGTAATTATACAAGTACTAGAGGCCTGATGCATGAAATTTGTGCATGGGGGTGTGTGTCGCTCAGCCCAGCCTGCACCCTCTCCAATCTGGGACCCCTCGAAGGATGTCCAACTGCCCGTTTAGGCCCTCCCACAATCCAGAACTGCTGGCTCCCAACTGCTTGCCTGCCCGCCTTTCTGATTGCCTCTAAACACTTCTGCCTGCCAGCCTGATCATCCCCTAACCACTCCCATGCCAGCCTGTTTGCCCCTAACTGCCCTCCCCTGCAGGCCATCTTGTAGTGGCCATCTTGTGTCCACATGGGGACAGTCATCTTTGATCACATTGTGGCAGCCATCTTGTGTGTTGGAATGATGGTCAATTTTCATATTACTCTTTTATTAGATAGAATAGAGGCCTGGTACATGGGTGTGTCCTGAAGGGTGTCCCAGATCAGGGTGGGGGTTTCCTTGGGGCATGGGGCAGCCTGGGCGAGGAGCCTGTGGTGGTTTTCAGGCCAGCCACACCCCAGGTGACCCAAGCGAAGGTCCTGGTATCTGGGATTTATTTTTCTTCTATAATTGAAACTTTGTAGCCTTGAGAAGGCATGCCAGGGAAGGCAGAAAACTTGGCTTCCTCCATTGCCGGTGGCAATCCAAGCCTCCTGCTCTCTCCAACTCTGTGGTTTCCTGCCATTTTTGTTGGGTTTTATTTATCTTGTATAATTGAAACTTTGTAGCCTGGAGCGGAGGCCTGGGCCTGCCAGGAGGGGCAGAAAGCTTGGCTTCCTCCATTGCTAGGGGAAACCCAAACCTTCTGCTCTCTCTGTGGCCAGAGCCATATTGGTTGGATTAATTTGCATACTTGCTCCTAATTGGCCGGTGGGTGCTCCTTGTGAATGTAGCGCAGATATGGTCAATTTGCATATTACTCTTTTATTAGATAGGATATTTGTACAATGGAAAGAGTGTTAAAGTTGAAATAGAACTTTCCCAAGTACTAAGGAATGTGTGTGTCTCTGTGTATGTGTAATTTTTATAAAATTCTTCATAAGTTTCATGTTTATCTGGGCTGTATTTATTATTAAGAACAGGAATACTAATATATCATATATATGTGCTTGAGCCCTAGTAGTATGTTACGGGGTCCATTGCACATAGTAGGAGCTTATCAATCCTTTTGAATCATTTCATGATATATCCTTTTGTTTATGAGAACAATTTAATTCAAACCCTCTGAAAAATTAATGTAGGTTTTCTTTTAAAAATCTCCAAGGGAAGGAACACTGTAGTCTTTTATTCTTAATAGTAAGTGCTTCCATTTATAATTTAAGATTCACTGTTTCTTCTTCTTTTCTCTAGAGAAGTCAGTGTTAGAAACATTACCCTGATAAATCAAAGGCCGCTGCCTCACATCTTGTTGTAAAGGCCCAGTTCTCTTGTGAGCGAGGAGATTCAGTGGACTGAGCACTCTTATTTATCTCTTCTTCCTCCAGTGGTCCCAGTAAAGTGATCGTAATGGAATAAAAAACACAGACCAACAAGAAAGAATTGAGGAAGGTCCAGCACAGAAAAGACATTTCAAAATGTTTCTGTCAGCCTGAAACCTGAGGAAGTCTTGGTGACTGCTAAGACATTGTGGGGGTGCGCTCAGGGGTCCCTCAACGGCCTCAGACTTTGAATGGCAGGAAGGTGGGAGTCCCATGTGGTGCCAAAAGTCACAGGATTTAACCAGGTGCCTGTAGTCCGAACACTTCCTGGCTCTAGCTCCCTCCACCCCATTGGTACAGTTCATATTTATATATGGTTATATTTTATGAACATATGTGTATTTAAAATCCTTATAGCATCCTATTAGCAAAACGTTGCTGATAGAGTAAAAGAGAAATTGAACAAATAGGGCAAGGTTACCCTGGAGCCCAGATCTTACCCACATAGTGACTTTGCTCCCACCTCACCATTATAGTATACTAGAGGCCCAGTGCATGAAATTCATGCATGGGTATGTTCGGGTTGCTAAGCCTGGCCAGCAATCAGGGCTGATCGGGGTCTTCCAGCAGCCTGCCAGGCCCTTCCTTTGTTCTGCACCAGCCCCTGGTGGTCAGTGCATATCATAGTGAATGACTGAACTACCAGTCAAACTCCTGAGGGGGCACTTTGCATATTAACCTTTTATATGTATAGATCTGTTCCTTTAGTTGTGAGCACCTAACCAATCTAAACACCACTTGAGTCTTGAATCTTTCAGCAAGGCTAAGTGTTCGATGTACACAGGCGGTACCCTTCATGTCATGTGAAGGTCAGAATCAGTGTGTGGGTGGATGGGAATCTGGGGGATGCTCATGGCCTGGGGCATGCTCATGGCTGATTTTTTTTTTTTTTTTTTTTTTTTTTTTTTTTTTGCTTAGCTATTAGAATTTTTTTTTTATTATTTTTTTTAATAAGTTTTTATTGTTCATATTATTACAAATGTTCCTTCCCCCCCTCCCCACCATTGCTCTCCTCCACCAGGTTCCCACCCCACCCTCTGTCCTTTCCCCACCCCACATTGTCCTCATCCATAGGTGCACAGTTTATGTTCAGTCTCTTCCCACGCCCCCCTCTCCCCTTTTCCCCAAGAATCATCAGTTCACTCCCCTTCCATACCTCTGATTCTATTATATTCAACAGTTACTATTGTTCATCAGATTTTTTTTTTTTAATTTCCTTGGTTTTTAGATTCACTTGTTGATAGTTACGTATTTGTTGTTCATAATTTTTATCTTTGTTTACTTTCTCTTCTGAAAGAACCCCCTTCAGCAATTCATATAATTCTGGTTTGGTGGTGATGAACTCCTTTAGCTTTTTTTTATTAGTGAAGCTCTTTATCTGACCTTCGATTCTGAGTGATAGCTTTGCTGGATAGATTATCTTTGGCTGTAGGTTCTTACTATTCATCACCTTGAATATTTCTTGCCATTCCCTTCTGGCCTGCATGGTTTCTGTTGAGAAGTCAGCTGACAATCGTATAGGTGCTCCTTTATATGTAACTACCTTCTTTGCTCTTGCTTCTTTTAATATTCTCTCTTTGTCTTTTGCTCTTGGAATTTTAATTATGAGGTGTCTTGGTGTGGTCCTCTTTGGATTCCTTTTGTTTGGAGTTCTGTGCGCTTCCTGGACTTGTAAGTCTAATTCTTTCGCCAGGTGGGGGAAGTTTTCTGTCACTATTTCTTTCAGTATGTTTTCGATATCTTGCTCTCTCTCATCTTCTGGAACCCCCATAATTCTGATGTTGGTTCGCTTGAAGTTGTCCCAGAGGTTTCTTACATTATTTTCAATTTTCTGGATTCTCTTGCCTTCTAGCTTCTGTGAAGGAGTGTCTTCTGGCTCTTTATGTTCCAAATCTTTGACTTGATTCTTGCGATCTTCCCTTTTGTTTTCAGGACTCTGTAAAATATGTTTTATTTCAGACAATGTATTCTTTATTTCTTGTTGTTCCCTTATCATTTCTTGATGGTCTCTTTTCATATCCTCATAGGTCTTATCCATCTTTTCTAGGAAATTCTTGAAAAACCTTATAAGCGTAGATTTGAACTCTATATCCAGACGCTTTTTGTCCTCCATTTCTTTTGTTTGTGATTTATATTGTTGTCGCATTTCGCAGTTACAGATGGGACGTGGTTTCAGGGTGGAGCCTGCAGCTTTGGCTTCCGTCAGCCCTGCCCTATGCGGGTCCTTCAGTACTCGCTGCCAGCACCTCTGAGAGAAAGGTGCCCTCGATTTTCGCCTGCTGCCAAACAGTCTATGCTCTCTCCCAATGAGCCCGGTATTGGGGTTCAGTTCAGTTGGAAGTGGAGTTGGAGGTGGCATTCAGAGCAGTCTGGAGCCCCAGTCTCCTTCCCATCAGGGCAATCCCGCGGCACAGCCGACCGTCCCTTCTCTGCGCGCGGTGTGCGCGCCGCCGGGACCTCCTTTCGCCGCCGCTTCCCCGGGGTCCCGCCTTACAGCCCGGCTCCCTATGGCTGAGCCTGGGTCCCCGGGGTCTGGGGAACTGGGGTTCAGAGCAGTCGGGGGCCTAGCACAGTCGGAGTTTTATCTCCTTTCCGCTAGGGAACGCCCGCCAGGCACTCAGTCTCCCTCCTCTCCGGCTCCGTCCTCGCCGCGCACCGCGTCTCCGTACCTTGGGCTTTTCCAGCTCCTCCACGCCTCCTTCTGGTTTTGTCCTTGCTTCTCGCTGTAGAATTTCCAGTCAGTCAACCTTCCTGTAGTTCTGGGCAATGTCCGTTTTATATTTTAGTTGTATTTTATTGAAATTGTTGTGTGCAGCTGCGGCTAGGTGTTCACCTGCGCGCAGCCATCTTGGATCCTCCCATGGCTGATTTTGTGAACCCTGTAGTGCTCTGGGAGGCTTAGGGCCTTCCTGGGTGTGAATGTTATCTCTGGAAGGCATTGGAAATCTACAGCTTGGTAAATACGCCAAGAAATTACATTTTTCTCAGGTCTTGGGTTCTAAGCCTTGAAGGTCTGATGTTTTCTGTTTTCGGAAGATGTCTCTGATGTAGTCCTCCTTTTTCAAAGCTGGCACCCCTGATTAGTGTCCTATCACTTGTTCTTATCAGCAGAAGCTTCTACCCTTGGTTTTCCTGCCATTAGTCTCTTATTTCCATTCAAATTTTTTTTTAACTGGCCAGATTAATTTATGCATAAATTTCCTGTTTATTGAACTTCTCTGTTGACATTCTTGGCCGTCCATATTTTACTCTACCACTTAACATTATTTCCCAGTGTTTGTGCTCATACTGTGCCCGATCCTGCTAGGGACTTGACTGTCTTTCTCCATTTCCTCCCTCACTTCATCACTCTCCTTAGCCTGTTCCATTCCTGTCAATATAAAGGTCCCTTCTTCCTCTTCTCTGCCTCTACAAACCTTTTGAGTAATTCAGAGCCTGGATTTATTTTCTCCCCTGGGAAACTTGCTCTGATTCTGCCAGCTCTCCTTGATCTCTTTCTTCTTGGAACCAACTGAATTACATACTTTATAATATCTTTGTTGTTCTCAGAAGTTTCTAAATAAGTTGCAAGACTTCAGAACCTCCTATTTGATCTCCTTAGGCCCAGCAAAATCTAGGCACCTGGTGGGTATGAATTCACCCAAGGTTGATAGGTTTGCTGTTGTGATTTTAGAACTTAAGATTGGTGCTTAAAATTAAGAGAAATACTGAAGTAATACTCATATACAGCAAAATGCTGTCCTTTTAAGTTTATTTGATAATTGAGTGGTGTTTAAGTGTTTTCTCTTATTTGTCTCACCAGCAATCAAAGAAAAATACACAGACTGGACAGAATTTCTCATTCGTGATTTGACTGGTTCCCGGACAGCACCTGCTAACCTTCTGGAAGGTGTATGTATTATTGTTTACAGCTATTCTATGTCTGAAGCATCACAGTTACATGAGCTCAAACCTAATGGCACCTGTGCATATATCCTTCCGCAGGTACATGTGTACACACAGGTATCTATATCCAAAGAGCCTAACTTACTGTTTTTTCCTAAGTTACTTAGGTTACTGATTCTAATGGCATTGAAAAATCTTCATCTTTGCTACAGTCAGTAAATAGGGAATTTGCTTCTATGTGAACACATTTTTAAATAATACTACGTTAGGACATCTCACTATCTTATATGTTTAAGCCTCTATCCTTTATTAGTGAATATAAATAAAATCCTGCAGAATAACTGTTTTGTACAGGTGAAACTAGTATGGTCTGGAAGCATATTGATAAATGGTTTCATTAACTATTTCATTCCGGATGCATAACCCAAAGATTTTATGCACATGATAAGTAATAATTGAATTAACCTCCTCTCTTATAAAAACAAGAGGATAAGTGACTAACCATATTTAAATATGATTAAGGTAATTTATGGTACTGAAAAAATAGTTAAATCTGAAATCTTGATGGTTCATTTGTAAATAATTTTATGATGAAACATTTTATTTTTTCCTGTTCTATGATATGTAGTAAAAGATGTGTTATACATAATTACTGTTTTACCATATTTGTTTGAAGAATGACCTTGAAAAAGGGGGAAACACAATGAAAAACAAGGAATACAATGTGGATGTTGACAATATCATTATTCTCTTAACCTTAACTATATATAAGTTCCCCTCCTGTCATAAAAGATATTGATACTTTGGAACATCATTGTCTGATATATTGGGTTATTGGGTTTGGTTCTGTGAAGATTTTACCTAGTGTATTTGTTTATCTTAATGGCTACTGATTTGTTTGGTTAACAAGTCAAAATGATGATTGTTGACCCTTTCAAAAGGACACAGTGTGTTACTCTTTTAGGTGTTTTTTAAAAACACATTTACCTACAAGCCTGACTGAACAAACACGCTTTTCTTATGCTAACATATGCTAAGAAGGTTGCTTAGATAGGGTAGTGAGTACATTTATTCTCTAAACCAACTATCAGGTTAAATGTAGACATACCTTTACATAATATTCTAATTTAGTGTATCTCATTATATATCAAACATTTTATCTACACATGTTCATGCTTTATGCACATAATCAAAGTATGACAGTGTCTTGATTACTGTAGCAGTGGCCATTCTAAGATACATGTCTGTTGAGTCCCAGTATAAACTTATGGTCTCATGTTTGATATATCTTTCTATTAGAAAAGTAGACATTCTGCTACCACACATTTTTTTAGCTCAAGGCAAATTTCAATATAACTCTTCTTAAAAGTGTACTCATTTCTAACAAATACAATTTTATCTGGGCAGGGTATTTGTTTGGTGAGAACATAGCACAGACTGTTATTTCCTATTGACTTGTGGTTTTTGTTGTTGGACAAAGTTGGGTAAATGGAAGTGTGTGTGAGAGGAGAGGGTGGGGGGAGGGGGCGAGGGCTGTGGGAAGGATGGGGGTGGAGGGAAACACCAGACTGTTTGCCAATAGCTTGGATGATGGTGTGAAAAAATATTATCTTCTGCTGTCATCTGTTTCCATGAGAACCTTAAAATAAAGTTTAAAATAAGGAGTTTTGCTTCTGTTTAAACAGCCTCTGCGAGGGAAAGGCCCTATAGACCTCATTACAGTTGATTCCTTAATAGAACTTCAGGATTCTCAGAACCCTTTTCAGTACTGGATAGTTAGTGTGATTGAAAATGTTGGAGGAAGATTACGCCTTCGCTATGTGGGATTGGAGGACACTGAATCCTATGACCAGTGGTTGTTTTACTTGGATTACAGACTTCGACCAGTTGGTTGGTGTCAAGAGAATAAATACAGAATGGACCCACCTTCAGGTAAGGGCCAAAATGTTTGCTGTTGTGAATTATATGAGAAAAAGATGTGCATTTTTTTTTTTTTTTGGATGTGTCTCTGGAAATTTTTGAGCTCTTTGGTATCTTGTATATATTAATATGTGAATGTTAAGCATTTTAACCCAAGAGAGTATTTTCTATAGAGAATTAAACCCCCAAGACCTCAATTAAATCCTTTTTCAAAAGGAGAAAGTTGTGTTGGAGGCTGTGGAGAAGTTCATCTAGTTCCTTTGGAATCACTGGTTCAAAAATGAAAGACAATAGATTAGGATTTGTTATATTCTCCCTTTTTCTTTCGGGGTCTTGAAGTGTGTGTGGGAGGAGAGGGAAAGGGTGGGGGTGAGGGCTGTGGGAAGGATGGGGGTGGAGAAAAAGTCTTGCAAGGAGGTTCCCAAATCTCCATCATCCATTCATTCATGCATGTGTCTGTTCATCATCCATCCATCCATCCATCCATCCATCCGTTCTCCATCTATCCATGCATCCATCCATCCATTCATCCATCAGAATATCCAAAACAAATGCTTATCATTGTCTAATCTCTTCTGACCTGGAAATAGCAAAGAGAAAAAAAAATTCACCATGCTTTTCCTCTTGACATATCAGATATTTTAATTAGCTTCAAATGCACTGCCAAGTGACTTTCTCTAGACTTAATTGGATAGAGTAGTGCATTATGTTTTCTGACATACCTAACTGGGCAGTAATCTTAGTGTTTACAAATAATAATTCTGGAATGCTTATTGTGTGCCAGGTGATTTTACATCTGCTATGCTTTTATTTTTATTCCAAAAAAAGTGCTGCATGCTTGTTTGTGAATATTTCCTTTTACAGCAGAAAAAATTCCCACTGGGTTTAAGCTACTTGTCCAAGCTACATGTAGGGGATGCACTGCAATTAAATCTCAGGTCCCTTGCCCATTCTACTTCCCTCCCCTGCTGCCCCTTACTGGCCTTGCCAAACTTTGGATGGGTAGCCTCAGAACAAATTGTTGGGTTCTTACAGAATTAAGGATGCCGAGGAAGCAATATGTATTTCTTCTAGAAATGCCAATCTTCATTCTGGGGAATTTTGCAGGCATATAGGAAGAAAGACTTGGCTCTTTGCTTTGTTAAAATTGCCAGAGATTTTCCTCTTGTATTAGTTGTCACTGTTGGTCATGAGGCATTACATTTCCTATTTCTGCCACTCTGGGGCTTTAATTGAAAACAAACAAACAAACAAACAAACAAACAAAAAATCTTTCTGATTCTGTATCTCATGAGTTTGCATTTGTGTTGAATTTGACAGGCGTATTGACATGTAACACGGTATTTTATGAGTGTTATTGTTGTCAACGTTTTGAGAAGCAGCCAAGAAATCCATTTATACCCTGAGTAATTTTGGACTTTGATGATAAACAAAGGGCTTGCCGGCTTCTGAAGAGAGATCTAAGCTCCTGTTTGCCTCCGGAGTCATAGTGCTGTAGGAGAAACTTACTTTGTATGGAGAGCTGGGTGTATAAATCTTAGCTTAGTATCTAATTGCTTTTTAAATTTTAGGGGAGACACAGATTTGCCAGTGTAAAAACTTATAGCAAAGCAAAGGATTCTTAGTAGCTTCTTAGGTTCTCTGAAATGTCCCTTTCCTGTGAAATCCTGGGACTCGAAGCAAGAATGGAAAGTGTCAAGGTAGAAATGTTTGCATATGAGATTTCTTCTCTTCTACATAATTTGATGTTTTTATAAGGATAAAGTGTGCCTTAGTAATTTTCTGGACAGGAGTTGTCCATTTCATTGGAGAGATGGTGTGGGTCTTTAAAGACTTTGGGAAAGGCATTCCTCAGCAAGAAGTTATTTTCCCCACATTTAAATTGTCAACAAGAAAGGTTATGTATGAGAAGACAAACATAAAAGCCAAAAGGACACTCAAACTTGTGACTTTTAGTTTTTCAAATGCAGGGGCTGCAAGATGAAAACTGGATGCCGTTACCTTATTCAGCAGAGCAGTATCCCAGGGAGGCAGTTATTCCCCGTGTCTTACACATGGGATCAGAACCCCAGCCTCTGGGTTTGTGGAAATTGATTTCAAGCCCCAGTGTGACTTGTAAAACTTAATATGGTAGTGCTATTTCCTCAACTGAAATATAGATGGAAATAACATTTCAGACTTGCATAGAAAATATTAGGCTTATTTATCCATTTATTCCCAATACCCTTAAATAAATAAAAAGTGTTCTGCATTAACTGGGGGTGAGAAGTAGAATTGGAAGTGGTGGGGGAGAAGGTATACTTTGAGATAAGCCCCGGTGAGCTCTCCCTGCTCTCAGTGCCCTCTGTGCTGTGCGCCCCACTAACCCTGCCACTACTGCTAAAGGTAATCATAGTCCTTCTTTTAGTTTTACTTTGCTTTCTACTTTTTAAAGGCAAAACATTTCTCAACTGTTCAGTGCAAATAGATGGCCTCCTTCTTGCTCTTTCCTCACATGGCTTCGTGTGTGTGTGTGTGTGTGTGTGTGTGTGTGTGTGTGTAGGAGGTGGGAGAGAAAGACAGAAAATGCTATTAGTCTCCTCTTTTAAAGGGGTCTAATTCCATCATGGGACTCCATCCTCATGACCTCAACTAACCCAATTTCCTCCCAAACGCCCCACATCTCCAAATACTGTCACATGGGGGTTAGGATTTCAACACATTAATTTTAAGAGGACACAAACATTCAGACCATATAACTTTCCAATGTCGTTAACAACCCTAGATTAGTCTTGCCTCACTGGTCAGAACCTGGTGGAGAAGGAAGAAGTGGAGGTTTCGGGGGGTGTGGAAGAAAGGCATCTATCCTCAAGGTGAATTTGTGCACTTCACTTCCTGCACTTACTGCGAGTCAGCCTGACATACCCTTGCACAAAGAGAAATCGCCTCATGTTCACTTAGACTTCTAGTTAAAAATGAATTCGGACAGATTTTAATTGCTTTACAACTTCCCCACCAATAGAATTGACATGATACATTCTATTAAATTATTTGCAACATGATCATCTTAATAAAATGTTTTATGTTCTTTTAATGGTACTATTTATTGTCCATAAACTGGCCAATATAATCCTGCTCCTCTCATCTAATGAAACGCACACATGGAATATAGTTTTCTGCTTATTGAAACCACGAGGTGTTTAGCTTTTGCAGGTGTTGAGCATACTGACAAACTGAAGTTGATTTTCATCTTTTAAGAGAAGAAGTGTGCCTTGCCATGGGGTTAAATTCCACGTTAGGGTTTACTATCCTCAGAAAGAAGACAGAGAATAAGATTGTAGAACAGAGGCAAAAGTCATGTGGAATCTGGGTTTCTCAGGTCATTTTGTGTGCTGTAACAGAATACCATAGATGAGGAGGCTTATAAACAACACTTCTCCCAGTCCTGGAGGCTGGGAGTCCAAGATCAAGAAGGGCAGACTTGGTGTCTGGTGAGGCCCTGTTCCCTGGTTCATAGATGGCTATCTTATGTGTCCTCACATGGTACAAGGGGTGGGTAAGGAGTGTGTGTGTGTGTGTGTGTGTGTGTGTGTGTGTGTGTGTGTTTATAAGGACACTAATCCCAACCTGAGGGCTCCACCCTCATGACCTGATACCTCCCAAAGGCTCCACCTCTGAATACCACATTGGGGGTCAGGATTTCAACATAGGGATCTGGGAGCAGGGATGCAAACATTCAGTTCATTACACTGGGCTTCTTGTTACATTTGTCTTTGTTTTGGTGGGGGAGATATGGCATCTGGTGCCCGAGGGCTCAGCTTTCTGGGTGACGTGGTGAGCATCTGGGATGACTTGGGGTCTGCACATCACTTCCCTTAGCTCTGGTAGTTTGGATCTAACCCTGGCCATTTGGGTTTTCATTGTTTCCAGCCTTGAGTAATGTTTTTACCACTCCTTTTTTACCCTCTTATCTCTCTCCACCCCCTTTAAAGCTCTGAGCATCTACAGGGTTGACTCCCCCCCCCCCCCCCCCCCCCCCCGCCTTTTTATGCCTGCAAACCTTGCCTTTGATCTTGTCTTTGGAAATCACTATCTTTTCTTGTGACTTGGTTCTCCTTTTCTACCTTGCTAACACGGGACTCCCAATTAACTTTCTTCCAGTTCCCTGGAAAAGTGATTTGTGGTCTTCTTAGGAGGTACAGCTCTTGCTTGTTGCTTACCTCCATGCCCTGTTGAATGGCTACAGTGGGTGTCCTCTGGAGACCGTAGAATTGCCATCCCCTTCACTGAGATTTTGATGCCAGGCCCATTAGCTGAACCACTGGGGCATTCCAAGCAAGCCTCCCAGCTCTCATGGGACTATTTATGGGTTTCTGTGAACTCCTCTCTTTCTCCTTTGTGGGGCCCTGTGATAAGCCATTTCTCACACAGTACCCCTTCTCACCTGGGTATCTCTGCAGAGGTATCATTGGGGCCCCACTGTGTTCCTCCAAATGTGCTAAGTACTCCTAAGGAGAGTCACGTTCTATTGTTGTTCTGATATAGAAATGCCAAATTTGGGGGTGAGGGGGTGGGGGGGGGGGAGAAGGAGGGGATTCCCAGAAGTAAAAGACTATAAATGAAATGCTAGGAAGGATTCTAGATACTATACACCAGGGGTCCTCAAACTTTTTAAAGTGGGGGCCAGATCACGGTCCCTCAGAGAGCTGGAGGGCCGGACTATATGAACTACTAATCCCTACTGTAACACCTTGGCTGTGCTCACTGCCCAAAAAACCTGGCGGGCAGGATCAGACTCCCCTGGGGGCTGCATGTGGCCCGCGGGGCCATAGTTTGAAGACCCCTGCTATACACAATGGAACCCATTTAGTCATTAATACAGCTTGCTGTGCCTTTGTGTAACTGACAGTGAATGATGTGGGCAGAGTATTGATGACTTGGCAAGTTCTGGCAGCATCCTTTGCCTACCATCATTAGGGCGGTCTGAAAAGACTAAATAAACTGCCAAAACACAGGGGCTTCAAGCTCAAGGTGAGTTCAGAAGCGGTGAGAATCAAAATATATGGCACCATGCTCTAAAGCAGACATGCAAGAAATTAAAAACATAGCCCCAAAGGTTTAATGTTGCCTTTTAACTGTACTTAGATTCATATTCACATCCTAACTGTCTGTCTGAGGTAGCCGGGGTTGATATAGGGAAGATATAAACATATCTACTGCAAGTGTGTGCTTCTGCAAATCTTGTTTTGATAAGGTCTTAAATCTGTTGAGATCAGATCATAAAATTCCCCTGCAGTTTCAGCAATCGGTGAACAACAAACAGTGCTCAACCAATTTTTTTCTTTTTCTTTTGCATTCAGACAGTGTAACCCCCATTTGTAAATCCCTCTCCCCTGCTGCCTGGGGAAAACTGTGGGCGACATGTGGTGCATTTGCATCATTTCAAGTGTAAATATTAAACTTGGTTGGTAAATTTTAATTTACCTTTTAATAATTTTCTGGCTTACATGGACTATTTTTAGCATATGAGAGCTTAGAGACTTAGTGGAAAATATGCTGTAATAACTGAAAATGCCAGGCAAGAATCATTTCTAGTTTAGCCATTTTATCAGATAATAAGTTCTTCATCAGCGGATATTGCTTCCCAGGTAATATACGGAATTCGGGGCAGTGGATGAGTGAAGATGTGGCTAATGTGATTTATACCATTAAATTACTTACAGAATGCCAACAGAATGCATACAAATGTTTCCCAAAGAAGAGCCCTATTAAGTTTATTCTTCATTTCTGAAAGCAGAATCCCAAGTTGCTGCTTAACCTCAGAAAATCCCTTTAGCAGGTGGCCTTTTATGGCGGACAGGGTGTGAATACTTGTGGTTGCTGAGCGTGCTGGCTTATTGTGAAATCCTGGGAAGATTAAATTCAGGAAAGAACCACCCAGCAGAACATTTTAGCCCTTTAACTCTTATGTGGTTTGCTGTTGATACAGAAATCTATCCTTTGAAGATGGCCTCTGAATGGAAATATGCTCTGGAAAAATCCCTTATTGATGCTGCAAAGTTTCCTCTTCCAATGGAAGTATTTAAGGTAAGATGGGAATTCATTGCAATTTATCTACTCTTGTTCAAGAACAAACAGGAGAAAGGGGGGAATTTCCTCTATCAAATCATTTCCCACTGTTTAAAAAGCTGCCTTCTTGGCCAGTTTCCATTTTAAATGTTTTGTTATATTTTGTGATTTTCACAGACTCATATTACAAGATAGGATTTGACATTTTTTTTTTTAGGTTTACTATTTTTCTCCATAATGTATCTCATTTTCACTTCTTCTTACCAAAGAAACAAAGAAAATAGAGCAAGTCTTTTTTGGGTATTTATTTAGTAAAAATAATAGAAACTGATGCTTGTCTTGATGGCTCAATTCCCTTGATGGCTCAGAAAACACTGTGTGAGTTCCTATTGCATGTTAGGCCTACTTCCAGGAGCGGTAGAATATGAAAGGAAGATACCCCAACAGAAATGCATAGTCAGGTTCTCAACACTTTTAAAATCATGCCTAAAGCTTATATGAAGTAGAATATTAAGTTCTGGACTGGAATGGGCTACTCAGGTCAGAGGAAGCCATAAAACAACCTCTTCTTATTCGGAACTTGAACATGTGGGGGGAAAGCTGTATGCCCATTCGTCCCTGGAGCACTCAGCGCAGTTGCAGAAGACTGTCAGCTCCGAGGGCATGTTTCTGTAGTGCCGTAGCAGTTTCATCTGGAAAAGGAAATTAAAGTGGTGTGGAGGTACCACATGCAGTAAGAGTAAGGCTGGGCCATTGGCATCCTGAATGTTACCTACACTGAAGACTGCACCCAGCATTTTAACCCGTCACAGCAAATCCTCAGCCTTCTTGCTCAGCACTTTTCATGTTTGTATCATTGGACTTGCAAAGACCTCTTTTGAAACTAGCCATAGAATTGTGTTCTGAAGTTTAATTGGATGACGACCTTTACGGTAGTTTGAGCCTACGATACTGGAGGAAGAGTATAAAGATAATAGGTTGTTAGTAATAGTGATCACTGACAATGAACATCATTATTTTGGGCTTTCTTTTTTTTGTTTTTTGTTAATTTACCAAATACCTCTTATTTCTCTCTTCCTTTCCCTTCCTCCCTCCCTCTATCTTCTGATAATATCCTCCCCTGCAGAAAATAATAATAAAGAAAGAAAAATAGAATTTTACTCACTTGTAACCTGTCTGGCTCCACTGCCTCTTCTCAATCCAGCTGACCCTCAGGACTCCCGTGTCCTTCACAGCTCACATTCACTTCCTTTACAGAGGCCTTAGGGATATTTTAAATGTACAGATCTGGTCCTGTCCTTCATCCTGGAGAAATAAATTTTATTTGGTCACATACTGTACACATGTGAAGAGTTTAAAGAGTAATAGAAAGAAAATACAAATACCCACCCTCCAGTGTAGGGACCAGAGGTGGCACAAGCATAGAAGCCTCCATTGCCCCATCCCTCACCCCTCTCCCCTCTCTGCTGGCTCTGCCAGGTCACAGGCACCCTACTTTTGTGTTAATCATTTCCTTGCTTCTCTTGTAGTGATACCACCTGTGTATGTTCTCCTGAGTGTGGTATTATTTACTTTTGACAACATAGGAAGAAAGCATAATCCTAATTGTTTCAGGGAAGATGGCCGGACTGTGTCTGGGTCATCAGCTGGCTTTCCCTTTCCTCAGTTTACAAGAGAACTGAGTAGGTAACGTCATGAGCTGATCTTAAGAAAAGTAGGTGTCCTAGTCTGGGCATCTGCCAGAGTTGTAGCATGAACTCCAGGTAATAGGTGGGAAGGTGGACAGGAATCAGTGGGTTTATAGTTTCTGCCTCTGTCTCACTCCAGCTCAGGAGCAGGCCCAAGCCCAGCATTTCTGTGTCGGGAATGGATCATTCTCCTCTGCCCCAGGAAGCTGGGGCTAGAGCAGGGACCGGGAACCTGTTTAGTATGTGGTCAGAATGAGCCAGCTGTTAACAGACTGGGTCTGGCATTCGGTCCTCGGATTACACAGTCCATAAAAAGTGACAAGCCATTAGTGACATCGGCTCACAGCATTTCTTCTTACTACAAGTGAATGAAAACATCTTTGTTCTACCCTCCTTCTTCACTGATGGTCTGTTTGGGAACAGAATTCTCAGAGTTTGGAGGCATTCCTCCCATTTTTTTTTTTTCTCTCCTTCTCTGGAAACTTATATTATTTTCTATCCACTGTTCTGAGACTTCACAGTGGCATGCTTTGGTGGGCATCTATTTTCCTCTATACACTGGTTAGTTCTGCCATTTGCAACTCATGCCTTTAATTTTGGGATATTTCTTTTAAAACAATGTCTTCCATCTCTTTTTGCTCTTTTACTTTCTTGATCTGTGTGAATCTGTGGATACGGCACTTCTAAACTGGCTTTAATCTTTTCCCCTCAGATCTATTTTTTATTTGTCTGTTTGCTCCACTGTCAGAAGTTTTCTCAGCTTATTTGTGCTGGTATGTTTCATGAGCACATGCTTGTTTGTTTGGGTTTTTTCTCTGAATGCTCTGCTATAGCCCCTTGTTCCCATGACACAGAAGCATGAGGGAATGTTGTTGGAATGATTGGATTAGGTTTTTTTTCTCCCCGAAGGATGTGTTTCCTCCATCTTGCTTTGGATTTCTGTTGTTTTGCATAGAGGCTTTCCTGGAAATCCTTGACTATCTGCTCTTGGGTAAGAGCGGGGATTAGAGAGCTGTGGGCAGGGCTGATCACTGAAGGTCACCTTGGAGGGCTGCTTCTTTGTTTGGTGGTTTTTCTTCTTCAGCTGGTTTTCCAGGGGGAGTTTTCAACTTCCTGCCTGGGGTTCAAGGTCCAGCTGCCAGTGTCCTTAGTGGTGAGAGGAGGGCCTGGGGTTTCTCCACTGAGTGCATAGTGCCCAACCACAGGCCAGCGACCTTCATCTCCTCAGAGGAGACGGGGCAGGGGAAGGGGGGAGCGGGGAGGAGGGGAGGCGAGGGGGAGGACAGTGGAGGGGGAAGAGGAGGGTACCCAGGAGCCAAACTGCTTGCCAAAGAGCTCCCCAGACTTATTGTTTTATTTACTCCCAGCCATTCCCAGTTACAGACATACTTGGTTATTATGGCTTCTGAGGACTCTGCAGTCTTCGCCGGGCCAGTTCTCAGTTTTCCTGATGATGGCTCGGGATTTGGCTCTGTGGAACACCTTAAGTTAGTTACTTCTTGTTCATTTGCATTTTAGCTTCCATAGCTTTGTCGCTGTTGGGTGGGTTTGTGTCCTTTATTTTTTAAATCTCTTTACTGTAGTTTTGGTTAGAGTTTAGGAAAAGCTAAAATTAGTGTGGAATTGCAGTTGGCCATCTTAATCTGGCACTCCCACTCACAATATCTTGTCGTTTGGACCGAGGGAAAAGCTCCCACACCCTCCCAAGGCGCACTGAGACTGGTGTGGCCTCGCCCTGCTGCCCTCCGCAGTCTTCTGTTGTTAGGTTGTCCGGTGCTCTCCTTGGTGGGCTGGGCTGTCCACACACTGGCCTTTTCTCTGTTCTTCAGATGCCCTTTGTACCTGTTTTGTTCTTCCTATTTAACTCCTACTCATCCTGCAACCACGAATATAAATTCTCTTCTCGTATTAGGAAAATGCAGATAATCTCCACAATGTACATTTAATTTTAAGATAAGTAATTAATTAAATGGGTACCAAAAAGAATGAAGCAGATAAAAAAATATATTTTATTGAAAAATAATGAAATCAGTTTTTTCCCTGAAAACCTCCTTCATTATTAAGAGACCTAATAAATTGCTAAAACAATTCATAGATTAATACTAATTAACTGTAGAAAAAAAATAAGTATAGAGGGGTGACTACTTTGCATGTCAGCATGGTCCTGGCTTTATTACTTACTATGTGACCTTTGCAAGACATTTGATTGACTTATGGCACACATGTCCCATTGTCAAAGTGAAATACCCCAGTGCCAACAACAGCTTTTTGTGTTTGTTTTCATAAAGAACTACTAGGATAGGTTTCTCTCCAAGTTTGTTTCTATCACCAAAAAGTGAAGTGATTATAGGGCTAATTCAGTTTTCTGGCCAGGGACTCCTATACTATTCCAGGTTTCTAATTCACTAAGTATTCACTGAGATGCAATGCGTGGGTTTTGGAGAATTTAGCTTAAGTTTTAAAATAGAGCCAAGGGAGACTGAACATTAAGAGTCTAACTAAAATTAATGTAATATTTCATGAGACAGACATTCCTAAGCCTTCTGTAATTACTGTTACTTTTCATTCTCTGCAGTTCTTGTAAATTGTAATCCACATTTGTGACCTTACTTGTTTGCAAATGTCACATTTAGAAGTTTCACTGACAACTCATATATACATCTGAAAGAGCTACAGATATGAAACAGCAGTTCCCAGTTTGCCAGTTAATTCGAATAAAACATATCTTCCATAGAGGATCACAAATATGTGGCCTGGAGAAAACATGCTCTCCAGCTTACTTCATTCATGACCACACCTTGAATTCCAAGGAATGGACATTGATTGAAAATCCATTGGCCCTTAAAGAGGTGACATTGTTGAAACTTTTAAAAAAATAGAATTTATTTTTTAGAGCATTGTTAGGTTCACAGCAAAACTGAGGGAAGGTGGAGATTTCCCCCCTACTCCCTGTCCCCACACATACATAGCTTCCCCCACTGTCAGCATCCCCCACTAAAGTTGAATCCTTTGTTAGAACAGATGTCTCACATTAACTCACTCCTGGTGGTGGTCGTCCTATGGGTTTGGACAACTGTATAATGAATACATGTATCCACCATCAGAGTGGCATAGAGAGTAACTTTCTGGTGGCATCTCACCCACTCAGGGTTTGCCATCCAGGGTCCAGCAAGGCCCAGCTCACCGCCTGCCCTCTGAGCCCACCTGCTGCTCCCAGCCCGCATGCTCTGCTTCATCCTGGCTTCCTGTTATCCCACCAACACTCAGGTGCTCTCCTCAGGCCTTGCAGCAATGTGGCAGCCTGGACAGTGATTCCCCCTGATTCCTCCACAGCTTCTTCCCTCCCTTTCTTCAGGTCTCTTCTTAAAATAAAAAATAGAGCTCTCCCACAATCTCCCTAGTGTCATCCCTGCTGTATTTTATTAATCACTTTTATCCCAGGTGTGATTTGTATTAATTAGCTGTGTGTGTGTGTGTGTGTGTGTGTGTGTGTGTGTGTGTGGCATCTGATATATCCCTAGCTGGGGTTTAAATCCTAAAAGAGCAGTTAGTTTATTTCTATGAATGCTTCATCCACAGAGCCTTGCACAGTGCCTGGTACACAGTAAGCATTCAGTAAACATTCTTGAATGGATTAATGAAGAAATAACTATAGAGATCAACTCAGAAGAATAAAAGCTCTGGAGAGGTAATTGGTATAACCTCCGCTGTGCATAGTTGGATAACTTCGTATAAACAGCAAAGAGAGAGCTTGATTGTTATAGTGCTGTGAATTTACTGAGATGGTATTTTCATGATCAGAGAAAAATCACCCAGATCAGTTTGTGGCTAAAAAGAGGAAGTAGTTGAGATCACTGAGAATAACATTAGGGATGAATTGAAATTAAAAAAAAACCAAACAAACAAACAAACACAAACAAATTTCTCAGCCCAGCCAACGTGGCTCAGCAATTGAATGTTGACCTATGAACCAAGACAGGAGGTCACGGTTCCATTCCTAATCAAGGCACATGCCCAGATTGCAGGCTCCATCCCCAGTGTGGAGCATGCAGGAGGCAGCCAATTGATGATTCTCTCATCATTGATGTTTCTATCTCTCTCTTTCTCTTCCTTACTCACTGAAATCAATACAAATATATTTAAACCTACAACAACAACAAAAACACACCAAAGAACAGCTCAGCATCACACATTCTCTGAAATCCCATTGCTCATGAACTTGCAGGATCAATGTTATATATAATTTCCTCATATATAATGTAGGTGCAGTGAGCTTCAGGAATGAGAATGCTTTAGTTCAGCCTTCGAGCTGGCACTGAGTGACTGGTTCTCCTCGTCAGTCTGGTTTTCCACTCTATTGCATTGCCTTTCCAGGTTATTTCCATCTTATTAGAAGTTAAGGAGAGGTGTGTTTTTTGGTGGGATGTATACATCCAGAATGCTTGCTTTGATCCATTCTGTATTGTCTCTCTGACCAATTCCAAGACAATATCTGTGGCCACCATGGGTGTTAAAAGGGAGCTGAGGTCCCGGTAACTGAGCTTTTATATTTCCTTAGGACTCATAGGGGATTGTCTGTGTTCTGGATCTAGAACTTGGATTAAACACCCAGCTCTTTGTGTTTAATCCAAGTTCAGGTTCTGTTGTCTCTGGCATATGTAGTTGTTAAAAGGGTCCAGAATTGTGTATACACACCAAATACTAGTTAAAAGGTGCCCTTGAAATCTGTAACTAAAGGGTTTTTAGTTATGGCAAAATAGTAAGTGAAACAGTAAGTTTGGTACGGTCTCAAGTTATACTGTCATACTTTATTCCCCACAGCTGAATGTTCTAATAAACAAAGGGAAGGGGCAGCTGAGAGAAGGCTAATTGACTTTAAAAAAAAGTGCCCTATTATTATTATTAACACAAGCAAACAAACTTATTGGAAGAGGGCATTCCATGCACATATTTCTTCTCTGTGAAGTGTCAGGCAATGTTGGTAATACTGAAGATCCTGCCTCTTGCTATTTCCTTAGTTCTTTTCTGCTTTGAATTATGTACCTGTCAGTGTGATTGTAGAGTTAACTCTTAGGAGGCAGTCTTTTCCGTATTTTAACATCTGAGACCTCTGTGAAAGGCCAGAGAGAGAATATCAAGTGTGGCAAGGAGAGAAAAGCTTTCCTTTCTTATTCCATCTGGTGCAGCCAAAGGGGTACGAAAGGATACGAGCTGTTCTGTCAGGATAGATTGTGATGCTGCGGTTTCCATGGTGACTGATTTCTTTTTCTCTTGTTCAGCAGCTAAATACAGCAACAATAAAAAAAAAACCAAAAAACTCTTAGCTAAGTTTGGCCTTCAGGTAGGATACTTAGATTCTCTCAGAAATGTGGGAGCATAACTTCATTTTTTGGCCTGACATTCCCTGTCCCACTTGGCAGAGTGTCTCATACCAAATAATTTAGCAAAAAATTCTCGCGTGGCACATGGTTGCTGTTTTCTTCCCATCGAGTTAGACTTTAAAGAAAGGCTGTCTTAGGGTGTGGGTCATTTTGTTACCAGACGGCTGGCTTGCCCCTAGTGAACCTATGGGTGTTGTTGACCAAAAGTCCGAGTTCTCGACCCAGCGGCCAGTACTCGCCCCAGCACAGGCTGTGCCAGGCTTGTGCTGCGTTTCCTCATTTGCTGTTCTTTCTTTAAAGACTTGGGGAGGTCTGTGAAACAGCCTCTCTGGGGTGGTAAGTCACAGAGAAGTTGAGTTTGTGCAATGTCTGCCCTGCCCGGCTGAAAGAAAGCCGAGGGAGAGCTTGTGTGCGGTCATGCTTCTCTATTCTGGGTTCTGGAATTGAAGCACATGAATTCCGTAACTGAAAAAGCACCGCGGGGGCCATCTCGTTTTTATAAGTACTGGAGAAAATCTTATAAGAGACATATAAAGAGGGCAGCTTTGGTCACACAATAAATGTAACTATAAAAATCACAAACCCCAGACACTCAGAGTTCGCTTCTAACAGCGGCTGGACCGCCGGAGCCCGAGCACTGCCGCCTGCAGTGTGCTAGATAGTGGCTTGCTTATAATTCCAAACACTGAGCGTGTAAGAATGTAGTCAACTTTTGGTTATCTGCTCTGCGAGTTATCATTCCCCAGTGGCTTCTGTTTGCCACTGATTATTCCGGCTCTCGCCAGTTCCCGCAGTTTCAGGGAAGGCAAGATAATACTAGCGCGAACGTGAGGTAATTGGTGGTGGGATATGGGGAGGGCCCATACATCTCTCATTTATAAAACAGAAACATTTCAAAGTGATTGTGGTGTCCTGTTTTAAATTTTTTCCCCCAGATTTTCCATACTTCTGTCTATTAATGAGAATAATTAAAATGGATTAGAGTTCATTCTTCTATGGAGCATGTGATCATAAATGTAAATTGTATGGAGGCAGTTTTGTTTTTTTTCTCTAGGAACATGCACGGGTCCCTTGTGAGTTGGGTCACACTCTGATCTCCATGGGGCCTTTCAGGCGCTGGCAGTTGCAAATTGCAGCATCTCATGAAGGGAAACTGATGGAAAGAGAACTTTAAGCCCTTTAAGCCTTGAGAGGTTTAAGATCTAATGGAACATGAGGACCACATGTGATAGGGGCCCAGCACACCAAGGCTGTGAACACCAACCTTCAGTGCACCCCCTCCTGCCCTGAGAAAGGCACTCTGAGGGGATGTGTGTTGTGGATGGAAATGAAGTTCTTCAGTCCCAGGTCTTCTTTCTTCATGTGTTCCGACGACCATCCTACTCTCAGTCTCCTTGTCTTGATGGCATAAAAGTCAAGGGTGTGAGTAAAATCTGCCTCCATTTGTCCCCAGCCCCATTTATAACCAAAAGGACCAACATCCATAAATCATAAAATCTCTTACATGACTAGGTAATGTTCTGAGTTTAACATTATAAGAGGAATGCATAAGTTTAGAATAGTAGAATCCTGACTTAAAGCTAGTTAATATTTTAAAAGATATCGGTCTTGTAGTTGCTGGTGAGATGTCCAGATTCCAAAAGGATTAATCTCCTCCCCACCTCCCCGACCCTCTGCCCTGGCCCGGCCCAACATCTTGATTTCCCTAAAAGCAAACACATGCATACATGGCACACATGTGTCCAGTTTGCAAATGAATTTGGGAAACTTAGTCACTTCACCTGTGATTTTGTACAAATTTTAGTCCATTGGCCCTCAATTGTTTCTGAGTTTCTGTTGATCCTGAGAGACTTGTAGGTTCATCCATGAGGTCTAGGAGCAAGGCTGGTTGATTGTATAAGTCCTTGTTCTCATGTAGTAGGATCTAGATTAACCCTTGTAGACCCTCCAAGATAGTGGACAGAAGCACAGAATAAAAAAATGCAATTGAAGCTGTGGATACTTCATGTGAGCTCTCACAGCATTCTCCAGTGGACTCATTTTTAGTTGGACTGACAATAGCTTCTAGTTCTTCAGTGCCAGCAGGATAAGTTGTACTAGGCACTCTCCATACGTAGCCTCACTATCCTTGCAATAACCTGGCACTGTGGGCATTGATAGTCTTACTGTGAACTTGAAGAACTCCAGGCTTAGAAGAATTAGCCTGTTGCTACCTCATAGAGAACATAGGTGGAACCAGGACCCAAGATTAAGGTGTTTTCCCCTGTTGCTTTTGTACTGTTTTTATTTTATTTTATTTTATTTTTTATTTATTTATTTTTTAAAAATATATTTTATTGATTTTTTTACAGAGAGGAAGAGAGAGGGATAGAGAGCTAGAAACATCAATGAGAGAGAAACATTGACCAGCTGCCTCCTGCACACCCCCTATTGGGAATGTGCCTGCAACCAATGTACTTGCCCTTGACCGGAATCGAACCTGGGACCTTTCAGTCCGCAGGCAAGATGCTCTATCCACTGAGCCAAACCGGTTTCGGCTGTACTGTTTTTAGACGTAAACTTGAATAAATACGTAAGCCAAATATCATTGTAACACAGAACCAAAAAATGAACCCTAAGAGTACTGTGTGAACTGGAAGATGGCCAGTGACTCATTGCTCAGTTGCCTTTGGTAGAGGCTCTGATGACGTTTTGAGCTTGTGGTTCTCAGCGAGGTTGAATTTACCCTTTAGAAGACATTGGGCAATGTCTGGAGGTATTTTGATGGTCAGAGCTTGAGAGCATTATTGGCATCTAGTGGGTAGAACGTTATTGGCATCTATTGGCTAAACATGCTACAATGTACAGGACAAAACCTCAACATAGACTGATCTGGCTTCCAAATGCCAGCAGTGCCAAGATGGAGAAACCATGGTCTCTAGAGGATGAATAGTTCTCTCATCTAGAAACAGACCATGGGTGGCAACGGGGCACTTTCCAGCTCGGAGTCTTCCCCACCTGTGACAGAATACAGTGGAGAGGGGTGTCCGCTCCCTAGGTTCCAGTAGCCGCTGTCTGTGTCTGGAAAGGTGGAGACACAGTCAGTCTGCTTTGTGGGGGAAGTGTGCTCATCACCAGCTCTTCCTTCTCTCTGAAGGGTGGTGTCCACCTGAGTGGAGACCATACAGGGCTGTTGGTCAAATTTCTATGACAACAGTTTAGCTGCAGGTAGGGCTCTCAGCAGAAGGGGCCCCCAGCATGTACCTGTCAACCACAGCCTGTCTGGGTGTGAGGCTGGGAGGGAAAGGGACCCACACAGTGTCCACCACACTCTCTTCAGCCAGCAGCATTTAGACCGGCGAGAGCATTGCTGTGGAAACGAAAGAGGGTGCCCTCACTTATTGGGAAAGTTAACTAAGCGTGAAAAAAGACAGTGTAATCACTGTGTACCTACACACAAAATCAGCCATGTTTTTTTCACAGTGGTACTGTAAATAAGGTGGAATTTCTTGCCACTTACAAATGCTGTTATGGAGCTAAATGGTAATCAATGAAAAGCATTCTCATTGTTCCTATTATTTTTAAAGAACCTAGTGTACCAGTTTTTGGACTTCCTGTGAAGTAGGCCTGCTATAATTGCCTATTATAAGTCTTGTGGTTCAGGTCGAAGTATATAATGCTACATTTCCTCATTACTATTTTTTAACTTGACTTAATGTCTGACTAGTAGATAAAGCTGCTATTTACAGCTGTAAATAAAAAAAAATGGGAAGCTTATGAGTGTTCAGCTTTCAGGGTTTTTATTAACATTTTTTGTTATAAATATTTCATTGGCTAAATTTAATTCAGTGCAGTAGAATTGAAATGTAATAATGCTATTGACTTAATAAATGCTGGCATCCTAATGTCCAGCATTAGATGAAATGAATATGAGAGTAATTTTCTAATGAACATATGCACACTAAATCACTGGTGAAATAAAAAGGAACAGTATGATGAATTGCACTGGGTCTATTTTTAGCATGACATATGTTGATATAAGTGAAGGAATTAAAGCACAGTTCATTATATATCAATTTGAATGTAATACTAATTAAAACCTTTAACTTCACTGAAGCCTATTCTTAGAAATTATGCAAATTAATTGAGGCCTAAAAGATGCATATGCAATGTTTGAGTTCCCTGTGGACCAAAAACTGGCATGTTGGAACAGACAAAATTATATACTGTGCAGTATTTTCTCCTAAGTATGATATGGTAAATGAGTTTGGTACTTACAAATTTTTTTTTTGGGTGGGGCGCTGAATTACATATCTATTTGTTGTTCGTCTTATTTTGTAGCAACATAAGCAGGAAGGAAGAACCAGAGAAATTGCGCTTGGCTTGCCACCACTGAAAGCAATTTCCTGCAGCTGTGGATTGTGGGACTCAGGTTAAAACTTTGGTTTCTGCACAGTGAATGATTCCCTGCTCTTCCTGACATTAAAATCCTCACCAAGTGCATTTTAATTGTGAGGTGTTAATTAGATTGCACTCATTCTCCCCCCTGCCGCATTCTTCATATTTTTATATCGTATGAGGTGTATTTATCTGATGAAGCCAGGATGGGAGTCTCTGATGGCCACATAACATTATAACAGCATAACCTGCAGTTCTGCAGTCCCTGAAAGTGAATGTGGAGACGGGAGCTACATTCAAGGCACGTGGGAGATAGTGGAACCTAAAATGACTAAATGTTCTTTCATTTTTCCTGTCTTTTCAATTAGCAATACTCTTCATCTCCTGTAGATTAATGCTCATGGTCCTTATCTCTTTTATAAGAACTTCAGTGTTCACCTCAAAGCTTTGGCACGATGACTTAACATTAAGGCAGTTCTGCGCAGCAGCGTTTAACAGCTATGTTGGATTCTTCCAGCACCAGCAAGAGCCTTATCCCAGGCATGGTAATCCCTTCAAATGCAGAGACTTCGTCAGAGGCTAATGTTTAGAGCAGCGGGTGACCAGTGTGTACCCAGGAATTCCCTGAGGTGGTTTCATCTTCTTGACCTCAGTTTCATAGGTGAAATAATGTGAGATGTGAGCCCCAGCAACCAGACACATACAGTTTGTCCAAACTTCTTTCCTAGTGTTCTGCTTCACATTTATCACTCCTTAGTCATTTTCTAACTCAATTTCATGCCAAGAACCTCATCATCCACTCTTCTCTTCATTCACATACATTAGTGCTTAACTTACAGTATTTTCATTACCATGAGCAAATTGAGAGTTGTGTGTAGTATACAGCCAGGAACATTTGCTAGATCAGATGAACCCATCTGGGTTAACACTGATAACAATATAAGCTTAATGCTGCACACATGTTTTCAGTTTTCATTGCTTAAGGGACACGTGAAAGCAGTTAGTAACAATTATTTATCCATTGCTGATATATGTGACTGACATATATAAACATTTTGGGGGCAATTTTTAGTGTCAAAATTTGGACACATCTCTTTCATAGCTATTGAAAAGTTATGAATTAACAGCAAATATTGGAAGTGTTAGTAAATGATCAGTATTAGTGGCCATCACTTTTAACTTGGCGATACATGTCTTTGAAATAAAATATTTGGATCCTGTAGGTTGTAAGGGTTTTGTTTGTTTGTTTTCCTAGTTAGTAATAAAAAATAAATAAATAAATAAAAGGTCCTTTTGGGTCGTTGTCTCCTAGTGTGTTCTCTAACCTGCTAGCTAACCATGGACTTAGAGTCAGGCCACTCGGATTTGAGTCCTGGCTCCTCTTGTGAGCTGTGTCCTTGCTTAGGTAACTTAACCTCTCTGTGTCCTAATTTCTTCACTGTAGGATGGGTACTGCCCAATAGTCTGTTGTGAGAAATAAGCAATACTGTAAGGATGGACCTTACAAGTTTTTATAATATGTTAATTGTTATTGTTTCTTCCTGCTTGATATCATATATCCAACCAAGTTATTCTAAATGCAGTCACTGGATCTTGTTAGGAGAGCGTGAGAATTACTGGGGTTCAGGAGATAATAAAGCTGACGAAACCGTAGTGGAAAACAGAAGCTGATGTACCGGTAATCTCTTTTACATTGTCATTCCACTGAAAAAAAGATTCCCTGAAGAATGATTCTTAAGGTAGGCTGGTAAGACCATCCTTGTATAAAATAAATGCTATGTTTACTTCTGATAAATATGAAACTACTTTAGGAAAAAATAAAATGTGTAGTGATGGGAATGACATTGCCAGCATTTCTTAAATGAAAGGAGTTTTTCTGTAAGACATTTAACTGGTCTTCAGAATATTTAAATAAATGGTATTTCTTGAATGTGACAGGCATATTTGTAAAGGTACTAAGGATTTAGTAATCCCTTTTGATTTCAAGAATAACATCATTCTTGATCCAGTCATTGTGAGGTGTGAATGATTCTCTAGAGCTTTTGCAAAGGCCAGCATGTATCTTTCAAACCGCAGTGAGTTTTCCATTATCTCTCAGTAGATAATTGGTTCTGTGAATCATCTTCAGGGGCCAGGAACTCTCTCTGCTTAACATAGAAAATGATTAGCTGTGTTTGTATAAATGAATACATATATTCTGACTTCATTAACAGCCCAAAGTAAATGGTCTATGGGTGATTACATTTGTGTTTCATTGAGAATATCTGTACCTTTTCTCTCAGACACTAATATGAATGTACATATATACCCACACAGAGCTCAGAAGGTCTGTGTATTGGCCTATGTTGAAATTCACTGGTTTTGAATTACTTGCTTATCATTTAAAAAAAACTATATTTTTATGAGTGGCTAAAGGACTTCGTTTGTCTTTTATATCAGGCTCAAGTCCCTCAATCAGTATTTAAGACCCAGCCTCTCCAACCAAACTTACCGTGCCGCCTTCCCAGAGGTTTTTTTTTTTTTTTTTTTAATCATTCTACCCATGCTTTTCATAGTTCAAAGCAAGATACACTCCTATAAACCCCTGGACTACCATAATCGGAGTGATAATAATTTTTATTTGCAACAAGTAAAAATATTCTGAAATTTCTTCTAAGCCTGGATCTTTCATAACTGTTCTTTGTCTTTTTCCTTCTTTCTTTGATAAATGTACTATTTTCTCTGTGTGTGTGTTTTGTGCACGATCAAGCAGCCTACTGTGTGGTACCTCAGTGGTTTCTACTGGATGGTTATTAACTGAATGATAGAACATAGAACTGGAATGAATGTCAATGATGTTCTGTTTTTTCATCTCAGTAAATATTTATTGGGATGTTTCTTAGATTAACTGCACAATATAAATTAGAGAGTTCAACATTGACTAGACAGTATTGCATGTACTACCTGTCATGTGTTTTAAAAGTCTCCAATGGCCAGAAGATTCAATTACAAGTACTTTTAGAAAATATTATCATGTGTCTCTAGTAAAACATTTCTGACATCATTGTTCAGGAAAAACCTAAGTTTGAAAGTAGCAGATATAGTAAAGCTCATCATCATTATGTGTCTTTGCTCCTAAATTAAAAAAAAAAAAAAAAAAAGTTCCATTATGTTGACTTGACTTTGAAACTGGTGGGATTTTTACATGGTAATTGTAGGATTTTCTTTTTCTTCTTTTTTTAAATGTTAATTTAAAAAATGGCCTTAAGAAAGTTAAGGCTGGGGATATAGAAATGTATTTTATATTTTCCAAAGTAATTTCTGAAATTTGGAGTTCAAATTTAACAGGATATTATGGATAGATATGAATATTTGAGACCAGAGTATAAATTCCTATGTTTGGATGCAGCTACCTCTCAAAATATCTGGCTCCTTTTTCCAGTATATTGAACAAGCAGGTTTAAGAGTTTTCACATTGTTTGGATGTATTTCCACAAGGAAAAAATTTATGTGCTTGCAGCTGAAATCTAGTAGAAATAATTTAAGATGTTGAATATCTGAGCCATGATTGACACGGGGAAAGTTCTAAGCCTTTGCTAATTAAACATTATTTTGAAATTGTTCAAAAATATCTTAATGTCATCAGAGCAAAGTATTGTCAACAATATCTTCGCTATTTAAAAATATTAATGTTGTTAATATTTTATTTTCATCCCACATATGGCCATGTATGATTTTGACATTAATGGTATTCTCTATTTAGGAGCAGAGAGGGAGAGACAATCAGTGGTTGACAAAATAAGTGCACAGACTCCAGGAAAGATGGAAAAGAGTGTGTAATATCTACACAAAGTGATCCCTCATAACTTAGAGATACTGCTTGATGCACAGTACACCATAATCATTAATAATAAACATTTATAATATAGTCTGCAGCCCTGAAAGGTTAAGATTACCTAAGGGCCACATTGCCATCTTAAGCCTTTGTGCTTTATTTCTAAGGATAAGGCAGCCAATACCTGGTCACATTAGACAACATTGAATAAAACAAGGCAGCAGATAAATGACAACTATTCATGTAGGGTTCCTGGGGGGTCACAGAGTTTTCAACACAGCAGTGGAAGCTGTGATAGAGACTTCTGTAGGGCTTGGAGCATGGATATAAAATAAGTGTAGATTTGGCTTCAAGTCGGTGGTCAAGGTCAACCTGAGAGCCTGGAATATAGAGTGTCTTGGGGTCATAGGTCAACCCTTCTTAGAAAGCTTGCTCTACTGAGAGAACAAAGGTAGGAACAAGTATATGGGACAAAAAGGGGGCACACAGGCTGAAATCAATAGAAGATTAAGATGGCAGGCAGGTAGACCAGAAGCCCAGAATGCTGTCAGGGCACCCTTACAAGGGAAATGCAAAGGAGAAGCCAGCAAGAGAATGGGTGAGAGATGGAAATTTCAAGGACAACTCTCTGGTGGTGGAGGCAGCCAGGAAGAAGTTACATGTTTTCTATTGTTGGTGAACCACAGCTCAAGAATGTTTAGCTTTATAACTGTGTGGAGTGAGAGGGAACTTCTGTTGTAGTAGAGAAGGAAACAGAAGAACTTCTGTGAAAATATTACATTTATCTGGGAATTTTATTAGAATTAGAAATGTGCCATTAGTGCATGAGTGCACTTCTGATTTGTCAAAAAGTATAATGGTGAATTCTTAAACTTGTTGGGTATATTCAGGCAAACTTTTATGACATTATAGTTTTAGAATAATTTCTCTTTTCAAAAGGTTTTAGGAGAAAAATATTTATCTGTAAAATCCACTAATGTGCCTCAATTCCTGTTGATAGTGAGATACTGGGAATCATGATGTCTGATAGAAACAGTCTAATTCAGATGTCAGTTAATCATTTTCAATTTACTACTTTTGTCTCAACATCTCTTTCTGGCTTTGCCTTAGCATTATGGTTGCTGGGTATTAATATGCATTAAACTCTCCATACTGTTTCTTTTTTAATTTCTCTTCTGGACCCAGTTTCCCCAGCTACCTATAAAAATAAATGCTCTATTTTTAATATAAAATAATCTCCTGCACCTAAGAGTATTTCTGTGTGCTTTTTCTTATGCATACAATTTTTATAAAGTGATGACTATAAATTCTTAAGAAATTGATAAAGGTTTAGAAAGGACCAGTTATTCTAGTGAGTTTTTGTCATATTTCACATTGAACACATCCCTTCTCATTCTGGAGGTCGAGCTATTTATTTCAGCCACACCCAATGCTTACTTTGAATCTACTGGGTACGGAGACCTCTGCAGGCTGCTGTGGTGACATGCGAAATGAGAGGGGCCTTGTGGTTCTGTGGGTGGTTACCTTCTGCTCTTCTTTGGTAAAGCAGTGGAGTGGTAGAGAATTGGATAAGCACTTCTTTTTCTCTAGTCTTGTGTTGTACCATTACCACATTGACCAACTTTGCCAGGGGAGCAGGCCCATCCCCGTGGGACTCTGCAAGGTCATCAGAATTGGATGTAGAGTGCATAATTGAATTAAAGAGCCATTTTAGATTTGCAGGTAAAAGAAAGTAGTGAGTTCCCATGTGCTTTTGTACATCTCACCCTGTTGACGTATTTAGAAATAAAGGGATTTATTTGCTGGTACAATTTTCTCAGGCATAGTCTGCAAATACTTTTATTTAGCCACTACTCTTTTTTATTTTTTTAAATATATTTTATTGATATTTTACAGAGAGGAAGGGAGAGAGATAGAGAGCTAGAAATGTCGATGTGAGAGAATTATTGACCAGCTGCCTCTTGCACACCCCCTACTGGGGATGTGCCCGCAACCAACATACATGCTCTTGACCGGAATCGAACCCGGGACCTTTCAGTCCGCAGACGGACGCTCTACCACTGAACCAAACCGGTTTCGGCTAGCCACTACTCTTTATACAGACTTTGAGTTATGAGGTGACCTCCATCTCAGCAAGATAAATCCTGGCACCCAGTATCCAGCTAGCTTCATCTATGGCTGTGCAGCTGAAGTGGCTATGGAAATTTGTTTTCTTGAGAAGACAGGAGAGCCCCACTTCACACACTCAGGTTTCTGTGAGCAAGTTATAAAACTGCCAGACATATATTAAACTGAAGATGTTGCTCCGCTTTATTGAGCAAGGGTCAGGTTCCGATGGTCAGCAGGGCTGTTCTGGGCCCTGTGTGATCAGCTCGCCACTAGTACCTGACAAGCCGTGTGTGCGCTCGTAGACATGGACATAGAGAGAAGCTGTGTCACCCACAAGGTACTCACTGAAGCCTCGCGAAGTACCCCAGTGGCAAGAGGCCACACTTCCTGAAGATGATGTTCCAGCTGTGTTTTAGACAACGGATCACCTCTACCACTCTGCTGTGCTCCGTTTATGGTGATGAAGAAAATCATAGCAGTGCAATGTGGATTATTTTTGTTTTGTGTAAATTTAAGCATGGCCACAAAGGCCTGTTTCCTCTCTCTTGGAAAGGCAAATTGAGCTTGCAGAAAAATAATTAAACTCGCAGTATCTTGCAATGATTAGACATTGGAAACGGGGAGGGTTAATTACTTCAATCTGATTTCAGTCACCCAATAAAATGTTCAAGGACAGCGTTCAGACAGTGGCCAAATTAATTTACAGTCCCAGCTTGTTCAATTGTTGCACCCCTTCTCCCTGCAGGATCATGCAGATCTGCGAAGCCATTTCTTCACAGTTGGGATGAAGCTAGAAACAGTGAACATGAGTGAGCCCTTCCACATCTGTCCTGCATCAGTGACTAAGGTGAGTGTCCCTCCCTGGCTCCGTATCCCAACCTCCACAGGGCATCGAATAAGTCTTTCTACGCAAAGCCAACCAGATGAAATGCATTTGCACAAGGATATGCTCCAGTTCCAAGGAAACCTAAGTCAGACTGCCTTCTTTCCCATCCAGTGTTACTTGAAGCTCTCTCTTTATTACTGGTAGCATAGAGTGAATCTGATCAGAGGTCCCCTCATGTAATGATTGGGTGAGTTTCACTTGTCTTCTGATAGTACAGTATGAGGACACTCGAATCCGTGAGTGTCTTGGCGGAAGGTTAAAGATGCATGGCTGTGAACTTGCACCTCCTGAACTGATAGTATTTAATATGATCGATCTGTTTATATTTCAAAAATGCCTGCAAATGGTGAAAAGCAAATTCCCATTGCATTTCGATTTCCTTTTAATCACCTGCTTTCATTGATAAAGGCAATGTCATGCTTCTGAGATGTGCAAATTTAAAATGAAATTGCTTTTTCACGTAAAGACATTTTAATTGTTGTCTGATAGGCTTTTAAGATTATAATTTTCCTTCTCCATCAAAGATATCTCAATGAAGTCTATGGTAACATCTAAAGTGTGTATTTCTACCTTAATTATCTCCTATAAACGATGGAAGAAACCAACAAACTTAGATCTCTTTTTTTTAAGCTTTTAAAAAATTATTATTATTATTGGTTTCAGAGAGAGGAAGGAAGAGGGAGAGAAAGATAAAAACATCAATGATGAGAGAGAATTGTCAGTTGGCTGCCTCCAGCATATTCCGTACTGGGGATCCAGTCTACAACCCAGGCATGTGCCCTGACCAGGAATCAAACTGTTACTTTCTGGTTCATGAGTTAACATTCAACTAGTGAGCCACACTGGCCGGGCTAACCTAGCACTCTTAAGCCAATGTCTGTTTTAGTTAATGGCCTTTTATGCATTTTCTAGGGAAGGTAATTAATAGTCCAAAAGTCAATTTCATGGATTCAAATGAAGGTCTCCTGGTGCCCACTAATGTAATATTTAATGTTTTAATTCCTTGTGGGCATAATGTTTTAGTCTAAACAAATGGCTCTGCAGATAAATCCCAACAAGCTTTGCTAATTACAAGCCGAATAAATTACTTATATTTTAAAAACCTTAGTTTTTTATATCTACTAGTATACCGTAGATATTATACCGTCCAGTTTATGTCATTGAAAGAAGTGAGGAATCATGCATGAAGTGCCTGGCACAGTACTTGGCACATGTGAATGTTCAGTACAATATCAGCTAAGTTTGCCCAAACCTTTGGTCCCACTTATGGGTACTATGTTATCACAGTTATCTCCCAAGAAGAAAGCATGCCACAGGCATCTGGGGATCTAACTGCTGATCAGACTGTGTTTGGTTCCTGTGGAGAAGTGGTCTATCTTACCCTTGTTATCTGACCCTTGTTAGCTGGTGAAATTTAAGCCTGATTGTTTTAGAACTGAATTTTAAGTTTTTTTTTATTATAAAGTGCGGTGGTGGTTAATGTAAGATACAAATCACCAGTTCTAGCAAGGGCCAACCCTACAACTGGAGTCAGAAGTCCAGTGAATCACTGAGCACACTTTGTTTTCAACATGCCCAGTGACGAGAAATGGAAGCTTTCATTTCCCCTTTAAAGCCATGCACATTGCTGAGTTTTCCACCTGCCCCCTGTGCATACATAACTTTTGAAATGAAAATACTACTGTGTGAAGAGGATGATCAAGGTAGACCACAGCCGATTGTCACCACAGTGGGTTGGGATGTCAGTCATTCTTAAGATAAAATGAACTCTTTCAAGATCCAACAGAATACCTCTAATTTTACATTTACTGTCATCTTTCATTTGCTCTCCTTTTTTTGGAAACATTACCAACTGCTGATCAGACTGTTTTGTTCCTGTGGAGAAATGGTCTATCTTGAAATTGGTGATCCAAGAAGAAGAGAGAAGAAATTTGTATTTTGATTTCAAAGTATTTGAAAAACCTGATAGTGTATCTACTATTGGCTTTTGTAATTTTTATTGTAGGCATTGCTTTGTGTGCATTTTTCCCCCTGAGAGTCTTGATCCAGGCAGCACTTTTCCAAAGAAATAGTTCCATAATTAATATGAAGAAATCAATTGGGTCTATTTATTCTTTCTCTCCTTATTACAAGAACTGGAGACCCAGTGCACTAAATTTGTGCACGGGGGAGAAGAAGGGGGGTCCCTCAGCCCAGCCTGCACCCTCTCCAATCTGGGACCCCTTGAGGGATGTCCGACTGCCCGTTTAGGCTCAGTCCTACCTGGATAGGCCTAAACGTGCAGTCAGACATCCCTCTCACAATCCAGGACTCTTGGCTCCAAACTGCTCACCTGTCTGCCTTCCTGATTGCCCTTAACCACTTCAGCCTGTCAGCCTGATCACCCCCTAACCACTCCCCTGCCAGCCTAGTTGATGCCTAACTGCTCCCCTGCCAGCCTGTTTGCCCCTAAATGCCATCCCCTGCAGGCATGGTCCCTCCTAACTGCTCTCCCCTGCAGGCCTGGGTCTCCCCCAACTGCCTTTCCCTGCAGTCTTGATTGCCCCCAACTTCCCTCCCTTGCAGGCCTGGTCAATTTGCATATTATTCTTTTATTAGATAGGATAGATTAGACTTTGGAAATAAAAACAAAGAAGTTTATTTGATGTCATTTTACATTGGCAGAAGTCTCAGTTGTATTTGGGTACAATTAGATGTGTCCTCAGTAGCTCCTGTAGCTGCCACACGCCTGAGGACCCATAAGAAAGTTGGAGCAGGACTTTACAACCAGAGAACAAACATATGAAATATGCGACACCAGATGCACAGTCCTAGGAAACCATCCTTCTGGTGTCAAAGATTGATTTCTGAACTTTATAAAGTTGAAGATACTAATAAAATGTTAATTTCTTTTTTTCTGAACAAGATTGGATTTCTTAATGCAGTGACAAGTGTTTTAATGTTACTTGAGTTGTGATTTTTTAAATTTATGTTTTGGTAAAAGTCAAGAAATAGAGTGGTGACAGAGTATTACAGAATGTGGAAAATAGTTATGATAAGGAAATGTCTTTTTTTCCCCCCCTTAAAAATATTTTCCTTTAAAAATCATTTTTATAACTGTTAAAGTAATTTATTTAAAGAATAACTACATATGAGAAAATTATTGACTTACGCTTTGAGTGATAATCTTGAGGTTGAAATGTGTGCTATCATGTTTGTACACCATCCATTAAAAACCATTTCACTTGAAATGACCTTCAGGGTTCTTTCCTGTGTATTCTGGTTGTTGTACATTTGTGAACACTAAAGAGTGATATCTTGTTGAAACCTGAACAGAATTTCTCTTTGTTTGAGTAGCCGGTGATTTAGTGATGCCAGCTGCTCCTTTATCTGGATGTATATCTCCTTGTCCTCATTCTAAGAGGCTGTGGTGTCAGCTTCACTTGGAAAATTCTTTTTTAAGCCAAACGTAGATGCAAATGTGCTTAGCTTGTCAGGGTTAGACATTCACATTTTGATGCCTTTATGTAGTTGTATACGTGATGCTGGGATGTGACCTACTCATTATAATTAGTTCCCGCCTGAATATCTGTCTCTTGTTGCGTGGACTTCAAGGGGCAGTTGTTTGGTTTCCACAGTAAAACACTTTATTCCCTAAACAAATCTTATCAGAATTTGGGGGTGGGAGGATATTTTCTCTGATTCTTAAGATACATTTTCATTTTTATATTTCCTACTTTTTGTACCAAAGATAAAATCCTTAAGTCATCCATTCTTATAGACCCTTCCTTCCCTATGGCCATGGGTTGTCTAAGGCATAGACTTGAGCGAGCACCTCCTCAGGTTCAAGATTCATGTACGTGTAACAAAGTATCAGAATAATCTCCACGCAGAAGGTATTTATAAATAAATACGTTTCTGTTAACACTGGAGGATGTTTTAGAATACTAAGTTTGAGAATATAATGTATTGTGCTGTTATTAGTCATCATAATGAAATTTTCATTTTTTATTTTCTTTGGGGCTTTTCTTGGTGGCACAACTGTTGAAGAAATAAGTAATGTTAAAGCGAATAGACGGATGAGCATGTAGCAGATCCAGGATTAAATAGCCAACCTTTAGCAGCACAGTAGGATTTTATTTGTGGTATTCCAAAACAGTGAGCTAGTGACCGATGATGGTGGCGATGACAATATCATCTGCAATGTGAAATGTATTGCATTGTTTAGAGCAAAAGACACTGGAATTAAAGTCTTGGGCTCTGTTTCTATTTGCTAGCTCTGAGCTGCACAGTCTTGGGCAAGTTGGTTAACCTCTACAGGCTTTAAGACCTGTGTGTTGACCAGAAGGCCCAGTGTTTCTGAACCGTTTAGCTTCTCTCTAAGTAATAAGTAAGCAAATGTTAAGGGCTAAATGAAAAGGAGAAAGATGCACCAGGAAAGGAACTAACGGAGTGTTGGTGGAGGGAGGGAAGATGTGATTTTAAGTTGGGTTGTCAGTGAAGCTTCCACCCTCCCCCGGCCGGGAAGGCGATGTTTGATCCTTTGCAAATCTCAGGCAGCAGAATTCTAATTATTTACTGGAATTAACATCAAGAAGAAGTAAAGTGAGTTTCTTCTCCTGTTTATATTTGAAGTAGGTTTCTTCCAAAAAATATTTTTTAAATGAAGGAGCCAGGAATCATAGCTTACTGAAGGTTTTCTTTTGAGTTGGGAAAGTGCTCTTTTTATTTTCCTCTGGTCTGTTTTACATACTTGGTTCTCTAGAGCCATCATGCTTTTGACTGTTGGGGCTCACCTGCTTTTTGCCCCTTTCTTTTGTCATCATCATGCTCTGTTCCTATTTTTTCATGGACTTCTTTTTCCCCTTATATCCAGTGGATCATCAGCCAGTTTCTGCGCACAAAGTGTTTTCTCTGCATGGTGAGAGTACCTTCATGAGGAATGAAGAGGCCACAGTCCTCAAAGCACTTGGGATCTGCTGGGGTAGACAGATGTGATATCAGTCCATGGGGAGGGGGGGTAAGGGGGGGTTAGGATGTTCAGTATAGAGTTACAAGCCTGATGATTTGGGGGCACAGAGCAGGGGCATTTTATTCCAACTGAGTGGCTGGGATAAATGTTCCAGCTGCATTGACTTTCAGGTTGGACCTTTTAAAATGCACTGTGGTTTGATAGACTGACTAGGGAGTGCACTGTTAGACTGTGAGAACACTAAGGACAGGCCTGGTGTGAATGCTTTTCTCTTGGGCTAGAGGGTTGGGCATTTGGGCGAACACAAGATGAGTGATCCATGAGACTTAGATGTGACTAGAAATCTTCAGGCCAGACTTTGGAGCGTTCTTGAATGACCTGGTGTGAGAACGTGTGTCCCTGCCATGGACACGGAGAAACCAGTTAGACCTTCCAGTGCCCAGCTGGCTCTCCCCTCCTCCAGGGTTAGTCTGTTTCACATCAACAGTTTGCTTATCTTTCAGCGATGGCTATTGGTTTACATTCTATTCTCTGTCTTCAATACATTCTACTGACTCGTTTACTTTTCATTCATATGACCACAGTGATCAACTCTAACTTTTTTAGCAACTGGATCAATTCAGTAATACACATTGACATGCCAGTTTGTGGTCAAACCATTTTTGATGAAATACATTGATTGCGTTTGGAAGCGGTGCCAGTATTTCATGACTAGTCTTGCAAGGAATCCCAAGGAACTAACCATTGGCTGTCTTGGTTTTCTCTTTCAGGTTTTTAACAATCATTTTTTTCAAGTGACTATTGACGACCTGAGACCAGAACCTAGTAAACTCTCAATGCTGTGCCATGCGGATTCGTTGGGGATTTTACCAGTACAGTGGTGCCTTAAAAATGGAGTCAATCTCACACCTCCCAAAGGTTTGTATTCTGTGGAACCGTGCAGGGTATGAGTGATCCAGGAGGGTGACGTTGTTTATCTAGAGAAATTTACGTTGTAAACAATTTAGAAGGAGTGGAAAAAGAATGTCTTTCATGGTTGGCTTGACATAGGGATCTGTACAGATTCCTTCCCTGGTGGGAAGTGTGACCTTGGGCTTCTCAGTCCACTTCTGTAAATCAGAGTTCCGGGTGAGTAATTGAATGATCGTTGGTTCTGCTGCTCTTGTGTACCGATAGAGGGTAAGTGTTGCTAAGTGATTGAGGTTAAAAACTGCAGAGTGTCCATGAAGTGGCTTTATAAAGACAATAAAATGCTATTGAAGCATTTCTTTGCATTATATTTACAATGAATCATATTTTCCTTAGAGCCCAGTTGCTCCCAGATATACAACAATTTGATGCTATACTATATACTATATACTATATACTATATAATATATAATATATAATATATGCTATATACTATATACTATATACTATATACTATATACTATATACTATATACTATATAATATATAATATATAATATATAACATATAATTATATATATTTATTATATTATATTATATTATATTATATATAATATATAATAGCCTAAGTGACTGTTTGACTGTTCAACCAGTAGCTATGGAATGCACTGACCACTAGGGGACAGGCATGGAATCATGGAACAGACTGATGAATCTCAGAGGGAATTGGGGAGGGGAGGGAGGGAAGAGATTAAGCAAAGATCTTATATGCATACTAGAGGCCTGGTGCACATACTTGGGGTCCCTTAGCCTGGCCTGTGGGGATTGGGCCTAATCCATGCACCGGGCCTTTGACATCCCCTGAGGGGTCCCAGATTATGAGAGGGTGCAGGTCAGGTTGAGGGACCGAACTGGGCCTCTAGTATTAACATAATTAAATTGGGAACCAGGTTACTCTAAAATATTTTTTACATTGGGATTCATGCACCACACTGTAAGTTTGATTAACTTGGTGTGCTGTCCCTTATAGGTCTAAGGTTTATTCAAGGAACAAAGCAGTAAGACAAAAGGAGAGAAGATAGGGAGAAAATAAATGGAATAATAGAAGAGAAAATGAGAAGACAGTAGAAAAGTAAATTTATGGAGAGATTATAACAGATAACTACAAATAATACCAGGGTTTTGTGCTAACCCTTCCAGCTCACCAGGATCTGGTTTACATGCAGTGTTGACCATATTGGGAGATAATTAATGCCCACAGGTTGAGTTCCAGTTTTCCTGGTGGCCATCACATACCACGTACCACCTTTAATTGTGTACACCCAGCTCCTATCCATGGCGTGCCTGTACTCCACTGGCATGAATATACTTTGATATTTTTAAGCTTTTATCCTCGTTGTTCATCCCTGCTCATTCCCATGGAGGACTGCTTTTGAGTATTTCCATTTAGGTTCTGCAGTAATGGAATGTGGTCTAATTATAGAGTACCATGAACTTCTGCTTAACAGTGTTTATACTATTTTAAGTGCTTAACTCATTTAATCCTCAAAACGAGGATTTCCCTGTGAGGTAAATTAGTCACACATAGACAGTCACAGGGCAGGAGGTCTGGCTCCGGATCCTGCTCCCCGTCATGGTGAGAACTCCAGTTCACAAGGCCCAGGTTCTTGCTTGCATTTGGGCACTCACCAAAGACTGGCCAGGTCCCTGTGCCTCAGCTTTCAGGACTGTCAAAGGGGGACACTCCTGGTATTCCACAGGCGCACAGAATCAAAGAAATGACAAAAGTCTAAGTGTTTTTATAGTCCCTTAAAATGACTATCCAGCTATTTATGATAAAATATGTATTGGTGGTAGATAATGCAAGGCCTTTCCTGCTGTGAACTGTTAGCACTAGGTCACTTGTGGCGTTCGAAGGCCCCTTGGGCCACTGTTGCTTCTTGTAACCACTCTAATCAAACCATGTGCATGGATGGGTTTCATGCCATTGAAGGAAGTTTTTTTCCCTAGATCTCTAAAATGCTTCTTAGTTGGACTTTGCAGATGTCTAGTTAGTAATACGATCTATTTAATAATTTTAAAAACATTGGTTGGCTATTTCCTTACATAATGAAAAAAAGGGAAGTATTAATGCATGCATTTTGTCTGCTTGATTATTTCATTATGGCAGAGGTTTAATGTTTACCAGAATTTCTAAATGTGCTTCTTATGAATTATAACTCTTAAAATGTGTTTTTTAGAAAAGTGATTGTAGCCATAGCTTATTTACTAGGAAAATGTATGTGTTTATTTGGATGATTGCATTTCATAATATTAAGAAAGTTGTTTTAGATTGATGTACTGAACTAATGTGTAACGAAATGACTATTCAAATGTATTTAGAATATTGAGCGTTTTAATATATTAAGCTTTTTAAACCTAACATTTAGCCACATTTATTATTTCTTCTCTGTCACCCAAGTATTTGTGATATAAGATGAAATGAAACTATCTTTATGTAGTTTTCCAAATTATTTCTTCCCCTGTTAAAAATGAAGGGTGCCTTTTGAAAAATCACACACACACAAAAGAAAATTTCTTCATGAATGTTGTTGTGGAATATTGAGTATGGTGATTAATATCTCCTAATAAGAAATTTTCATGATAAGCCTTTAAAAAAAAAAACCCCACTTAAAACACTTAAGAAGTGATCAGTATCATTAGTCAGGGATCCACTGGTAATCTATAGGGGTTGTGTTTTGGCTACCGGACTGTTATCTTGAAATAGTACAGATTTTACTAATAAGCCAGTAAGAAAAAGACCAGCTTTCAGAATATCAACAGATAGTCCACAATTAAAAGAAACATAAGGACTCTTATTCAAACATATCACAGTAAGAGAAATGTGAGTGAAAATCATATTGAGATGGCATGCATTTATAAAATGAGGTAGAAAACCAAAAGAGAAAGAAAAAAATTTTGTTTTGATGAGTGTGTGGAGGAACAAGAATTCCCAGATTTGCTGGTGACAGTGCAGGTAGGTGCAAACTGTGTCCAAGGTATTTTGTCAAATTTTACTAAAATTATAAATGCATTTTACCCTTTGACTCAGCAGTTTTATTCCTGGAAATCTCTCCTGAAGATACACTGTGCAGATAATATGCAAAAAAGTTTGTTCTTTGCAGCATGATAATGGAATAGCAAATACTGGAAAAAGTCCAAGTGCTTATCTGTATGGATTAAATAGATTTTAGATATCCATATAATGAAAACTATGCAATTGTTAAAAAGAATGAGGAAATCTCTGTGTACTGATATGAGAAGTGCTCCAAGATAGGCTGCAAGTGATAAATATCAGTAGATTATAGCATGACACTTTCTTGTTAGAAAAGAGGTAAAGGAAAATATTTGTTTGCTCGTATTTCTGTAAAGAAACTGTCAGGTTACATAAGAAACTAATAATGACATTTTTACTTCCTCCTTTCCAATTTGGATGCTTTTTATTTTCTTGTCTGATTGATGTGGCTAGGACTTCTAGTACTATGTTGAATAAGAATGGTGAAAGCTGACATTCCTGTCTTATTCCTCTTTTTAGGAAAATGATTTTAGTTTTGCCCATTGATTATGATATTGGCTGTAGGTTTGTCATATACGGCCTTCATTATGTTGAGGCATGATCCCTCTCTTCCTACTTTGCTGAGAGTTTTTATTAAAAATGGGTGTTCGATTTTGTGAAATGCCTTTTCTATGTCTATTGATATGATGTGATTTTTGTCTTTCAATTTGTTTTTGTGGTGTATCACATTTATTGATTCATGAATATTGTACCAGCTTTGCATCCCTGGGATAAATCCCACTTGATCACTTATGGAATCTAAAGAACAAAATAAACTGACAAAACGAAACAGATCCAGAGACATGGAAACATCTAACAGACAGAGGAATCTCAGAGGAAAGGGAGAGGGCTGGAAGATATTAACCAAAGAATTTATATGCATATATGCAATACCCATGGATAGACAATAGTGTAATGAAGGTCTGGGGAGGAGGTGGGAGCAAAGAGAAGGGGGGTTATTGGGGGGGGGGGGGAGGAGCATCTGTAATACTTTCAACAATAAAGATAAAATTTAAAAAAAAATAGTATATGAAGGTAAACACAAAAAGGAACTAATAAAAATGAGAATTCTGAATGGAGGTTCCAAGTTATAAAGATGGCGAGCAGGACAGATGGAAGTGAGGGTATGAGTGAGACTCTGAGCAGAATACTTTTAAGAGTATTTTTATTTTTGATCTAACATAATGTATTATGCATTAAAAGTAAACCTATTATTAAGAGTAGAGAGTTTTTATAACTAAAAGGGATCTTAAAGATGACTTCATCAGTTTTAATCATTTTACTTGTGGATAAATTGAAGCTCTGGTGTATAATAAATTTTTCAAGTACTGAAGCAGAAGTACTGGCTAAAAACCCTAGTCTTAAGAACCCAAATTGTGTGTGTGTGCGTTTATAACCGAATCTACCATTTACTCCTGTTGTCTGTCACTGTTATATTCATAAAAGCCGTCCTCAGGAATGTAGGGCTATTGGGTGTCCTTAGAGAGGATTAGCTGATGTCAGTGGACCATGGCTCTTCTGTGACTGGAATTGTCTCTATGTCAGAGCATTTGGAGAATTTCAGTTCTCAGGTATAATTTTCCAAGTGCTTGCAGATCTAACAAAGTCACAGCTTTACTTATTGAGCTCCCTTACCTTTTTGTGAGAGGGGAATGTGTTCATTTTTGTAATTAAAATGAAATACAGTTTAGAGGAAGTGGTGGGGATTTCCTTAATGCTGATTTGATTGTTTTCTTGTGAGGGAATTTGTTAATGTCTTTGGTAGTCACACCAGGGCTGGGAGTTATGTTGTAGAATTCTTTTAAAACACCATTCTTTGCTTTATGAAAGTATACACTGTCTTTGAACTAATTTTTTTATTTTTAACTTAAATTCTGAACTTTATAAAGAGCGTATGTCTGATTTATTCTACTTGCTGAGAGGTGTTTAGATGTGCTGTGTGTATGTTTTCCACAAGTGTAATATATTGTTTTGGTTTCCTATCCAGTCATAAACACTGCTTATAATTTTGTGTTGCCCAGTAGCAAAAAGATATCCTATTCATTCCCCAGTCAGTGGAAAGCAGCAGATGATGAAATAAAAGACAACCAGTGGTCTAGGAGATGTGCAGAAACATAGGTCCTTACTTACATTGTTTTAACTTCATTCCTATTTTTTTGAAGTCTGTTTCCAGGCTGTAGAGACAAGCCGTCTAAGCTGGAGTGGGTAGGACTTTTTCGGAGCTCTCTGTGCATGAGCAAATGCTTTTCTATAAAGCCAGGGACAGAGCCTGGAGGTTTTACCCCATCCCTTTAAGCCCAGTGAAGAATTCAATTTTATAGGCATTAAAAGTGACCAAACAAGATAATAAATCATCTAAGCAAAAATGCGTATAGGGTATCAACCATGATTTGCTATTTCAAAATGATTTCACTAACCTCCATGGCGGGGAACATCAAAGACTAGCGGTAGAATGAATGGAGAGAACATCCCACTTGGGGATCTTTGTAGAAAATGTTTAGCCTTTCATTTCTGTTGTAAAATGTCTGAGCGAAGGCTGAAGAAAATCGCTTATTTTAACACTTCATGTCTACTAGCTGGCCATCTTAGGTTTAGGAAGTAAGGGTGTATTTTAATTATTATCGGGACACAGAGTAGTGAACCCTTGCTGGTATTCTCTTTTCCTGGACACTGACTGATGAACGCAGCCCATTTTGTAATCTGTGATATTTGCCACATACCAAAAGGACAGAAAATGAACCCACTCTCATGCACCTGCCACCATGACTGAGATGTTACATTTTGCCATATTTGATTCTGATTTTTTAAAAGTGAAATAAAACATTACAGATATAACGGAGAACTGAGGCATGCTGGCCTCTCTAGTTCTGGCACCCCATGTCCGATCCATTGTGAATCCTGTTGACATTTTTGGGATCTGATCACACGTCATCACCACCTCCTGGGTTCAGGGCTCCTTTAAATCTCACCTGGGTTACTTGCAGTGGCCTCCTGCTTTCCTCAGTTTACTCTCAACACCGTAGTCAACTGTAAAGCACACTTGTTCCTCCTCTGTCTGCTCAGACCTCACGCAGTGGCCAAGTTCTGGTAATGGCAACAGCCTACAATGCCGCATCTCTGAAGGGTTCCTTGATCCACTTCCTCACTCCAGCCTCCTTGCCCTTCCTGGACCAGGGGCAGGCACATCCCCTCCATAGGACATTGGCACTCACTGTGCCCTGAGCTGGTCACATTCTTCCCTTCCTCAGTCCTGCATTTTGAGGTGGTCTGTTTGGCTGCCCTCTTTAATATATAGGTTAACTTAGGAAAATTGACATTTTATTATATTATCTTTTTGTAACTTGAAATTTTTTGCTAGAATTTTGCTTTTGCAGTTTCCAGTCCCTCTGCCTGGCACATGGTTCGCTTCCACCATTCCTCTACATTTCAATTTTTCCTTAAGGGCTCCCTTGATGCAGCCCTTCCTACACCTTTTGTCCACTTTCTCTCTCTAGCACTTGTGATCACTTGACTTTTTACATTTGTGTATAATCTGTTTCCTCTCACTGAAGTGTTCGCTCTGTGAAGTAAGGATTTGTGTCAGTTTTGTCCATTTCTGTATTCCTAGTGTTAAAACCCTGCCTAGCGTACAGCATGCACTTACTAAATATTTCTAAATGAATGGGTGTGTAAATGAGCAAATGGTTAGAGTAGAGAAGTAAACACTTTCTTAAAAATTTGGTTCATGTTGCCAAATTGACTCCTGCAATCGTTATTCAAGCTAGATACCAACCAGAAAAAAAAGTATCTGCTTCCCAACAGTCATTACAGGGTGGGACTCATATTACTGTTTTTTCATTTTGCCAATCAGGGAGATGGCAAACATGATATTCTTTTGCTGTTTTTATTTTTTATTAAAACTGTACAGGTTTTTTTGTTTTGTTTTGTTTTGTTTTCCACATTTACCCAGCATAGAGGAGCAGCCCTTATTCCTATCCTGTCTTTTATTAAAGGGAAATATTTTTTGTAACCCTCTCTTCCCCTCCTTCCCAAATCACTGGCTACAGGCCTGACCACCATGGTTATCTCAGGGTTGCCCTGATTCGAATGCGGGTACTGAGGAGAGATCTGACTTCCTGTGGGAACTGAAAACCATCAGGAATCTGTAAGCACACCAGAAGTGAGAGGACAGCTGTGGGGAGGCAGTTATATAATGAATCAACCCTTGATTGATTGACCAGTGCCTTGATTAGCTTTTAAAATAGAGCAAAGATGTTATGCTTTTAAGTAATTTTTATTATTGAAGTAGCTCGTGATCATGAGTGAAAGCTTGGAAAGTACCAAGAGGTAGGGAAAAAAGTATCCAGGAATCCCACCACCCAGTTAGTTATTTTGATATTTATCACTAGGTTTTTCTTTCTTTTATTTTTATTTTTATTTTTGCGTATTTTTAATATAAATTAGGTAATTCTGTATATGCTTGTACCATTTTTTTCATTTAAAATCATAGCAATCACCCATAGCCCAGTGGTCAGCAAACTGCAGCTCGCGAGCCACACACAGCTCTTTGGTCCCTTGAATTTTTAGCAAAGGCCAGCTTAGGAGTACCCTAATTAAGTTAATAACAATGTACCTACCTCTACAGTTTAAATTTAAAAAATTTGGCTCTCAAAAGAAATTCCATTCATTGTACTGTTGATATTTGGCTCTGTTGACTAATGAGTTTGCCTACCACTGTCCTAGCCGGTTTGGTTCAGTGGATAGAGCGTCGGCCTGTGAACTGAAGGGTCCTGGTTCAATTCCGATCAAGTGTGCACGCCTGGGTTTCAGGCTCCTGGGTTTCAGGAGCTGTGTAAGAGGCAGCCCATAAATGATTCTCTCTCATCATTGATGTTTCTATCTCTCTCTTCCTCTCCCTTCCTCTCTGAAGTCAATAAAAATATATGTAATAAAAAATAAAATAAAGCCATAGCAATCATTTATCATGACCTTTTTAAAAAAACTGACTGTGAAGTTTCATGTCTGCATCACTTGACATGGTCTTGGATAAGTATCAAAACATTTTCTATATTTGGATACAAAGCTCTCCCCATCCCCCCTCCACTCACCCCCAGATAGTATTATCAATAATAGTGCCATTATATCTTAACATATAGCATTCTTTTTTGTATTTCTAGGTTTGTTTTTATGGGATAAGTTCCTAGAAAAGAAATTGTGTCAAAGTCCATGAACATTTTTACTGCCAAACCGTTTTTTAAAACAATTGTCTACTTGCACTGCCAATAGCAATGTTTGAAAGTGGAGCTGCTTTATGTCAATTAATTTGTGTCAAATGGAAATGGGTCATCGACCTGTTCCCTTTTGGATCTGTAACAGTTGGAACTTCATTCAGAATAAACACTAATAAAAGCTGAAATAACTCTAGTGGTTGTGGTTCAACAGTCTCCTATGGCAGCTAGCTGCAAATTTTAATAGCCTAAGGGATTTTGATTTGCCTTCATTTTCTTTTCCCCTCTGCTATTTCCCTCTCTCTGGCTTTAAAACATGTTTTTCTGGCTGCAGTTAAGCCCTAGTACTTCTTGTTCTGTCTTTGTTGATTAATGGGTATAATTGACCCCTGTTGTCTCTATTATACAAGGCATAGCAATTTGTTTTTATGTAGCAGTTATTTTCTGAACTGTCACAAAACTGCCTTACAAAGAGACCTCATTATCAACCCTATCAACCCGAAGGAAAAGAATTTTAAGTGATGAAGTGAATAAAGGTCCCTAAGACAAGGAGGAGGAGAAGGAGGAGAAGGAGGAGGAGGAAGAGGGGGAGGAGGGGGAGGAGGGAGAGGAGGAGGAGGAGTATTGGCTGTTCAAATGTTCAGGGAAAGGAGAGAGTTCTAGCGTTGCTTACATACTCAACAAGACTTGGTTATCCTTTGAGATTATTAGATTAAAAATGGCTCCCATAGAATCGTGAAGACTGGATGTAGAGGATGAATGTTGGTCCAAGAAACAATGGAGCAGAACATTTTATGGAGGGGGTTGAAGTCCACTGGAGTTAGCAATTAGGTACTGAATACTAGAGAACCCTGCTAAATGTCTGTCTGTAGAAGTAGAGGCAATTTCTGAGTTGAAAATTTTATCTGAACAGATATTGACCATAAAGAATACCTATATTTTACCCAACTGGCATGGCTCAGTGGTTGAGCATTAACTTATGAACCAATAGATCATGGTTTGATTCCCAGACAGGGCACATACCCAGATTGTGGGCTTGATCCCCAGTGTGTGGCGTGCAGGAGGCGGCTGATCAGTGATTCTTTCTCATCATTGATGTTTTTATCTTTCTCTCCCTCTTCCTTCATCTCTGTAAAAAATCAATTATATATACTTGATTTCAGAGAGGAAGGGAGAAGGATAGAGTTAGAAATAACGATGAAAGAGAAACATTGATCAGCTGCCGCCTGCACAACCCCTACTGGGAATGTGCTCATAACCAAGGTACATGCCCTTGACTGGAACAAGGGACCCTTCAGTCCGGAGGCCGATGCTCTATCCACTGAGCCAAACCGGTTTCGGCTAAAAATATATATTTTAAAATACCTAAATTTCATGTTATCTCAGAACATAATTTACTATTTATATGTTTCCCTCTAATTTTTCTCTTCACCTGTGATCTTGATGAGGCTTCCTCATTCACAAAATTAAGTAAGGAAGCAGCAGAAGTGTAGGGAATAGATGGAACAGAGACCTTGACTCTGTAACAGACTCGGCTGGCCCCACCATGGGACAAATCCGGTCCTGTTACAGGGGCTCATCTTGTCAGCTGTTCAATTGAGAGCTCATCTAGGGAACGTCTTGTCACGTAATCTCTGTTTGTCAGCCCTGCCACACGTTTCTCCTGGGAGAAGACAAGGACACTAAGCACAGAGGAAAAGAAAAAAACCCTAAGCAGCAACAGTGAACTATCAGTGGTGGTGGTTCTGAGTCATGGAATGCAGCAGCTAGAGGGGGCTTTATAAGATCGTCTCTTTATTGTGTGAAGTAGTAGAGAAAGTCTGTTGCATACAAGGTTTAATTTACTTTCACATTGGTCCATCTAGTTCTTGGAGAACTGGATCTAAAATCAGTCTTCCTTCTGGTTTCAGTACCCTTCGTACTGTTAGGTAACTTCTCACCAGTTGGGATTCTCCTTTTTTTTTATACATTAATTTGAGTATTTAACCCAAAACGGTTCCAGACAGACTACTGCTCTTCAAGTGGCGGGTTGTAGTAATTGCACAGGAACTTGCATTGCCTTGTTTAACACACGTTTTGTTTTGCTTATGAATATTCGGAAGAAAGTTGGGTTGATCCCTCCCAGAAACCTCTGCTGCTGCTGGAGCCTCTGGCTGGAGGGGCAGAGCAGCCGGAAGATGTTGCTGGCCCCATTCAGAACCAGCTAGAAAGAGTACATAGCACCTCAAAACTCTCAGACTTCCTATCTCCTTATGGGAAGGAAGTGAGGACTTGTCAGTCTTCATAGAATGAGAGGGACATCTTACAAGGAAGTGGGTACCTCTGCCACTGATGGGGAGCAGCTCATGGGAGGGTCAAGGGTCAGCCTCTGGGCCAGAGAAGGTTAATCCCGCCATCTTAGGAAAAATTGGGTAAATTTTGCTTACTTAATAAAAAGAACATTATTTTGTACTTGTGAGTACAGATGGAGGTAGGAGGCAAATGTTATCTTGAGTTTCTTTAGTAAAAAATTTATGTCATTACTCTGCAACTATGGGATTTAGGAACTAAAGTCCCCATGTTAAGTGAACTTTCAGGTATAAATATACTTAAATGTATTTTACATATACTTAAACTATTAAAGGGAGAACACTAAATGAAGAGTATAGTGACATTTTGTACAGATTCAATGAATCCTGATTACTACTGTATTTTTCATTCCTATCAGTCCTTTTTTCACAGGAAATGCAAATACTCACACATTAAGATGTATTTTCCCATCTAGCTTAAGCCATACACTCAGTGTTGTTCTTATTTTATAATTTTGAACTGTTTTCCTCTCCCATGTCTTGGGTGGGTATGATGGATATATATATATATTTTATAAGTGTACCTCCCCCCCCAAAAATCAAATGAATAAAGAAAGAAAAAACCACTTTGGTAAGATCTGAATCTCATTAAATTTAGCATATATGAATAGTTGTTTCTCAATCCCCTCCCTCAATATTATCTATTCTTCAGAACAGATCTATCCATTGCTATGCACTGGTGTGGTCAATTCCACCTTGTCTTTACCTGGTTTCGGGCACCGCATTCTGGAAATAATGGTGCACCCTAACCTGTATGCAGTACTTCACATTTTTCAAAATATCTCATTCGACCCTCCTGAAATCTGATGTGCTGTGAGGCTTAAGAAAAGACTTCCCCTTTGGGGTGCCTAACCTTGCACCCCTCATTATTTTAATTAGTGGCACTGTGAAGCTGTTCACTGTTGGTGTTTAGCCTGATTAATGTTGTCCTGTTCTGTCCTGTGCAGGTTACTCTGGCCAGGACTTTGACTGGGCCGATTACCACAAGCAGCATGGAACGGAAGAAGCACCTCCTTTCTGCTTCAAAAATGTAAGACGCTCGTTTCTTGCCACTCCTTTTACCACAGATGTTGCTCACCATAAGTGCCATCAATTGTTTTGTATTTATTGAGCAAGCGTAGAGTGCTGCTATGTTCCATGGAACACCAAAACTTTCATAGTTTTTGAAAAGTCCTCCTTTTAGCTTGTCTATTACAGTAATTCTGGGAGATAGTAACAAATTGATTACTGAATGAACAGTGGCTTACCCATGCTATACATTTAGTTCTCACTGAGGGAAGGGTCCAGGATGTATTGGGTTTCTGGGTGATTCTTCTCATTGTGGTGAGCCTTGAGCTAGATATGTTTTGGTCTCAGTCCCTGGATCTGGTGAGCAGATAGGGAGAGAAGACAGCCCTAGTTGTAAGCAGGGCAGCCAGTATTGACACACACTACTCTGTTCCCTTTCTCTCAGTGAGAACCAGTCCCTCATCTGCACCATGAATGAGGCTAGGAGATGCCCTGGCTGGTTCCTCAGCCGTGACTCCATACTGTAGAAGAGAGAGGACAAACTGGTGGACAGCTAGCCACCTGTGCTACCAATAGCTGTGCACTTTGTATGCATAGCTATTGGTGACTATGGGGTATAATATTGTTAAGCCCATCAATAGGTACAGATTCTGTGTACTTGAGAAATATTCTTAAAATATGATCTTTTTTTTTTTTTTTTTGCCTTGGATTATTTTTCTAGGATGCTAGTCCAACAAATTTGTACTTTGCTTGCTTACTTTAAGCCCCTTCCTCATTCAAATAGAACTTATTGGCACAGTAATAGGATTTTTGTGACAAATAAAAAAGCTGTGCGTGTGTGTGTGTGTGTGTGTGTGTGTGCGCACTCACTCATACATGTATGTATTTGCTTTGTTATCAGAATTGGTTGTATTGAGTAGTTTATAAATTATTCATTTTTATTTCATCAGCCCTGGGGAACTATGAAAAGAGACGTAGATTAGTATCTCTGATTTAAGAATGAGGCATCAATATATAGCTTAGTGCATTGAACACATATTACATGATGAAGCTAATTCTTTGTGCTGAGAAAAGACAGTCCTCCAGCTGAGGACTGCAGATACTAAATGCAGAGTGCTCCCGAATCACAGACTTGTTTTCTAGACATGTGCTTCTATTGCTGCTGAATCATTGCCGCCCCACCTATAGTTTGTTCTTCAGGGTAACAGAATACGAGAACTGAGAGGAGGAAAGGGTTGACTTAGTAGAGAGAAACTCAATACTGAGCATAAGTCAAAAACGGATTTTGGAGAATTAAGTAGGTTGATTACTGGGTCAACTTGTACTCCTAAATACAGAAACAAATCAGTGGCAGAGTGGAAATCAAAGCTTTGTAAATGATTAAATGGACTTTCCACTTGGATGACACAGCCTTTGCACAAAGGCAGTTCTGTAGTTGAAAGTACTGCCTGGTGAGTGTTTAGGTGGTTTGAAGGGGGCAGCTAGCTGTGTGATCGTGCCACCTCTCAAGGCTTATGAAGTCCAATGCAGTTTTATTGACCTTTTTACCATGTTGACATCCCTTGTGACAAAAACTACTGGCCTTCTGGCCTTTCATTTAGGATCCTGGAAACACTTCATCATATCTTGAAACCCCTTTACTTTGTGCTTTATACCTGAAAATGATAAAAATCCCTTCCCTGATTCTTCAGCTTTGGGAAGGAAACCCTCCCGTCTCCCCTGGTCCTGTATTTAAGGAGGAGTTTCTTCGGTGATACCAAGGCTTCTTTTTATCTGTCCTCTGCTCCCATTCAGCCAGCTGTTGTCCAAATGCATCTTAATAGCGGAGCAAGTAGCCACATCCCCAGGTGGCCTCTGAGCTTTTAGGATTTAGCTACCCAGATTACATCTTTTCTAGTAAATGCATTGGTGTATTTATTAGGGTTGCACTTGTTACAAATATGTCCCTTTTTTCGGGTTCCTCGTTTATTTAATCGACAGGATTGTTATCTGCTTGTTGACATATGGGCTGCATTACTGGTACTTTGCAGTGATCTTTAGTGGTATGCTTATTATGAGTTCATTTTTTAATCATACATCTTGTGTATACCAGAGGAGAGGTAGTTTAGAAGTGGATACATGGATAACATTTCCCTGAGGATGTTTAACAATCACAGGCAGTTCTAAAATGGATTGACACAGCCAAATGCTTTGTAAAATAAACTCACAGATAACGGTTTTGCCATTGATCCTTTATAAATTACTCTCAAATTGAGGTTATGTGGTTGTAGCTTTCCCTTATTAAGTAGAATAAAAGGCATTTTAACTTACTTAGAGACTTTACAGGCACCCATTCTATCAAATTGTATTACCAGAAAGAAGCTCAATACACAATATGTGTGGATAAGTTAGGATGATTTGTAGGAAAATAGCCCACATAGAGTAGCTTTGATTCCTATTTCCAAGGAAATATAAAGGAAAGGAGCAAACTGGTCTCTTAACATACATTGGATAATTTTGTTCTGTTTACATAGAGATAGACTTTAATTTCAACTTAGCTTATATAAAAAGACATGTAAATGTGAATTACCTTCGTTTCCTTCCATCGTAACTAAGAGATGTAATCTGTTACTGGCAGAAACTTGTTTATCTCAGTTTATAGATTTCAAAACATATATATTTATATAATATGGTAATATCTGGTTAAAATTTATAGAAGTGGGTGACTGGAAATTTTTGTATCTTACTTATTTAAAAGTGAATGTAATGGCTAAGCTCAATACTGAATCCATCCTCTTACAGATAGTAACTAAACACTGGGCAGGATGAAAACAGCTACTGAAGGAACAGGAATAAAAGCAGGCAGATACTGGGGGCTGGGAGGCAGGTGTTAAATAAAAAGAAGACCGTGGGGTGATCATCCCCAAATTTTCAGATGAGTGGCCTGAGGTCAGCCACAGTTGACAACATATGATGTGACTAAAACAGTGATTATAAGATTTGTAATCTTTCTGGCCGTATGAACACAATAACAGAATTTAGGAAACCACAAGCTACTGGAAAGTAAGAAGAATCACAAACAGGGGAGAGCCAGGAGGAGGAACCACAGATTCTGGAACCAAGTATTTGCCAGGAAAACACCAAGCAGCCTAGTAGTTAAGGATGAAAGAACTGAATTAAGATCTGAGCTGCTTCTCAAGAGGCAAGTGTGCAGTTTGAGACCAACCGAGTTAATTGCTTGCTATAACAGAAAAACCAACCATCTTGGGAGTAATATGCCACAACATAACATTTAAAACATCCAGATTTCAATCCAAAGTTCCTCAACATATGAAGAAATAGGAAAATCTGACTCATTCGCAGTAGAAAAGACAACGAACAGAGACTAAATCCAAATGACCCCGATGTTGGTAGCATTCAAGTATTTTAAAGTCCCTATTATAACTAAGCTCAGTGGTGGAAAGCACTGGATCCAAAAGTGTGGCCCGAATGCCAGCTCCCTCAGAATCACCTTGTTGGAAATACAAATTATCTTACTCAAACTGAATCACTAACTTTGGGATGAGGCCCAGCAGTCCTGTGTTTTTAAAGGCTTTCCAAATGATTTTGATATCCTCTAAAGTTTTAGAAGCATTGATGTTAAGGTAAATATTCTTCTAATGAATGAAAAGATAGGAAGTGCCAGAACAGAAGTAGATGTATAAAAAAGGGAAATTCTAAAACTGACAAATGCAATATCTGAAATAAGCAAATTCATTGAAAGGGCTTAGTAGCAGGACAGATATGAGCAAGGAAAGAGTTTATGATATTGAAGACAGAAATTATTCTATCTGAAGAACAGAGAAAAAAGTTGGTATGGGGTTGGGAGGAAGATGAAGAGAATCTCAAGGATCTGAGGGCTGCCGAAACCGGTTTGGCTCAATGGATAGAGAGCGTCGGCTTGGGGACTGAAGGGTCCCGGGTTCGATTCCGGTCAAGGGCATGTACCTTGGTTGTGGGCACATCTTCAGTAGGGGGTGTGCAAGAGGCAGCTGATTGATGACTCTCGTCGATGTTTCTAACTCGCTATCTCTCTCCCTTCCTTTATGTACAAAATCAATAAAATAAAAAATAATAATTAAAAAAAAAAGGATCTGAGGGCCAATCTCATGTGTAACTGGAGACCCAGAAGTGGACACAAAAGAGGAAGGAAAAAATATATGAAGAAATAATGATTCCTAATTATTCAAAGCAGCTGAAAGATCTACATTTACAGGTTCAGGAATCTCAGTGAACTCCAAGCAGTTTAAATACAAAGAAACTCTGCATAGTCAAATTGCTGATAACCAATAAACATAGAGAGAAAACTCTTGGAAGTGTCCAGAGAAAAATAATACATTTCAAATAGAGGAATACAGTTTGAATAATAACAGGCTTTTTATCAGAAACAACAGAGGCCAAAAGAGTGTGAACCAATTTCTTTAAAGTGTTATAAGAAAAAAAAAATTACAATTCTATTGTATATCCAGTAAAAATATACAATTATGGAATTACAATTCTATATCCAGTAAGAATGAAGGTAAAAATAATACACTTCGCCCTAACCGGTTTAGCTCCGTGGGTAGAGCATTGGCCTGCTGACTGAAGAGTTCTGTTCTGCTCAAGGGCACATGCCTGGGTTGCGGGCTTCATCCCCAGTAGGGGGCATGCATCTGATTGGTGATTCTCATCATTGATGTTTCTCTCTCTCCTTCTCCCTTCCTCTCTGAAGTCAATAAACAATATATTTTAAAAAATAATAATACACTTCAACAAAGAAGATATACTAATGACAAAAGTGAAAATTACTCAATGTCATTAGTCATAGGGAAAACGCAAGTTAAAATCATAGTGAGATGCCACTAGACTTACCTATAAGAATGGCTAAAATTTGAAAAACTGGCAGTATCAGTTGGGAGGATGTTTAGCAACTGTAACTGTATACACTACTGATGGGAATGCAAGATGATATATTAGAAAATAATAGAGCAGTTTTTTAGAAATATATACACACTAGAGGCCCTATGCACGAAATTCATGCAAGGGGCTCAGCCCTCGTGTCCCTGGCTTCGTCTGGAAGGTTGCCTGGCTGTTTAACCTAATTAGCATATTATACTTTTATTATTATAGATTTACCATCTGATCCAGCAATCCTGTTTTTAGAGAAATGAAAACAGCGTTATAGGCTGCATTATGTCCCTCCAAAATACAAGCTTTAAAGTCCTAACCTCAGGATCTCAGAAAGTGACTGTATTTGGAGTTAGAGTCTTTAAAGAGGTAATTAAGGTAAAATTAGGTCATATGGTGGGCCTTAACCCAATACATCCAGTGTCCTGATAATAAGAGCACACACCACAAGCTTGGAGGAAAGAACATGTGGAGACACAGGGAGAAGACTGCCATTTACATGCCGAGGAGATGGACCTCAGGAAAAAAAAAACAACTCCACTGACACTCTGTTCTTAGACTTGCAGTCTCCAGAACTGTGAGAAAATAGATTTCTGTTATTTAAGCTACCAGGTCTGTGGTATTTTATGGCAGCTGGAGCTGACTAATATATTAATGTTCCCACAACAACATGTGCTTAAATGTTTAGAGTGGCTTCACTCACAAGCACCAAGAATTGTAAACCACTCAAATGTCTCGCAACTGATAAATGATGGACAAACTGTGATACATCTACATAAACTACTCAGCAGTAGCACAGAATAAATTACTGATTCGTGCAATAGCGTGAATGATGCTCAAGTGCTGTTTGCTTCCTGAAAGAAGACAGACTCAAAGGCTACATAGTATATGATTTCACTTATAGGACATTATGGAAAAGGTGGAATTATAGGAGCAGAAAACAGATTGGTGGTCCAGGAATCTGGAGCCTGGGAGGCGATGATTACCGAAAGGCCAGTGCAGGGGGTTTTGGAGGTGAAGGTATCGCTCTGTATCTCCATTGTGGTTGTATTCATACTCTCATTCATTCAACACATGTTATTAGGCACCTGCTGTGTGCTAAGCAGAGCTCTAATGTCTAGGATACAAATGAAGAAGGCATGGTTCTTTCTTCATGAGTGGCGGGAAAGACAAGCACGGTAACAGACTGCTCGTCTTATAGATAAGATCTGTGTGTGTGCGCGCGCGTGTGCCTGTGTGCGCATGTCTGCTTCCTCAGTTGGCCAGCTTTGTTGCTGCACGCTGGTACCAATGGCTCAGTCTCATTTCTCTCTTTCAGACATCATTCAGCCGGGGTTTCACAAAGAACATGAAGCTTGAAGCCGTAAACCCCAGGAATCCAGGAGAGCTCTGTGTGGCCTCTGTCGTGAGGGTGAAGGGGCGGTTGCTGTGGCTTCACCTGGAAGGTAAGCCTGCTTTGTAACCGTTCCGGAGAATTTAGGATCCATCCAGCACGTCTCAGAAGTGTCCTTTTTGTGTTCCTTTTACTTAAACAGCTCTTAAATTATTCAGTGTTCTCAAGTAAGTGAAACTAATCAAATACAAATTTGTACAGAGGCTCTCATTTTAATTTAATAATTTCATGAAATGAGATGCTGGAGTGATAATTATATTTGGAACACAGTGGGTTTTTTACATCTATGATTATAAAAGCTAATGTCACAATTAAATTAATATGAGTCACTAAGACTGGTATTTGAGGTCTTGGTTATTATGAAACTTAGTAATTATGAGGATGGAATTGCATATTTTAATGTGAATAATGCCCTTACTTTGGTTTCTTCCATAGTTGTTTAATTTTTCCTTAAAATACTAAATGGAGACGGCTTTCTCCCCAAATATACAGGCCAAAATAGGTTTATACTTGTAATACAAATAAATAATACAATAATTAATAAAAAATAATACAACAATAAACTGTTTTGCATATTCACAAAGATAACTACTTTTGCCCACCCCTGTATAATAAACAGAATTCAGGCTTGTTTGTTGGTGTTTAAACTGTTCTTTATAGCTACCTTTTACTTACAATTATACATATTATATAATTCACAGAATAATGTACTTTGTAAAGAAACCTTGATCAGATAGAAGACTGTTTTCTAGATGTTATATTTTCAATGAGAAAGAATTGAAATGAATTTGATATCCAAGGTTTTCACATTTTTTTGTGATTTAAAATACTGAGTGTTTTTTTTTATTGTTTGTTTGTTAGTTTCACAACACTCAATAGTTATTTCAAAATAGTTATGAAAAAAAAAAACAGTAAGACTAGATCTGAATAATAAAGTTATGTTAGCTTTCCTGGTCTATATTTTAGATTTTTTAACATGCTTGTATTACCATTGGACTAAAAAGTTTGGAAGGTCATAGAATTTCTGCTAATCTCTTCATCCTTATTTCATCAGTAATCAGGTCTAACAAGCATTGAAAGTTTTTAGCTAGGCCTACCATCTCATCAACCTTACAGTTCAGGAGAGTAGGAAGGGCAGAGAGCAGTCATTTTAGCTGAACATCATAGGTATTGTTAATTCCCAGAAAATAGTTTAAAACATTACCATGGTTTAAGATTTCCAATCCTACATAATAAAAGGCTAATATGCAAATTGTCCCCTCTACGAAGAGTTTGACCAGGGGTGGCTGCCTGTGGCCCCTCCCACTGGCTGGCCCCACTCCCTATTAGCCTCCCCCACCCCAAACAGGGTTGGGGCTGGTCATCCAACCTCCCATGGCCCCTCCTCCCATTCAGCCTGTCCCTAATTGGCCCCAATTGGACAGGCCAGCTGCACCCCACCCCTGCATGAATTCGTGTGCCAGTTCTCGAGTTTGAAATAAGAGGAAATTCTCAAAAAGTTGATTGCTTTGTTTTTCAAATAAAATGGCCTCTAGTGGAAATAGCCAAAAGGTAGACACAAGCATAATAGTGATAATTCTGCAACCACAGTAATTGTGTGACCTTATTTTCATTACTACGTGCAAAGTTGATTCCATTGCTCTTGGAAAAATAGGAGCTCTTGGATGATTTTGAATCCCTTAATCCAGTGTTTCCCAAAGTGTGGTACGCCTACCCCCAGGGGTATGGGAAGAGTTTGGTGGGGGTACGCGTTGCACCGGAGTTTGGTGGGGATATGCACTGCACTGTGCTTAGCTGTGCCTAATTCTACGTTCTCATGAGTACAAGGGGTACTCAGCGTTACGAAAATTTTAGAAGGGGTACACATATGTCAAAAGTTTGGGAAACACTGCCTTAATCGAACATGCTACTAACTTATACTATGCTAAGCTATATCATGAGATTGGAGTCTTGTTTGCATTATTAATTTGAAAACAAAAATGGAAATGTTCAAAGCCCATGTATTACCATTATTATTGAGCACATTGTGGTTAAAATTATTTGGCAGTCCTAATTTGTTTATATCCAAATTGCTGTTTTTCTTTAGATATAAATTGGTGGATTTATAGCAAACTAAATACAAGTCAGTTCATGGCAACGCTTTTGCTTATTCTTCAGAGTGCTTTTATTCTGTAGTAATGAGTTAGTTAGGCTTCTAAAGCAGGCCAGAAAGTAAATTATCCATTTTTCCAGGCCGTGCACATTTAAAGAAAAAAATTAAAACCATCTGTTGACTATCATCTACCTGGAATTATTGGTTAAAATTATGCATTTGTCTCATCAAATAAAGTAAATTCCACTCAGTCTCCTTAAATGGTCTTAAATTTTATGTTTTATTTTGTTTTTGGTTTGGGTCTTTACTGAACATTTATTATTTTATATAATAGCAAGCTTGCTGGTACTTAGTTCTCATTATTTCAGTTTTATGTAATAGTATTTTCTTTCCTCAGTCCTGGGGACAAAATGTTAGAGATCCACTATGCTCACTTTGTGCCTGTTAGAGTATTTTTATAATGATGGTAATGCTGATTATAGACCATTTATTTGACACTTTGAATTTATAAAGTACTTCATAACAATTTATCAGTTATATTTGTGCATTAAATTGATTTGAAGTATTTCAACACATGCCTAATTGACCACTTGTAGGTCATTAAAAGGGTAATTTTTATTTAATATTTCACTTCTCTTGAAGTCAGATAGTTCTTTAAGTGTTGAAGGGGGAGCAATGAATAAATTACATGAGATTTGTGTAATATTATTTTAGGTGCATATTTGGAAAGAATCTCAAGTTCTCACAAAGCCACTGATAGTGATCAAGGCAGTTTCTGATGAAGGGGCTTTGTGTTTTTGGAAGGACATTGTTGTGCTTTCTCTGTGGTAATACTCTGCTCTAGGTAACCATGTGTACCATCCTCGCATTATCTATAGAGTAGAAATGTTAACACATCCAATATTGCAGCTACACAACACTGCCTCACACTCTGGTTTTTCTGTCTGTGTTCTCAAAATCCAAGTCACTTCACAAACAGTTCAGGTCATTTTCTCCTGGGACAAATAGGATGTGAGGATTCTGTTCATCCTCATAGCATGTTCACTCTCTAAGAAGGTTTACATCTTTGCATTGCCTTCTTGGTTTCCCTTATATCATTATTATTAATACTAGTGGCCTGGTGCATGAAATTCATGCACAGGGGGTGGGTGTTGGAGTGGTTCCCTCAGCCCAGCCTTCACACTCTCCAATCTGACATTCCTCTCACAATCTGGGACCACTGGCTCTTAACTACTCACATGCCTGCCCGCCTGATCACCCCTATCTGCTTCTGCATGCCTTCCTGATTGCCCCTAATCCCTTTGCCTGCCTGCCTGATTGCCCCTACCTGTCCTCCCCTGCTGGCCTGATCTCTCCCCCAATTGTCCTCTGCTGCCAGCCTTATCTCACCTCCAACTACCCTCCTCTGCCAGCCTGATTGCCCCTAACTACCTCTGCCTCAGCCCCCACCACCATGGCTTTGTCTGGAAGAAAGTCAGACATCTGGTCAACCTGGTCTAATTAGCATATTATCTTTTTATTAGTATAGATAAATTATAGGATAGGATTGCTTAAATGGGAGGGGGGTTTCGGCAGGAGGATATGCTCTTGACAGACAAAAATACATAATTCCAATGTCTGGACTGATAGCAGCCATATATTGCCAAACCAGTCATTAAAAAATTGAACTTCATATCTTACACCTTACACCAAACAACTGTTGCCCTTAAAACCCCTCCTCAGCCCCCACCTTAAGTTCTGCCTTTGCAGTTCACCCAGATTTGGTTCTGATTGGTCAATTTGTATGTCAATCAGCATCAAAAGCTCTGCCTCCTAGGCAGCCATTTGCTCCTTGCAATTCACCCTGATTTGGTTCTAATTGGTCAATTTCTATGCCAGTCAGCATCTCTGGGCCTATCTCTGGGCCCGATCAGAAAGGTGGGGCTGATCAGCAGCCCCTACAGCTGCTGGTGAGACCCAGAGAGAAAGAGAGGCAAGGGCTGATTAACAGCTGCCATGTAGGCTATGGATCAGACCCTACTTCTCTCTCAGGGCCTCTCTTTGGGTCTTATCTGCAGCCCCCACAGTAGTCAGTGCTGGGTCACCACGCCTGCAGTGGTGGAAGTCAGTGCTGAGTCACTGCTGCAACCCAGCACTGACTGCAGGACTGACTTCCAATGTTCAGTTAATCCATTTGGACATTTTGAACATTGTGGACCCTGGCTCTTTATATAGGGAGGTAGGTAGGTAGGTAGGTAGATACTTAGGTGAGAAACAGATAGATAGATAGATAGATAGATAGATAGATGATTTTCTCATTTAGAAGAGATGCAGTGGACTCCTCATTCCTGAATATGAAGTATTTTAGATTTTTAGCTGAGGCAGAAATGCCTTTTATGTCATAAAATGTATGGAAACTAACAGGCTTAATTTTTGCTAAGTTATTTAGCTCTTTTTGTTACCACTACAGTAATTTTTGTGGAGAGCTTTAGAATATGAGCATCAAAGCCTGGCTTTGAAATTTGGAGCACTGTTATGAATGAAAACAGACAGGGTATTCCTGATGAGTGTTTTTGCATTGGGAACATCTAGAGAGAAGGATATCCTGTAAGTTTTATTACCCAGGGCTTTCAGTTCCATCTAATAAAAGAGTAATATGCAAATTGACAATGGCTCCTGTACACCCACAAGCCACGGATACCAGCCAATCAGAAGCTAGTATGCAAATTAACCCAACCAAGATGGCTGTGGCCACAGAGCAAATTGGAGGTTTGGGTTCCCCCGGCAATGGAGGAAGCCAAGCTTCCTGCACATCCTGCCTGACCCAGTCCTCCGCTCAAGACTACAAAGTTTCAATTAAAAAAGATAAATAAATCCCAACAAAAATGGCTGTGGTCACAGAGTGAGCAGGAGGCTTGGACTTTCCCACCGATGGAGGAGGCCAAACTTCCTGGCCTGTCCTGGCCTTTGCTCAAGGTTACAAAGCTTCAATTATAGAAGACAAATAAATCCCAGATACCAGGGCCTCCACTTGGGTCACTGGTGGGTGTGACTGGCCTGCAAACCACCACAGGCCTATTGTCCAGGCCAACCCATGCCCCAAGGGAACCCCACCCTAATCTGGGACACCCTTCAGGGCATACCAGCTGGCCTCTACCCATGCACCAGGCCTCTATCTTATCTAATAAAAAGTAATATGCAGATTGACCATCACTCCAACACACAAGATGGCTTCCCCCATGTGGTCAATGATGGCTGCTCCCATGTGGACACAAGATAGCCACCACACAATGGCCAGCAGGAGAGGGCAGTTGTGGGTGATCAGGCCAGCAGGGGAGGGCAGTTGGGAGGCACCAGGCCTGCAAGGAAGGGCAGTTGGAGGTGATCAGGTCAGCAGGGGAGGGCAGTTGGGAGGGACCAGGCCTGTGAGGGAGGAAAGTTGGAGGTGACCAGGCTGGCAGAGGAAGGAAGTTGGGGGCAACCAGGCCTGTAGGGAAGGGCAGTTGGGGGAGACCCAAACCTACAGGGGAGGGTAGTTAGGGGTGACCAGGCCTGCAGGGCCAGTTATGGACAATCAGGTTGGCAGGGGAGCAGTTAGGCATCAATCAGACTGCCAGGCAAAAGTGGTTAGGGGCAATCAGGAAGGCAGGTAGATGAGCAGTTGGGAGCCAGCAGTCCTGGATTGTGAGAAGGATGTCCGACTGCCTTTTTAAGCCCAATTCTACTGGGATCGGGCCTAAGTGGGCAGTAGGGCATTTCTCAGGAGTCCCAGATTGGAAAGGGTGCAGACTGGTCTGAGAAACACCCTCCCCTCCCATGCACAAATTTTGTGCACCGGGCCTCTAGTAGTGTATAAATTTCAATCTGTGGATCATGTGATGTATAGTTTTGGACAGTAGCTTTTTAGAGTCTGGGATTGCATCCTTCCCTGTGAACTTCACATTCCACATTGACAAGCACAGAACATGCAGGGCCCTGTTCACATGTTGCCCAGGGTTTCCGCAGGTGTCAGCCAAAGTGAGCAATGTGTGGACTCTTTAAGCCTGTGTGCCTCACGTAGAATTTCAGTGTAGGTATTTAAACACAGGATTTGCTCTCTCCTTTCTCCCTCTTAAGAAATGCATACTCTGTGGAATTGTCCAGTGCCAGTTTTTTATTTATCTGATTTTTTTTTCTTCTCAGTTTCTTGGCTGTGGTGAGATAGACCTGGCACGTGCTGTTCTGCTGGTGTCCCTTTGTCCACTTGCTTTGCGTTTTAGGCATCATCTAAGGGCTGATGGGAATGCAGCCCTGCACTTTGCAGGACAGTCCCCTGACCAGGCCAGGCTTGCAGGGCCATATCCTCACCCTCTTTACCTGCAACTAGCAGTGTCCTAACCCAGCTTACATCTGTGCTATTAGGATGATGGTGGCAGCTTCAGGCCTTTTACTTCTGGAGCATGGACCTTCACATAATCCCGTGTTTGCCCTTGCCTTTTTTCTATTCTCAGCTGTCTCCTGGTGTTTCCAACTCGTAGTTGTTCTGATTCCTGCTTTCTAAAGAGTAAACCTGTAGCCACCAGCCTGGGTGGAGGTGTGACCTGCTGTGCAGAGTTGTCAGTGTGTTGAGAGGTCTAACTGCTTCTTGGAGAGACTTTCAACCAGTCTTTTCTCAGTCTAGCCGCACCCATCCCTTGCCTCCACGCCACTGCCTGTCTCGGGGCCGGCAGCCTGGACTGGCTTGCTTCTTGCCCTCCTGTCCTCTGTACTTTGAGGACTCTCAGCTACTTGGTGAATAAACAAATGAGGTGAATAAACAAATATACTAAGTATGGTTAATGGAGTTTTCTGCCTGCGTCCCTTGTGGCACAATTTGATTCTATGTCAGACATGGGGATGAAGGCCAAAACCAGGGTAGACATCAATAAATATTTTGAAACATACAAATCTTAGGTTACATACTGAAATGGTGGAAGCTTATTCTTTTCAGCAAGTTAGCTGATCAATAGTAAGTTTCATTTTTAACATTAAGTAACAAAGCAAGACATGCATTGTTCGCTCTGCTCACGTGTTGGGAATGTCAGTGGATAAACGGGAGGCATTTTCAGTTCTGACTCACACTCCTGGCATGGCAGGTGTCGTGCCCCTTTCCTTAAGTAATTTCCTTTCCATCTCCATTTCCCCCTCACATCCAGTCTTCCTTTTGCGAAGAAGTGCAATATACATTTCCATCCCTTGCTTTGGTTGTTTTTGTTTTAAGAAAGATGTTTCTTTTTATGTAAGTTCCTCCACAGTCACGTGCAATTCCCCAACTTTCGGAGATCTTAAAAATGTCCTTTGCAGCATTTGGCCTACCTTGGTCTTTTTTCCAAAGTTTTCCTTCCGTCTTTTCCGGAATACTGGCTGGGCAGCTTTCTCTTCCCCACTGAGGATTCCCTAGTTGAGGTTCTTGTTTTCACCTTTGTACTGCTTTCCTCACATGTAAAGGGCAGAATTCTTCAAATCTTTTCTTCCCCGGTGCCCATACCATCTCATCTTTCTCTGTGCGTCAAATAGCAGTTCTGCGCTAACCAACCCGTATGCCCACCACTCTCAGCACTCACAGGCATAACCCCATTTTCGCCCACCCGCAAAGCACCTCCGTGTGCACATAAGCTTGGTACAGACATTACTATGTCGCCCCTGTGTTTGCTCTTCTGTTGGAGTTTTTGATCTGACCTGGTGGCACCACAGTCATCCAACTTAGAAATTCTAGAATAACTCCCATTGTTTGTTTACACCCCACAGCTCCTGTGACTAGGTAGTCACTTGGGTAGCCCTGTGTCCCTGGGCAGCTCTTCCTTCTCGCTGCCACTCTCCAGGTTAGGTCTTCATCCCTTCCTCTTAGGATTTCAGTAGTCCCCTAACTGCTTTCTCTGTCATCTTCATGGACTCTAAGAGCTGGCTTTGTAAAATGCAGTCAATGCCTTTCTTCTAACACATGTGGAGTCTGTATTTCTCGTGGAGCCAAGACTCCAATTCTGGCTTTCAGCAACACACCTGCTTCCTAGATGTGTGATTATGAGGACTTTTTTAGTTTAAAATCCCTGTTCTTATTTGTACAGCGCTATAAAATGTACATAATAATGGGTTCTGCTTTGGAGGATGCTATGGAGATTAGCTGGGAGAATTAGTGTCTATAAAGTGCTCAGAGTTGTGTTTGGCCCGTAATAGTCAGAGCCCAGTAAGTGGAGGTGGTGAGGAGCGAAAAGAAAGGTAGTGTTCTTCCCTGAAGCCTTACCTCTCTGCATAGAGCCTGTGTGCCGTCCGAATAGACCACTCAGGTTAGCATCCTGATACCGTGGTTGGTGCTGCGAGACATTGCACACGGCTGTACTCCCGTCCTCGCCTATAGCCTGTCGCAGTGGTCGGCACTTCTTCAAAATAAATTCTCCCAGGCCGAAAACCAACTTAAGCACATGGGCCACGAAGTTTCAATCGCACTGTATGTGTGTATCTGAGTGTGGTATTTTGTGGAAGAGCCACACTCAAGGGGCCAAAGAGCCGCATGTGGCTTTCAAGCCGCGGCTTGCCGACCACTGGCCTATCACGGAGCATGGTGTTCATACTCGAGTTCATGGGCTCACTCAGTGTTTGCTGAATAGACATGAGGAATAAATAAAATCTGTGGTCTCTAATGAGAAAGTGATTTAGGATACAACAGCCCCTTAAGAATTGTTGTTTGAACCAAATTTTGAATGATGAGAGGTACTTTATACTTGTAAGTTAAAATCTAAAAAACGTCTTGGTCAGTTTTTTTCATATGCTTGATTCAGTACCAGGAAACTACCTTCCATATTATAATCAACAATCAACAGGAGTCCTACTAAAATGTAGATTCCTGGCGGTCTGCCTTTTAAAGTCCCCTCCCCAGGTGATTCACAGGCACACTGGAGTTTGTAAGGGACCCTAAGGGGGTCAAATGAACAGAGTGCAGCAGGTTTCAAAGAAAAGTCTGTGAGCCAACCTCTTCTCTTTAGGATACCAGGGGCAGATAACTGCCCCATGATTTGTGAAAAGTCAGGTGGTTAATAAGCATTTCGCTAGACTTGCAAAAATGAAACAGAGGGAAATGCAAATGTGAAAAGAATTACATTTCTAGTCAGGGTGGGTTCAAATCTTTAAAGGGGTGCAGCCTGAAGAAGGCACTGTGGGAGGGGGGGGTTGCTTTGGCAGATCAGCGTATGCAGCAGAATTTCCTGCCCTCCGAGAGGGTGGCCCCACAGTGGGAGCTGTCCCTGGGAGCAGGCCTTCATCACTCCAAATTTGCTTTGTCCCCCAAACTGTCGGGCAGTTAGACAGGTTCTTGGTGGCCAGCGACAGAACTGGCTCTGGCTGTCTCAGCAAAATGGGAATCTGGGAGGAAGGCCTTTGGATGGCGGCTCCAGGAGACTTTGCAGCAGGAACCAAAGCGAAGTTTGGGCTTTCAAGCTGCCGTTGTGAAGAATGTGACTTCTGACTGACCACATGGTGGTTCAAAAGGTCTGAGCCCGACATCATCTGCCTGCAGACAGAGGGTAGATCTGGCTGTTCTCCTTTATGGTAGATGGCAATGGCTGCCTCATAATGGAATTCTGCAGAAACAATATAGGTCCCTAAGAGGAATAAGACATGATAGATAGACCAGAAACAACAAGCAAGGGAAGGGGGGGGGGGTTAGGGGGCAGGGAAGGGGAGATGGAGGGGGACGGGGAGAAAGCTGCCTACTTTTATATTCTGTCTGAGGCTCTGGAACTAGACTACTACTTGGATTGGAAACCTGGGTGTGCTACGTGCTGGCTGTTTGATCTTTTTCTGTACCTCGGTTTACTGATCTATAAAATGGGGATGAAAACTGTCCCTATCTTTTAGGGTTGTGGTGCAGATTAAACACGGAAAAGAGCTGTAAATAGTTGCACTCCTGTGAGTGTATATGTCTCTCTTGCCACACACACATATTGAATTCCATTTCTGCAGTTTTCCTTTAGGTTATCTACATTCTGTCATATCTGGATCTTTCCAGTCACAGTTTTGCTCCTCTCTTTATTCCTTGGGAATTTAGTTCCGTAGCTGACAAAGGGATACTCTAAAATCCTATTCCTGAATGGGCATCTGACACTGGAAGAAGCATGACAGGTGGCCCATGGGGTTTCCAGCACCCAGTTCTTGCTTGCTCACCATAATCAACCAGCTCTTCATCCTTCTAGTGGTTTACCTCTCAATCACATGCTGAGCCCATCACAATTTGGTGCAACCTGTTACTATTAACAAGGCCACTGAGCAAGGTTAACTTATTTCCTTAACTTCCTTTGCCTTTCTTCCCATTCCAGCTTTTACCTGAGATGGAGGGGCCGTCCCAGTTCTAATACTGGAGTCAATGAAAATAAACCCTCTTTCTCACAGTTAGCTCTTAGTCTCTTCTCTCACATCCCTCTTGTCTCCAGCCCCCCAGTAGCATCTGCTACTCCTGTGCTCGCCCATGTTCGTTCTCTTCCATAGTTTGCTGGGGATGAAGCCATTATGTAATGTGACAGGGCTGTGTTTCCAAGATTTCAGTGTCACACAAACTATCTCTTTCTTTCATCCTGATGTTCTGAGTAGAACAGGTCACACTCAATGGCAGGGCCCTGAGTCTGCTGGGTTAAACCCTGCAATTAGAAGGGCAAGTAGGATTTTGCGGAAGTGGAGGGTAGCCGCTGGTCTGAGGACACAGTCTCAGGATACAGCCAATTGCAATATTATTTGAAGGTTCCAAAGTGATTCTTACAAATTTATTTTGCTTTCCCGTCTAGATTTATTTCATGCACATATAAAAATGTTATTTTTCTTTTTAAAACAGATGGTAGCCTAATATATATACAGAGTATTCTGCACCCTGCTGATCATTGTGTATTCAACTATACATACATGTTTTTACATATAAGTATATAAAGAGGTTTCTTATACGTTTTTCATAGCAGCAGGATATTCCATCTTATGGATGTGTAATAGTTATTTAATTTCTTTTTCATAGATGGAGGATTAGGCTTCCTGATGGTTTTTTAAATGAAGGATCTGGATAAGAACAAATAAGTATAGTCCATATTGACTTGATGCAGCAGAAATAAAGTCAGAGATTAAGCCATGGTCTTGTGTCATTTATAAGAGTTTTTTCTGTGAAATGATAAATATATTATAGCAGTCCTTAGTGGAGCATCTAATTTTGCATACGTGGTTTTGGAAATCCTAGAATAATCAATAAAAGAGCATTGTATACATTTTTAATGGATTATAAGAGGTTATGTTCTAAAAAACTCTTCAGAGTCCAGCAAGATGTATCCAGATTCATAAGGTTGATAAATAGAAATAAAGAATTAGCACCTTCATTCAGAACAAGATTGGAAATCTTTCCTGGATGACAGAGAACCCACTTTTTCATTCGTTTTTGCCTTAATGGGCTAAATTTGGGGGTGGGAGGAAGGCAAGACTATAACTTTTTTAAGGATTGGGTAGCTGACACATTGCAGCTCATAAATATTTGCTTAATTGAATGGAAAGCATGATCAAAGAATTTTAAAGTACAGTGAACACAGCCTTAGAAATGTATTAATGTATACATTGTTATAGAGTGTATATATTAAAGCATTAATATGATGTGATGTTTGAACTAGCAGAACATTGGAAGACAAAAGTCATAATTCATAAAGGAATAAGCTATAAAGTTCAGTTAATGCTGCTTTGACCTTGAAAAGTTATTTGTAGCTAAATATAAATATGGAAATAGAAACATATCTAGTAGTTGAATTCAATTTGTGAGCAAAATTGTTGAGTAACTGGGAAACACAGACTATTTTTGTGAGTTTGAAGACTAAGAACCTCTTTATCTCCTGTGTAATAGAAAAATAACTCAACAACCCTCTTCATTGCAACCTCTCCTCCTTTTCAGAGGCTCAGCTAAGATGCGGATTTATCATTATTATGATTACGAAACAGGAAGTCGGCAGATACCCACTAAAAAGACAATGACTCTGGTGTGACATGGCCAAAGCCTGCAAGTCACAAACTGAGTTCAAAATAATCAATTGCAATCAAACTTATAAAGGAACATGTTCCCTAGAGAAATTGTGTCATCTGTTTTCACTGCTCTTAATTGGTGTTGTAGAGAAAGTTATGTTTAACTTTCATTAGCAAAAGGCTGATCTTTGCTTGGTGCGGGGTGAAGAATGTCTTGGTGGCTTAAATGTATATCCTGTGGCCCCCACCTGAAGCTCAGCCATGCTTCTTCAAATTCAAAGCTGTTCCTAGGAAAGGAAGGACGAGACTCTTTCCCTCTGCTCGCTTTTCTGGCAATGCCAATGTTTCTGGGTTACTTCCTCCTCCCATTTTCAGTCACAAGATCTCTCCTTTCCAGAATCCCCACTCTATTTGAACTCCTGTACTCTTGCTGTTTTATATTTCAGGCATTTGTGCCTATTATAAGGCTATTGCCAGTTTTGTGTTTAATATCCAGGAGTATGTTTTTCTCAGTTTCAGGGATGCACAGTATTTTCCTTCTTCCTAGGTGTCTTTTTTGGTGTAACCTGTTTGTACCTATTGTCTTAACTTTTCAATGCAGGCCTGCAGACTCCTGCTCCAGAGTTTATTGTTGATGTTGAATCCATGGACATCTTCCCAGTGGGATGGTGTGAAGCGAATTCTTACCCTTTGACCACACCTCACAAAATAGTTCGTAAGTATTGCCTAGTTTGAAGCCCAGATGGATAACCTCCAGTGTTGGTATGAATAAATAGACAATTTTGTTAAGATAGTATAGCCAAGTTGTAAACATAGAAAAGTTTTTTTTTTAAAATATATTTTATTGATTTTTTTACAGAGAGGAAGGGAGAAGGATAGAGAGCTAGAAACATTGATGAGAGAGGAACATGGACCAGTTGCCTCCTGCACTCTCCCTATGGGGGATGTGCCCACAACCAATGCACATGCCCTTGACTGGAATCGAACCTGGGACCCTTCAGTCCACAGACCGACTCTCCATCCACTGAGCCAAACCGGTTTCTGCTAGAAAAGGTTTTAAATTTCCCACAGAACACTGGCTTTTTAAATCTCATTCATTAAGTTAATGAGATGAACATTTCACAGGTTGACAAAGTCACAATGACGACACAACTGAAGGTCACAGAGAGGCAAAAATAAATATCTGGAATCTTCTCTCTGTTTTGTAGACAACTCATTATTTTTATTAAAAAATTAGACTAACTACTATATTTTTATATTATCATATCTGAGAAAAGACTACTTTTTCTCATGAGGTTTACCCCAAAGGAGTCATAAATGGCCCCAATAATTTAGCAACATAGATATAAAAACTAAACTATTATCAGCACTAATTGACCAGAGAAATGTCAACTGTTCTTTGAAAAGAGCATTACATCACATCCAGTACCAACTTAAAACAACATTAGTGGTTAATCAATCCCACAATACACGCACTTAAACATAGGGTGTCCCAAAAAATGTATACACACATTTTGAATAATTATAAAGATAGTGTTTATTAAAATACATTTCATTTTGAAAATTGAGCTAGTACCTGCTGAAGTGTGTATACTTTCTTTGGGGACACCCTGGGTGTATAGCAGTGTGTGTTAAGATACATTTTTATAATAATATGTCTTTATCTTGAAAAGATAACCTTTTGAAAATCTTCAAACCTAATAAATCTTGGCATTAAGTATTCTACCATAGGTTTGTAAAAAATATTATTTAAAATTTTGGTTCCTTAAAGATAAGGGGTTTTAATTTTTATAACCCAGATTATATTTATTATATTTTAAATATAATTTATATACTAGCTTTACTCCTTTCTGGCAATATACTTGCGTATATATTACATGTACACTAGTACATTTATGTAGAATCTCAGAGCATTGATATAAAGAAAGTTCCATCTCATAGTTGGCCTTTTATTTCCTTATGTTTCCTGATGTCAACAGATTTTGAAGGGAACTTAGAGTCCTCCTATTTGATATTCATCACTGTGTGAAATAAAGGAGGTAGCTCTGATTATAGGCAAAGTGGGTTTTAAAGGATTCTTCTCTCTCAGATACCATACTGTTCAGGGAAACTGACCTAATGAGAGTAATATCTTCCCTTCATTTTAAAATATGTCTGAAACTTTGAGCCCAGGATAATTATTTCAATCTCAAGTCATTGTTTTTTATTTATCCATCTATGTCTAAACCCAACAACTCTCAACATCTTTAGAAGTTTTGTTGGGATCAATTTATGCTTATGTTGGAAATTTCAGGAACATTTGTACCAAAATAAATGCCAGAAGCTCTGGTCTTTCTTTATTAAGGTGGTTTTAATCAATTATAAAAATGAAATGAAAATTTTCTTTTCAGAAAAATTATTATTGACTGCTTTATGTTACTGTTTCATAGACATATTTGGTAGATAGCAATCCTCCTTTCAATAATAAAATGCTTTAGTTTAAGAACATGTCTCTAATCCTAATTTGGGAGTAGCTATTATGGTAACATTATTTGACTTATCACACTTTCTTTGGGGGGAAAACTCATCTAGATAACCATACTTGCAACAATTCATCTTACCAGGTGTGTTCATGTGAGGTATGATAGGCGTGCTATTTTTCTTTCTTATTAAATCATATTTTAAAATGAAGTAGACAGTGTGTAGTGATAAGATTAAATGTACTGAATTCTATTTAGACCTCATTTCTGATTAGTCAAAGTCTATTTTATGCTTGAAGCAATTAAGATAAAATTGTGGTATGAATGAAATAACTTCACAGTATTTAAGTTGTTACTTTAAAACTAACAGCTTTACACTAAGCCATTTTTTTAAAGTGCTTTTACCCAACTAGCTAACCAAACTGATTTTTTTTTTTTTTTTTGGCCTGTTTTACAGCACAACAGAAGAGAAAGATTGCAGTTGTGCAGCCAGAAAAACAGTAAGTTGTTTTTTGTTTGTTTGTTTGTTTGTTTAGTTTTCAAAAATGAACTGATAAACTATGGAGTATCTTTATAGAGGATAGGAAGCATGGCTGGTGTTAATAGTGTTAGTCTAACACTAGTAAAGATGGCAGTAAAATATATCTGTGGTTTACTGTGCACCTATTTTGTGCAGGGCACAGGGCGTGCTTCTAAAGGAACTTCTACTCCAAATTGTAACATCTCACTTTGATTCCACCTCAGCATACCGGAAGGACACCCCAATCTCACTCACTGTTAGTGATGGCACTCTGTGATAGTGGTTCTTAATGCCCGACAGGCCACGAAGCCCCACTCAGCATGCTCCTCGCCACTAGTGATGGCTGGGCCTGCTGAGAGAGACTTTAGGGTTGCTGCCCAGCTGGGTGAACTTTTGCAAGTTGCTTTAATTTTTTTGCATCTCAATTGTAAGATTACTATTCCTCAGGGTTTTTAGGACAGTTAAATTAGATTCTGTGTGTAAAATTTGTAGGCCCTATGTTATTGAATAAGTATAGATTATCTCACATTTCAGTTGTAATTTTATGAGAAAAAGGGGTATTTGGGAATACTGTGTAGATGCCAGCAGTATTTTTTTAAGAAACTTGTGACTGGAGGGTAACATTTTTACATATTGGAAAATATCTAAAATATACTAAAATACATATTCCTTGCCAAGCCTTTCTGTTTTCTCAATATTCTGATGGAAATGAAATTAAAAACCATATTTTTCATGTTTAAATTTAAATAAAATGAAATTGAATAACTGCATTGTTATTGAAATGTGGATAACAGAATTTCTTGCACATTCATTTCTAAACAGTGTATCAAGTTAATAATGTGATTCCAACACTGAACTAAAGAATAAGTAATAAAATAATGGTTTCATCATTGAATCCAGATTTGAATACCTAACCCCTAAGTGTGCAGTCAATGGATCAGCAGGTTCCACCCCCTTTTTAAAAATATATATATTTTATTAATTTTTTACAGAGAGGAAGAGAGAGGGATAGAGAGTTAGAAACATCAATGAGAGAGAAACATTGATCAGCTGCCTCCTGCACACCCCCTACTGGGGATGTGCTCACAACCAAGGTACATGCCCTTGACCGAATCGAACCTGGGATCTTTCATTCCGCAGGTTGACGCTCTATCCACTGAGCCAAACTGGTTTCAGCAGGTTTCACCCTTTTTTTGCATCACTCACCAGACTGTTCGTCAAACACAGGCAGCTAGAGGCTCCCATCTCCAAAACACCCAACTCTGCATGTCTAACAAGTTCCCAGGTGACACTGATCTGCCAGTGTACAGGCCCCCACTTTGAGAATCAGTGCCATGGACCACCCAATTTACATCTCTCATATTGGTTTACTGCAATTTTATGTAGCTTTTCAAGTGTGTTTTCTACCCAGCCAGCCTAGACGCCCTGTGAAATCCATTCTTTTCCCCCCTAAGATCACTAGGCTTTATATTTATTCAGCAACTTTTTACTGAAACAGAATGTAGACGTTTGTCTTAGAATAAGCCTACTGCACATTTTAAGAGCCATCACTGATAGGTTTTCTTTTAAGGTCTTGTTCTCAGTGTGGCCACGACCCACACAAACACAGTCACCCAAAACCAAAGGTCAGTAGAAAGTGGTTTTCAATTAGACATTAGAGAGAATTCTGACTTTAATTAAAGTCAATGTAAGTTGATGTTTCTTCTTGTCTAAAATATCGTTAAGTACATTATTATAATTCTATAACAAAAAACCAGCCCAGGAGTGACCTAGAAGAACCTCATTAATCAGTGATGACCACTCCAGGGTCAGGTGTCTTAGGATTATTACAAGATTTTGAGAACAATCTAAATGATCTTTTTATATATTCTTAGTGAGGTTTCTCCTAGATGCACACATCCTATCTTACTAGGCTCTTAGCTTGGATTTCTCTAATAGTCGCTTTAAGTTGTAAAAACACTTTGGAATGCAGTGGTTTCTTCTACAGTGTGGACCCATGAGAGTTTTGTTTTCTTTATCAACAGATTGCCATCCACAGTGCCTGTTGAGAAAATACCTCATGACCATTGTCTATTCCCTCACCTGGAAACCACAGGTAAACGAACCCGTTTAGGGCTCTCTGTCACTTCCCAATTTGTTGTTAGGAGTGGAGACATGAATATATATTTTAGGTCAATATGCAAATATTTTAGATTTGAGCCTATTCTTTTGTACTCTGTTGCTACTTATTAACGGATAACATTTTAAAACATGTGTGTGTGTGTGTTTTTAAGCTAAATTCTTAAGTGTCTATTCTTTTCTGCTTTTTTGTCAGTAGCTCTAGACAGTTCTCTTGGTCTGCAGGAAAAGGGTCCATGTACTAATTAGAAATTATGAGCCCAATTATTAAGTTGAAAGTAATAATTATCAGACATTCCTTTTTTTTAAAATTTTATGTCAGTTCCACTTGCATTTTTACAGTAGTGGTTAATACTTAAATCCCTGCAGGCTTTTGAATCATTCTTTAAAACCCCCTGTGTTTGAATAACTGGTTGTGAATCATATGTTTTTTAAAATGAAAAGTCCTATATCTTACAGTGATCTTTGGAAACACAAATGTGAATTAGCCTTTGACCACAAATCTGATTATAGACGCGTTGGTACATTCAGTAATATATTTGATTAAGAATTCTATTTTCTAGTCAAAGTGAAATCTGCTCTGAATTCCAGGTTTAAAAGCTTTATGCTGTGGAAAAACCATATTAGTTAAAATTATCTTTATCATAAAGAGAGCAGTTTTATGAGTAGCTTACTAAAATTATTTTTCCTAAAGGTCTAGGAACAGTAATCCTACCAAAAAATTCCATGTAAATGCAGTTGTAGACTAATTTTTAAAAAATATATATTTTATTGATTTTTTTTTTTTTTCAGAGAGGAAGGGAGAGAGATAGAGAGCTAGAAACATCGATGAGAGAGAAACATCACCAGCTGCGTTGTGCACACCCCCCAATAGGGATGTGCCCGCAACCAATGTACATGCCCTTGACCGGAATTGAACCCGGGACCTTTCAGTCCGCAGACCGACGCTCTACCACTGAGCCAAAAACGGCTTCGGCTGTAGACTAATTTTTTTTTTAGCATGTTTTATAGAATTCAAATTTAGTATGGTTTTAAAAATACTGTGTCTGCTACTCATTCAGTCTGTAATTGTTATTTTACTCCCTCTTGCTACATGTTGGTTTTTTAGTTGAAGTCCCATGAGAACAAAACTTCCCGGATTGTTAAATTACCATCTTAATTATAACAGTTGTTCAACAGAAATGCCACCGTGAGTGTAGCTTAGCTTGGAGCAGTGGGGCAGAGCCCGAGTCCTTGGCTGAAAGTGAAGTCTCAGTCTGTGTTCTTAGGCATGCAGAAGTTGGGAGTGACATTTTACCGTGTAGTAATTCTCCTTTTCCCTGGGGCAGCCCAGATACAGCTAGACCAACCACTTGCCCGGTTCACTTTCTAAATTGAAAAAATAGTGAGGGAAATGCAAATCTAAGCCCCTGAAAGGAACATTTCACATCTATCAGATTGGCCAAATGAAGAAGCCTCTGTTGGCCTGGGTGGGAGACAAGACACTCTTACACAGTGCTTACTCGAGGATCCCTTTGGGTAGTCACTAGGAAAACAGTTTGGCTATATCTAGTAAAACTAAAGATACACAGATCCCACGGCTGAGCAATTCCACTCCTTGTGTACTTGGAAGACTCTGGCCCATCACAGAAGTAGATTTTTACAGTTGTATCCATTAAAGCACTGTTGGTAACATTGAGAAAGTGGAAGCAACACAGTGTCCATCAATAAAAGAAGGGAAAACTCAATTGTAATATATTCTTACAATGGAATGATGAAAAATGAAGTGAAAAAATGAATAAATGTTCTGGGTAATTATTTACCAAGTTGGGTGGATCTCAGAAACATCAGGTTGAACCACCAAATGTTGCTGAAAACCATTTATGGAATATTTTAAATATATATATTGCTTATTGTTACACACATACATATATGTGTGTGGTCGAATTTATAGACTTGGGAATGATAAGCACCAATGCTGGGTAGTGGCTTCCTCTGGGAGGAGTTTCTGGGGTGAAACACACAGGGGAACTTAGGTGTACAATGTGATTTCCGGCCCTCACTCCCATATCATTGTCTTTGTTTTTGCATTTGTGTGTGTTTTGAATACTGCATAATAAACAAAATTTAATTTACGTGGTAGAAAAAGAATCAGGATTTCTAAGATAATATTGTGTCTATAAAACGTTCTGATATTAAGACATAGTGTGCCTCTGGACGATTTTTGCCAACCAAATTGACCAAGCAAGCTTTTTGTTGCTTCCTCAAGTCTCAGCTGGGTTGCTCTTCCCATAGGTCCTGTCAACGGGAAATACTGCTGTCCTCAGCTCTTCATCAACCACAGGTGTTTCTCAGGCCCTTACCTAAACAAGGGGAGGATCGCAGAGCTACCTCAGTCGGTGGGACCAGGCAAATGCGTGCTGGTTCTGAAAGAGGTAAAGTGCTTTCACGGTTGCATTTGGCTTATTTCCACAGGGTGTTAAAGGTGCAGGTGCAGTTTCTGAAGGAGATAATGGCAATGTGGATCAATTCGGGTGACCTTTACCAAGCATCTCTTTTCTCAGCCCTGCGGGCTGGAAGCTGGTCCTACGAAGATGGAAAACAGTGTTTCTGCCCATGAAAGACCCACAGTCTAGTGGGAGGGGTGTACATACCATCCTCTGAGTCAGGGGAAACATTGCTCTAGGTCTGAATAGAGCTTCGGGAAGACAGAGGAAAGATCAGTTGTATGTGGAGTGAGGGTTCAGAGCAGGAGAGTGAAGGTTTCCCTGAAGAGGTAAGTAGCCTGGAAGAGCAAAAGAAAGAGTTTCCTGTGATGGTGGAGGGTATGGTTAAGAATGGACCCTCCGGCCGAAACTGGTTTGGCTCAGTGGATATAGAGCGTCAGCCTTGGACTGAAAGGTCCCAGGTTCGATTCCGGTCAAGGGCATGTACCTTGGTTGTGGGTACATCCCCAGTAGGGGGTGTGCAAGAGGCAGCTGATCGATGTTTCTCTCTCATCGATGTTTCTAATTCTCTATCCCTCTCTCTTCCTCTCTGTAAAAAATCAATAAACTATATTAAAAAAAAAAGAATGGACCCTCCTCAGCTGGATCTGCAGGGGCAGGTTTTCCATCCCTCACAGTACGAGGGAGGAGGAGGTTCATGAGGAAAGCTTTCACAGGCTCTGGGCACTTGCATCAGGTTTGTGCTGTGGCTACATCCAGACAGAGCCCAGGCTGCACATCGCTTACATGGTACTGTTTCCCATTTCTCCTCCTGCCTCTGGGAAACAACCTGCAGGTGGAGGTGAAGCCTGATTATGCTGGTGGAGGTGTCTCTCTGTTACATTTTTATAGCTTAGCCCCAGACCGTGTTTGGACACAGACTGGTATTTGGAACCATTTCCTTCCAAACTGCTCTTGAAATGTCTGCATTTTTCACACACATCAGTACTTTCTCTGAAGAAAAAAGACACTCCATATATCTTCTTTATTGCTACTATACCATGATGAATGTGTTTTAATCCCTTGGGCACAACAATTCCTTATCCATTGAACAAATGTTGGTTAGGCAACTCTGAGGAGCCAGGCACTACATGACGTAGTCGGTCAGAAAATCATCTGCCCTCTGCTTGTTCGGGTCTCGAGCTCCCATTTAGGAGATGACATGACTCTGAGCCTGATGTACACAACAGAGTACACAGCAGATTCTCCAGGAGCACAGGGGGGGAGTGACAAATACATGCCAAGGGACACTTGCTCTGGCTTAGGTGAAGTAAATAGAACCTTGAACGCACAGCATGGAAGACTCCACAGGTAGAAAAGTTCAAGTCGGTGTCTGGGTAATGAAGGTGGTCATGTATTGCTGGAGAATAGGGTAGGTCTTTAGACTTGGGATAATTCACAGGTTTAAAAGAATGTTATATTTAGAAAAGAAAAAAACATCTCATTTTTCAGGGATACCTCTGAAAGATATGTGGGTAAATGGTAGGTAGGATCACTGGTTTACTCCAATTAGCCCAGACTATAGATCCCTACAGATGTTAGATTTGATCAAAGAGCTCAAACCAGGATGACCTGTAAGAATTGCTGTCGTTATATAAAGTAAGACCCAGGGACCATGAATTGACTCTTTAGTTTGCCACGCTTTGGGGCTGAATGCATTTTTGCTACAGCCATTTTGTTTGCCTGAATTCGTGCCTGTTTCCATTGTGAGTGATCAGAACAGAACACGAAAGCGGATGATAATGCGGTGAACTGACAGGAGCAACACCCTTTGCACCACACATCCCAGTTACTAAAATGAGCACTTGGGCAGCTGCCAGCTCTGTAAGCAAACAAGATGACCTTAGTTTCCATCTCCCTTTGGCAGTTGGTTACTTTACTTTTACTACATGATTTTTTAAGTCAAAGGTATTTATCCCTGGATCAATGTTCCGATAGGTGCCAGCAGCCAGATTTGAAAGCCAGACCAGAGCAGTTTTCTGATGACAAAACTAGTTTTTTGCTGACATTCAGAAAATGCATGAGGCAGGAAGGGAAGAAAGAAAAAAAAGCAAAAAAAAAAAAAAAAAAAAAAAAAAAAAAGCCAGCACTTCAGTTCTGGGAGCCCAAGAAAAATGTAAGTTCCGCCAGGCCAATATTTATGCTAATGCTCTTCCTTCAGCACTAGAACCTCTGTGTGGTTTCGAATTTCATGTTACTTCCAGAGAATGAGGTAATTGGAGAAAGACAGAGTGCATTTGCTTTTGTCAGGTCATTGGCGGTGGTAGCAGTTACAGGCTTCTTTCGTGTCTTTGGAAACATGAAGTGACAGTGCCTTCCCTCCGTCTGGCCTGCTAGAAGCAGATAATGCCTGTGGGTCTAGATGCAGAGCTGGCCCGTGGAGAATTGGGAAGAAGGGTCTTGCACTCCGAGGGCAGAATCCCAGTGTGGAGGATGTTTCTGGCAAAAGTGATCATTAATGCATGTCTCTGTTCACCTCTGGCCAGTGAGCATGCTGAGCATTCTACTTGATGAGGTTTCGAGGGGCTAAGAGCTGTGTCTGGCTCAGTTCTAGCAAGGGAGCTGCCCAGGCAGGTAGGTGACTCTAGGGAGCTGGTGCCAGAGCCGGCTGGTGGCCCAGTCAGGTCCGGTCATCCCACATGAGGAGACTCAGAACAAGCAGGCCCGGGGCCCAAGACAGGGGATGAGTCTGTTGACGCTGAGAGGCTGGGGCGTTTTTATGGGACCCTGGGCCTTGTTGCATCGAGGGTGGGACTTGTGAGTCCAGACAGTAAATGGTGGTCATTGCCGTAAATCAAACCTGTACGCTCAGCCTCATCTTCACCAGCCAGGACTGTTCTGTCCCCAGGGATGCCAGGGTCTCCCAAATAAACACGGAGACTACAGATCTACGCAGCCCTGGGCAGACTCATGAGGTTTTAGTGTTCCAAGCCTGTCCTCACTCAGAGATCAGTAACCCCATTCTTGTTGCCATTCACAAAGGTGTGGGGGAATTTGCTTTCTGCTTTCTATGCAGGCACCGGTCTGTGGTCCTTAATTCATGTACAGAGAGATGAGGCAGGTGTCGTGTCCGTGTGTGAAAGAAGAGCATTATGTGAGCAGAAGAGCATTATGTAAGCGAGCCAGCCTGAGTGCAGCAGGACAGGGAAGAGTGGAACTGTAGTGATGTGTTTACTCATGTCACTGTGCCCCATCATTAAAAAGCCGTCTTTTGATAGACACGTGACAAAATGAGAGAACAGCGGCCCAGTCCCACTGGCAGAAATAACTGAAAATACCTGTTTGGGAAGGACTGTAGGGTCTCTAAAGGCCATGGATGTAAAGGCAGCACAGCTGGAAAAGGTCCCTGGTGGGTTACAGAGATTGGGGAACACGCATGGTTTTCTTAAACGTTATTTGGTTTAAGTTATTTAAAGCCAGTGTGTCACCTTCCCAGAGGGGAACCTCTGAGAGTCCTTTGTCGCGTTTTGCTCATCACCCTTTGATGTGTGGAGCTGGCTGATGCTGTGGGACGTGCTAGCTCAGCAGCAGAAATGGCCTGTGTTCTGCGCACTGCATTTTGGCAGCCTGGGCCGGTCATGAAAGGCATGAACTTTTATCGTAGGAAAATCGACAAGTCGTGCACTCATGAAAAATAGAGCACCCAGTGTTCTGCTCGCTTTCCTCCTCTTTCTGGTGCTTAAAAGACGACCTCAGAGAAAGCGACTTGAGTCCCAAACAGTCAGGGGAACTTCTGAAGGGCTGACCCTCCGTGACTTATTCTTCCTCCAATATAACTTCCACCCCCTGATTGAGGGTGACAGACACGACTGGAGACCTGTGCACCCCACCTAACATCAGCGTCAGTCCACGTATGATGGTATAGAGCAGTGGGGGTCAAACCGCGGCTCGTGAGCCACATGCGGCTCTTTGGCCCCTTGAGTGTGGCTTGGTGTTAGAACCACTTCTTCAAAATAGACTTGCCCAGGCCAAAAACCAACTTCTGCACATGGGCCATGAAGTTTCAGTTGCACTGTATGTGTGAACCCGCATGTGGTGTTTGTGGAAGAGCCATACTCAAGGGGCCAAAGAGTCGCATGTGGCTTGCGAGCCACAGCTTGCCAACCACTGGTCTAGAGTGACATGATAAAGTAAGTGAGATAGACAGAGCTTCTGCTCTGCCAGGGTGGGAATGTTGAGTAAAATGCAAGTAATGTGTGCACCCACCCAATCCCAACTCAGTTCACCCACCTCCCTATCCACCCAGCTATGCACCCATCCACCCATCCATGCACCCATCCACCCATCCATCCATTAATCCATCCACCCATCCATCCATTAATCCATCCACCCATCCACCCATCCATCCATCCATCTATCTATCATACTTTTATTCTATCATATGTCCATCCATCCATCATCAAGGTATCATTTATTTTATCTTTCTATCTATCTAGCTGTTGTATCTAGAAAAGTCACTTTGGTACTCTTCATCACAGCCTAATTAAGGGATTCAATGGTTTAGACATGACTGGTTAAGCGGACAGGTTGTGATAAGTTTAACTTGGCAGAAAGTAGCTGCAGAAATAATGAGAGCCATGAGCACTGGTCTCAATCTGCTTCTGTGGCTTCGGAAAGTACAGGAATAATGAGGTGGGGATTGTACGGTGCCACTGTGCTCCATGAATATTTCTTTTTGCCTACCTGCAGTCTTTGTGGAATCTTTTGAATACCAAGGTGTTCAGCCTTAGCCATCTCAGGTTCCCTGAGCTCTGGGAACACAGCAGTGAATAAGACATCCTCCATCCTTCCTTCCATCCATCCATCCCTTCGTGTCCTGAGGAATTCATGAGTCACAACCATGTACCAGGCAGGCACTATGCTAGAAGCTGAGGGGTTGTATGAGAAAGGGATATTGGCTCTTCCTCAGAGAGTGGACAGAACCCCTGTAGACAGGAAGGGGCCTCATCTTCTCTCCTTGCCTCCTGGTGACAAGCCCACACAAATACCAATATACCAGCAGAACCACCAGCAGAACCTGTCCTGGTTATATTAGAATAACACCCAGCTCTGTTATCTCGGGTCAGTGGGAGCAGTAGATGTGGCTTTTAAACCTGGAGCCCATTGCTATTTGTTGCTTTTATGCTGGAGCCCTTGACAATAAGATGGAAGGTGGAAGAGGTGGCTCTTACAGGGATCCCCTTTCTCATGTCCAGTTGCTGTGTCAGTGGGTTTGGTATGCTCTTTATGGCTCAGGATCCAGAGCCTTTTCTTTTCTTTTTTTTTTTCTTCTCTCGCAGGGATGGAGGAAATTTGCCTAACACAGGTATCTGCTAATCTCTGACTCTGGGATTCTTCCATAAAGTGACTTAAGTAGAAGCCAGTCAGATGAAGTATGATTTCAAACCTCACAGGAGACTGAATGAATCTGAAGCAGAAAGTGAGGGTACAGACCCACCGTTAAGTGAGCTTTTCGGGCCTTGCGCTGACTCTGCTCTGCTCTACTGACATGTGAACCAGGTGTTTGGAGCAGAAGGTTCCAAAGAAACCCTGTGGTTGCACAAGGCTGGGGCCCTACTTGCCCAGAACCCTTGGAACTCATGGCCTCCCTTCCCTCCTGATCCTCAGGCAGAGATGCTGCACGTAGTGAGGGAGCGCCCATAGAGGGGAAGTTACCTCCACCCACCCCCAAAGCCACCGGGCTTGGAAGTTTTCACTGGGACCTGGCAGCTTGAAGTTCGGCTTCAGTAGATAATTGTTCCAGCACATTAAGCTATTTCCCTCCATCTCTTGGTTTTGATTAAAGTGTTTATTTCCCACATTTGGGGAGTTTGCCATGACTTGTTTGACTTTCTCCTTTATTATGTATCTGTGAGCATTTGTCCTGGGCTCCCTGTCGTGGCTTTTAAAAACTAGAGCTTTGTGTGGGAACCCAGAAAGTAAGAAATCTAAAGTCACCCTCACTGTAATGTACTGAAAAGGAAGATAGCTTTTACTTTTCAAAGCATCCATGAATGTGTTGATATAATTGAGAGGAGGTGGTGCTGAGGCAGCAGGAAATGCGGCCTCAGAGAAAGGACTTTCCAGGTCATGATGGATGGAGGAAACATCTCGCCCAGGTGACATCTGGTTAAGTCAGTCAACAAAATCAAAGACGTGGCGTGCCTCTTGAATTCTGTGTTTTTGTTGCTGCTGTGTTAAGTGTATGCTGGACATTCATTAACCCATTAAGAACCACGTACCCAGCTCATCAGACACCAGCAGGCACCAGCAGTCCCTAGAGAGGGTCTGGGAAGGCTGGCAAAGCACAAGTGTGTAAGAATCTAAATAAAGGTGGAGGCTGGTGTTGGCCAAAGCAGTTTTCCACCTGGTAAAATGTCAGATTATTACTGTTGTTGTTATTAGAGTTTTTGCAACTAATAACAAAAGGGGGGGGATGAACAAAACAGTTATTATTACATAGTTTTTATGAGTTTATTAGATGTAGTGGAGACAGAATGAAAACACCCACTTTCAAGGGTCAGTAACTTGAAAGAGTTCCTTGCCTTGTCTTCTTGCCAAAACTCGTTTCCTGCTTTTCTCTGGCTTTGGTGAAGGTTACGTTTGTACTAAAGAAAAGAGAAGACTGTCTGGATCCTGTCTTCTCTCAGAGCATGTCTTCCTGATTTCCAGTTTGATGTCCTTTGCTCATGGTGGATGCAGTGTAGATGTCTGGAACGGAGGGTAGGCTGGACAGAATTCTGTGAAAAAAAAGTACAGCTGCTGGAATTCTGAACCCCGAACCCCTTAGCCAAGGAGGCAGGTCTTAAATAACATCCTGGTCCCAACACTAAAAACTCAGCTTATCTGCTCTGCACCCACTGGGCCTCCCATTGTATGGACAAGGCCAGCTGGTGAAGTCTGAATCTTAATTCGTTTTATTCCTTTTGAATTTTCCACATAAGATCCCATTCATGAGCGAAACCCTATTGATAAAGTGCTTATTAAGTAAAAAACAAAAAAACAAAAAAAAAACACATTTGATTTTTAAAAAAGTATTCATAAAGTGAGCTCCGTTCCATCTGATTTTGAGGTTGAAAATAAGAAACCTTTTAGGCCTTGAGGGCTTTTGATGGTCCTGAGTTTGTAAACGGAATTATTATAACCATGGTCCTTGGGCAGACTGCAAAGCAGAAAGGTTTGTTGGAACGGTGAATGCATGGGGGTTGGTGGGCAGGGTGAGCTCCTTGCCATCAGAGGAGATAGTCTCCTTCACGTGTCCTGTGGACATCTGTCTCCAAAGTCTACCCCAGACACACCTTTCCCCCCTGGCCACTAGGATTCAACACATGGCAAACCTTCAATCTGCCATCTTCCCACTGACCCAGCTGTACCCAGGTTGTGGGAGCCATATTTGCATTCTGAAATATTTTCTAATTTTGACACTTAAAGATTTAACTTGTCTATATTAAGGGATTCCCTGCACTTTCAACATAATTATAATTTAAGCACAGGATACAGTTGAGGTTTGGAATTATCTAAGTAATTTTTGTTTTGGGGCAGAAGTTTTCCTGAGAGCAAATATGAAAGGAAATCATGGTTTAGCGTAATTTCATGAGTGGACAGGGGGAAAAAAATCCCATTGATTTTCATAGTATTTTGAGCACTGACATTGGACAAGAAAGGGGAGGAGTGGGAGCAGGAAGCTGGCACACACTGAGGAGGGCCTGTGCACCAAACACAGCTGCAGAGTTTGCTCCTTCCCCTGCTAAGAGCACTTATGCTCTTTTCTCTCTTCCTCCCTCCCTCTGGCTATTCCTTGCCTCTTCCCCATACCTGACCCATTCACTATTTTATGAACAAACTCTGAGCCTGAGGGAGCAGAGGGAGGAGAGCAAAGCTGCCTTGCAGGACCAGGAGTGGGGTGCACAGTCAGCCTGCGGCCAGTTCTGGAAAGACAGAAGTGCTCACTGGATTTAACATTAGGTCACGGGGCATTTCTGTGTAGTGACTCCAGAGGAAACTATATTTGGGTAGGCTGAGAATTGAATTGGAGATGAATAATTTGAAAGTATAAATTATTTTTATGAGATGGTTTGGTTCTGAAAAGGAAGCAATAATAAAGCCAAGGAGCTTTTAAGGAAAGTTATTTTGCAAAGATGCAAGACAAATAGTGTGGGCCAATGGGAGAGAGAGGCCCAGGGCACCGGAGAGCTCATTTTATGGGTTGATGGAGGGCTGCATTGCTATTAGGAAGAGGGCTACCTTTAAATATTTTGCTATGCAAAATTGCTATCTCCTTTATTTCTCAAAATACCCCTGTTGGAGAAAAGGAGAATCTTTTCCTCTTAAATTCTGTAGCTGGGGCCTGCAGATGAAACTGACAAAAGACAGGGTAACTGGAAGAAAGGGTTTGTTTTGAATGCACACAGGCCTCACAGAAACGAAGTGAAAGATTTTTCCATACCATTTTAACAGAAGGCAATAAATTATGGAGAGGTGATAAGCAAAGGAAAAGGGATGGGGGCTTCTAAGGGTGGTATGGTGGGAAGGTAGATTTGCAGGATGAACAATTGGGAGATAAGGGCTCTTTTCCTAAGGTTTGTTTGTGCAGCGTCCTCCCTGTGCCATCTTTCTTTCCCCAGTGAGGAGGGTCACTGTGGATCTGGTACGGGGGAGAGGAGACGGGCGCCTTCACAAGGGAAGTTTAAGCCCTGCTCCAGGCCGAAAGCGGAGGGCAACGTCTTCTGTTTCTCACTTGCCTTCACTGCAAAATAATCCAATGTCCCAGGGGCATATTTCGAGGTGGCATACTCTCACTCCCTTCATTATGAACCAGGTAAAGGGCAGTGCCCCCGCTATACACAGGAGGAAAGGTAACCAAGCATCTTGCCTAAAGACCCACAGCTTCTAAGGGATGGACCTGGGATTTGATTTGGGACCTATCTAATACGAAGGTTATTGCCTTTCTGCTGTATAACACAGCGTGGAGGCTTCTGCATAGAAGTATGTTCTCAACAAACAATTCGTGAACTCCAAGGCATTGCTCCGGCATGAATCATGTCCTGCTAGTTCACTGGAGGCAGGGTCTGTGCTCTCCTTTTTGGCCAAGAGCCTCATCATGAGTTGCATTTCGATGTTTTGTGAGGTACAGTCACGCAGTCTAACTATGGGTAATGGTAACAGCTGTCAACTTGGTCATTGTCATGGATGTAACAACAGTACACCAAGATGCCACGTACACGGAAGTTGCTCAGCTCATAATCCTGAAGTTTTATAGGGAGCTGGTTGAATTCAGAGAAGAATGATGTGGCATTGGGAAAAGTCATGGGAAAATTATCCAATATCATATGCTTTTTACAATTTAATTGCTGCCTGTCTCCAGGCTGAATTGAACTCTGGAAGGCATTTTCTTTTCACAGCCACAAAATGCATTTTGATATGCAGCAAATAACATGTAGCTGCGGGGGTTCCTCAGTAAAACACGATGAAAAGAATCAGTTGAAATTTTCTTGTCCATTGACAAACACTTTGCACATTATTCCAACCAGTACTGATTGGATTTATTTTTAAGCCAACTCTGTAAATTGTACTGACAGTAAACAATAAAATCAGATGATTGTTCTAATGCAGAAAACATAAATACGTATACCAAAGCTGCTTGTTCTGCCTTATCCTGGCCTCTTAGTGCCTTGGCTGAACCCCGATTTCTTTATGGGGAGTCACAGGGCCCCAGAAAATGCTACTCCAGGAAAGAAAAATCAGTTGCCATGCCGACTGCACAGTATAAAATGTTTTAAGGTTAAGTCCCCAGTTTTAATATGAGAAAGCTTTATTGTCTTTTGGAATTAAATCAGGGTACAAACCATGACAGTCATATTCTGGAACACATCAGATATATGAAAACTGAAACATGAAAATTCTTCTAACATACTTGTATCTCCTTCCTTCCCGTTGACAGTGTGCTGGTCTCCTCCAACACATAATAGGTGCTTCGGCAGTGATGCCAGTGTCCCATCTCGATAAGATATGTTTATCATTCTTTTGACGTTGTTTTGCTCTAAAACATGAAGAATGAGCTCAGTGCCTGGCTTCTGCTCCTCAGGACTGGGGGAGACTCCAGGAGCGGCAGCAGGGCCTGCTCCTGGTGTGCTCCCAGGCCTGGTCCATGGCAAATCCTGACCATGGGCATTGCATGGAACTGAACCATAGGTCCCATGTCTCTGTACGCAGCATTGCACCTTCACATTCTTTCAGTTCTCTATCCACGTAGCAGCAACATGCCAGAACTTATTAATGTTCATTGTTAATGAAGATTTGCTTATGGGAAGGTGAGGGACCCAAGGGATCTAAATTCCTTGTCTTTTCATTTGAAAAACACATCAAGATGAACAGGGATATGCCATCTCCCCAGAGCATACAGTTGAGACTTTAGAAGGGGTAGGTATGGTCTGTCTGGGGGTGTCATAGTAGGCAGTGAGAACATGCTCATTTTGTTGGACTTGGGGCTTGGAAGTGAAGGGGTCATTTGAGGAAATAAGATGTTGGATGGTGTTGGGTGTTCCAAACATCCTTTTGAAACACTGCCTCTCTGAGAGAATTAGCCTAGTATGAAATATCCATAAATTGGGGCAGCATCAGGTGAGTTTCACATAATTGTTGTATCTGCAGTCTATCCAGAAGCATTGGCATGAACCTGTCGTCTCCCTCTTATTGATGCCTTTTGATAATTTATTTTTAAGAGTAAAATGAAATGTCACTTGCCAGTCCTACTGAAGAGTGTCTATTGTAGAACAACCATTGGCTCTTTGGAAGTTGTAGGCATGGGTCTGCAGGAGCTTAGACAGAATATTGTGGCCATCACCCATTCATAGGGTCACCAGGAGTCAGAGCCACCTCCACAACATGGAACACACACACATTGGAAGAAATAGTTCAATTTTTCTGCAATCAGGAATGTTAGTTAGTCAGAGCGGGCCACCCTCTCTCCTCAGCAGAGAGAGTAGAGAGTACCACCCTTTTCTCCTGCTGCTGAGCAGGCAGAATGCCCTATGGAACTTCTCCCCAGCTCCTCACTGAATGGAGATGCAGAGCAAATGCTTCTTGTGTTAGCAGGGGGTTTTCAGAGCCTCCTGGTGTCAGGGAGAATGGCTACAATTGAAGTTCATTTAGTGTCTTCTTTTCCCCCCAACAGGTTCTTAGCATGATAATCAATGCAGCTTACAAACCTGGGAGGGTATTGAGAGAACTACAACTAGTGGAAGATCCACACTGGAATTTTCAGGAGGAGACGCTGAAGGCAAAGTAAGTGTTTTTAATTCTGGGAAACAAGGGTTCTTGTAATACTTGCCCTGCTCCTTTGAAACTTGTTCCTCTTTTTAAATTTTTTTAAATTATTGATTTATAGAGAGGGAAAGGAAAAGAGAGAGAGACATTGATTTTTTTTTTTGTTTCACTTATTTATTTATTCATTGGTTGCTGCTTGTATGTGCCCTGATCAAAGATTAAACCCTCAAATGTGGTGTATTGGGACTATTCTCTCACCAACTGAACAACCCAGCCAGGGCCAGAAACTTGTGTTCCCTTTTTTGGCCACAGCCCAGGGAAATGGCAGCAGAGGGACTGTTGCTCTGTAGTTCTGGGTGCTGGGCACTGATTGTTGGCATTTGCTGCACAGAGTTGTCTTGAGCCTTAGGATTCCTCCTAAGGATTCCTCCAGTGAACTAGAGCAGTGGTCGCCAACCTTTCGGACCGCACGGACCACTTGCTGGTGAGCGCTGAACTAGGGAGTTGCTTAACTAACATGTAGTGTGCTAAACATTTACAATTAAAACATGCTGTGTTCAGATAGAATAGATCACTTGACCAAAAGGGGAAACTTTTATAAAAGATAGACTATCCCTTATCAATATGCATTATTCATTAGCATTGCTTAATATTTGGTACTGTAAAAAGTTTAATTAAGCCAGATCCAAACATTCTTTACCCTGAGAGTTGACAGTTCTAAAGCAGCAGCGGTTGGGGGTTGCCACAACATGAGGAACTGTATTAAAGGGTCACAGCATTAGAAAAGTTGAGAACCACTGCTCTAAAGGATAAAATGAACCAGTACCTCTGTTTGACGTTGGTGAATGTGCTGCAGATTGACATGTAGTTGCTCAGCTTGTTCCTTTATTTGGAAATAGGCTCGTTGGAAAAGTGCTGTTTTTGCTTTCAGTTTCTTGAGTTCCCAAGCTGAGAGCACCTCCTGGATCAGGGGTCTTCAAACTACGGCCCGCGGGCCACATGCGGCCCGCAGAGGAGTCTGATCCGGCCCGCCAGGTTTTCTGGGCAGTGAGCGCAGCCGAGGTGTTACAGTAGGAATTAGTAGTTCATATAGTCCGGCCCTCCAGCTCTCTGAGGGACCGTGATCTGGCCCCCACTTTAAAAAGTTTGAGGACCCCTGTCCTGGATCAACAGGGTTGAACTGGATTGTTTCGACCCCTTTCTCCACTTACGTTTAGTAATTGCTTTGGTGTCCTGGGAGGCCTTTTAATATTCAGTTACTCTTTTCAAATAGAATAGGTCTTCTGGTCAGCTTCTTGTACAAGTGAACTAACATTGTTTAGATAACATTTGGGAAATGATGCTGGAGTGAACCACTTTTCAAAGGCCAGCATGTATGTAAACCCTTCTTTAAAGAAAGTACATACCTTATTCAAAGTGAAAGTTGAGGAATATTAAATTAATGTGTATGAGCAGTAATTATCTAGCCTGTAGTTATCCTACACTGGTACTAAGTAGAGATGTTTACGTACTGCGTTGTTCATCAACACCTTTTGTCATTTACCCACTCAGTACTTTCTAGTTTCTATTTTGAACATCTCTGTAGTTTTAGATTCAGTAAAAGTCACTTATGGTCCACAGATATTCTGCCAAATCACAAAAGTGAAAGGGAATATATGCAAACAGGAGACTATTTCTATGAAGTGGCGTGTGAATGGAAGGTGGTACCATAGCTCATCCTTCATTTCTTTCCCAAGAAATATTTAAGTGAGCTTCACATATAACCAAGGAAAGACCAAAATAAGTTTTTTTCCCAAGGTAATATTCCATATATTCCTAACTTACTTAAGGGGATGACCATTAGCAATAGTAAAATCAAGGGCAATTGATTATAGTAGTGAGTAAGTATTTATACAGAAACCCTTGTTAATTCTTATTTTTAAAATTTTCTATATCATTCAATATATCCAAAATACATTTAATGGGTATGGAAATAGTAGAAGTTAAAAAAAAACAACACAAAAACAAACCCCTACATTCTATTAAAATCTCCCCCTGCTCCTACATATGCTAGAAACTTGCTGTAAATACCAACATGACAAAGGAGCACTCATTTTCCAGTATTTGCACTCATTTTCTCATCGCCATGTCTATCAGAGCTTTTATTAAATCCTGCCTGATTCAATCAATGCAGACACGGCACAGCTCTATTGTAAAGGCGGTGAAGTGCCTGTCATACAAACGTGACAGGGAGTTCCTCAGCAAGATGGCACACAGCGCGCTGGGGAACGGGCTGTGAACTGGGTTCAATTGTGCGGATCACAGCGGCCTCTCCCCGCGGCTGCTAAAGCCCACAGACTTCCAGTGAGCGGGAGCATTTTTCCCCACACTGGGTATTGAGTCACTTCTTTCCTCCGGATGTAAAACGACAACTTTTTAGATCCTGACAACCTTGCTATTTCTTTGGTTCAAATGGGAAGCAAGAGAGAGAGAGAGAGCTGGCTTCTGCCCTGGGAGCTGAAAGGCTGATGTGGTCGCTGTCATGAGTAAATTAACTCAGCACAGAGACCTGCATTTAGGGCATCCAGCCACCGTGGTTGTGGCCGGAGAAACTATAGCATCACTGAGGATGTTTTTGGGGAAGAAAGAGCATCAGACCCTCCAGAGGACTCTCTGCATGCTGTCACTGAGCATCTGGGCTTCTAATGGCTTTTACTTCGAAAGCCGGGGTGGGGGACCTTTGTTCTGCCAGGGCCATTTAGGTGTCTATAACATCCTTCTCGGGCCATACAGAATTATCAAGCTAAAAATCAGCCTGTTATATTTGGCCAAACATTTAATTAGCTCACCTAATGCCTTGGCAGGGCCAGACCACATGAGTTCTCAGACCTTATACAGCCTGTGGGCCGGACACCCCTCACCCCCATTCTAAAGGGTAAATAAAGACCCATTTACTTGGTAGGGTGGAGGTGCCATTGAAAAGGTTTGACTTGTGCATAGAAGGAAAGCTAACACTGTCACCTGCAGTTGCTCCTCAGAGTTTATTTTTCTGTTTGTCCAATAACCATACCCTTACAGTAAAACAAGTCAAGGCAATATTTGATCACTGTGTAAGGAGTCTGTGATATTATGAGTCTTTAACATGAAAGGCTCACTGTAGTGCGGCAGTGCCAAGGGAAAGGTGGACTCTGATGCAGTTTGTTCCAGCTGCTCTGTCAGAGAAACTCCTTTCGGGTGATATTGAAGTGCACTAAATTGACCTGCATTGTTTTGAATTTCAGGAGGAGGAATTTAGGCTCTACCTTAGTGGGAATAAAAAAAAAAAAAAGTCCAACTCTATGCATCTAGAGACTTTTAAATATTTTTTTCCAATATGTTACAGAATCTTGGTTGTGTGTCTGGGGGGCTTTTCTTTGAGTGGCTTTTGTGATCAGCTTTACAAAAGCCAGGTGGAGGTTTAGTAGGTTTCCCTAGTTACTTCTTACTTAACTAGGATATATCCTGATATAATTTCAAGTGAATTAGTCTTCATTATCAGCTAGGCAGAAGCGAGGTGTTAGTCAGATCCGTCCTTTTAGGTGAGTCATTCTCGGATTCATGGAAAAGATCTTGGTTTCTTGTTTTTCATAAGCAGTGACTAATTTTGTATGTGTCTTTATCTTACTTTCCGGGGCCTTTTATTCATGCCCATATTTTATGAGCCAGTAAAATGTAATTTTTGGCTATAAGGATTTGATGTGAAGAAGGATTCCCAAACAGAGACTTTTTGTTGAAAAACATTTTGTTTCCTCATTTGTTAATGTTTACCTTGCTTAGATGTATGCAACTTGCTCCCCTGAAAAATGTATACTGTACACACTACATGAAGCAGGCAGGTGAAGCAGCGTGTGGAAAGAAGACTGAATTTCTGTGTGTGGGCTTCAGTTCATCAGATTATAGGTGTGGTGTGCTGGTTCAAACACAGATGTGGTCCTCCTAAAGTAAACACCCCTATCCCTGCCGCCCCCCCCTCCCCCCATTCTTCCTCCTCCCTCATGTATTGCGCAGAGCTCTCAGCACTTGCAATGCAGGGATCAAGAAGGAAGAGACGTTTTTGAGGAGTTGAGTATCACAAGTCTGAGAACCAGTGACGGAGCCAGCGTATTGACCCTGGTGTGGGTGGTGTGCCCAGTGAAGGAAATCAGAGCCAAATCTCCTTGTTGACAGCTTGTGAAGCTTCCTTATTTCTACAGAGTTATTGGGGTTACCCCTTTCCACCCTTTAGTTCTTCCTTTAATAAACAAGGATGTGGATTCCGCCCTCTCACTGCCTACCCAAATTTTGTGAGAAGGTCCCGATGTGAGTCATTTGAAGATGAATGACGTGACTTAGGCCAAGTTGAGGGCATCCCGCATGGGCCATACGATGATTCTGGGGATTGTCAGGCCAGTGTCTGTCTTTTTGTGCTATTTCTTTTGGCTCAAAATCCACTGTGGTTTTTCTTAGCTCTTTCCTGGAGAAGAAGGGACCACTTTTCCCAGCACTCTTGTTCCTCCACCTTCACTGTCTTTCTTCACCCTGCCTTGTGCGGGCACACGTGGAAATAAGTCCCTATTTGGGTTGGTGGGAAGATACTGGAAGGCCACTCACGCTTCCTTACTGAGGTCATGGAGGAGAAACCTTTTCTCTGCCTCTTATGTTCAGTACTTGGGATTTTGCAAATTAAGCTGACAGAAGACAAGTTAGCAAGAGAAAAGACAGTTTACTTACAAGTGCAGTTTACTTACAGGTGCAAGGGCAGGAGTGCCCCTTGCTGAGTAACCCAGGGGGCCCTTAGGATTTGGAACAACATATATTTGCATGGGACCTAGCTTAGTGGGGGGAAGGGAGGATGGAGAAGAGGCCTCCAGGGGAAGAAGAGGTGGGTTTCTTTAGGTAAGACAAATGTGTTTTAGGAGAACAAATAGGAGATAAGCAAGTCTGTGATAATGTTTGTTTATGCAGCGGGAGCCCTCTTTCTGTCCTGCCCGTGAAACTCCCAAGAGGGGATTTATGGTACGTTTACTCTCGGTCTCTCTCCAGCGATTAGAAGCTGCCTCGCAGAGGGAATTTATGGCAGTCTTCGTTGCTCGAAAGTTTCTGCTTTTAGTCAGATAATGGAAGCTCTGAAAAAGCTTCTCTCTACATCTGCAGAATCTCAAATGCCTTTGCCTCACAATAATCTTCCTATCAGCCCTGGGGTTCTGAGTGGGTCCCCACATTGGCAGCCAGGGGAGCTATCCCTCCTCTGTCCGTCTGTTGTTCTCTGCTCCCGGGTGTCCTCTCAGCATCTCTTTCTGGGCTCCAGACCAGCAGCCTGTTACTTCTTTCCTTCCCTCCTTCTCTCAGAGATTGTTGACAATGCGGGGGGTACTAGCTTGTTTGTCTCTTTCAATATCCCACACGCCACCCCCCCAAAACACACACACACACACACACACACACACACACACACACACACACCAAAAAAACAACAAAAAACAAAAAAACCAACCTTGTAATACTTGAAGAAAATCTTATCTTCGTCTGTTTACAATAGCCTGGCTGGGCCATTTAGTAAATTACATGGCTCAGTGTTTTTCTCTCCACGTTCACAATGAGAGGCTAAGGGAAAGGCATTATCCCAGGCTTTTGAGCTCTTCTCACATTTCCTGCCTGTAAGGTTAGGTCATTGGGATACCGCGCTTAAGCCTTCAGTGGAATGGACAGCTACAAAACAGATACTGATGTTCACCTGTGGTGACGTGAAGGCAGTGCAGTGGTGAGGACTGTGGCTTCCAGCTCCACCTGGATGCCTGGGTGCTGCCGAAGGTGCCAGCTGCCCTCCCACATCTGCGTCCCTCAGGTGGGGCTGCGGACACCTGTCCATCCATTCTGTCTGGAAGGTTATATAATGGTGATGTGGTGTAATGTCCTTGAGAAAATAGAAAGGACAGTATTGCATAAAACACGGTTGTCTCCTTAAACCCCACCATGGGGCAGGATCTTGGAGCTGCTTTATGCTGTGTGTCTTGGTAGGCCAGCACCTCTCTCAGTTTCTCGGGCTTTGTTAAAACAGTTGTTTGAACAGTTGCCCTGATTTGTTGACCAACTCCCAAACAAACCCGATCATTGCTTCAGTCTGGATTCGAATGTTTCAAACAGGTTTTCTTCCACATTTGTGTCAATAACTGAAAAATGATCCCAGTACTAATAGCGCTCGAAAGTATGCATTTGGTGGGAAATATACATTAAGCTTCATGTTGTGTGAATCATTGTATAAGATACATTTTATTTTTATGATTTTTTTATGTTTATTTTGAAAAGCCGCAGATTGCAACTACAAAATAAAAATGGACTATTCTTTCTCCAGATGGATTTGGTAGTAAATTGTTGGTCAGATGCCCCAACCTCCCCGATATACATGGGCAACCTGGCTCACACCACCTCCAGCATGTTTATTTGGTCAGGCTCCAGTGCAGTGCCAGTCTCTTGTCACTTTGTTCTTCCCTCACCCCTCTCGGGGGCCAACTCTCAATGCCAGGCCTTCGCACCCGCCCACGCCAGCTATCCGCCAGATGCAGATGTCCTCACCCTGCTCAGAACACGGCAGCCTGCACAGAAGGCCGCCTTATACCCTCTTCTCACCCGCCTCAGGTGTGGGTCCTTCCAGCTGGGGTTTAACTAAGGGGGACCCTGGGGACGGGACACCTGTGGAAGACAGTGGAAGAAAGACCAGATTGGGCAGAGGGAGGGACCATCTGCAGCCTGTGGGCAGCTGTGGCGTTATGGCCCTCCGTGGCTGTCCAGAGTTGGCCCAGGTGGCCACGCCTTTTTCCCCTACCACACTTAGTCATTGCATGGGGCTGTCCGGGGGAAGGCGGAGGGCAAGGCAACTTCTGCAGCTGTGGCAAACCGAAAGGGGCGACATCTGGAGGTCCCCGGCCAGCAGCACTGCTCGAACCAGGACAGCTCATCCTTCAGGGAAGGGAGATCCCAGCAGCACTTGAGTGTGCACACTCCGGCTGGGACACTGCAGGTCCCACCCTGCCTTCCCCGGCTGACACTTTCCTTGCTCTGTCCTCCCACCCTTACCACCACTGCCGTGGCTTTTAGACAGAATTATTCCCAAAGGGCAGGAAAGAGGAGAGGAGTCCCTTCCCTTTAAACCATACTGAGTGAAATAAGCTAGGAGGTGGAAAACAAATACCTTATGGTCTCACTTATAGGTGGAATCTAATGAACAAAATAAGCTGATGAGCACGATAGAAAGCGAGGCATGGATACATGGAACAGACTGACAGCTGTCAGAAGGGAAGTGGGAGGAGTGGACTGGATGACATAAAGTGAAGGGATTAGCCAAAGAAGATATATATAACCCATAGACGCAGACAACTGTGCGGTGATGGCCAGAGTGAGGGGGGTGGGGAGAAAGGTGGGGAAGGAAATGGGTAAAGGGTAGCAAAATGGGGACATCTGCAATAGTGTCAACAATGAAAATAAAGATATGGTTAAAAAATGACTAATTTTATTTTCATAAGTTTAGATTGGTTTTTCCTAATTGTGAAGGGCTGTACTGAAACACTCTCCCACTGAGTCATCCTCCTTCAGGAGAGGAAGAAAGGCCACCCTGTGTGCAGTCTCCGGTGCTTGTTCCCGCTTTCCTGCGCCCTCCCCTGTGCTTTTGGGAGAGTCCGCTTGCGAATGTGACGTCTGGGAACAGAAAAAGCTGCCTGTGGCCCCTACTTCCACAGTTTGAATTTTGACCTGATTTTTTACAGTTCTGCTATCTTACCTTCTGTTATTTTACTGTTTTATAGGGACTTTACGAATCTTGATACTGAGCTCTTTAGAAGAGAGAGCCCCAGAAATACTAAAATCGTAGTAGAAAAAATCACAAGAGAAAATGTAGAGTAAGACTGTATTTTAATTCTCCGTTTCCACCACCATATGAAGTGAAATCACCAACATAAAATTAGGAACCAGATCTTCTGGAAAGCAGGTTGGGTTCTGCTTTAAAAGAAGTCCTGCATGCCTAAACCAGTTTGGCTCAGTGGATAGAGCATCGGCCTGCGGACTGAGGGGTCCCAGGTTCGATTCCGGTCAAGGGCATGTACCTTGGTTGCAGGCACATCCCCAGTAGTGGGTGTGCAGGAGGCAGCTGATAGTTTTTTCTCATCAATGTTTCTAACTATCTATCCCTCTCTTCTTTCTCTCTGTAAAAAATCAATAAAATATATATATATTAAAAATGAGTCCTGCAGGCCGCCTCCAAATATAGGGTGCTCCAAAAAACATATACACACACTTTGAATAATTATAAAGGCAGTGTTCATGAAAATACATTTCAACTCTCAACTGTTTTGTTCAGAGTTGTGCTGTGTTTGTGAAACGCAAAGGAAGCAGTAGCAAGAACCACCCAGAGGGAGTCAGGAAGCCTCTTCTCAGGGCGGGGGCACTCTTGCTTCTATATCTAGGGTCCATGGAGGCCCTAGAAGAGTCAGCAGTCGGACAAGGCTGTGTTCTTAAAGCACCATCTTGTCTGTAAAGAATTGCTTTGTACCAGTAGTTCTTATTACCCAGAATGTGCAGCTTGGCTTTCAGAGACAGAAGAATAAGAAGGACAGAGGGACTGGGACAAGGAAAACCAGTGAATGAACACACAGGCCAGTTTTTCCAAGTTAGAATTTATTTTGTTGTTGTTGATACTTTAAAAAAATGAATTTTAGGGGGGAAATATTTAGTCTTCAGAAGGACAGAAAAAATCCCCCACCAAGTTGAAATAAAAGCTATTTATTTCCATCACCGTATTTTTAGTGAACCAGATCTAATGTTTTGAACTTAAGTGTTTTATTCACAAACTGCAAAGATGGTGATGATTACCTGATGTTACACTCCCAGCTGCACGATTCGCCTCCTGTCCCTGTGATGTGTGGTGGGTTGCCCGGGACCTGAACCTCTGTGTGTGTGAAAGAGCAAGGCTGCGAAGAGTTCTCTTACATCCTCACTCACTACTGGGCAGCGTCTCTGCATTCGGTTAGCTTTCCAAAAGCCATGCCTGTTCTCTGCCAGAGCCACCCCCACCTGCTAGTTTTCTGGAAAATAATTTCTTGTTCAAGATTTCAATTTGATGTGTTCTCATTTCAATGGACTCTTAAGTTCAGTGAATGTGAACTAAAAGTAAGGACCTATGATCTGCTGCCAACCCAAGAGTTTATAATTATTTTATGCCAATGATAGTTTAAAAAATATATTGAAAGCTGATTCAACCTATTTCCAAATGCTCTCATCCTTTCAAGGAGGCATTATTTGCATCATTAATTACCATAAAAACAGGGTGTCTCCCAAAACAGCTGATAGCTCAATTTTGAAAATGAAATGTATTTTAATAAACACTGCCTTTATAATTATCCAAAGTGTGTATACATTTTTGGGGCACCCTATATTTGGAGGAGGCCTGCAGGACTTACGTTAAAGCAGAACCCAACCCGCTTTCCAGAAGATCTGGGTCCTATTTTATGTTGGTAATTTCACTGCATATGGTTTTTTCTTGGGCAGGAGAATGTTTTCTTCTCAAAATTGATAAGCAACAAATTACAGTATCTAGATTCTGGAAGCATCTGGAATTGGTGTGAATTACTTATGCCACAGTGAGAATATGCTAAGTGGAAATCTTTACTGTGGTGGTTCTCTTAGCACTGTCAGCACTGGCATTCCTTAAAAATATTTGTGAGAGAACATAAAGAGTGATAAAAACAAATGACATGGAAATCACACAAAACCTGCTTTATTGTCACAAAATAAAAGGGTACTTTGGGAGACACTCTGCAAACTAGGGCTGAGTAATTCTGCATCTTGCCAAAACTTTTCCTTCCTTCCTTCTAGGTACAGAGGCAAAACATATAGGGCCGTGGCCAAGATTGTACGAACTTCTGACCAAGTAGCGGACTTCTGCAGACGGGTCTGTGCCAAGCTGGAGTGCTGTCCAAATTTGTTCAGTCCTGTGCTGGTTTCTGAAAACTGCCCAGAAAACTGCTCCATTCATACCAAAACCAAGTACAGTGAGTACAAATACTGAACAGAAGGGTCAAGTAGTTAGTGTGTGTGGTTTTTTAAGTAATTTTTTTTTAAAAAGCATATTTTTATTAATTTCAGAGAGAAAGGGGGAGGGAGAGAGAGATAGAAACATCAACGATGAGAGAGAATCATTGATCGGCTGCCTCCTGCACACACCCCACGCTGGGGATCGAACCTGCAATCCGGGCATGAGCCCTGACTTGGAATTGAACCATGATTTCCTGATTCATAGGTCAACACTCAACCATTGAGTCACACTGGCCGGGCTTAAATAACCTTTGGAGATGTTTTTCATAGGGACTGCTGTGGAAGAATTCTCTATGATCTGCTGTGGCCAATGGTTCTGTGTTTTCCAGCTTGGTCTAAGGAGGGGGTGGGTGATTAAAATCAGGACGTGTGTCACTGGTTGGCATTGACGACAAAGAGTCGAGAGTGTATATGCTGTTATGCATGTCAGGACATTGGTTGATTCAGAAAACTAAAACTAAAAGAAGGGCACAATAAAACAGGTTATTGGTAATGGCTAGTCACCAGAATTACTTCTTGGTTTTTAACACTAAGCAGTTATGGCGAGTCTTTCACTGCTTTTTTTTTTTTTTTTTTTTTTTTTTTTTTTTTTTTTTTTTAACACGGGCAACACCCTTGTCACAATCTGTTTCTCTCCTGTTGATACTACTTCCTTCAGACAGGAGCAGTTTGAAGGGGCAGAGCACTCTTCGCTTTTTGTGCTCCTGACTCTGCTTCTCCACCCGGCCTGGGAGAGTAGCTACCAAGGCCCTCGCTTTTGCTTTGACCTCTTCCCGGGAGGATGTTCTCTCCCTCGGCACTTGCCCCTTCTATCTCCCCACCAATTGGTGACCTCTCCTTCTCGCGCTGGCCTCCCTGGGCCCTGTCCTGCCTCTGCTCTGGTCTCACCTCTGCACCGCGGACAGCACAGGCTCTGAAGGCTCTCTGGTCCTGGCTTCTGCTCTGTCTGTGTCTGCCTCAGTTGTGTCTAATCCAAGGGGTGTCTACACCCCCATCACAGTGACCTGGGAGTTTGTTCTGCCGGCCCATGTTCCAGGACCCACAGGCACGGTCGGTGCTCCGTGGGCCCCATCCTGATGGCATTTGTCACCTGGTGTGTCAGGAACCTGAACATGCTTGAAACACTATTCAGAGTGTGCATTTCCTATGTGATATATATTATATCTCCCCATTTCATCCTGCCTACACGGTCACTCATGGATGAATCATAGGAATCTTCTCCCTCTTGCCCCTGCACTCTATGTCCATGCATGTATGTGTGTGTAGCCTTTTAAAAAAACACTTTAAATCCCCTGTCTTTTCTCTCTCCTTGTAGCCTATTATTATGGAAAGAGAAAGAAGATCATTAAGCCCCCAATTGGGGAGAGCAGCATTGAAAGTGGACACCCTAAACCAGCCAGGCGTAGGAAACGGCGAAAATCCATTTTTGTGCAGAAAAAACGGAGGTCTTCTACCGTGGACTTTGCGGCAGGCTCGGGGGAGGTATGTTCACCGGGAGCACCTCCCAGCTCTGCACTGGGACACAGGGCCTGGGGGCAAGAGCAATGGCCTCAGTGAAGTCTGATCGGAATGGTTGGACACATGAGATACCAGCACCCTCCTCCTCATTTTTTTTTGTTTTGTTTTGTTTTTTAAATATATTTTATTGATTTTTTTTTTTACAGAGAGGAAGAGAGAGGGATAGAGAGTTAGAAACATTGATGAGAAAGAATCATTGATCAGCTGCCTCTCGCACACCCCCTACTGGGGATGTGCCCGCAATCAAGGTACATGCCCTTGACCGGAATTGAACCTGGGACCTTCCAGTCCACAGGCCGACGCTCTATCCACTGAGCTACACTGGTTTCGGCTCTCATTTGTTGATTTAGATTGTCAGCTGCTCCATCTGGGGAAGGGCTGCCACTGGGACCGTGGTTGGGACCTGCAGATTGGTCCTCAGGGCCACCTGGACGGGAAAGACCTTGGGGTAGAGCCCAGCCTCGCGTGTTCATGAAGGCTCCTCTTATGTAACTCCATCCCCATGTTTCCCTCCTTCCCAGGAAAGTGAGGAGGAGGATGCGGATGCCTTGGATGATGACACAGGGAGCGAGGAAACCGGCTCTGAGCTGCGGGATGACCAGATAGACACCTCGTTGGCCGAGGTCCCCTCTGCCAGGCCCCGGAGGGCCGTCACCCTGAGGAGCAGCTCCGAGCCTGAGCCCCGGCTGCCCGTGGAACGGATGAGAAGGGGCCGGAGAGTGCAGGCCGCCTCCTGTGCCGAGGGCGGCGACAAGGGCCTGGCAGCCGGCCAGGACAAGGGCACAGCCCAGGTAAAGCACGTGGGCCCAGGAACTGGCTTGTCCAGGCAGAGTGTTGAAGAAGAAAATGCATTATCGTTCCTGACCTATATTTTTGGGCACCTCTTTAAAATACTAAAAACACTAGCATGGCTCCAGCCTAATTTTAAGTCAAGGGCAAGAGGCTTGGTGATTTCATGGCTTGACTGAGTGGGTCAGTGAGCATCAGACTGGAGTTCTGAAGGAAGGCTTTAAAACCACCAAGAATTCTTTGAGGAGCACAGACAGAAGCCCTCAAGGTCCCATTGAACATTAGTCGTTCCCTTTATAGGGTGCTCTATGATGCCATAAAATAGTAAATCAGCCTGGTGGGTCTCCCCTAAGCCCACGAGTGCCAGATGATCAGCCAGCAGGTCACTGACACCATTGTCCCCCAAACAAATGGGGGAGCAGCTCACTGTCTTGTGTACATTTGCAGATGCCCTTTGTCATTCATTTCTCCTATTCGGTCCGCTGTCCCAAGTTTTCCTGAACATGGGATTCCACAGCTGTTATCACTCCCTTTAAAAAATATTTTCCCTCTAAAGCACATGTGTCAAACACAAGGCCCGCGGGCCAAATACAGCCCGCCAGGCCTTGCAATGTGGCCCGCACCGCGCTGTCATCACTGCACTCCGCTGTCAGTTTATGACATTGTCAGTTTATGACTGTAAAGTAAACCATTCGGCCCGCGATTTAGGCTGGATTTTAGATTTTGGCCCCTTCTCTGATTGAGTTCGACACCCCTACTCTAAAGTAAGGTGACCAGACGTCCCACTTTTGGCGGGACAGTCCCGATTTTTAACAATTTGTCCCGCATCCCGAGGCATTTAAAAAAAAGTCCCGATTTTTGGAAAGAAATGCCTCGGGACGCGGGACAAAGTGTTAAAAATCGGGACTGTCCCACCAAAAGTGGGACGTCTGGTCACCTTACTCTAAAGGCACACCCATCACTGGAGGCAGTCATAACCCAGATGAGTTGCTAAGAAGGTCCCCAGGAAGTCTCTGTGGCTTGTCCTGGCGAGTTATGAGAGACTTTACGGGGAATCCCCTCAGGGTCCAGAAAGCGTTAAAGGACCCCACCGCCCATGCAGTGATACAATGACCTCCCGCTTCCTCCATCTCCACAGGAAACAAAGCAGGAGGAGGAGGAGCGGCTCATTCTGGAGAGCAACCCGCTAGAGTGGACGGTGACCGACGTGGTGCGGTTCATCAAACTGACAGACTGCGCCCCCTTGGCCAAGATTTTTCAGGAACAGGTACAGTGGCTCTGTGGTGTACTTGCTGTTTGTATTATGAGACTCTGGCTCTCAATTAACTCCCTGTTTTAACTGGCATCCTGAGACACAGCTTTGGTAAGAGAAGGGGCACGTCTTCATTTCTTCTGTATGTGGGGGGCAGAAGTCTGAGATCCACATATGGTCTTCACCGACACCTCCTTGGAGGATTCTTTGTGGCCAAGTGGAGATGGGAGTCTCGACTCTCCACGTGACCTTCTTAGATACCCCACTTCTGGGGGTGGGGACCCGGCGCCACCTGTGCTGGTGATGGTGCCTGGGCCGCTTTGTCCCGCAGGGGAGCAGCCGTTGTCTGAAAGGTTTTGTCTCCCCAGGCCACCCCTTCCCCAGTCCTCTGGCTAGAGGGAGCAGGTCTCGGTCATCTATGCCCATTGGCATTTCTGGGTCCCCAGCTTCTTTAGCAATAAGCCTTGGGTATAGGAGCCAAAGAAAGAAAACCCAGAGCACTCACCCCCAAGCCATATCTTGGGTCCCGCAGTCCCAGCGGGTCTGCCTCTCTTCACTTTCAAATTCCTCTGAAGTTTGTTTGTTTATAACATCTAGGGCTTTTCTTTATGTTTAGTGGGAGAAATAGGGAAAGATATGACACGTCAGTTTTTTCCAGAAGTAATTTTCTATACACTTTGTTTTTCTTCATGCTGCTTTCAACACTGTTTTCTTCCTTGCTTCCCTTTGGCTTGGGAAAATATTTTAAAGCCCAGAGTATGTCAGGTGGGTATTGTGCTAGTGATGGATAAACACAAAAACAAGTGATGCAATCTATATCTTATAGGAATTTTAAATTTAGCATATGAGGTGACTGTAACGCGCTAAAATGTAAGATGCGCCATGATGAACCATAGGAAAGGATGGTTTTTATTTATATTTTCCCTCAAATTAATATGTGAACAAATTGGTACTCTCTAAACCCATGCCTCCTCGCAGACTTCTCACTGGCCTCATATAAAAAGTTCAAGTTTAAGCCTGTGGTGCGTGCTCTGCTGGGTTTGCTTAATCTGCTAAAAATTTCTTGCATTGTGTCACAATGTAAATATATGTCACTCAAGACCCTGTCTATTTTTCTTAAAGTTTTCCATAAAGTAAATTAAAAATATGTCTATCCAGTCTTTTTTTAGATCAAACAAACCAATAGTTTAGAAAAGGGGCAATTCGAGCAATAAATCAGGAAGAAAAAAAGAAAGGCCTCTTATTTCCCATGCTCCCAGTGAATTTCTCAGCTTTTCTCCCAAGTTCACCATAATGCGGCAATGACTTGTGAAAAGCAAATAACTGTGGTTCCCAGCTCCTCCCAGGGGAGAGAAGTGCTTAATGTTTAAAGGTCTCTGATTGACCATGAGAGTCTTGTATACACAACCATGCGTGCACCCTGAATGAATGAAAAATGAATGAATGAATGAATGAATGAATGGTGGTGAGAGGGCAAGGTTACCTCCCAGCTGTCTGACTGCATTTCCTCTCTGGGTGACACTTAAAAGCAGACAGGTAGGAAAAAGCTTCTTTCTTAGACACAAGGAACCTGCCTAATGAACATGTCTCTTTATTAAAACACACAGACAGAAAAGAGAGAGAATTACAAGAAATGTTAGGACTTTTTTGACTTGGAGCATGCTGATCAGCTATGTCTCTGTCTTGAGAATGAAAATACAGCAGAACTTTGAAATCTTGCTAAAAGCATTGCATTTGAATACATGACAAGTGCAGGTATAAAACATGATGGTGTAACATGTATCTACTCATTCATATGTGCACAATCCACATATACTGATGGAACCTCTATAGTCAAAAGGCAGATGGGAAATGCAGCCTTCTCTATCAGTCTAAAGTTTTCTTTTTGTTTTATTTTAGGCCCAAATCTAGCAGATGAGATGACTGTAACTCATAAATGAAAAATATACTAAGGGGCCAGATTATTATGATCTCTGAATGCATAATAATATGCCACTCAGTATGTGTGTGTGTGTGAATATATATGTGTGTGTGTGTGTGTGTGTGTGTGTGTGTATAATCATATATTATATATAGGATATACACTGAGTGGCCAGATTATTATGCATTCAGAGATCATAATAATCTGGCCACTCAGTGTATGTCTCTCTAGTCTTTAACTGATAAATGTTTTTCAATTGGTCCTAACACAGAACAGAGGGCAGAGTTTCTCCCACCAGGATGCCAGGTTATCCATGAAGCTTGAGACCATTTGCGCTGTGAAAGGTTAACTGGCTCATGCGTTGATTCCTTTTACAAGTTTCTAGTAATAAACAAGTGAAATCAAAGCTGATTTGGGGAGAAGGCTCAAGTACAACGTATGCTGAGTCTTTTTTACTTTAATGCTTCTAAGGTCTGCTTATAACAGCATCTTTGAAAGCTCCATGCCTTCCCAGGCTAAGGCTTCTAAGACGTGAAGTGTTCCTGGCAGGTTGCCACTTCTAGAGCCAAGCAATGGGCAGGGCCCTCCCTTCAGGTGCTTTTCTCACATCAGTTAAAAGCTTGATTCTACATACCTACTTATTTCTCATGTAAAAGGAAAAATAGGTGGACTTTAATTGATAATAGCCTCATTCCTATTAATTTCAAATTCCACGATAGGCCATTTTGCCTGTCATAATAAAAGGCTGTTACCCCGCTGTGCTATCTGAAACACAGGGGCACTTGAGTCCTTTCTTGTTCAATCAGACCTTTAATTACTAATTTTTACTAATACTTTCTATCATCTTTGAGTGGGAATGCCACGGCTGTGATTGGTGAGGTCTCCAGAGGACACTCCAGGCGCCGTGTGAATTTTGAGATGAACTGGAAGGAGCCCGGGGTCTCTATGCACCAGCTTGTGAAAAAATCACAGGGCACGGAATGGTGATCGCTATGTGAGCTCGCTCCTCTGGGTGTTGTAAATTCAGAGACTATCTTAATCACCAGGAGCATTTGTAGAAATTATAAACTTCCCATTCCTGGAATACATGCCTTATAATTCTTAAACATTATGGCAACTGCTTAAAAAATCTATACTCTGTAATTTCATGTTGTACACATGTATATTAACCAGTAAAACCCCATACTTCTATAACTAAACAAACACTCAAAAAATTTTTGCCTATTCATTCACTTTTTATGAATGGGAGACACAGAATAATCAAAGAACCAGATTAGTGATTTATTTTAATAAAAAATTGTCAGCATAGTTTACAGGTTTACTTTTAGACTATTCCCTCTTCTTTCTACTTCAGTAGACTTGAATGTTCCCACTGAGAAACTGCCACGTCCTATACTGACCTCTTTATCAAACAAAAATAAAGTTAATTCTGCCATGTGCTAAGCATAACTTTCACGCAGTGTATTTCATTACATTTCATTTTCTAAAAATTAGTAGTCCATTTGTGCTAATTCTGTGTTGAACATGACAAGTGATTTGCCAGCAGTTCTGAATTATGTGAAAGCACATTTGTAAGAATTAAATTAACTGTGAGGTCTGTTACTACAAAATCAATGGAAATAAGAAACCTTTCTTCAAACCAGAGCAACAGCTGCTTATGAGAGGAACTGCCAGGTGGAGTTCCTCCGCATTCCTTGACTCCTTGCAGGATCTTATGTGTGTTTTGCCCAATTTTTTTATCCATCTCTCCCCCTCCCCCCCCCAACTCCTCTGTGGGGACCCTGCATGGTCGTTGGTGATGCGCAGCCTGCAGCATGAGATAGACATGTTGGTCAACCACATTTGATAACAGTAGCCACCACCATTGCTCTCCCATACCAATGACAATCCGATGGTCAGGCTGCTCAATCTAGTGCCTTCAACAGGCAGCACACACTTTGGTGTTGGAAATCAGAGGTCAGATTTTATTCTGGGTAGCGTATTCTTCTCAAAACAAGAACATTCTAGAGTTCTGTTTTACATCCTCATGGAAGATGGCGAATGAGGTGAGAACCCAGAGGACAGCAGAGGCCCTGAGGGGGCTCAGTGCAGACAGCCTGCGCTTTAACCGCTGCTCCCACTTGAGATATCGTCCCAGTTGTTGTCAGTTTTGCCCAGATAAAACGCTGGTGTGCAGGATCGCTGTAATGAATCAGATAGTTCAGCCTTAACCCAGCCCCACCCCATAATCTTCATCTTCCTGCAAATAGGAATGTCTCTGCAGACAAAATTCAGCTGTACTTCTCCCAGTTCTGTTAGTCCCAGATGTGCAGGGACCGCCATGTGGGTCCCGTGAGACCCACGAGAAGAGTTTAACTGCTCTGAAGAGGGAAGTTCAAAGACGTGGACTTGATTCCACCCATCCAGATTGCCTACATTTGAAATTCAGGACACAGGGAATGGACTTTTCCCACCCCCTACCCCCAACTGTGGCCTCAAAATGGAGACCTCTTATGGTAAACTCCAGGCACAGCCCCCTTGATTTCCACTGGCCGTAAATGCTATTCTGAACTTGGTGTTTCCTGTGCTCTTAGTTGATTTTTTTCCTTATACACAGTGTGCCTTTCTGCTAGGAGTGTAAGGGGGTCCTCTTTACAGTACACTTCTGTGTCAACACTTAGTATTGTTAGATCTTGGTTTTTGTGGCTATAAAATTAAATTGTATTGTGGGCCTAGTTTGTATTTCCTTGTTTCTCAGGGAATTATTATCTTACTAATTCCTTGATTCCTTAATAATTGCCATTGTTCCCTTAGGTTTCAGTTTAGGTATCTCCTAATCTCTGAAGCCTTCCTGGACTCCCGTAAGATTAGTTCATTTGGCCATTCAGTTTGAACCTGTAGCTCTGTGCCCATACATTCATATTTTTCTATATCATAATGGCCTGTTTTTTTGTCTGCCTCCCTTGAGATTTGTAGAGTCTCCTGGAAGTGGGTGGTCAGTCTGTTCTGTTCAGTATGATACCCCCAGAGACTGTCAGAGTGTGCCTCGCACTTAGTAGATTCTCAGTAAATGCTTGCTGAGTGAATGGCAACCCATACTTACCTGTGTTACATGCCTATGGCAGCCACTGTCACTGAAATTGTCTATATAGAGTTACATTTACATGTTAGGGCAGATTTTCAATTATAATTGTTTTTCTATGCCCAAGGATGGCCATCATGACTAAATGTAGGTGTTAAAAGCTGAGCTGTAACTTTTCCTTCCAAAGTTTAACACTACAAAAACATGATTCCAGTTTCAATGCTGTCTCTAACTAGGTAGTTTTTTGGCATCAATTTCCATCTTTAAGAAAAGCTTCCAGTTTCTAAAATAAGTTCAGGTCTATTCTATCCTGTTCTGTTAATTTCATTGAAGTTAATAGCTAAGCCTCCTGCACATAGTTTTATAACATTAGTCTTCCTAAGGCTGACATTCCTACTCACTTTGGTTTTGTTGTTGTTGTTGTAGATATTTTCAAGATAGCTAAATAAACTATTAGTTTAAGAAATGAGCCCTAATCCATATGGCTCAGTGGATAGAGCTTTGGCCTGCAGACTCAAGGGTCCCAGGTTCGATTCTGGTCAAGGTTGCAGATACATACCCACTGGGGAGTGTGCAGGAGGCAGCTGATGGATGTTTCTCTCTCATTGATGTTTCTAACTCTCTCTCCCTCTCCTTTCTTCTCTGTAAAAAATCAATAAAATATATTTTTTTAAAAAGAAAAAGAAATGAGCACATACGTGACATTCACTGACAGGTGATGCCTGAGATCACGCATGCAGTTAGTTGCATGACAATTAAGTCTCCGTGGCTATTGCAACCCTGGGCACGCTGCTTCCCCTGTGGCAGAAAGGCTGGTGTGCTGAGTGTCTGTTTATGCTGTCGTTCCTTCCCTGACCTTTGTCGTGACCTTGGTCCCACAGTCTCTTGGAGCCTCAGTATTCCCCCTGGAGTATGAAGAGAGTCCTGGTGAATGGAAAGAGGGATGGTAGTTACATTCAGTTACTCAGTCAGATAATATCTATGTCAATGGACCCCATTACTATAGAACCAATCGGGCGAAGGGGCAGAAATATCCAGTGGTATGATCCTAAAGCTTTGCAGGGAGCCTTCCTTCTGCAGCCGTGCGGTATCACAGACATGTTATTGTCACTGTGGGGCCCCTGCGTGTAGACGGAGAAGGACTAATTAAGATAAAAATACAGGTAGCCCTTCCTTCTGGGTGATGTAGGTATGTGGGTGTAGGTGTGCGTGCCCGTGTGTCTGAACACCTGTGTTTTCCTCTATGGAAAATTGCACTGTGTAGCTGGTGTGTTTTTCTAGCATCTTCTCACCCATTCTGATGGTGAGATGGGAGACCATTTCTTTGAGTACAGAACCCTTTTCCAGTGCCCAGATCACATCACAGTGGAGTTTGGGAAGGACGGGGCCTCGGGGCGCAGGGTGCTCTCCCTGCAAGGGGCAGTGAGCGTGGGAGGAAGAATTCCTGCAGCAGTTCACCTGCTACAGCCCCTCATCCCCACCCGCTCAGAAGTGAATTTCAGAATAGCCAAATTATCTTTTCGCAAAAAGAATGTGTTAACAGAGAGATGAGACAGCCTTCCAGCCAAGTTGCTGTCTGCCCTCGCTCTCCAGAAAGGGAGGAGAGGAGAGCAGCCCCTCCCGCCCTTGACCCAGGGTGAAGGCTGCTGGGACCAAGACCTCCCCTCGGTGCTCACTGTCTGGGGTCTAACCTGGCTTTATTTTCCAACAGGACATCGACGGTCAGGCGCTCCTGCTGCTGACTCTCCCAACTGTGCAGGAGTGCATGGAGCTGAAGCTGGGGCCCGCCATCAAGCTGTGCCATCAGATCGAGAGAGTTAAAGTGGCTTTCTACGCCCAGTATGCCAACTGACTCTACCCTCCACGGAGGCGGTCGTTGTCTGGTGATGCGGTGTCTGAGGAAGGTGTCCAGGACTGGAACTTTTATTCTTCCCTGGAGACGTGAGATGATTCATTCAGTCACCGGAAAACAGGAAGCACCAAGGACCTCCTTCACCCCCAGCCTGTTTCATAGTTCCCTGTGTTCAAAGCACACACCAGGACCACAGCAGTGGCTCTGGAGGGTGCACATTAAAGTTCTGTGTCAGACCCTGCGGGATATGAGGAGCTTCTTTGTACAGCCACCTCTCGCCTTTGCCCCACCCCAAACCAGGCGGCTTCCTATGAACGGGGCCTCCCTGAACCGGGGCCCATGTGTCTTTGAAAACAGCTGAAGGTGCATTGATGTCTTTTCAGTGTGACCCAGGAGGCTGCCTGGCTGGTGGTGTTTGCTCTAATCATTCTCAGGCGCATTCACAGATGCTTCTTCGTACCTGTACACGTGTGACTGTCACCGCCGTTTGATCTTGGTGGCAACTAGTTTCTCAAACACAGCTGTAGGCGATGTTTCAGGACATAGCTGTGAAGGGGTGTGCTAACCCTGCATCGCCCGTCAGAGGTGCCTTCTAGGAAATTTGGGGGTGAAGGAAGGCGGTGTGTCCTGGTGATGAGACCATTTTCCATGAGTCATGGACACCTGTTTGCAGGTTCTCTTACGGGATCTCACATATCTCTCACGTTCTCATTGAAGTGTGACTGTATCTGGGAGAGACTCCTTTAGTCTCTGGGGAAATGCCGAGTTGTATAGTGAAGGTGGAGATTAATTTCAGATCACAGGAGTGGGAAGAGATTTGAGAGAAACTTCTTATATACCAGCTACGTGCCCTTAGCAGATTCCCTTTGAAGGGCATTCTCATGCTTGGCCCTGGCCACTCCTTTACAATCGGCCAGTGCCTCAGCGGAGTGGGCAGTGCCCTGGAGTCAGGCCTGGTCTTTCCCTGGCGTGGCTGATGACTGTAATCTTGGGTGGCGATCATTCCTGCCAAGTGACTGGCTGAGACACTTATGACTGGAGCAGTGAGCACACCTTTTCCTGTCTCCATTCTCCTGCTAAGGGAAGAGTCTAGATTGGCCAAAATGGGGAAAAGAGTAAATGGGGAAAAGAGGTGTCCACAGAGTCCTGCAGCTCACTCTGGCTTTAGATTCTTATGACATTTCTTGGGCAATTTTTATTAAATTGGTAAAGAAAGGTCTGTGACTCTGAGAACTGGCTGGTTGTGTGTACCAAACACTTCACATGTGTATGCCCCCTGAGTGATCCAATATATATGTTCAAACCCAAATGGACTATATTGTGTTGTGTTACGGTAGTTGCCCCAATACCTTTTTAAATGCCAAGTTGTTCAGAAGTGAACACCAAAGGCAGAGGCTGCAAGCCCTTCAGTTACGTTTCTCACTATCATCACCTTCATCTTTTTGCTTTGATCAGAGTCTCAACAATTCCACTAACACCATGGAAGGGGATGGGGTTGCCGGGGAGGGCGCTTGTTAGCTGCTCGTACTTCTGCTACATTTTAAGGCAGGACTGCCAGACTTGGAAAAGTTTGATTACTAATGCTAAGCCATACTAACATTCTGTCACTGCTCCAGATGAAAATGGAAAACAAGTATTTTGCGGTTGAGACATTTTCATCCCCCTGTAGCTGATTTCTGCAGTCCAGTTTTAAACTTGTGGCAAATGCACTTGCCTGGGGACTGCTGACGGAAGGACTCTTGTCTTAAGCACCGTTGTGAGGATGGAAATGTCCCCGGTGATTTTTGCTTGGCTTGCAGTCCATTCTCTCTTCGAAGCGAAAGTTCCGACCCCCCTCTCGGTTTCCCATCCCCGCCTTCTCAGCCACATGCTTTTTGGCCTTAAATGCTCGGTCTTGTGGAGTTAAACTCTGACCAGCAATTGGAAAGGGTATCCATTTCAAGATCTTGGCATTCTCCCTGTGCCGACTCATTTTTGATCTCTCACTGTGGCCTTTTAAGCTCAGCTCTTTCTGTTGCATTTGAAACTGGAAGGAAGGAGGGAATGTGGCAGCCGAAACCTAGCAATGTGCTTGCAGCACTAACATCACCTTCTCATGCCCTCTCAAAGGTGACACACAGGAGGAGGCGCGGCACTGGAGCAGATTTCCTGGGGGAGGAGGGGGTATCTGGAGCCGCCCACTCAGAGGAGCTGGAAGGCCCCACCAGGCAGCTTGGACAAGAGCTGGCCACCATTGCTGGGGACGCTTCCTGCTCCCCACAGGGCCAGGTGCCCAAGACCCTCCTCTTTCTGTCTCTCTATCTGTGCTCTGCTTTGTGTGTGTGGAGGATACACCTGTCACCACAGGCAGAAGGCCAGCCTGAGTGATCGCCCTGAAGTGATCGCATGCCATCCCCTGGCCCTTCTGGGAGCCCAAATAATGTTTTAGGATCAAGAAGATGCTTTTGCTCTGAGTGTTGCCTATGGCCTCCTGAACTTGGATTCTTTGGGAATTTCCGTGGTGGTGGGTATAAACTTCACACCAGTAGCAACTGAGCTACGGAACTGTAAGGCGGTGTTCATTTCTCTGTATGAGCCGCCTCTCACCAGCGTCTGTCTTAGAAATAGGGCCAACTCCCAGGAACGTTTTACTGTGCTGTTACTGTGTCTCTTAGGGCAGGAAATACTGATGTGACACCTGCTACCACCCCCTCCCCCAAATGCCACCACTGCCCCTACATCGAAACACTCCTACAAGCGACGCCCCTCTCTTGCCCATTCCAGATACTGTGATCTCGCCTCTCTCTCTCTCTCTGGTAATACTTTGGGACCAAAGTCCTGTCCTTTGTGTACCCGGACCCTGCACACACCATGCCGCTCGTACCTCTTGGGATGGCTGGGACGCGTGTTCTCCGTCCCCGGGGCCAGCACACACTGGCAATCTGGACATGGGTATCCATACCTTGGGAAGCAGAAATGCCACCTCGTCTTTCAGGATAAAGGCCCGTCATCACGCGATCCCACTCGAAATCGAATGGAGCTCGTTTCAGCCCCTAACTTCTTGACTTTATTTGTACTGCGTTGGAAAAATACTCTCCACAAAACTATAAGCATAAAGACCTAAGAAGAGCAGGGTGACTGGCATAACAGAACTTAATGTGCTTTTCAAAGAAAAAGAAAAAGAAAAAAAGCAGGCAAAGACCATTTCCTTCACCATGGAGTTGTGTAGCAGGAAGAACTCACCCATTCCTTTTAGAATTAGGTTCGTTGGATCAAAGTTTGGCTCACGGTGGTTGAGCATTAGAGCTGTTCGGTGGCTTTAGCTTATTTGATCACATTTGAAGGATGATTTCCTGTGTTTGCTTTGATTTGTTTCTCGATAAATTAAAGCGACTCAGAAGTTGAACACTGCCGCCTCTGACCCTGCTACAGTCTCCAGAAGGTTGATGTTGATCAGCCTTTGAAGTCTGGTCTCAGTTTTCTAGTTTGTCTCGTAGGATTTTGAGTGTCATATCAGGCAGATTCTGAGCTTTTCCTTTTATCTCAGACCAGACACCCCTTTCTAAGAGCGGTTCTCCCTTCGTTTTGGAAGTGCTAGGTGTTTTCATACTTCTTTTGTGGAACACCCGTTCATATTTATTTCTGTATATAGGACGATAGAAACAGTAGTGTACAATCTTTGTTGTGGTTTGAACATTGTTGTCACTTTTTGGTTAAGATGGTAAACCTAGGCTCCAAGTACTCTGTTCTGTCTTTAGAAAGCTGTGATTGCGTGTGCAATGATTTGAAGGGAAAAATAGTAACGTAAGGTATCTGTTGTTTTTAAGGATGAATTTGTTGGAGGGAGATGCATACTGCCCATGTCTCTTTGGTGCAATAACTAACTAGCAACTGTTACAATTTAATGATTCTCCTATTTATTCTCTCTCCTTTTCTGTTCAAGGGATTTCTAGACTCCCTTTAACTTGGTTGAATCTTAAGGTTGATTGATTTTTGTAGCTTCTATCACTAGAGTTGGTTTACAAGTATTCAAAACATGATGAAATAAAATCGAATTGGGTTATTTTCTCACACTTCGTTTACATAAAAATTGTAATGGCTGACACCTGGGGTTGGGTTAAAAGCACCTCTAGTTTAGATGATAAATAGGAACGGTGTCCTGAGCTGCAGACTCTCCATCTCACTGCTTTTGTTTTCAATGGCCAGGATTTGGTACCAGTGAATACGGAGATCTAGTCACAACACCAAGCAGAGTGGTGCTTTCTATGCGCCAAAGAGCAGCATAGAGGAGAAAGGAAAGTTTGGGGGCAGGCTGGAAACCACTTTATGATGGGAAATTGGAGGCAACATTCTTTAAATGACAGAAAAAGTAATGATCTCATTTGATGTTCAAATGGAAGCTAGCATGATATCTGGAAGCGTAAACTGTCCCTAGTCGTGAATGTCGAAAGCCCTTTCCCTGTTTTGCATTCCCATTTGAAGAGTTTGTATTGAAATTTGAGTCATCTATCTTGTGTATGTTTCAGTGCATAACAGGGAAAATTGGGGTTTCTTTACTTTTGAGATTTGCAGGACAAAAGAGCATGTTGTTGGTTCATTGTAAGATTGTATTCTGTATATATGTTTTCCTGTAAATAAATGAAAATCTATATCAGAGTTATATTTTAATTTTTATTCTCAATGACAAAAACCCTTTTTACTTGAAAAACAAATGTAAGCCACATTGTTAATAAAGTACAAATAAATTCTATGGTGGTGTTTGTGTCTTTGTGTTGAAGGTTATTAGTTATTTTTCAGGTTTGTTTTGCTGTGTGCTAAAACAGATGTGACAGGGTTTTAATAACCGTGGTTCTCAAAATCCTATGTTATCTTTCAGGGTCACATGCTAACTAGCTCTGCAACGTTTTATTCTAAGAGCCCGAGTGTGCTCTTTTCATTGAAACATTATTCTATCCCTCGCATGCTCACCTCTAGCTTCCCCATTTTCAGTGATTGCAGTTGCTCTATGGTTACCTGGTGCATTAGGACAAGCACTGCTTTATGTCTGTGAGAACGGTAATCACCACATTTGTACTTATCATTGCCCTTAAATGTCACGACTGAGTCTCCGGTGTCTCCGTTGGAAGAGGAAGAGGTCCCTTTGTCATTGTCCTGTCATGGGGGCTCTCAGAGGCGGGTCCTGCTTCTGCCCTCTCTGCCCCCTCTGCTGTACTGACTCAGGTAACTGCCTAGAGACAGAGGGAAGGTGAACCAGGGCAGGAGGCATTCAGGGAAAGGAGGTAGCAGGATCCTGCACAATTTCTCCTCCCGACTGCAGACATTCTCAAGCCTATTAATATATGTTGACCCCGCTGACAAGTCCTGCATATAGAAATCTTGGTTTCATTTTTAATCATGGAAGCTATTTCTCTTAGTAAAACCTTAATAACAAAAAGAAATCCTCAGAGAACAAACAAAAATGGGAAGCATATTGTTCATTTTCTCAAAATATATTAGAAGCAAATCAGGCAAGGGTTATATGCATGAGTACATACGACTATTGTATTTCTATTTGTAATGAAGGTCTTTGATAACAAAGAAATTTAAAAGGCTATATAATAAAGCAAAATAACAACAGTAAAACACTTTTCCAGAACCTTCCTTGCCTGAACACCACAGAACCACTCCACTAGATGCAGGTGCTTTGCAAAATTCATTATTCTCAACGTGTGTCATCCCCCCCGCCCCCGCCAACCCCATTGCTTCTCCAGACTGGTCTCAGCACCATCTGAGCTGGGAATTACAAACCCCCATCTTGGGAGGACAGTCCACACACTGAGGCGATTACAGGATGTGGCTAATGTCCCTGCAGATGCTGGGGAATGTACATGGGAGTAACTGAGGCTATTAGACCAAACGGACAGTATAGAAGATGATGTGGGAAATTCGAGAAGTTGGGCATTTACCCATAACTTGGGATTCAATATTTTTGTATGGACTATGTGGAGCCAGGCTATGGATTACCTGGGATGGTCCTCTGATGTTGGCTTACAGTGAACAAGTCGGGAATTCCAGAACGTCCTTGTCCTAGTATTGAAGAAGTCAGGCATTGGAGATGTAATGGATACATATGTCAATCAGGGCTGGTTTTTCCCCCTTGAATGCAGTTTTCAGGGACATCGACTTGTGCTTCCTTCTGCTCTTGGGAAAAAAGGTGAGGCACCTGTTCTCCGCGTGTGAGGGTAGGCTGTCACAGAGAGTGAGTGCATCTGACTGGCACTGGGACTCAGTGTTGAGTCGCTGAAGGCACTTTCCCAGACTGGCTCAGCATCCCTGGCCTCCCCGCTGTGCAGCTCCTTTGTGGACAGCCCAGCCACTGTGGCTGCTGCTTCATCTCTCATCGCCCCCTGCTGTGTTCCTTCCCCAAGATAATGGCTGGCTCCTGCACACCAGCTGATGCCTACCCTAGAGGCCACCACAAGCACCCTGGCACTCAGAGCCATTGCACTGGGCTCATCAAAGCTTCAACTCCTCCCATCCTTTCTGGACTCTGATGGAGCATTGGGCTGTGGAATGTGGCTGCTTCGGGTGACAGAACTTGGAGGTGCCAGGAAGTTCATGTCTCCTGGACAAACTTTGATCAAGGATGTGGCCAGAGAATAAACTCCTCTGCCATCCCACATAGATGGACTTTCTCCATGCGGTGGAGTGGAGAGTCTGTCCAGAGACTCCCCCTGCTCTGAACAGCTACCCGTGGAACATGGCCAGCTCTCCAATGAACTGCTTTGCATTGACTTGCCCCTAACTTTCCTCAGCCTGGGATCCCACCACCAAAGAATCAGCTTGGAACCTTGTTTTCTAGGGAGCTAGTCTGAGACGGGGCAGCCATTATTATGCTTCATATACTATGTGCAAATAATAACGACAAAATATTCTAGTGAAATCCAGCTGTCATCTAGAGCCTTTGGCACTGCTCATGATAGGAATCCTTTTAGAATTTAAAGCATGGGTTGTAAATACAAGTTTAAAATGTTCTTTCTGGTTATTGAAGTAATATGGGTATATTGTAGTCAATTTGGGAAAATAAAGGGCAGTTATTAAATTGACTCATTATGATCAACTACCACTTTATCATATTTCCATGTATATTTATAACACAATATTAAAGTCAAACTGTTCATATCATTTAAGTTTTTTTCACTACCTCATTTTGTAATGTTCTCTGGGTGGAGTTCATGTTTTTATATATATATATATATATATATATATATATATATATATATATATATATATATATATATATATATAACTAGAGGCCTGGTGCACAAAATTTGTGCATGAGAGGTATTCCCCTCATCCAGCCTGCACCCTCTCCAATCTGAGACATCCCTCTCACAATCTGGGACTGCTGGTTGCTCACTTTCCTTCCTGCCTGCCTGGTTGCCCCCAATGCTCCCCTCACTGGCCTAGTTGTCCCCAACTGCCCTCCCCCCACTGCCTGCCTGGTCGCTCTATGCAGCCTGCTATTCAGTCATTTGGTCGTCCCTTACTAACCCCCCTGCTGGCCTGGGTCGCCCCATTCAGCCTGCTGTTCAGTTGTCCATCTGGTTGTTTTGCTTATGGCGGCCTCTGGCTTTTTATATATTAGGATTTTAAAAAAATGTTTCAATATTTAAAATAAACTATTTTATTTCAATAATTTTTAAATAATTCAACATAACTAATGTTACACCCAACTTTGGAAAATATTGTTTTGCCATATTTACTTTGGATTTATATATTTTATAAAATCTTACAGATGGTATTGAAATCCTCTTTATCTATGAGCTGACTCTCCAATCTTCCCTCTTGTGCCAGGTGTAACAGCAATTCTGATTACAGTGTGTTCTGTTTCTAGACATCATATAACCATCATAATGTACACCACTGTTTTACGGGTCTTCTACATATTAGTAAGGTGTTGTGCTACTTAGATCATATTGCAATTTGCTTTTTTTGTTTAATATTATTTTTATGAGAGTTTTGCATGTTAGTATTTTTCCTCATTATTTTTACTGCTGCATAAATTCAATGGAATACATCATGATTTACTTGTCCATTCTCATACTATTGGATCTTTAAGTTCTCAGTTTTTCTGCTATTTTAAAAAATGTTGCCATGAAGATTTTCTTGCAGTTAGTTCTTCTGTGCACACAGGTAGCAGTGTCACTGAGGAGGGCTGGCCTGGCGGTGCCAGGGGCGTCTCAGGCAGCGGTTCCAGTTTGTACTCCTGCCAGGCATGTGTAGGAGTTACCCTGCTCCACATCCCTGCCCACACTTGGCAGAGTTTTTTATTATTGTCAGTCTGTTGAGTGTGGAAATGCTAACTCAAGAGTTTTGATTGCATTTCCCTAATCATTAGTAAAGTTTACCATCTTTTCATATGCTTGTTGGCCATTTATGTTTTCTTTGTGTATTGCCTGTTCATAACCTATACAAAGCCTCATTATTTCTCCTTCTTTCCCATCTTTTTTCCTGATTTATAAGAGTTTTTAAAGGTAACTTCTTAACTTTAAATTCAACTGCTTATGTTGCAAATGTGTTTCTCTACATTGTTCTTGACCTGTTACTTATTTTGTTCTTTGTAATTCAGGAAAGTTTTAATTTTAATTTATTTCAATATATTATTTCTAGCTTTATGATTATTGCTTTTATTCTCTTGTTTAAGAAAATTCTTCTACTCTGAAAACATTAAGATGGTTTCTTATATTTTATTTTAAAAGTTAGTCAGTTTGTCTTTGTCCAATCTCTCTAGAATGTACATATATAGAGTGTCCCAAAAAATGTGTACACACTTTAACAGCTGATAACTCACTTAATTTTCACTTCTTTTCAGGTTAACTGATTTGAAATAGTGGGTGAAGTCAGACTATGAACAAAGAAAATGTATCCTAAAGTGCCACTAAACATTTTTATGGGGATACATAGAAGATAAAGTTTATGGTACAAAAATAGCAACAATCAAATTGAAGGCACACAAATAACTAACAAAATGATTCTCAATGTTTGCAATTTCATTGATTTGCATTATCAGTAGTACATGAACCAGACCGGTCATCAGCTTGAAAATAAGCATTGACAAAAAATTATTTATTTCTGTAGCTTCTTTTACATTTTTCAAATATACTCTATGTTAATAAACACTAAGTTTATAATCATTCTAAGTGTGCATACATTTTTTTGAGGGGACACATGTATTTTGGTTGGTATCTTCAGTGCTTCACTCCTGCCATGGAAGTCACCTCTGCCTCACATCCTCCCCAGTGTTTTTAATCACTGCCGACTGGATGGGTATGGAAAAGGTATGCTAATGGATGGCAGGAGGCTGCTCAGTTGTCCCATTATGATTGCCAGAAATCTATCCTTCCCCCAGTGACCTGCCATTCATCCACCTGTGTCACATTTCACCTTTGCCTATATGTGTGGGTTTGTGTTTGGCTACATAGTCTGTTTCATTGGTCTGTGGTCAGCAAACCTCTGCTTGTGAGCCTCATGTGGCTCTTTGGTCCCTTGAGTGTTCGTTCTAATGCCACTTTTTCAAAATAGACTCGCCCAGGCCAAAAACCAATTTCTGCACATGGGCCAGGAAGTTTCAATTGCACTGTACGTGCACATCCACGTAGTATTTTGTGGAAGAGCCACATTCAGTGGCTCTTCCACAAAATACTACGTGGTATTATTACACGTATTATTACAAGCCACATGCAGCTCTCCAAAGAGCTGCATGTGGCTTGTGAGCTGTGATTTGCCGACCACTACCCTATACCACAACACACTAAGTTTTATCCTATATACTAGTAATAGAAGCCTAATATGCTAAGTGTATGGTCATCCAGTTGGATGTTCAATCAATCAAAGCATAATATGCTAATGATATATGAAGGCCCTCAACCGCTCACTATGATGTGCACTGACCACCAAGGGGCAGGTGCCCCGACAAGTAGGTTAGCTTGCTGCTGGGGTCTGGCTGATTGGGACTGAGTGAGATGGGCCAGATAGGCCCTGGAGCCCTCCTTCCATCACTCTCCAGTTGGCCAACCTCCCGTGTCCCTCCCCAGCCCTGAGCATGCACCAGTGGAGTTCCTTGGCTTGGCCTGTACCCTTTTGCAATCTGGGATGTCTTGGGGGATGTCAGATGCTGATTTCAGCCTGATCCCACAGGCCAGGCTGAGGGACCCTACTGGTGCATGAATTCTAATGGCTTCATAATAACCCTTGATATTTGGAAAAATCTCCCTATGTTATTCTCCTTTAAAATTGTCTTGGCTATTTTTGACCTATTGTTCTTCATCATGCACTTTAGGCATAACTTGTTGAATTCCATAGAAAACTCTATTAGGATATTGATTAGAAATGCATTAAATTTATGGGAAAATTTGGAGAACGTTGACTTCTTTTATTCTGTTGAACCTTTCAAACCAGAAGACAATGTCTTTCTTTACTCATTTCTTTTATGATTCCTTCAATAAGGGTGAGATATCTTTCTTCATAGAAGCCGTATGCATATTTTGTTAAATATATTCCCTATACATTTTATAATTTTTGGCTACCCCCCCCCCTTTTTTTTTTTAGTATATTTTGTTCACTATTCCTGTGAACTCTATTGATTTGTATATGCTAATATTCTATCCAGAATCTTCTGTGAACTCAGCTGAAAGGAATTTCCATCCTGAATCTTTTTTATTTTATTTTTAGCATTACATTATTTTTATGGCTTTGGAATTTTGGTTTATTTTTAATGGGAAGTATGTGCTTTATTTATTTACCTTCTTCTGCTTATCAAATTACTGGCTCTGCATGTTCTATCTATCCCATAGACCAGCGAACAGAACCAGGTCTCATATTGTTCGTGAGGGAGCATTTCAATCTCATGGGCTATGGGGGCTATTGCTCAGCCACACACTGAGCCAATGGTCAGCTTGTTTCACTTTCCCGTGTTTGAGCTGTGTCTTCCTCTTAGGGCCAGCCTTGTTTCACAGTTGGAGAAGGCCTCCACAGACCTTAGCTTCAAGCTCTCAGCCTAGCTCCACCCCAACTCTCATGGAGCACTTCACTCCACAATGACAGAGCATCCAATGACTGATGTTTGGAGCTTGCTTCAGAACCCAGCAAGTTTACAGCCTACTCACCACTTTGTGTTTCTGTACCTTTTCTGGTCACTAGCAGTGTTCACCTTATTTTTTAGTTCAGCCATGCCTCATCATTTTTTTAAATTTTATCTGTCATTGTCTGTGTTTTAGAACAGAATTGTGACTGGGTTTAAACTTACAGAGCCATCTTGATGAAAAGTGTCTCAGATATTACCTTTCTTTTAGACAATGACTTCCAAGCTGCAGGTGGTATTAGAGTAAGTTCGAAAATGAAGCTAATGTTTGTATTATTCAGGCTATTTAGAAATAAGAATTCTAGCCCGTGTGAAAATTCATATTGGCATGAGGTTCATTTAAGGTACAATTCCCCAAATGCTCAGGAAGTTGACATTTCTAAATGTATCTTCTGCATAGTTTCACTCGTAGTAAAACATCGTGGTTTGAAAAAACTGTTTTGCATATTATCCCCTCTGACTTGTCATAAATCCCTAGCTGAGAGGGGTGGGGCTGGAGTGGTGTAAGTGTGAGAATGGGCCTGTTTTGGTCAATTCCGCACACTAACAATGCTCCTACCTGTCAAGATTTGAGCAGTGATCCATTCTCTCCCCTCTGTTGGCATAGGCGATTTAAGTACTCACACTGTCTAAACACAGACACTTGTGCTATTTGCCACCTAGCAATTGACTCACTTCAAACAGGGCATCCTTACTATGTAAACAGGCTAATCTGTGCCGTCCCAACAATCCATATGAATACACTGAAATGGAAACATTTTATGAGACATTTAAGCGTATGTAAAGCTAATTCTCCTTATGAGAAACCTAAGACAACATTGATTCATCTCCAAAAAACGTTTCAGACTTGTTAAGTAGATGCACCATGTTAAGTGCATTAGGAAAAAGAAGAGCACCATGCTAACTGCTCTTACAAGGGCAGAAGCCCCCGAGGAGAGAGGGAGGCAGGCCGTGCACTGAAAACAGAGCTGAGGTGTGTACAACACAGTTCAGGCTGTAGCAGAGAAGTTTGTGCTTCTCAGGTCACTGTACCAGGTCCCAGCCCTTGTTACTGGCCTTACAGAGGGGCTGAACATTTAAATGCCTCCAGGGGTCACCCAGGAAACATGAATGGCTGCGGTGAGCTGGAGGGGATGGTGGAGGGAAACAGGAGAGGAGTCACCTTCCTGAGAAGGGCTTGTCCTCTAGGTGGCTGTCAGTAAGTCTGGGGCCAATCATTGCTTCATCTTTTCATTTTCCAAGGGGACCCTGAAATCTAAATATTTAGGTGAGATCTCCAAATTGATAAATACTGTCAAGAAATTAAAACATTTTAAAGATGATGATGGCTAAGGCAAATGTCTACAGCTAGGTTCCATGCCACGAGTTCAGGACCTCTCTCTTGCTCATTCTGCAAACATCTTAGTGGAGAGGTGGCCACATTCGATCACAAATGAGAGACATTTACTGAGGAGATTTGTGATCACTTTTTTTTTTTTTTGAGACAGTCAAATTTTGATCTATTTTTGACAGTAGTTAAAACACATCAGAGTCAATTCTTACTCAATCGAAGGCTTACTCATAACTGTTCAAAGTCAGAATGAGAGTGCTCGCACTATTACTCTGCCATGTAAGGATGTATCTGTGCTTGCACACGTTTGCTTTGCAGCCAGGGTCCCTGGCTCAGTACAGATTGGTTTCATCATTTCAGTCCAAGAGAAAGAAAAGACTGTGAATCAGGATATAGAATCAGGATATATGGTTTTCAGTCTTGTTCTGATCCTAATTTTATGACCTGCATCAGGTAAGTTAACCTGTCTACTTTCCCATTTCTTCACCTGTAAAATGGGAAATAAAGTCCTATAATGATTTATACATAGGATGTGCTAAGTTATGTAGTGAGAACTTTCATAAATTACCTTACAGTTTCACTATGGTTAAGCATTATTAGATGCCATTTGATAGACAACACTAGGGCTCAAAGAGATTAAATAGTTCATTTTTAAAAGACAGATCTCAGATTTGAAACTTCCACAAAAAGAGTGTGACTGCACTAGGACAAAATTTAAAGTGCTATTCAAAATTAAGTTGATATTATGTGCCAGTTTCTACAAAGGTATCAATACAAAAATGTTGTAAGCTGGAGATGGGGTTCACTCATTAATTGAGCATCTTCTATGCATTAAGTGTAATGGAGTAGAATAATACATGGGTCTTGCTTGTGTTCAAAGAATTTATAATCAATTAGGAGAAATGAGAGTGATAAGTTTTAGTGATCTTTACTTTGGGTCAGATCCTTGGAAAATTTAGTTATAAACTTTAGGTTCCAGCCTTCCTTGGCTCATGACTACTTGTGTTGTTTGTTCTCTTATCTCTTACATGTTCTTCTGGTGTTTAAAATGTTATAGTTTTTTCCTAAAACTAAGGTGTCTGGGCCACAGTATCTGGTAATAAATTCTTAAAATATGGCATCTGGGAGCTTATAAATAACAAATAATTTAGTTCTCTATTGTTTCTATGCCCCTTAAAATGTGGATTTTCTTTAAGGCTGAAGGACAAGAAAATAGCCTTTGCTATATTTTCTTATACTGTATATGAAACAACACTTATTCCATTAGCATGTTAAGCATCCTCCTCTGTGCAATGCACTATGCTAGTGCCAGCTATAAAAAGGCTCCTTCATATACAATTGTTCATTCTGAGACTCGTAATAGTGGGGGATGGGCATGTAGCATTGTGGGGGGGGCGTGTCTGAGCAATGGGTGGGGTATCTGGAGTCAGGCTGACTATTTGAATATCTATTCTATAACTCAGGCAAGTGACTTAACATTTGTGTGCTTCTGCTTCATTGTTTGCAAACTTGGAATACTAACACCTAGGTCATTTGATTGTTATAAAGATAACCTTCTATTAGAACTATGTCCTCAGAAATGCACGGTTATAGACAAAGAACATTGTTCATAAGATCCTAACTAGCCCATCATTAATTAGTAGAACAGATCAATCAATTGGAACATATTCCTAGAAAAGGATACCATAGAATAAGAAAAATGGATCAATTATATCTATAGCAAATACAAAAGTATGAATTAATACTTAAAAATAACAATATTGATGCCCTGCCTGGTGTTTCTCAGTGGTTAGAGCATCGACCTGTGCACCAAAGGGTCCTGGGTTCCTTTCATGGTCAAGAGCATATACCTGGGTTGCTGTGAGCACCTCACTCCCTGTTGGGTGCAAGTGGGAGCAACCAATCGATGTGTCTCTCTCACATCTCCCTCTCTCTCTCTCTCTCTCTCTCTCTCTCTCTCTCTCTCTCTCTCTCTCTCTCTCTCCCTCTCTCTCTCTCTTTCCCGCTCTCTTCCTTTCCCTCTCTCCCCCTTTCTTCTTCCCTTTCACTCTCTCTGAAAAAGCAATGGAAAAACTATCCTCAGGTGAGGATTAAAAAATAATAATATTGAATGAGAGAAACTACACACAAAAAATAGATGCTTTATGTTCTGCTTCTATAAAAAATCAGAAACAGGAGTTCTTGGAGAGATTTCTAGGTATTTGGATGGGATCTGCACTGAAGGTAAGGGTTAGGGTTAGAGAGGACAGAGGAACTTCAGGCCAGGGCAACAAAGAGCCTTGCTGAAGTGCGGAGTAGTGAAAGCAACATGGGAAAATTAGAGTGGAGTAACTGGAGGTGGGTGTGGGAGGGGGGACAAGTTAAAGACCTTGCCCAGAGTTTCAGGGAATATCAAACTATTTTATTAGAATCACCCACCCCTTAGTTAACTGGTTACATCATGCTTTTTCTTCATGTGTTAGCATCATCTCTACAGAAATGTAAGAAACCCTTTGGGACCTGGTTCTTGGTGTCACTGAATCTTTCCTCAGGTCACAGAATCCTCAGTTACAGAATCCCTCATCCTATCAGGTTAGGAGTCCTCATTTTCATTTCCCAGAAGCAACTGAGGCCTTAACACGTTGAGGGACTTGCCCAAGATCGCACAGCTTGATCTCACCCTCAGGAAGGGACCACAGTGCGCACATTTAGCAGTTATTGGCTGAAGCTGGGAGGGATGTGACCAAAGCATGGGAAGTATTTTTCTTTAAGTGAGAAAAGGATGCAAAAAGAAAGTTCAGATCAAATTATTTCTTGTCTTAGAATTGCAGGATTTTGTTTGGCTGGGAGAGATGGGAGAGAATCCTTGCTCTTGTCTTAACCACTGGGCCAGTGAAGACAGCCAACTCAACTGCCCCCAGCCCCTCAGACAGTGGCATAGCGTTAGCTCAGTAACAAACTATGCTGATGCTGAATATTTCTATCTGGAATCTGTCATTTAGAAAGTCCTCTTCTATGACAAGCTAACATTCTCTCCTCAGAGCAAGCTGTGCAAATCCCATTAGCTATACTAATCACATTTGAGCAAAGGGCTGCTGTGTTTCACTTTGAACATTCTACCCTCTTATGTCACTTAACATCTGAAGAGAAACAATTGTGAAAACAAGATAGTCTTCAGATCTTATGAAAGATGCAAAAGCAAACATTGATCCTCTGGTGGCACAAGATCACCCCAGAGGGGATAATGTTTGGGGTTTTTTTATTTTGTTTTGACTTGTTTTGTTTTTGAGAAAAGAGCCTTTGGAAGTGATTATCACAAGTGCATAATAAGGAAAGAGGGGGAGGGAGTAGCAGCAGCCAGTAACACATTAAATAATTAATGTGAAACAATTAAGTCACTCTGGCAGGGTGGCTCCATGGGTTGGAGCAGCATTCTATACACCAGAAAGCTTGTGGGTTCTATTCCCTGTCAGAGTGACTTTGGGAGGCAATCTCTCTCTCTCTCTCTCTCTCTCTCTCTCTCTCTCTCTCTCTCTCTCTCTCTCTCTCTCTTTCTCTCTCTCTCTCTCTCTCTCTCTCCCACTCTCTAAAAATCAACAAAAACATATCCTTGGGTGAGGATTAAAAAAACAATTAAATCTAATCACAAGAGCAAAGTATGACTGCTCCAAGTTATCATCTAAAGTCAGTTTTCTCCAAGATGTGTTGGCCGCAATATCCAATCCCAGAAAAGTGAATCAGAAATGGGTACTAATTAAATACTAATATGTATTTACTTGTGCCTGGCATTACCCCCTCAGGTTTTTGATAGTTTGATTCCATTTCCCTTCCTCATTTTCTCTTCTCTGCTTTCCTTCCTATCTCTGTTCCCTATAAACTGTACTTATTTATTATCTGTCTCTCCCACTACAATGTAAGCTCCCTGAGGACAGGTAAGTTTGTTGCTTGTTCTCTTTTGCTCTATCTTTAGAATCTGGTGCAGAGTAAGTATTACTGAATTAGTATTTGATGAATAAATAAATGAGCTGAGATCTTGACATGAATTATAGTATTGGATTATCACAATTCTTTGAGGTGGGACTATTTTTACTCATAACTATAGAAACTGAGGTTTCAGAAAGGAACTTACCACAAACAAAGATTAAGTATCCCTCTCTGCCCAAGATGTTCTCACTCCTCCAAGAGCTCTGGGCTAGGGCAGTGGTTGGCAAACTCATTACTCAACAGAGCCAAATATCAACAGCATAACAATTGAAATTTCTTTTGAGAGCCAAATTTTTTAAACTTAAACTTCTTCTAACCCCACTTCTTCAAAATAGACTCACCCGGGCCGTGGTATTTTGTGGAAGAGCCAACACTCAAGGGACCAAAGAGTAGCATGTGGTTTGTAAGCCGCAGTTTGCCAAACAAAGGACTAGGGGCACTTTTGTAGAGCGATGTTTTACCCCATTTTTAGAATGATCCAACCTTGTTGGGAGGCATATGGTGAAGTCAATACAAGGTGGTCTTTTCTAGTCTAAAAATATTACAACAGTCACATTTACCAGTGTTCTCGAAAACAGCATCTCTTAAGAAAACAGCTTACCTCATGTTCTACCAACAGAGTCCTTTGCAGCAAGGACTAGTGTAAAGGAGGGTGAGGGTTATTGAACTAACATTTATGGAACAGGTGTCATGTGCTAGATTCTTTACATTTAGTGTGTCATCCGGTCCTGACAAGGCCTCTATAAAGCAGGCAGCCAGAGGGATGTTTCCCTCCACGTCCATCCAGAGCCCTGGGCTTATCTTCATGCTCACTACAGGGGGCCCTTGCACAATGCAGGGGCCAGGAGCTTCGAACCCCTTGCAGTCTGAAGTTCCATATAGCCTTTGACTCTATAGTCACCTTTTGCATCTATGGATTCAACCAATTGCAGTTGGAAAACAGTACTTTTGACCCTCAATTGAGAATCTGCATTTGGAAATGCAAAAATACCATTTTCTTTCTGTGATTGGTTGAGCCCTAGGATGCGAAACCCATGAATCTGAAGGGCCAATTGTATTGAAAAAGATCCACTTACATGTTAGTCAATTACTCAATATATTACAAATGCTTACAATATATGGTGAGCTCTCTTGGTTAAAACATTAAAAGGCATAATCTTTGTCCTCAAGTCATACACGTTCTAATGGAAAATCAGATAGAGGATTATCTGAGGTTAGAACATCATCTCCTAACTTCTATCCCAATATAATTCTAATAAAAACATAGGGTGTCGTTATCACTTTACAGTGATCACCTTTACTGATCATTTGTTTTGCAAAAAGTAATTTATAATTTTATTCAGTCAACATCAAGCATAATTGAATATGAGTTTTCCAAGTGTTTCTTAAAACACTGGATTTTAGTAAATCATGCTATTGGTATAGTCTATTAAATAGATTGCTTCTAAATTTGTATATTTTTATATTTTTTATTATTTGCTATACCTGAACAGTGCCTAGACATAGTAATGAACACATAAAAATTCAATGCCAACCCTAATGGGTGCAAAAAATAAAGCTAACAAAAGCCCCATCAACCTGTGCTCTCTGGTTTGAAGAACTGAGACTTTAAAGAAGGAGTCTGAAAAAAATCTTCATTGGAGTCAACAAACCAGCAGCTCAGAATATGGCAGAAAAGCATATTTTCAGCACCCAATTCCAAGGAGGCATTCAATAACTACTTGCTGACTGGATAGAATTATACCAACAGATTTTCATGATTGACACGACATGGGATAATTGCAAAACCTATTTGAGGAACAACTTGACAAAGCAAAGCACAATTAAGTGGGCTGGTATGAGAGCAGTATTAGATCGTCTTGGTTTCAGGACTACAAAGCAGCTGGGAGAACACTGTTAAGTGTGGACAATGTGCAGGCAAGGGCCAAGTAGAATTTATTTAACTTGGTAATTTTTGAAACTGTTTATACAGTTTGTCTATTAAACGCTGTGGAAATTGTTTCTGAATCTTCGTGACAGAGCTGCTGCATTTCATCTCCATGTAAGTCTGGGTGCATTTGTAATGCAATCGCAATATGTAGCAAACCTGTAATAACTGCACCTCAACATTTCTTATCTCATCATTACAATAGTATTAAGATCATATCTTTAGAAATTGTATTGCTGCAAGATGAAATCAAATAGTTAAGCTTCACTGAGGGGAGGGAGATGGAATGGGAAGGTGGTTTAACAAATGGAAATGCTAAGCTTGTGATCCTGAGAAAGAACTGTAGGCTTTTCCATTTTCCATTGAAACACAGCCCTCTCAGATTTTCCTGGTGTTTGGAAAGTCAAACCGTCTTATTAAATTGTGCAGAAATTGACAAATTTCAAACAAATAGAAAGAGCGATCACTGGAGAGTGCACGATAATCTGGTAATATGGAAATTACAAATTATAATATTTTTCCCTTGAGGAAATGAAATATGCAAAAGAACAACTGCATAATACAATAGAGTTGGTGTAATCCCTCAATAGCTACTGTTTGCAAGCTATGTTATCACAGTTGCATACTTCTCAGTTAATAACGAATGCACAAAATTAAGTTTACAGTGAATTACAAAATTCCTTTAAAGTTCAGTTTTTGCATAAAGTGCCATCAGGAAGTATCATAAAAATGCTCTGGCAACCAATGGCATAAATCTTTTAAAATGTCTGTGCACTTTTCTGAACACCCTGCGTTTTTGCTGTAATGCTAACACTTCTTTATGTCAGAGAATTTTTCTAATCTGTTTTCAGTTTATTACTATACATAGTAATCTCGGTCCTAAAGATATAGAAAAATGTAGCTCTGTCAGAAAAATTTTTACGATCTCGATGTTATCTTAATAAGATCGTGTCTTGTACTTATCTGTGGGATATGATATGCATATCCAATACTTGTGGTGATGATAATATTAATTCATTCTTTATTCAACAATACTTTGGTGAGTGATCTCTACTTAGGAGACCCGGAGCTCAGGATTTTGATGGGTGAAGTAAGTACAACACACAGAGCTTCCCTGTGGGGGTTTACAGCTACTTAAAGCACAGTTGGAATCTCAGTGTTTAACATTAGCTTTCACAAAACAACTTTCAGTGCAAGATCAAGGTCTTTAGCCAACTCCTGATTATTCTAATAGCTTACTCATCTTCCTGTCTTCTAAGGCCTTGCCTTATCAATTTCACTGCTCATCAGTTTCTCCCACAGTGAGAGGAAGACACAGAAGGGAAAACTCACATCAATATGAATGTGGGAAGTCTGATTAGAGATCTGTAGGGAAATGTCTGAATCTTGTTTCATTCACATGACTAATCTACTAGTAGAATCACCACATGCACTGCAAATGTGCATGTCCTGGGTTTATCAGGCGCCTGGTGTGAGCTTTCTTTGTTTATTTTTGTCTTGGGGTTGCCAATTCCATCCTCATGGCTATTTCCTACAAAGCTTCATGGAAGTCTTATTTTCTCCGCATATGAAGTTGGAACCCTGCTTTTTAGCTACCCATTTTCTAATGAAAATGAGTCACTTAATCTTTACAGAGATGGCATGTCAGCCCAAGCTTTTGGACAATGGAGATTGGCAAGACACTGAGACTGAACTACTGTATCAGAGGCAACACTTACAGGACTGGGGCAAGCTGGTGAGGCTGTCCTTGTCAAGTCTTGAAAGCTCAGGGAAGTTTTAAATGCCAGAAGACAGTAAATGTGCGTCTATATTCCTTCTAAAGTAGTTCTAGGCAACAGTTACAAAGGCACCAGAATCAGGGAGACCCCAGAAAGTATCATAAATCAATGCTTGAACTTAACCAAGGAGGCTTCCTGCACCTTCCAATCAATGCAGACCCAGTTACCAAGCAAAGACCAATTGAGAGCCGAATGATGAGCGTTTCATAAGAAAACGCAATAAAACTAGAGTGGATTCTATCAGGATATCCCATAGATGTCTACTTGCTTCTCAGTCTTTGCAATGCTTAATATGCATGGAAAACTGACCTTAAATGAATGCAAAGTATATGAAAATAAAGGTTCAATTAATTGGAAGGGGGGGCCTCTGGTAAATTTTTGTTGGGTTGTTCAAAATTAAACTTATAAAAAAGGATAGATGAAACAAATTAAACTATAGTAAAGCACAGACTTCTGAAATATGCTGTAATTCTGAAATTTATCAGGGACTAATTTTTTAAATTTAACTCTGTAAACATCTACTACCCATGATGCTATTATACTATACTGTAACACTGTGTAAAAAAAATGAAAAATACTGGTTTTCAAAGACCACCATATTTTAACGACAAAGTCAGTGAGTAAGCAGAACAATTGGCCTAGGTAAGAATGCTGAATATAGCCACTTTAGGGCATGGAGACTGCTGCTCAGAGAAATTCAGGTGGAGAAGGCAGACTCCAGGCAGAAGGTTGTGATGCAAGGGGTGGAGTGGCTTATGCTGAGAACTGATGGGAGAAGAGTGAGTGCAGGTGCGAGGAGCAAGGAGGCCAGCTCACCTGATAGGTTTCAGCAAAACCATCAGTGGAGGATGAGGTATGCACTCACACTGTAACACAACTGGCCAAGTACACTGATGAACTCTCCACATAGGTATCTCCACAGAGATGTGTGGGGATGAAGTTGGGACTGACTGATTAAAATAAAATAGCTCCAGTATGATCTGAGAAGGATTTGCTACCACTTGCTGCACTAACCCTCCTGGCAACCTCATAGAGGGGACATGGTTGGACTCCTAGCAGAGCCCAGTGACAACCCTCAGACCTTTGGACCAGACAGTTTCCAAGGTCTCTCTTGGCCATCACAACTTCAGTGTCGGATGTTTTCTAATGAATAACACAGCAGGTACCTGTGTTACTCCTATTGTACCAGTATGTATCTCTTTTATTTAGTGTACCCTTGTTTGTTGAACTGGTTTTCCTATTAATCCATAAACTCCCAGAGGCCACAAACCACACCAGCTCTCTCTGCCTTGCAGCTCCAGTCAGATGTCAGAGCTGCATGTTAACCCTCCAGTGCTCCAGGAGTACCTCCCACTTTGGGGGTTGAAGTAGGAAGCTCCAAACACATGTATATTTCTTGAGTATATACGGAAGATATGTTAAATCTCCAGTCTTCCATGACCTCCTTAGAAAACTCGTGCCTGCAGTCCCCCAGAATTGCTCAGCAAGAACACGATCCCACATTTTCATCGCCCCAGTTCAAAGTCTTGATGCCATTTAGATGGAGGCATGGAGAACAGCTCATTTAATTACCCTGCCATTTTAACTGAATGCTCTTTGACTTAATTTTATCTCAATGAGTATAAAGCGTCGAGAGACTCTCCCATAAACATGGAGTTGCTGCCTCTGACAGCTTCTGGGAAGGAGCCCCCAGGGGCGAGAGTGGTGATTTACAGCATACTAAGAGTGCTGCAGAACAGCTCCAGAAGTTTCCAGGGCTTAATTACTGCCTCTAAAATTTAACCAAGACTTAGGCACTGAGCAGTACCCAGCAGAGGAGAGAGAGAGAGAGAGAGAGAGAGAGAGAGAGAGAGAGAGAGAGGGAGGGAGAGAGAGAGAAGGCGTAATCACATAGGAAAAAAATGATTTGTAAGATATTGTGTCATTCTTTGTTATATGTTCTGCAAAGACATCAACCTATGTATTTCACCATCCTTTCTATGAGTAGTATTATCTATTCTTTCTATGGCCTATATTATTCATACAGAGACTTGATCCATTTTAATGTAATTGAAATATTCTATCCAGAAGGTCTGACAATCTGACAAGACTATTACTTACTACAAAAGAGAGAGAGAGAGAGAGAGAGAGAGAGAGAGAGAGAGAGAGAGAGAGAAAGAGAGAAAGAAAAAGAAGAAGAAGAAGAAGAAGAAGAAGAAGAAGAAGAAGAAGAAGAAGAAGAAGAAGAGAGGAAGAGAGAAAGAACATCCAGATTTTCTGTTCTTTTCAGACAGTCCCTGGCCAAGGATATAAAAATTCCAGTAGTCTCAGAAAGCCATTTGCTTAATTTTCCCCCCATTTAACTGTTTAACACAGGCTCTATTTTTTGGAATCCAGAGTTCCAAAAACAAAACACATAAATGAGCCCATAAATAATGTTGACTTGCTTAGCTGTTTTAAGAAATAACAATTAAAAAATATAAAGCTTTTCTTCCTTTCCCCTTTCTTTGATGTGGGAAACCACTTTTTATTAAAAGTCATTGGATAAGACCCCCTGAAGTTCTTCAATGAATGGGAAAAGGATGCTTCTCCTGTTCTCTTCTGTGCTTAGCTGACTGTAGTGTAAGAATTTCCCAGCTTTGAGCCTGAGGGCCATATTCAGAAAAACTGGCGCTGTTGCCCATAGTCCTTAAAAGAGGCTAAAGCCTAAATGAATGGAAGCTGAGTTGCACAGATGTCTAGAAATTCTGAATCTATGTTCTGCAATCAAACTGCACATAGTGGATGATCTCTGGCATTTGAAAGCTAAGAGTGCTGAGAAAGAAAAACTACAGAGGAGAAAGGGGTGGTTTGCTCTTTTACCTGCCATGCCTCATTTCTTGGGACTCCCAGCCCTCACCCAGCCTGGCACCATTAGAGCTACTTGTAATCCCCTACGACGCAGTGTTTCCCAAACTTTTGACTTATGTGTACCCCTCTATAATTTTTGTAACACTGAGTACCCCTCGTACTCATGAGAATGTAAAATTAGGCTCAGCTAAGCACGGTGCAGTGCACATCCCCACCAAACTCTGGTGCAACGTGTACCCCCACCAAACTCTTCCTGTACCCCTGGGGGTATGCATATCACATTTTGGGAAACACTGTAGGTTAAAAGCTTCCAGGTGGTGTGTCTGCATGAGCTGTTTCCCCTGCCTTTCTCTCTGCCCAGCTATTAGATAACAGTTCCAACATCACCTCCCCCAGATAAGATTCAAGGACTTCTCCAGCTGACTGGGACACCTTCCCTTTGTTTCTCTGGTACCTCCTTGTCTCCCTTGTCATACCAGGACTACCTATTCAGCTTCCCTCCCAATGAGGAGTGTGTGCTAGAGATCAGGGAAGGTGCTTTACTTTCTGCAACCACACAACCCAGCACACATATTTACTGACAAGCAAAGTCCCCCAGGCACAGGAACTCTTTTATTATTGATCTGAGTTCCCAAGGCACAACTCGACATATCAGTCAGAAACCTGCAAGTCACTTTAAAGTGTATTACTAGCGGGTGGATGAATGCTGATCTACAATAGACTGTCTTCCCAAAATATAAAGTAAGAAGAAATTGCATGTAACTAAGAAAGACCCATCCCCACTTCCCATTATGTCAATATGACATGAAGTGGGTAATAGTGGAATAACAATGTGGTTAGAAAAATCACCGCCAAGGAAGGACCATCACTGAGCAGGGCTTTGAAAGAGGAGAAGAATCTCATTTAACAACGCAGACTGCGCGGTGCTTAAGCCTCCTCAGCAGATTAAATGCACAAGTCACATGCCCTTAGTGGGCTGGCTGTCCATTATCTCATGAGTTCTCTGATCCCTGCAGCACGCCAAGTCAATTACATGCTCCAGGATTTATGTCAAACGTGCCCAGAGCCAGAAATTGTTCTGTGGGATTGTGAAATAGAAGAGTAAACTCCTGAGTATAAAAAGCAGAAGACGCTATTTGCTTTCTATAGTGTGTGCGTGCGTGTGTGTGTGTGTGTGTGTGTGTGTGTGCGCGTGCGTGCGTGTGTGTGTGTGTGTGTGTGTGTGTATGTGTTTGTGTGTGTGTGTGTGTGTGTGTGTGTGTAGGAGTTCCACAAAATATTTCTCTAAAGCTTCAGTATCATTTTTTGTATGAATTCATTTTGTGATGGAAATACTCCCAGACGTAATTTAGATCACTTAAGTCTATGTGCACAGCCTACCAGAGGGCGAAGTAGTGAGGGGAGCAGGGCACAGACCCAGTCACATTGGGCCCCGGTCTTGGGACCACTGCTGGTGGTTGACCTTCGGACGACTCATCACCTCTCCAGACTTCAGATCTCTCTTCTGCACAATGAGGAGTTTACTTTAGATGGTCACTTTTCAGCTCTAAAATCCTGCAATACAATGACTGTTCTTAGTGTCCTTAGCTCTGTTACAGAGCATTTGGACAAATGCATATACATATCATAAAAGTGTAGCTGCTAAACAAATAGTAAGGTCCTAACTTTTAACTCTAAGTTTTATAAAGTGAGATTTCTACCCTAGATGTATTTACATGTGATTTGTTAGATAAAGAAATAATGGAAAGAGAATGTACGTTAAATGAAGTGCTCCCAATGCTCATTGTGCTACACATGACTTTAAAGATAGCGATAGCTTAACTCACCCAGTAAATCTGTACTCTGAGAACCCTGAGAAAAAGCTTTCGTAGGGAATTTTCAGGAAGTGTAGTCCCTAAGGCACTGGAATCACTTTCTTCTCCCCTCACCCTTTTCTTTCTTTTTAAAAAATTATTTATTTTTAAATTATAGTTAACACAGAATATTATATTAGTTTCAGGTATACACCCCCATGATTAGACATTATAAAACTTACTAAATGATCATCCCCAAAATCTCATACCCATCTAACAGCATACATAGTTATTAGAATACTAGAGGCCCGGTGCATGAATTCGTGCATGGGTGGGGTCCCACTGGCCTACCCCAATCAGGGTTGGGGGGTCGGGGTCGATAGGGGGCAGGGCTGTTTTGGGGGAGGGGTTGTTGTGGTTTGCCAGCTGGCCCTGCCCCATGGTTGAACTCCTGGTTAAGGGGACAATTTGCATACTAGCCTCTTATTATGTAGGATCATCGACTATATTCTCTGGTCTGTACTTTACATCCCCATGACTACACTATAACTACTAATTTGGACTTCTAAATCTCTTCACCTTTTTCACCCATTCCCCCAACCTCCCTCCATCTGACAACCATCAAAATGCTCTCTGTATCTATGATTCTGTTTCTGTTCTGCTTGTTTATTTATTTTGATTTTAAGATTTGAAAACACTGTAAGCAATTTACCATTGATACAAATGGTTCCTGGTTTGTTTGTTGTTTTTTTATAAAACAGAGCTCTGTGTTCTTGGCAATCCTGAAGGCATGAGAACTGTGAAGTATACTGCATTTTCATTCTGTCTTTTATATGTTTGGACATATTGCTGACCATAGATTGAAACTTGGTGAATGAGTGGGCACAGTTAGTAAGAAGCATAGAGATTTATTTGTCACTATTAAAAGAAAGAGGGTTGAAAAATGGGAGCAGCAAATAACTATGTTTTATAGGTGAGCAAATGGATAAAAAGAGGCCCAGTGCACAAAAATTTGTGCCCTGGGGGAAGGGGTCCTTCAGCCTGTCCTGTGCCCTCTAACAATCCTAGAGACCTCAGGAGATATCCTACAAATGGATTAGGCTGGTTTACCATGGGGAGCCGGCCTATGCCACAGTCTGGCCTCCTGCTGCAAGAGGTGACAGGGCTGGCCTATCAGGGAATGGCACTGCCCCCATCAGCCCACCACTGCCACCACCTGGCCTCCCTCTGCAGGAGGAGAGGACAGGGAATCAGGAGAATGCACAGTGCCCCTCCCCCCTACCCCCATCATCCCTCCCTTGCTGCTGGTGGACACCCCTCCACTGCTATTCCCTCCCTCTGCCTGCTGGCAGGCACCTTGGCTAGCCTGGAGCAGCCTGCTTGCTGGCCTTGCCCCCTGCCATCTGATCATTCCGCTGTTTGGTGGATTTGCATATTATGCGTTTATTATATAGGATGAGTTAATGGGGTGGGGGAAGATTAGGATTTCTCTCTAATCTGATCTTTAGCTCTAAAGCATCAAAACCCTTGTCAGATGTGGGCTGGTTGCTCTGTGGGTTCATGTGCTGGGCTGAAAGGCTCTCTGCACTGGGCATCCTGGGCCGTGGAACTGAAAAGAATTTTAGTTTAGTGGAAAAAGTGAAAGATTGGAAATAGGCTTCTACAAACACTGATTGTTTCTCTGTTTCTCTAAACAGAGAAAATCGGTCCTCAAAGCTCTTTTTGCAAGCCATAAGTTCAGTTTATAGTAGCTTTAATTCCAGAACTCTCTGAACTGCACCTACGTATTATTCTTGCACAGATCTTTAACTTTTACAGCAACTCATTAGTTCAAGAGACCTTTGCTTTTATCTGAATCGCAGTTTAGTGGGTATAGATTCTGCACAGCTGGTGCTTTATTGGAACACTTCTATTCTTGTAAATTATACTCTGACCTTTTGAAAATGGGACAGAAATTTCAAAAGTTTTATTGGATATCCTCTTGAGAAGCTGTCATGGTGTTTTTGCTTCTTGATTTATAAAATGGTCCTTGTTATAATATGTAGGTACATTTTTAAAGGAGATTGGCTATAAATAAACACTGCACACTCGATACATTCAAAGAAGGTGCAATGGAACCTCAGCAACGGCATCATGCCTACAGAAGGACCCAGAGCAGGGGTCTTCAAACTACGGCCCGCGGGCCACATGCGGCCCGCAGAGGAGTCTGATCTGGCCCGCCAGGTTTTTTGGGCAGTGAGCGCAGCCGAGGTGTTACAGTAGGAATTAGTAGTTCATATAGTCCGGCCCTCCAGCCCTCTGAGAGACCGTGATCTGGCCCCCACTTTAAAAGTTTGAGGACCCCTGACCCAGAGGGTCTTTATCCAGAGGAGAGTATTACAGTGGGTGGCAAGCCAGAGTGAGACCCCCTCAACACAGAATGTTATTGGCTATTATTTTAAGCACAGGAGTAATGATTATTGGATTCTAGAGAGATCTCAGAGTTTAAGGAGAGAATACTATCATCAATTGCCAGCTGTAAGGTGCAGATGTGATGCCCAGAGAAAGGATGAGATTAATGCTGGTGGGGGTCTTGTAGTGACATTGAAGACCAGTAAGAAGGAAGAGGAGATAGAGTGACCCAACAACACTATTGTCTTTCCCATGGGCACCCCAGGTTCACTAGGAGCCAATAGTACCCAAAGCTCTCCTCATCTAAAAGACATCTTTATGTGCCATTTTGTTAGGCTCTTAAAGTTAAATTTGCACCTGAAATTTCATTCAGGAGCCACAAGCTGCTGGCAGGGCTTGGGTTACTGGCTCAGAAAAGCAACTGTGAAGAGGAGAGTTCTCCTAAGGCAGTGGGAAAAACAAACAAGGGATCATAAGGAAGTAACAAATGGAAAGAAAATATTTCTAAAGCCACTGATATAAATGAGATAGGAAAGAAATTAACTGGATAATGTTTAATGTATAAATTCACATTTGATCTGCAAGTCAGATGGTACCCTGATGTAATGGCTTCTGAGTTATTGCTCCTGAATTCACAGTTCTACTGGGCCAGATCTCTCTTTTGCTTGCTTCCTATACACTGGGTAATAATTGGCTTATCTGTGCCTGAGTAAGTATTCTAATGCATTTTATAATTTTAAATAGTAGAATATTTAACATTGTTTGTGAAAAGAGAAGGGGTGACCACTTCTAGAAATATATCCCGAGAAGCTAGAAACACCAATCAAAAAGGACATATGCACTCCTATGTTCATAGCAGCACAATTTATAAAGATTTGGAAACAGTCTAAGTGCCCATCAGCAAATGAGTAGATTAGAAAACTGTGGTACATCTACACAATGAAATACCATGCTTCTGTAAAAAAGAAGAAATCCTTACCATTTGCAACAGCGTGGATGGAACTGGAGAGCATTATGCCAAGTGAAATAAGAAAGTCAGAGAAAGATAAATATCACATGATCTCACTCATTTGTGGAATATAATGAACAACATAAACTAATGAACAAGAATAGATCTAGAGACATAGAAACATCAAATAGACCACCAAACTTCAGAGGAAAGGCAGGGGAAGGTGGGAGGGGGTAAGAGATCAACCAAAGGACTTGTATGTATGCATACAAGCATAACCAATGGACACAGACAGTAGGAGGGTGAGGGCATGTGCTGGAGGTGGGAGTGTTCAGAGAGAGGTCAATGGGGGGAAAAGAAGACATAAGTAATACTTTAAACAATAAAGAATTTAAATAAAAAATAGTTCCAGTCTCAATGCTTTTCTTATTAAAATTCCACCAGCTTAACATTTCTTGATTTTAATTTCATTTTCCCCACTTCCTTTGATTCTTCATGTCAAGAGCATTCTGGAAGGACCAGAAGAACAAAGGGTAGGGTCCCCAAAGTTCTGTCATATCACAGCTAGGAAGAGAGTGAATTACTAATAGGAATAAACTAGGGCTAAAGGACAGGATTGGTCTAAGTCAGTGATTATGAACTTTGGGGGCGGGGGGCGCTGTCTGTCCTGAGAATCTGATTAAATGTATGGACAAGGATTGTGTCCCTAGAAAACGCATATACAAATGTGTGTCGTTTATATTTTACATAGGATTCTAGGGAATCATGCAATCCTAACACTGTACATTTATAAATATATGTCTGACAGTAATTCCTTCCATGGAATTTAGAAATACTCATTCATACCTCTCTCTCTCCTTTAATTTGATTTGGGATATTTGGTGAAAAATCAAATGTGTTTTAATTAAGTTCATGTTCTTATTTTCTACTTGGATTAGTTAATCCCACCAACACCTGGCCAAGCGTTTCTGAAAGTATGTGGTGCTACTTTATTTATTTACAAAGTAGTAAAACATTGTTACTACTTTATTTCTCCTTTTTGCAAGCTTGATGACTCTTTCAAAAACATTTTCTCCTTGAAATCTGGCAATTTGACTTATTTTGCAAAGTTAGTGTAATTGAAGCAAGCAACATCTCTTCAGAGTACACCTGTTCTGAGAGACACGTGGTATTGAATGTTTTCTATCACTAATGGGAGAGATTTCACATTTACTCATTGTTTACACTGTGATTAGTCATTTATCAAATCACATCATTATTTATTGTACAGTTACTATTAGGTTCAATGTTTACTGCTTTTATTTTAGAGATGAAATTAAAGCTCCGAGACGTTAAGCCATTAAGGAATGCATTTTGTGCCCAGACTCCTAGATTGCAAGCCTATCATTACCTCTGTCAATGTGAGACTTCAAACACATTACTGAACTCTCTCCTTGAGTCTCTCCATCTGCAAATTGTGCGTAACTGTCTGCCACCAACTTCTGTGTGTTTACACAGATGACTGATCAGAGAGTGGAGGCTTTGCCTAGAGTGATGCCATCTGCTACCCTGACACAGATCTAAATTTTACTTATTAGTCAGCAAAGTTTTCCTTCAGTCCCTCACCTGCCAACTGAAGTTTGGGTGTGATAACGCTACAGAAGTAAACTATTTGTTGCTGGAAGAAGTCTGATATGAACTACCTCTCATGGCAAAGTAATTTTAGTGCCAAATTTAAAGGAAGAAATAAATGTGAAAAATCCATTTAGGGAAGAGTCTGCTGGTTTATTTGTAAACTTTGCAAGGCTATGTAGTCTGTCTGGGGTACTGTCAGCCAACAGCATAAAACTCTCAAAATTGCTCTGTCATCAGCCAACTAAGCTGAGTGAAAACATGATGGTTTGAGCAGGAAATAAGTTAATTTCAAACAAATGTGATTATTCACCATTTTATTATTAATTTAAAAATGATATAGGTATGTACATTTGTTTCTCTGCTTATGGCAAGACTGAGCCTTGGGAATAGAGACTTAAGTTAGTGTAAATTCTTAATTCTTCTGTACATGCTGAGGATAATGTGCTAATGGAGATGGTGCTAGTAATGAGGATGTTAACATATTACAGACATATGATAGTCATATGTGAAGCCTGCTGCATAATATCAAATGGAATAAAATCTGACACAGCAATTAAATTAATGTGTGTCACTGTCAATTGTACCATTTTGAGGGACATAAAATGGTAGCAATTAATGTCCTGGAATAGCTACTTTGAAGGTTAAGTAAAGTATTATCTTATCCTACAAATACATAACTGCATGAAAGAGTCCAGCTGTTGGTGCTGAAAGAATGAGATTATCTTCTTCTGTAACTTTCCAGCCTTTGTTAGAGCAAATCAAGGATCAGAGAAGGGGAGTGTTTGGAGTGAGGGAGGAGTGGAAGCCTAATTTTAGATTAGCCATTAGGGAATTTTCAATATCAAACTGTAGCAGAAATTTTTTTCTTTATTCCTATGGAGCTAAATGGACAACCAGAAGGGACAGCAGGTGTGTGATCCCATTACAAAAATTAACTCCTCACAGGGACACTGTTTTATGCACAGTGTGATCCAACTGGGAAAAGGAAGGCTTAGAGTTCCATCAGGTAAGTAATGAAACCATCTAAATTGTGGCCTCATTCGAAAGGATCTTTTAAATCCTTTCTTGTTTACAAAGCTATGTGAGGAATACAGCTTACTAATGAGAGCGCAGGGCAGGGTGGGACTAACTCCTGACTCCATTTTGTACTGTGGGGCAAGGCAGAGCTATCCTACATTTTGTAACTGGACCCTAGCCCTCACCCAACCAATCAGGGTCAGCCAAAGCAGTGACATCACCATCCCTATAAAACTCCTTGACCTGTTGAAGCCCTGGTTCTTCCATCATGCCAATGTCGGTGTGAGTGGGACAGAATCCATGCTAGCATGGAATTCAGGCTTTCTGCAATTGCATCGGACTCGGCTCCCAGGTGGTCCTTGGGGATCACGAAATCTGGGCATAACACTACAACAACTTATTACCTCATGTTGGTGATGACCACATTGATAGTTTCAATACTACCTGTCTGACTGTTTTCATCAGACATTATCCTTGTAGCCCATTTTTAATAATAAATTCATCAGTTCTCACAAAGTTGGCTGACCTAGAAGGTAATACTTTTCTCCATCTAGGAAATTAAATATTTATAAAAGACTTATTGTCCCACTTAAAATCTTCCAATGTTTTCTAATGAATGAAGGAAGAGACCAAGAGCCTTGCCAATAAGGCCTCCCAGCCCTAGTTCCCATGGTTTATTACATTCTAGCTGGCCTTATTTTCACTTTCCTGAATGTCCCAAGCTCCAGCTGCCACAGGGTCTTTGCATATGCTATTCTTGCTGTGTGGGACATTTACCTTCAGCTTTCTTTAACTAGTTAGTCTATCCGCATTGTTCTGATCTTAGCTCAAAGGGTATGTCCTCAGAGAGGCCTCCATTGATGCCACCTTCCCAGCCCACCAAGATCAGATCAGATTCCTCTGTGATATATTTTCATTACACAGTGTTATTTTCTTTTAAAATACTTAACTTATAATTACACCTAGATTGGTTGAAGAGTTTGATTATTTGCACTAGACTGTAAATTATATAAGAGAAGAGGTTACTTAGTACATAATTGCTTAATAAATATTTGTCAAAAGAATGAATGAATAAAGAAAGAATAAATGTGGCTTCAAAATGACACCTTTCCCATCATTATGTTTGTGGCTTTTGTTCACCTTGATCCAGATTAGCCCCACTTCTCCCCAGGCTCACTGCATTTCTTCTTCATTTTAAATGTTGGGCCCCTCATTCTGCATGAATAAAGTACCTTATATCTTCAAATCTCTACCTATCTAACAGAGAATACAATGGTCTATTAAGAAGAACATAGCCTTGAGAAAAGAAGACCTAGGTTCTCTGTATTTGTTTATCTTCGTCTGTAAAATGGGCTTTTCAATAGATATTAGTGCAATAATGCTACATAACAAACAACCCAGAAACAAGTATTTTTCTCCATCACAGTCTGTGGGTGGGCTGGGGTCAGACAAATCTCAGCAGGGCTTGGACCTGGGCTGTGTGTTGAGTCCAGATCTTTCTCACATGTCTCATATTGGGGTAATAGTTAAGGGGCAGAAGCTATTTGGCATGCTTTCCTCTTGGTGGATAATAGGAATGTAGGAGAGCAGGGGAAATAACACACTGCTTCTTATGGCCTCAGCTTGGAAACAACATGCAGCCATTTATGCCCACATTCCAACAGTCAAAGCAAGTCCTAGAGCCAAGGCCAACTTCAAAGATGAGGGTCGTTCATATCTTCCACAATGGGAGTTGCTACAGTCACTTGGAGAAGGTCACATACATTTAATTTTGCAACAGGGAGGAAGTGAGGAATTGAAAGCAATCTAATCTACCACAGAACTCTACAATTGTGTAGGAGGATCAAATGGAAAGCCTGTGAATAGGTTAAAACATGTTTTATTGCTATTGTGCATAACACTTACATTTGTCTTTTCTCAAAATGAAACATAGTTCTTTGAAATATGTCAAAGTGTGTCCTTGCTGTGCCATTGGCACCTGAAAACACCTTTTATGTTGAATCGCTGGTTGGCTGTTTCTCACTGCTGTTGAATAAAGGGTGCCCTCGTTGGCTTAACATTCCGAGGTCTTTACAATATGAGTTTAGCATAAAGTTTCAAACATTATCTAATGGTTGTCTGTACATTTTAAACCTGACAGATTGGGCTTCTCAGAGTTCCTGAAAACTCTATGCATCTTCCTGAAGCTGTATACATAGATCTTTCCTCCTGGATGTCCCTTTGTGGGAGATTATATTATTTGTAAAAATCACTCACTACCCTCTCAACCTGGTCCATCCCTGCAAGGCCTTCTTTGATATGGTGTCATCCATTCAGATCAGTTTGTCCATGTGACTTGCTTTGGCTAATAACGTGAGCATGATAGAACAGAAGCCTTAAGGTCCATCATAGGATTCTACCACTGGTATTTTCTCTCTGCCAAGAGAGTGGCATGTCTCAGATAGTAAATACTCTTCCAACTGGATCTTAGAATAAAGAGGACATAGAGCAGAGCCAGAGCCAACCCACAGCTGACACAACATGACTGCAAGCCACTGAGATATGAGGGTTGTTTGTTACTGCAGTGCAATTTAACTTGAGATGAATGATTGACTCCCACCAATGTGGTAGAACAGAAGAAGATGGCTTTCAAATTAGTCACACCTGCATTCAAATCTTGTTTGCATCCACAATGTCCTTATAAAAGAAAACTCCTTCATATCTGTGAATCTATTTCCACATTTGTAAAATGAGGATTAGCATATGAATATTGTAAGATTATTAAGAACCAGCTATAGAGAAGGCTTTCCATGATGGTAGTTCTAATTAGCATTATTGTTAGCATTATGATTTTTTTGTTGAAACACCACCTATTTCCCCAATGATTTGACATTAACCGTGTCACAAAGATTTTTTTCTCTCTCGATATCTCAAACAAAACAAATCAAAGTTCCAGAAAAATTTCTGGAGAAGTGCTTCCTGAAGAATATCCTAGACTTGCAGTTCTGTTAGGAGGCTCCACAGGCATCCCAGGTTGCTGCTATCTTAGAGGTGCTGGGTGGGAAGACCTGCCATAGGGATCAGAGAAGCCAGAGATTTCTGCAAGAAGCCATTGTTGCACCATGAAAAATGGAAGCTATTATAAATATAATTAGAGGACCAGTGAAGGGAAATTCGTGTACTCAGAGTGAAAGGGTATCTTCAGCCTGTCTTACCCTCTCTTGCAGTCCAGGACCGGATGTCCACCTGCTGGCTTAGGCCCACTCCTTAGTGGTTCAGGCTCAAGTTGGAAGTTAGACATCCCTCTGGCAGCCTGGGAGCCCTTGGGGGATGTCTGACTAATGGCTTAGGCCCATTAGTAGGACATCCTTAGTGCTGCTGCAGAGGCGGGAGAGGGTCCCACCACTGCTGCTCTGGTCAGCCATGAGCCATTTTCTGGCTGAGCGGTGCTCGCCCTGTGAAAGCACACTGACCACCAGGGGGCAGCTCCTGCATTGAGGATTTGCCCCCTGGTGGTCAATGCATATCATAGTGACCAGTCAATTTGCATATTACTCTTTTATTATATAGGACAGTAATAAAATCTACAATTTTTAAAAATATATTTTATTGATTTTTTACAGAGAGAAAGGGAGAGAGATAGTTAGAAATTTCGATAAGTGAGAAACATTGATCAGCTGCCTCCTGCACACCTCCCACTGGGGAGGTGCCTGCAACTAAGTCACATGCCTTTGACCAGAATCGAACCCAGGACCCTCAGTCTGCAGGCTGATGCTCTATCCACTGACCCAAACCGGTTTTGGCAAAAAGCTACTATTTATGAAGTGCTTGTCATGTCTCAGGTGCTGTACATACTCATTGAATCTTCACAATAACTTCATGAATCATGAATTTATGATCATTGTTACCCTTAATTCATCAATGTGGTTTTAATTTACTTAAATGTACTACCTACTAATTTTATAGTTCTGAAAAGGGAGGTACAGAATAGTTAAACACTTGCCCTATGAGATGCAACTATTGAGTTAGAGCTTCAAGCCTAGACTATTTCCGTAAAACCCCTATCTTCACCATCACACTGTATCAGCTGTTACACATACACTCCTTTTGCTTGCAAAACTGGTAGAAGATACTGCAGACCAAAAATGAAAAAAAAAAAAATTGTTTCCAATCTGTCCTTTCCCTTTGTGCACAAATAATTCTCCTAAAAGCCAATGGGGACTTTATGTTGCAGAAACAAGGAAAAGCCATATTCCTTTATCCTAATAAAAAAACAAAAAACAAAAACACCCCCCCCCCAAAAAAAAAAAACAACAAAAAACACACACACACAATAAAACTAAACTCTTCCTTAGTACAGGGTAAAGACTGAGTTTATTAGATACCACCATCTCTCATGGAGAAAGTGGCTGCTCCTGTAATTATTTTGGAGGCCAATATTCATGTAGCGGCTTCAGAAACTCAGAATGAGCATGAGACCAGGATGTCTCTTGGCCATTTTGTTACCATAATGATATCAGCATTTATGAAATGCTATCAACATTTTCAGCAGATAGACTGCATGTTGGAAATTGGATGTTTCCTCTCCTCTTGCTAATGAGCTCTTTTCTCAAGGTGCTGATGCTTGAAGTGGAGATGGAGCTTGGTAATTCTTTTTCTGTTTTATACCCACTGATGCTTGTACTGAAATTCCAGCAACTCCTCTGTGACAGGGAAGGTTATGTGAAATCCTAACAATATTGTCAGAAGAAGTGGCTTGGCTGGAGACCCCTTAACAACTTAAGAAGCAGATTCTTTAATTATACAAATTATGAAGTGTTTTCAAGTGGATATACATGTCAGGTTCTTCTACCTCAGCAGTTTCAGTGACCAGAGAAAAAAGAATTCTTATTTGTTTCATGGCCTGTATGGTGTCCTCAAGGGAGGCAGCTGAACAGTGTCAGATGGCTCTAAAACTTGTTTCTAATGGTACCACTTCTGCTGCCTTCCCTCAGATCCCAGTGGCAAAGCTCTATAGGCCCTACTTGCACATGGGAAGTTGTTGGGCATGAGTGCTTTTGCTCAGTCACAAATGCAGATCCACAGTTAGAAAAGATGCCTGGAATACACACACAAGAAGTAGGCATAGCCAGAGCAGAGTTCAGAATTCCTGCCAGCACTTTGTGCAACTGTACCTCTAAGTCTGAATGAAACTGTTAGGTGAGCCATAGTATTTCAACAGGACTGATTTCTTGCAACAAACATGACAAGACTTAGCAGGACTCTTGGCCAGTTTCCTCTAAGGCTCCCCTCTAGTGATAATGGTAATATACCTCACCCTTTCAGCCTACAGTTTGCTTGAAGGTAATAAGGGATATTGGTGGCAATTATGATAAGGTTCCAATCCAGAAATTTTTCAAGCTCAAGAGAGAAAAATGTAGGCTCATTTCAGAAATGATAGTATCTGACAATCTGGACTACTGTTTTCCAATGGTGGAAAGCAATAATTTTCACAGTAGAGATCCTGGGGGTAAAACAAGGAGAATCTCAAAGCCATTTTGGAGAGGCTACCAAGATCAGAGTCCAGCTAAACCAATGTGAATTCCTAACGAAACTCCATGACTCCATGGCAGTAGCAGGGTATCTTTATCAACCTGTGTGTGCTGAATGCATCCTGTCAAGGATGTAGTTCTTAGGAGGCATTCCTGTGACATGTTGTAATTTATGATCATGCTATCCCTAATTCATCAATGTGGTTTTAATTTACTCAAATGTGCTAGTACAGTCTGCATCAAGTTGGCCTTGAAGAAATAAAAGAGCCTTAGCTATTATACAAAATGAAATTGTGTGTCTTATGAGAGGTATAATTTATTAAGTAGACACTAGGTGCTAGATGCTGGTCTAAACATTTTACATACATACCTGGCAATATAGGTATTGTTATTCTTCTCAATTTTTCATATAAGAAATCTGAGACCCAGAAAGGCTGAATTAGCTCTTCAAAATTGAAAAGTGAGAAGTGACAAACCCAGACTGCCTTACTGCAAACCCATACTGACTGCCACGTGCATTTAGAGACAATTTGGAAGTTGATGTGTTTTGCTTTTAAAAAGGAAAAGAAAAATCATTCCTAGTCCCAACATGCATCAGTAACATTTTTCTCTATTTTCTTCTTCTCCCCCACCCCCGCCCCATATACATTTTTATTTGTTGTAGTTGTGATGGTTTTGCTTTGGATATAGGCACCTCATGGGCTGCACATGCCTTCAGTGGGGCAGAAGGATTAGCAGCTGCATTGATGAGGTGGCTCAAAAATGTTCCCTGCATGCCTAAATGACTCGACTCTTTTAAAGAAAGCAGCAACAAATAATCCAAATAGGCAATTACGGGAAAAATAAAAACTGGAGATGACTTAGATCCTGGTAGGCTGCTGGGTCACTCCTATTTCTTATATTTTCTCATCTTTATGAATGTCTTTGGGACTACTTTATCAATGTTAGCAAATAGTAAAAATTCTGTGGCTAATGACCCTAGAATATAAAATGTTTTTATAATATGAAACTTTTTTTTTCATAAAAAAACACAAATAGGCAACATTAGGCTTAATCTATGCTTATTTTCCAATCTGCCTAATTTGTGTCACCTTGGAGCCTGTTTGTGTGAGATTCTAATATATAGGACGGTAGTTCCTAAGTATTGGACTATAAGTCTCTGGCAGCTCACAACGAATTTTCACTGGTCTTCAGCAAAATAAGAAAAGGAAATATGAAGTTTCCATAAAGTGGTTATCAGAATCCCTAACATGGAACACATAATAAAGCATTAAATAAGGATTTTCAGGAACCTATTCTCCTATAATCAAATTTCAATCTTCCCCCTAAATGTAATTTCCATTTTATAAATATACTAGAAGCCTGGTGCATGAGATTCATGCACTGGGGGGAAGGGGCTATCCTTCTTCAAGGCCTGTGCCCTCTTGCAGTCCGGAACCGGGACCCCTCAGAGGATATCTGCCTGCTGGCTTAGTCCCAATCCCCTGAGGGTAAAGGATTTAAGTTCAGTCTAAGGCAATGCTCTTTATTCCCAGAAGTTCTTCTGTCCTGTTAGATATTGGGTTTTTGTATTAAATGTCTTTATTTGACCAAAATGTAAAGTAGTCAATCCTACGACAACATTCAAAAATGTAAACTTTTGCTCTTCAGTTGAATCCTTCTGGTTGTGGTTCTCACAAGCTCTCTACAGACATCCTATGTTTAATTGGACAGAAAGGTCAGAGATCACCTGGAGAGAGGTGGGATTTGCGATCTGGTCTGAAGGGAGAGACATGCACAGCCTGAAATAGAATCTCAGAGGAAGACTGTGCTGCAACAAATCCACATCCTTTAGGGTCAGTGTAGCTCTCAAATGTGGAAGGGGGCCTACAGAGCTAGTGGCAGTGGGGGACTCTAGAACTAAGCCCACAGCCATAGGATACTGTGCCCAGAAAGGCAGCCTAAAGTTCTATACCAGCTGTGCAGTGCTAGATGGAGAAAGACACAAGGCAGCTCGGTTGCTTTGTCTTTATAATTTCCTTGCTTTTACTTGCTGCACACAGTGAATAGGATCTTTCAATCAAAAACTCACACCAAGATTGCAGTGGAAGGTGGTTTTTGTGGAAACTGGGGATAAGATTAGGGAGAGATAAACTGGAAACCAGCTCTGGGATGGTCTGTACCGCCAACCCAGCCTTGAGTGTGACAGAAAAAGGAAGAGTCTAAACACCCCCAGGAGCCTCGGGGGACTGGGTTGGTCCTGGAAACTTACACAGAAACACCACCACCCAGAGGCTGTGTCAGAAATAGATGCTTGTGTAAATACAACTGAAGTCAGACAGAGAAACAAAGTAAGCAGAGTGATCCCACCTGCTTGAAACTAAGATTGTGGCTTATGACACAGAGAAGTGGTGGATCGCTGTGAATTCATCACTGTGCTGAATACCTCACAGGTAACAGATGTGCCAGGCAGAATAGTAGAGAGGGGTCTTAAACCAGCCCCCATGGGTCATTGAAGCTCTGCTGAAGCAAACAAACTTTACCACTTCACTTTCTTGTTTTTTTTATCTTTTTCTTACGAAGCTAGTTTTTTCCCCCCTGTGGTCAGATACATGAAAAAAAAAAAAAAGAAACTAGACCACCAACTTATACCATACACAAAAACAAACTCAAAATGGCTAAAAAATTTAAATGTAAGATAGGAAATCATAAAAATCCTACAAGACTCCATAGGCATCAAAATATCAGACATATGTCGTAGCAATATCTTTACTGACACAGTTCATAAGACAATGGAGATAACGAGAAAATAAACAAATGGGACTACACCAAAATAAAAAGCTTTTGCACAGCACAAAATAAACAAACAAACAAAAAAACCCATCAACAAAATGACAAGAAAGCCCACTGCATGGGAGAACATATTTGCCAATGCTATTTCAGATAAGGGTTTAATCTCCAAATTTACAGAGAACTCATACAACTTAACAAAAGGAAGATAAATGATCCAATCAAAAAATGGGCAAAGGACCTAAATAGACACTTTTCAAAATAGGGCATACAAAATGCCCAGAGACATATGAAAACATGCTCAAAGTCACTAATCATCTGATAGATGCAAATCAAAACAACAATGAGATACCACCTCACATCTGCCAAAATGGCCATCATCAACAAATCAACAAATGACAAGTGCTTGGGGAGATTTGGAGAAAAAGGAACCCTCTTGCGCTGCTGTGGGAATGCAGACTGGTACAGCCACTGTGGAGAACAGTATGGAATTTCCTCAGAAAGTTAAAAATGGAACTCCCACTTGACCCAGGAATCCCACTTCTAGGAATATATCCCAAGAAATCAGAAACACCGATCAGAAAGGACATAGGCATCCCTATGTTCATAGCAGCACAATTCATAATAGCTAAGATTTGGAAACAGCCTAAGTATTCATCATTAGATTAGTGGATTAGAAAATTGTGGTACATCTACACAATGGAATAGTATGCTGCTATAAAGAACAAGGAACTTTTACCATTTGCAACAGCATGGATGGAACTGGAGAGCATTATGCCAAGCGAAATAAGCCAGTCAGAGTAAGATAAATATCACATGAACTTACTCATGTGGGATATAACGATCAACATAAACTGATGAACAAAAATAGATCCAGAGACAAATGGTGGGGGAGGTGAAGGAGAATTAGAGATCAACCAAAGGACTTGTATGCATGCATATTAGCATAACCAATGGATAGGGAGGGACACTGGAACAGTGGGGGCTTGCCCTTGGAGGTGGGAATGGCCAGGGGGAAGGTCAATCAGGGAAAAGAGACATATATAAAACTTTAATTAAAAAATGTTCTTTACTTACTATCCACCACTTGGTTCTTCTTTAAGAAGTCTTCAATGGCTTGTTCTTGCTATTATTTGCTTTTTATTCAGGTTTGATTCCACTTGATTTGGGCTACAGAAGAGGCTGTACATATTCTTTGGAAATAGCTCTTTCTGTCAGCAATGCCAACAACCAAGCAATGTGGTACATTTGTATGCATTGCACTGACATTGAGAAATGGGGCCCTTTCATTCCCTTCTCTATCCTGGTTACTTATTTCAAGTAGATTTCCCTGTGTGGAAATTAGTTTCAATATTTATTTAGAACTTGACACTCAATTATTGTGTTCAGAAATCTGCAAATGTACTTATGTGAGCAAGGAGCTCAGTTTCTTTTACGTCACTGCAAAGAAAACTTCCCAAACATAATACATTTAAAAATCCATATATATATTTTTAGAATAATATTAAACCTCAATGAACACTTTGTACATTTGTAAGGTGTAGATGGTTATGTTTCTCTTGACAGGCTGTTTCCCTTGTAGTTAGAGCATGTGAGAATCAGAACCATCGTCATCAGAGTTAGAGTGCAAGGTGCAGTAAGGTCTGCCACCTCTTTAAACACTACCCGCGGCCTGGAGTTCTGGGAGTTGCATTATCATGGGCCTCCCATTCTGGAGTGATTACATTAATGTTTAGTCACAATAAACCCCTAACTCAAGTTACACTCCTGGGGTTTTTGCCCTTTATTGAACAGGTAACACAAATAAAATTCAAATCTGTCTGTTCAGAAGAGGTTGACCCTGCTTGTTAAATTTAAGGCATTGATGGTGTTCAATGCAAGACAGTTTCTCGGTCTATATGTTTTCATGTGATTGTGAATAATTCATTTGCTGTTAAATCCTCAGTGCTTGATGTTCTTTACAGAGAGAGAGTTCAACAAGAATAAACATATGGTGCCATATGTTCTGAATTTTTTGAATAGTGTTCATTTAAAATACTCTGTTCCATGGTACCAAAAGTGCTCTGAACTTTTGTCCTGATCTTGAGTTGTGAAACTATAAAAATCATAGTCAACAATCAAAAAATATATACAGTTTCTCATAAAAAATAAGGCTATCAAGTTAAAGATGGTTCTGTACTATGCCCTTGACTGATTTATATGAAGTATAATCCCTTACATTGATTGAGGATTTATGGGTGTTAGTAATTGTGATAAATGCTATGACCATTTTTATCTCATGTAATCCTTAATGTATCCCTATGTGATTGGTACTATTATTTCCCCTGCTTTATAGATAAGAAGATGCAGCCTGAACTTCAGATGTTAAGTTCCTTGCCCAAGGTCACACAGCTAGCTAAACCATGTTTGAACCTTAATAGAAACTTCAGAGTCCTGGATTTTAACCGCTTCACCAAACTGCATTTCTATAAGAACTTGGGTAGTTTATCATCTCTTTTATTGTTTTTAGTTCCTGAATTTAAGAGATTCTTTTCTCCTCCTCTCTTCTCCTTCTGGAAACTACTGTCATGCTAACATGGCAACCCCACCAGCGCCCATTAGAAACTCTTGCCTGTTAACTTGGTGTCTCCATTATTTCCCCCCATTTCCTTCCTGCTCTGGGTTAGACACATGCAGAGGATAAGACACTTAAGTAGGCTGGTTTGTGTTGAAAGAATAGTACAGGTCTGCCCAAGCATCTCACCATGCAAGTTTCAACTCAACCTTCATAGAAGAGATAAGAGGTGATGAACTTTGGATACACACACTCCACTGGTAGATCTTAGATGGTTTCTATGGAAGCATACTCTGAAAAAGACTCCCACAATGAACCCTTTGTAGACTTCCCTCTGCTGTACGTAGTTCCTGAGAAAGAGTCATACTGACTAGGTGGAGGATGTCATCCTCTGAGGACACATGTGAGGCTCATCAAGAAGAGCAGATATGTATGCAAGTCTATGCACAGGTTGAAATGTGTATTGTTGCCTAAGAGGTTTTAATTCATTTTTGCCTTAAGAGGCAGCTTCCTCAAAGTATTTTTTTTTCAAGAATGGAGGTCATTTTATGTATTTATGTGACACCCAAACTATGTTGGAAAATGCTTGAATCCTGAAAGACTCATAAGTTCCCTTAAAGAAGACCTGCTTTTGTTGTACTGATGTTAACTGAAAATCAAATCACTCTGCAAGGAAGGGAGAGACAGAATGAGAGGATGATGGAAAAGACATATAAGCTTATCTAAACCCCTATATTTTCCAAATAAAGAAACTGAGCCCTGATCTCAGTTACCCATGGCTCGGAAATGTATTGTCTATATCAGAGAGAAGTCTAGAATCTATATATCTAACTCCTAGGCCAATAGCAACCTTTATCACTACTCCAAACCCTACCACAGAACTAAATCTTATTATTTATTCATTCATTCAATCAATTTTATTATCTACAGGCTAACAAAATCAGAACACCTAAAAAAATTGGACTCTGTTCTCCATCACTCCATATTTTCTGCTACTAAATATTGGCAATTCTATATCCTAACCATCTGTGAAATTGACCCCTAACTATCATCTCTGCTTTTATCTTATTTCAGACAATGATTACCTTCTAAACATATTAGAATAACCTACACTAAAATTCCCAAATTTTAATTATGTAACAAAATGCATTGGGAGCTTCTCTGAGCCAGGGAACTGCCAAGCACTGGGGACCCATAGTGAGCAGAATTCACGTCCTGCACAAAGGTGCTGACATTCCAATTGGAGAGAAAGATGTCTTCCATACAGTGGGTTAAGGAGCTCTTTGGAAACAAATAGAAGGTTCCATGGGTGCACATAAAAGGGAGATCTGACTGAGCAGTCAGAGAGGGCTCCTGAGAAAAGGAGACAGCTGAGATGTGTATGCCAAGCATTCTATAGCAAGATGGGGACAAGGAAGGGTGATCCAGGAAAGGGAAACAGCCTGCACTATGGCCAGAAAGTTGAGAGAAAATGGCATGTAATCCTGCATGGGGAAATTGGGAAAGGGTGAGAAAGAGGCTGGAGAAGCAAACAGGGGTTATCATCTAAAGGTATCTTAAGGCATCCACTGAGGAGAGGACAATCTTTCCCAATTCCTTAGTTGGGAAGAATTTACTACTCTTTTAAGACAGATGCTGACGTCAAAACCAGAGCTTCTTTACTGCCCCAAACAGAATCACAACCAAGTTTCTATTTTCAAGTCTCATTGAAAGCAATTACTTGAATATTTCAATTCCCCTAACGTTCAAAACAATGTCTTCCATAGCTGATAACACTACAGTGTATAATTGAAATTTGTTAAAATTTAAAACACCTTCATAGAAACATCCAGAATAAAGTTTGACCAAATATCTGGGCATTGTGGCCCAGCCATGTTGACACATAAAGTTAACCATCCCAGGATGGCAGAGGGTTGGAAAGATGTTTTTAATCATCTGGTCTGTTTCTTTCCAACATACACATTCTGTCTTATCCCACATGTGGATGTGAGTAATTGGCTCGGTTTGGCTGCATGGAAATCTGCTGGAACTCTGAGGCTGCCTGTGGTAACCAGGTAATGTGGTTGGCAAGATGGTAGGGAAGTGTAGGAGACCAGGCCTCCGGAGGCTGAACGTTTTATTTCCCTCCTTAGTCAGGGTTACAGATTGCTGGGGATGTGAGCTAGCACACTGCTGCTCTGGAAGAAGCAGCTACTCTTTCTAGGAAACATGAGCTGAGAGGACTTGGGTCTACCAAGTGGAAGCTGCGTGGACTCTTATCTGTGCTGCTCTCAGGGATTCGTTAACAATCTGTATTTACCATCTTTTTTTAATTACAGAGGTCCTTATGTATGACACATTAATAGACAGATGAACACAGATGAATGCATTTTCCTTTCTGACCCTTGCTTTAGAGATTGAGAAACTCTTCCCAGCATCCCCCTCGCCTTGACATAAATCACTAGGAAAGACCCATTAATGGACCAGCCTCTGGTCTCACATGGTCATTGAGACCAATGACACTTTATACCATGTAATATGACCAGATCTAATCTAGGAGTAAACAGCTGGGCAGCATAAACATGCAGTTTTGGGGATTGGGAATGAAAGATCTTCCATACAGTTCAAAGTTCAAAGAAAATTAAGGTGGGTGGAATGAGTTAGAATTTTGCAATCTGGTATTGATCTGGACTAGAAGTGAGCTGACCTGGGACATGCAATATTTCTGTAAGCAGGTCTTCAGATGCCTTTTTTGACCCATTTATTTTCCTCTTAAACACATACACACAGAGATCTGTATGTGTATGCATACATATGTGCATGTATGTACATATATAATTAAGATAATTTCCCATATGCCCCTTCCCACTCTTTCACCTTTCTTACATCACACACATGTAAGGTTATCGGCAGAGAGAATAAGAGTCCTCACTTTTCTCTGAATATTGGCAATATTAACAAAGCCTGGCATTTACTGAGGGCTAACTGTATACTGTGCTAAGAGTTTCACACACATACTCTTCTTTCATCTTCACAAACAAAACTGTGGAGTAAGAACTATGTTTATTCATTCTCCATTATTAATTCTTCAGAGAATATCTCAATCTCCTAATTTTGACCTTACTTATACTTATTTTTATTTTATTTTTTGTTAATCCTCACTCGAGGATATTTTTCCATTGATCTTTTAGTCTATGGAAGAAAAAGGGAAAGACAGAAACATCAATGTGAGAGAAACATATTAATTAATTGCCTCCTGCTCGTGCCCTGACCAGGGCCTGGGCCAGGGAGGAGCTGGAAACTAAGGTACATGTCCTTGGCCGGAATCAGACCTGGGACCCTGTGATCTGCAGGCTGACACTCTATCCACTGAGCCAAATCGGCTAGGGCTCCTTTTTACTTAATTATGAAATAGACTCTATTTCGGCTTTTATTTTCTCCTTCACTCTTTAGGTCACATATCTTTTTAGTTCATTCCATATTTCAAATAATCATGGATTGAAACAGAAAATGAGACTCTGTGTTCTTTCTTCATCCTATAAAAATCAGAGGAACATTGAACTGGTTAGGTCCTAGAAATTTTGAGTTCCAATTCAATTAAAAAATATCCATCCAGCCTCATCAAATTAAAATTATTTTCAAATAATGAGTTTCAACTCTGTCAAATTTAATTCTTGTCAATTCTTTGAGTGACACTGAATATCCTAGTTTCACCTGAAAATTAACATTAATTCTAACTACTTGTGGCATCTTTTAGGTAAACTTTCTGAGTTTTTTTTTTTTTTTTAATATTATTTTATTGTTGATAGTATTACAAATATCCCCCAATTCTTTCCTCCTTTAACCCTCTCCTTCCTGCCCCTTCCCACCTCAGGCCTTTACCACACTATTGTCTGTGTCTATTTGGTTAACATATATGTATATGAGTTTTGGATTAATCTCTTCTCATCTCTTCCTCCCCTCCCCTCTGAGATATGTCAGTCTGTTCCATGCCTCCATGTTTCTGGACCTATTTTGTTCTGAAATTTGTTGCTCATCTTTAATTGTCAAGATCAGCTGATGATTTAAAGCCACTGAGCTATTATGGGAAGACCAAAATGAGATAAGTATGAACCAAGGACTCTGAATTCTCACCACTTTATAGGGTGAATCAATTTTTAAAATTCAGATGGAAACTTTGGGCTCACGCCAGCAAATACAGTAAGAAAATCTCTGAGAAGCTTTCTTTCAGATATAACCTGTACCATGAACTCAGACAGGACTGATATTTGTAACTGTCAGGGGCTGGGGTTGGGCTGCCGCCGGCAAGAAGTACAATATACTTTCTAGATATTACTTCATTCTGTCATGGACAGTGTTGGATATTATTTCTGTTTATCAAAGGTTAAACAAGATATGTAAAGGCCAAGTGACCTGTGCTAGGACATTGGTGTCCAGTCTACCCTAGCAAAACTAACCCAAGAATTGAGGTGATTCTCTCAGTAATTCAAGTTAAGCAGTGGCTCTGTTAATATTATTTTGGAGAAAATTTACGTTTTTCTTTTCTTGTTAACAGATCAAAACTGACAGATCTCTTAATGTCGTCTCCCTGAATATCAAGGGAATTTAAGAGAGCTTGAGGGTCCCAAACTATAATTACATTGTAAAATAGATTAGCAAGCCCACAATACCCTTTATCTTAAATACCTCTACACCTACAGCTACTAGTAACTTCCATTTATTGAGTGTTTTCTATAGTAATATTGATTAAGACATTTATTCACTTATACTAAGAAAATATATTATTACAGGCTCATAAAAAACATTAATTGCAAGTAGAATTCTTTGGTGTCTTATGCATGCTGGTTATTTGCCCTGAAAACTTCCCCTCATCTCATCTGTTGAAATATCACCTATCTTTCAAGGCCCATTCCTGAAAATTTTACTCCAGTGAAAACTTTTCAAATGACCTCATTCTTCCCAGAATTCCCATTGCATTGTATACCTCCCACATCACTTGCTTGTGTTTATCTAGCTTTCCCTTCTAGAAAGTAAGCTTCCAGAAAATAGCTTTCAGGTTTGTTTGTTTATTTATTTATTTATTTATTATTTGTAATTTATCTTTATTGTTGAAAATATTATAGATGTCTTCCTTTTTCCCCAATTGACCCCCCAACCCCCAAACCTGCAACCAACTTTCTGTAGGCCTTCACCATACTGTCCATGTCCATGAGTTATATATATATGCATATAAGTTCTTTGTTTTGTTTTTTTATTTCTTGACACAAGGAATCATAGATAAAGTCTTTGTGCCATAATAAGAAATATGTATTTGGCCTCTGCCCCTGGTTCCTGAAAGAGAGGTCCTAAATTTCTTGGAATTTTCTAGGTAACAGGAGTGTCTTTTGTTTTTTGTTTTTGTTTTATTGATTTCAGAGAGCAAGGGAGAAAGAAAGAGAGATATAAACATCAATGATGAGAACTAATCATTGACTGGCTGCCTTCTGCAAACCCCCTACTGGGGATCGAGCCCGAATCTCAGGCATGTTCTCTGACCAGGAACCAAACCATGACCTCCTGATTCACAGGTTAGGTCGATACTCAACCACTGAGTCATGCTGGCCAGGTAAGTGTCTTTTGTTTTAATGAGAAGATACTGGTGGGCTCCTGGATAGTATAAGAATAAGGACGGGTCACCAGAAAAAAGGAAGCCATGATTAGAAGCTGGAATGTCAGATCCATCCCCTATCCTCCAAGAAGGAGAGAGGGGCTGAAGATTAAGTTAATAACTGATCTTGTCTGCAGGTGAAGATCCCATAAAAATCCATAAATTATTGGCTCAGAGAGCTTCCAAGCTGGTGAACACATGGAGGTGCTGACACATCAGAGAGGACATGGAAAATCCATCCCCTCCCCCATACATTGCCCTATGTGTCTCTTCCATTTGGTTGCTCCTGCATTGTATCTTTTGAAATAAACTGGGAGACATGACTAAGCATTTCCCTGATCTCGGTGAGCCTTTAAATTATCAAGCACAAGGAGGGAGTCATGGGAATGCCTAACTTATTCAACCACAAGTACAGGAGACTGGGACATAACCGGCATCTTAACTGGGGGGTATTCTTGTGGGACTGAGCCCTTAACCTGGGTAGTTAGTGCCCTAATTAAATAGTAGGAAACCCAGTCGGTGTTTGGAGAGTTGGAGAATTGGTTGGTGTGACACTCAGTGCCAGTAGTGCTTGGCTGGTAGAGAACAATAGTGTTTTTATTTGGTACTAATAATCTATCTATTAATTAGTGAAATGAAATCTCAGAGTTGGAAGGAAACATAGAGATCGTGTAGCTCAGCTTCTTACTTAATTTACTTAAAGTGGACGTGACCTCTATGGCATCTCTGAGGAGGCAGAGATGGTAAGCTGTTCTTCTCTTCCATTAAGTTGCCATAGGGCTCCCAGCCAGGACTATGCTTCCTACATTTGCCCACCTTTCTTGCATCCAGACATATGTAGTCATGTCAAGCTCTCGTTAGTGGATGTGCACAGAACTAATATCTTTAAAAAGCACTTGCATTTTCTCCACCTCCCCCCCTCCCCACACACACACACTCCATTGGAATATAGGTAGAGCTCTAGAGGCCAGGGCAGCAATATGCAGAGGCCCGGCATCCTCGTCACCGCATGGAAGAAAGGCCTCGCTGACCAGGCACACCAGCATCAGGCAAAGCAGAAACTCCCTTTATGCTGAACCACTGAAATGTATGTAGGGGGTTATTTGTTGTAGCATTATCTTAACTTTATTAATTACTTTCTTCTATGGAGAGTTTACTGTGCCAACTCTAACTGTAATAAAAACCTTACTTATTGTCATACGCAGCTCAGGTGTTATAACAAGTACCATTGACTGGTGGTTTAAACAACAAACATTTATTTCTTAACAGTTCTGGAGGCTGGGAAGTTTGAGGCCAGAGTGCCAGTGGGGTTGAATTCCTGGTGAAGGATCTCTTTCTCATTTACAAGTGGCTGTCTTCATGTCCTCATATCGCAGAGAGCAGAACAAGAAGCCAATTCTATAGAGTCTCTTCTTAGAAGGGCACTAATCCCATCATGAAGGCTCCTTCCTCCTGATGGATTACCTCCTAGAGGCCCCATGGGGGATCACAAACATGCAATCTGTGATGGTTAATTTTATGTGCTCACATTTCCTCATCTCCTTTTTGAGAATATGAGAAATCACCGTCATTTCTGCTTCTCTCTGCCAACAGAAAACTAGTAAATTTGCTAGCTCAGGTTTTTTTTGTTTGTTTGTTTGTTTTTCCTGTGGGAATCTGTGGGAATATCTAAATCACCCTTTCTTTACTAGAATTCTCTCCTGTTGTCCTGAGTCTTATCACAGTTGGGCACTTACAGCCTTATGAAAATTCTCTGGGTTAACTATGGAGAAATGAGCACTTTTGAAAGGATTGCAGAATCCAGCAAAGAATCAGAAATGTATGGCTTTTAATGGTGGAGCTACAAGAGGTGTCCCAGGTCACCTAGTTTAGCTCCTTTATTTTACAAATTAGGAAACTAAGACAGGAAAGATAATGCAGCTTCCCAGAGAAGCAGGGCTTAGAGGATCTGATGACATATTTAAGAGGTTTCTACACAAAGTGCTGGTTGAGGCTGTTCAGGAGCCTATAGGGAACTACACAAATGTACCAGGTTTCCATAAGATGACCAGTCAACCAACTAGGAAATTTTTACTGGGCACTTTGTGCCTATGCTATGTCCCAAGAATGGAACAGTGACAAGGAATGCCATGGCACCAAGTAAGTTTTATGGTCCACTGGGAAATATAAACAGTAAATAAATATTGGCCAACTTACTGCATGTTAAGGAAAGCACAGTCTTAAGGGGGCATAAACATGGGAGCAAGCCTAAATAGTCCACAAATCCCATTCATGCTTGACTCCCATCTCCATTCCAGTTTTGGACCAGGAGCTATGTTTACTTTTCAAGAGGATACTGTCCTTTGCAGGCAGTGAGTGGGCGGGGGCATGTAATTTATCTGATACACGGCCTTCTGAGATAGTATAGTTAGGCCCATTTGGAAGAATAAGGAACTAAGGTTAGGAAATTTAAAATGGTTTGTTTCAGGTCATGCAAACATGGAAATAGAGGAGAGTCATGTTGTATGAGCAGGAAATAGAGACAGAGACCATTTTCTGTGGCTGTAGTGGAATGCTGGGAGCAGGGAGTGGCAGGAATGTCCCTTTCAGAATCTGAAACCATTGCCTCTTCCGAGATGGTGGGTAGGACCAGCCTTAGGCAGATAGTGGGTTCTGTCTTCTGAGCTCTGAACTGCTGGGCAGCAGGTCAGGCACCTGATGCCACAGCTCTCTTTAGAGGCCCAGGATTCTTCTCTGACAGATCCACTCCTCACCTCCTTCAGGGCCACTCCCCAGAGAATAGCCCTGACTGAAGAGAGAGTATCTGCAGTCAGCAATTGGGAAATGCGGGATGTGGAGACCCTGATACTTTCCCAGCAACAGGCTTGGTCTTAGGTAACTTTATAAATTGATTTTCTTTTTTAAAAAATTGATTTTTAGAGAGAGGGACAGAGAGAGATGAGAGAGGAGAGAGAGAGAGAGAGAGAGAGAGAGAGAGAGAGAGAGAGAGAGAGAGAGAGAGAGAGAGAGAACAATTGGGTGGCATTAAATACAAAACCTGAGTGTGTGGCCTGATTGGGAATCAAACACACAGCCTTTTGGTATACAGGATGACACTCCAACCAACTGAGACACACTGACCAGGCAGTAACTTCTTTAAAAATTATTTTTCTAACCTAGTTGAGGTATAGTTGACAATTAAAAATTGTATATATTTAAGATATACAAAGTGATATTTATATGTGTACCCATGATGAAACAGTCACCACTGTCAAGCTAATTAATATATCCATCACCTCAAATAGTTACCATTTTGGCTGTGTGGTGAGAACACTTAAGATCTACTCTCTTTTATTTTTTATTTTTTTTATTGTTTGAAGCATTACAAATAGTAGTGCATATGTCTCTTTTTTTCTCTCCCTAGACCTCCCCCCTCACACACCTCCCTTCAGATATGCATATGCCTACACCTGCCCCCATCCCGTGTCTTGTATCCATTGGTTATGTTTATATGCATGCATAGAAGTCCTGCAGTTGATCTCTTACAGCCCCCTGCCCCCAACCTCCTTGCCTTCCTGCTATAGTTTGACAATCTGTTCAATGGTTCTTTATCTCTATAACTATTTCTCCCCATTTCTTTTCTTTAAAAAATATTGCAATTGCAGACTAGAAATAAACATATAATAACATAAAAACATTTGAGTCCCAATTTCAATGTCCAACAGTTCTGAGATCCCAGTTTCAATGTCAAATAGTTTCTTGTTTCAAGTGCACAGTATAGTACAGTATTTTATTGTCATAATGTTGAATATCAGATTTCTGGACCATTTATTTATCTTATGCAACTGAAAGTTTAGAAGGCAGATGATGAGAGAGAATCATTGATCAGCTGCCTCTTGCATGCCCCCTACTGGGGATGGAGCCTGCAACTGGGGCATGTGCCCTTGGCTGGAATTGAACCCAGGTCCCTTCAGTCAGCAGGCCAATGCTTTATCCACTGAGCCAAATCTGTGAGGGCAACAATAACTTTTGAGGACAGTTTTGAACATGAATATAGGTCTCTTAACAAGCAGGTGATGGTTCGTTTGCATCTTTGAAAGATATGAATGCACAACAAAAAGAAGCAAACATCTCTTTTCTCCTATCTTGTCCAGAAGTCAAGGTTTCTGCTCTCTTGTTTTTTCTTCATAATTATTCTTGACTAGTGACATTTACTCCTGATTGGTGACATTTATTGAATCCCCACCATGTGCTGTCCTTTAGGCTTACAATGTATCAGAATTATCCTCAGGAAAAAAATGGGAGAGAAGATGCTACATGGTACATCATTGTAGAAATAATAAAGTAAATAAATGAGAAGGATTTAGACCACTATTGGGTAATTGTTATTTCAGAAAGATGAGAGGTTAAAACCTGCAACTTCTGAATAGCTATCTGCTTAAGGCTGAGTCCCTTTGTGGTTTAGTTTAGATGGATATGGAGAGTATTTGGTGATAATGAGGAAGGTCCTTTTTTTTTTTTTTTTTTTGCTATCCTCTTTATTGATATAAAATTATATAACATAAAATTCATCATTTTATTTTTTTTCATTTTATATATATATATATATATATATATATATATATATATATATATATATATATATTATTGATTTTGTACAGAGAGGAAGGGAGAGAGATAGAGAGTTCGAAACATCGATGAGAGAGAGTCATCGATCAGCTGCCTCTTGCACACCCCCTACTGAGAATATGCCCACAACCAAGGTACATGCCCTTGTCCTGAATCGAACCTGGGACCTTTCAGTCTGCAGGCCGATGCTCTATCCACCGCTCTATCCACTAATCAAACCGATTAGGACTAAAGTGTACTGTTTTTATGCTTTTCATATTTTAAGTGTACACTAAAGTGTTTTTTAGTGTGTTCACCGTGTTTGTAAAATCATCACCACTATCTAATTCCAGAAAATGTCCATTTCCCTAAAAGAAACCCCACGTCCACTAGCAGTCACTTCTCATTCTCCCCTTCTCCCATGCCCTGACAACCACTAACCCACTTTCTACCTCAATGGATTTGTCTATTTGAGACACTTAATGTGAGTGTAATAATACAATGTGTAGCCTTTATTGTTATTGTTATTGGCAATAAACATCTCTCTTGTGCCTTAAGTGTACTTGCCTAATAAACAAAATTAAACTCAAAGAAATAACATTCCTTTCCTAAAATATTCATTCCATCTTCTTCCTGCATCCAAGATACCTTCTCTGGAGCCTCATCGCTCAGGTTTTGACGCGGCTGATTGTAACGCACAAAGCATTTCCATGATAACTAGCCACTTCACAGGCATCTAGCTTATGGAGTAGAACATTAATTTGTATTGTTTATGGGAGCACTTAGGTTAAAGGGAGACACATTATATTGACTCCTAGCCAGCTTTGTTGCCCATCCATGATGGTAGCTGAGGACGGAGCCCGAATAGCATCACCTTCTAGGCAAGAAAAGAGACTTGAGTTTCCCTTGATGGCTTCCAGGGAGAGAGCTGAGATTGCTTCCAGCATTATTTGGTTCCAGCTGAACATTCCACCTTGTTAGGCTTTTTAAAAAATAAAGTAGTTATACTCTTGTTAGGGAGGGGAGAGGCTGCCACCTGCAAACTGGAAGACTGGGCTTGGTGTCAGATCATCTGGATCCTCAGCAATTTGAGCCCCAATTTTTTATTTTATTTTTTTAAAATTGTATTTACTTAGAAGCATTCAGAACGTCAACAAAACAGCTGCAACTTTTTTTTTTTTTGCAATTACAGAGTGGTATTCAGTTAATAGAACAACAATTATTTCATATAAGCTGCATCAGAGACAACTGAAGATGAAAAAACTACCATCCCCATATATAACTAATTTGTGCTGTGCACCAACAAGTACCTGCTTTAAATTTCCATGCCAATTTACAACCCCTATACTGTACCAGGCAAGGTTAGTGGCTATTGAAAATACCACCAGGACAGGGCTATCTAAAGACACATTCGGTAGTGTGTTAACTATACAAAAAAAAAAAGACACTGTACAGTTTAAAAACAAATCTTACACAGCCTTACATTTCAAATTTTTTTTTAAAGGAGTGAGTTGTGTACAGGGGGGTTAAATGCTTTATAGACAAGAAAAAAAAACTGCGCTAGAATCAACTTATTCATCATCATCATTTTCTTCATCATCTTCTTCATCTTCCTCCTCGTCGTCTTCCTCGTCTTCCTCTTCCTTCTTTTTCTTGCTTTTTTCAGCCTTGACAACTCCCTTTTTGGCAGCATCAGACTTTCCTTTAGCTCGGTAGGCAGCAATATCCTTTTCATATTTCTCCTTCAGCTTAGCAGCCTTCTTTTCATAGGGCTGCTTGTCATCTGCAGCAATGTTATTCCACATCTCTCCCAGCTTCTTGGCAACGTCACCAATGGATAGGCCAGGATGCTCTCCTTTGATTTTTGGGTGATACTCAGAACAAAACAAGAAAAAGGTTGAAGGAGGCCTCTTGGGTGGATTGGGATCCTTGAATTTTTTTGTTTCCCCTTTAGGAGAAATATAAGTTTTCATTTCTCTCTCATAACGAGCCTTGTCTGCCTTTGCTATGTCTTCAAATTTTCCTTTTTCCTTAGCAGACATGGTCTTCCACCTCTCCGAGCACTTCTTAGAAAACTGAGAAGTTGACGGAAGCATCTGGGTGCTTCTTCTTGTGTTCCTCCCTGCAAGTTTGCACAAAGAAAGCATACAATAACATTTTGCCTCTAGGCTTCTTGGGATCTCCTTTGCCCATGTTTAATTACTTTCCCTCAGCGAACTCACAGTTACCCAGTGCCCAGCCGGCTCGCACTTGCCCAGGTGCTGTCTCTATGGAGCTCAATGTACTGCAATGGCTGTGAGAATGGTAGCCAGACGCATGAGCCCCAATTTTAAAAAAAATGTCTGAATTGGCAAAAGTAATATATTTTTGCTTGCATTGTAGGGTATTTTTGAGTGAAAATTTTAAAAAATGTATATGTATATTTATAATTTGAAAATATCACATCAATATTGTGATTACTGTAATTATTTCTGCAGTTCCCGGGCCATGACTCCTTTTAGCTCCTGTAGCAGAGAATTAGGCTAAATAATTCTTCATATGTACAGCCTTAGGCCAGCAAATGGGACAATTGGTATTTTTCTTATTTCCTCAATTCCCACAGAAGCTTGAAGAATGACCTGCATTACAGATGTGTATAATGTCTAGAAAGTGTGTGTGTGTGTGTGTGTGTGTGTGTGTGCAGGCACGTGCTCAGCATAGAAGGAAAGGAGGGAAAGAACATCACTGAATGACTACTATGGAAATCTGCTCAGTAACATTAAGCAAATTGTGGAGATTTGTCTGACCCCTTTTGGTTCAGCATTTGCGATCTGCCTGGAGTAGTCCTGATTGTCCGGGTCAGTGAAACAGATGCAGAAACGAGAATTAGTTAAGTAATTTCTCCTCACCACCTTAGTTGTCTCATGTATAAGATGAGCTCTGAGGTTCATTCAGCTCTAAACTTTCATGCTCTAATGATACTGTAATTTCCAAGTATAGATAGAGAAACTGCACACAATTTATCCCAATTCTCTAATATTGAATCTTAGAAAAGCCTCATTCCTATTATATATGTTTGTTAGGATGTTTTCAAATATAAGTAAAGAATATTTTTCTGAAAGTGGCCTAAAGTTTTAGGATACTTATTTCTAACTAGACGTGAATTCCAGGCAGGCAGTTCTCATGTTGGTTCAGTGGATCGGTGGCTTGCTCATATCCTCAAGGATCTAGGCTCAGCTCATCTTTCTCAGCTGCTAACAGGAGATTTATTATGAGGAAGTGGATCACATAACTATGGAGGCTGAGAAGTCCGTACATCTGCCGTCTGCAAATGGAGACCCAGGAAAGCTGGTGGTGCAGTTCAGTCTGATTCCCAAAGAGCCCTTGGTCCAAGGACTAGAGAAGAGAGCTGAGATGATACTGGAGATGAGATGTCCCACTCAGTGAAGTGGGAAGAAAAGGACAACTTCCATATTCCACTGCTTTTTGTTCTGTTCAGGCCCTCAATAGATGGGAGGAAGCCCATCCAGGTTGGTGAGGCTAATCTACTGAATTCATCATTCAAATGTTAATCTCATCCATTAGCCTCACAGACACACACCCAGAATACTGTTCTATCTGGGTATCCTGTGGTCAGTCAAGATGACACTAAGATTACCATCACATAGACTCCTGGTGGTTGTCGTTATTGTTGGTGCCATTGACATCATCATTTATGCTTAACTCAACTTTCTGTACTTCTTTCTGCACTTTTAAAACTGCCAGAGGGAAGCTCACCTATTTTACAGACTTGAAGAAGAGAAGCAGATCTATGGGAGTAGAAAATAAGAAGGGGCCTATTCATAAAATATTACCTTTCTTGAGAACTCTAATTATTTGCTTAAACTAACATCATCTTTGTTCTTTTGGAGACCTCAGTACTTCAGTGAATGATAATGTGCTTGCGTTTCCATAAGCACATTGAACATTACACCTTTGAGGCTCACACGATATTTTTATATGCTGATAGCTATAATCAAGGCTTGGGGATTACTTAGCTAAGAAATGATGGTCCATCACCCTGGAAATGCAAACAGAATCTTAATTCATCACTTTGCTAATGGTTCTTCCCCAGTACATTCATCTGCCTCCTTTCCATCTTTTCCCCTAATAAATACGCTGCATTGTTTTATGACCTCTCTTTTGAGTGTTAATATAAGAAGAGAGTTATTATGGTCCCTATTACACAGAGGCATGATGGAACGAAGGACTTGCTGGAGATTGCATTTTGCTATCATTGGGTAAGTCTTCCAGATGGATTCATGCCAGTTCTTTCTCCCATTCTCAGCCCAAATCCCTTCCTTTGGAACTTTCAATTTCCTTTTATGTTCAGAATAAACCTCCTGTTCATGTGTTTATGCTCTGAATTGGCAATCCAGCATTCTCTCCCAAATGGGTGCCCTTGATGTCAACATAAGAAAAATAAAAGGGCAGGACAAAGTCCTTTATTTACACCATTTTATAGTTAAGATGGAAACTAAAGACCATTAGCTGAGTTGGGACAGTAATCGTAGCAGCACAGCTATGTGACTGTGGGTGAGATTTACTCGGAAGCACAGTGAAGTTTAGGCTAACACCCGATTTAATGTTTTGATTTTTCTTTCTCTGATATCTGATATTGTTTTCTTTCACGAATGGGTTAGCTCAGGCTGCCATAACTCAGTAAATACCCCAGACTAAGGCTTAACCAATAGACATTTATTGTCTCATACTTTTAGAAGCTGGATTAAGGTGTTGGCAGGGTTAGTTTTTTTCTGAACCCTTCTCCTTGGCCTATAAATGGCTGTCTTCATGCTGTGTCCTAATCTCTTTTTATAAGGACACCAGTCATAGTGGATTAGGTTGCACCCACTTTCCTCATGTTAACTTAATTACCTGTTTAAATTGCCTTTCTCCAAATACAGTTACATTCTGAGGAGGTTAGGACTTCATATGAATTTTGAGGGGGACCTTGTTCAGCCCCTAACAATGGATGTGGTGCTTACAACGTTTGGGGAAATTCTGAAAGGAGAAGAGAATGACATAAGCTATATAACCACGTCAGATGATCAGAAACAACGCTAGTGTTACAAAGGTAATGCCTACAGCGTCCATGGTCTTAGAAAGAAAGGAATTCATAGAGATAAATTCAACAGATTTTTTTAAACTTCCTAGCCAGCTAATAAGGAAATGTATTAGAGTTACATAGTAAGAATTTTAGAATTTAGGAGATTTGAGGTCTTGTGTATATACTTTCTTCATTGGCACCTCCAACTAGTAGCTGTTGAGTACTGTCCACCAGAGGAAAAGAGAAGAAAGAGAGGTGGGTTCTGGGAATGTCCTGGTGATTGCTCTGAGAGGCAGGCAGTCTCTGAGGTTCCCAATACCCTGGACTCTGTGAAAGAGAGTGAGCAAGTCAAATAAAGGCAAAAAGAAAAAGTGCCACAAAGAATGGGACTGAAGTACTCTGGGATATAGATTGCAACTCAATATTTCATAGATTAGCCAACATCTTTCTCTACAAATGACCCAGTTCCATCTAATGGGAGCTTCTCTTTCCTAACTTCCATAGAAACAGAAGTTGTTTTTTTAGAATAATTGGTGGGAATCACTCTTCAAAAGTTGATATTAGCATCATCTTAGCCAGATTGCTGCTTTAAGAACCTTCGAGTCCCCATGTCTAGTATGAGGTTTGCTGTCATTATCTCAGCACTGTGCCCAGCACACAGTAGGTGTTCACTGAAGTCTGGTGAACTGGCACTGAATCTGCCTCAGTCTACTCAACAATACTGAGTGGAGGTACAACTTGCTCCAAGGTGGTGGTGGGAGGACATTTCAGGGGACCATGCTGCCCTCGTACTCCCCCTCACCCTCATCACCTTCTCTTCCCACCACACAGGGGTTGTGGAATGACTAAATACGCTAATTAGGGGCAGAGGCAGTACCCAAACCCGAGTTCCACCACACAATCACATTTGCCCCAGGAGCTTAACTCTTCCAAATGTGATCTCAGACAAATGGAGGTCACGTGACAGATGGCATGCACAAGGATCCCAGATTTCTGGTTCTAGATCCATGCCGGGTGGAAAACCTGACTGGAGGCATCCAGTGTGAGCATGCACAGAACAGCCACAGAAAAGGAGACCAAGGAGAGGTCGGAGTTCAAACGGAATCCCTGGAATTTTGCCTTGAGGTTGTTTGCCTTTGTTTAATTCTAAGTATTCAGATTATCCCAGCAAGCTCTATTAGGGGGTGAAACTGTAGGAGGTGAACGAACTTCAGAGCGAGTGGAAAACAATGCATCTCTTCACAGGCAGACCCACTCTCCCCTCCCCCACGCAGACACAGTAATGCAGTAACAGTTGTTCGGTCTCTTTAAAGGAATGACAAATACTGTTTACTAAAGGGGGGAGGGGAGGGAGGTTGTGTCCTCATCACCACAAAATAACATTGTAGATCACACCAACTGAAGGCTCCACGTCTTATAAACACGGACTCCGCTTTACTCAACGCTGAGTTATTGCGTTTCATTGCAGAGAGCAGCCGACTCTGAATATATTAATGATTCATGCTTGCCTTGGCAGAACATAATGTGTACTAATCACATGGAACCGGAGTACAAGAGCACTTTAAATGCATTTGTCCAGTTAATAGTTTGACTTAATCTGATATTTCATTGGGTCACCGACCTTTTCATTGTAGGTAATGTGCAGAGGAAAATGTATGGTCGACACCCTGGTGAATCAACAGAGGGCTTTCTGGTTACTAAGCAACGTGCTACTTAAGCTTTACCTCTGCATAATTCTGCCAATACTGCTTCTTTCAGCTGATGAACTTAAGTGAGCTGCGGGCTTGTGTGTGTGTGTGTGTGTGTGTGTGTGTTGGGGAGGGGAGACACCGCAGGCACAGAGTAGCTCATTTATGCTCCTTTTTATAGGCATTAAGCAATAAGCTCCCATAATAAACAGCCATGCCAGAGTTAATACTCAATAAACAGTATGGTTTATAAGCAATTAGGGATCCAAATCTCAAAATAAGACAGTTCAGCAGAATGTGCCCGTCTACCTTAACAATGCTTTGTGAGTTATGTGGCTTGTTAAAAGTGTCATAATTCTCCTTTAAAAAGCAATTAACAGTTTGGGGTATTTGGGTCTGTTGAGCAGCGTTTCTTAATCAAATTTGAACACAATCAAAGAGCCTTCTCAGCTTTCTGTAATGGCCAGCCGTTTACCGAGAAAGCACAGTTGAAAATAAAAGGATGAATTGATGTTCTCCCTGTTGGTTTATCAACCTGAGAGTCCATTGAAGACATCAAGATGAGTCAGATAAATACATTTTGTCAGGTTTTCAAAGAAAGCCAGCCAACCATTCTATTTTGCCAATATCTGTGTTTCTTAGTTACTTTTTTGGTTAGATAACAAAAGAGAACAAAACAAACCTCTGTTTTCTAGCTGCTTTTTAAAATTACGGTAGGTGACTGGAGAAACTACACACATTTGCAGTGTCTCATCGTTTATGACAGCAAACACAGGCACGAAGCTTTTATTCTCTCTAGATGCTGGACTGTTTGGAGTTATTTTGAGATGTGGGCCAATAGAATCCAAAACTCAGTTACAGATTTCCTTTACCCACTGTGTCTGAGGCCACTGACGCGTATTTTTCAATACATGTTAACTGATGTAAGCTTCCAACACCAAGCCCACATCCTGTGAAACTAGGTGAAGACAAAAGTGTTTCCTTCCTTTCCGGACTCACCATCTATGCCAGATTTATAATCAACTACATGTCTCCTTTTAAGGCACCATAAAAATGAGTGTATCCTAGATCATTACTATTGGCCTTCCAAAATAATTTCCTTTGACTCTCCTATCCAAAAAGTGAATATATTGTTATAAGGAACAGAAAATGTGCAAAGAGAGGAGTAAAAATATAGCGTGCACTTAGGGTAATTGGCGATGTCAAATTACACACCAAATTTAAAACTTGATTCATCTTTTGCCTGTTCTCACCAGTGTGAGCCATTTCAAAATGTCATGCGTGGAAGCTTTCTGCTGAAATCCCAGCATTTTATGACTTGCGGGACCCCTTTCTATCCAGCTGAAGGTGTGGGAAGTAGAACGTAAATGTATTCATGCTTGTTGGCTTTAAAGGCTCCAATTTTATCTGTACAGTGACCAAAATGAATGAATCAGCTCCAGTGTTTTCTCTCTAGCAATCTATGATTTAGCAAATCACTGAGCTCTGAAAAATTTTCATAGTGTATATGTAGGTTCAGGGAAGAGAAATCAATATAAGGAAAAGCATTAAATAAGAAAAAAAAAGTGATGTCTAGGGACTTCTTTGACAGACAAGTGTAAATACGCACACTGAAAAACAAACTTCAAATGAATCTAATTTTAGAGAATCTTCCAAGCAAAACTCATGAGACATAAATTAATTCTCAGAACCAGTGCCAGAACACTATCAAGGATATTTGGGAAAAGTCTATCTCCCTCCCAGTGGGGCATGTAGAAGATTCCTATGCCCCCATGACATGAATATCTATCTGGAAAAGTGCAAATAGTCCCTAAACCCACAATTGTTTGTGTATTTTATTCATTTCACAAACATTTAAAAATTGTTGCATGTTCCCTGGGGTTGTTCTAATTGCCCTTTTTCTCACTTTGCCCACCTCTTCTGTCTCTATTTTCTAATTCTGGACTTGGAAGATGAGGACCAACTGTGAAGGAGTGTCCTTAATGCCCTAAGAGAATATGTACGCAGAATCTTAAGGATTTAATCAGGAATGCCGAATTTCCTCTCTCTCTTTCGCAGAGTTCAGAGGATGAGCTAGAGTTTAAGAACTATCTGGTACTCTTTGGAGCTCAACCCCTACAATAGAGTGCAACATATACATTCTTCTCAAAACAGCTCCTTGTGATTGTGCCCATTTACACAAAATTCGAGTTACAAACGCATTTGTTTGTCAGTAAAATATGTCAAGAGGAGTTCCTTTAAGCAAGACCCAGCCACTACCTGTAATTAAGCAGCATGAGGCCTTTCCAGTATAGCAAGATGGCACATGCTGAGTCATTGGTGATGAGCAGGGTGGAGAAGTCCCAAGCAGAGATGGTTCTCCTTGACCAAGGGGGGAATTTGGTTAAATGGACAACCCCTAGAAGAGGCAAGGGTTTGAAAAAGTAGATGGGCAATGCCCAGTGCAAACCACACTCACTGAACGAGTCTGTTTAGGATTTGTCCCTCTTTCCAAAAAAGGCAAAGTGGGGTTATAGCTCATTTAGTCATGCAAGTACTGAATTCTCATTTGGGTGGATAGCAAGATTTACCGAAGTGAGAAACTTCAGTACATACTGACTGTGGCAATGAGGAGGTCGATGTTTATCTCCAGGGATGATATGTCCTGACATCCACTGAACCCTGAAGGCACTATGTTGCAGGTGGTGCCAGATGCATCCTAAGTGTGCTCCCCAGAAGGGGCTGTGAATATCCTTGTAACAGGTGTGTTTCTTTAGCTTTACCATTTCCCATTTGCTTTAATGGTTTAAAGAGAAAAGGAATAGGGAGGTTGGGGAAAGAGCATTGTTTTGTTTTTGAAAAGACAAAGATATTATTGCTCATCAGAAACACATCCATCTTTTATTGTCAATTTTTGATTTTTATAAAGAAATTCATGGACTGGACTTTCCCATCTGTGTGACAAACAGGGAACATGTGAGAGAAGCAGAAGGGATTAGTTCTGTATGGATTCATGTCTGCAACACAGCTTTTCATAGCTGGGCTGTCAAAGCCCATTTTATTCTCGAAAGCGGTGATATACATTTAAGCATTGATTTTCCATCCACTTCCTTTAAATGTAGCTTTCCTTCCTCTGATGAACTATTAAGCCATTGTATAAAAAGCAGTATCAGAAAGAGTTTGTTAAAAGAAACCTTCCCTGCTATTCTGCAGCTTCACGTAAGTGAATTCACATCATCGCTCTTTCTGAGAGAGCCGTGCCTCAGCTCTCAAGGACTGAGCCCTAAGGCACAGGCAGGTGCTGACTTATGTCCCAGCTCAGCCCAGGGCTGTTTAAGGACCAGGGACACAGTCACAGACAGAGAGTGGCTGCAATAGGTAACAGTGGCCCACACTGCCCACAGAGAGTGTTTTCAGATTATTTGGGACTCAATCTCCTCTTCCCTAAATGATTCCTTTTGTGTTCATTGGTGTGGCAGTGGGTGAAGCTTCATAATCCACAATTACTGATAACACTTTCAAAGACAAACGCCACCATGTGGCAAATTCCTCTACAGTGGTAATGACTGGCCACTCATTTCTCTCCTGAGAACAGATGTTGATGGAGGACAGGTAAGCAGGGCACAGGCTTTGGACACCTTTTGGGGAAAGAGTGGGAAAGACTTGGCAGAGGCCAAAGAAAAGGAATGGCTTTTCTGGAACTGCCAAAGTGAGTTTCATTAAGAAATTGTGAACACATTTTGAGTGATTATTGTGAATTAGAGGCTTTTTAAGGACTTAAGATGTATGACAACATGCATATCCTTAACAGTATTGCACACTTACAAATAGTAGAGATGTTAAACTTTATGTTGTATCTTTTTTACTGCAATTTGAAAAAGAATAAATTCACTCATTAGCACATGCAAATACTGAGCAAAGGGATGAAACCCAGGAGACAGTTGTGGAATGGTCTCTACAGAGGGCACGTATGGGCGTGACCTGTGTGAGGTTGAAGCTCTTGACTCTAAATTCCTCCCAGATAAGGGGATAAATCATGAGTCAATGAGCCTATTTTCTTTAAACCTACAAAGATGGAAACCCACAGGACAGAGATCTCTTCTGGGCACTTACTTGAGTGCACTAAAGCCCTCAGACAAAACTCCCTCATTCTGCCCCAGCCCTGGATGTTAGTATTATCATGAGCGTTTGCTAGGTATATGCATATCAAGAAACTGAGGCTCAGGGAGGGAGGGCAGGTAACTTACATCCAGCGGTGACTGCAGGCCCATATCCAAAACTCGAGTTCTTCATCATGATTATTTACTGCACCATTAACTGCCTCTTGGAAGGTTATCTTTGATTAATCATGCCCCTTATGCACAACCATTTGTTCAACAGCTTCAGGGTCATCTATCCTGCTACCAGCTAACATTCATTTCACAAGCTCATTAACAAAGATATAATAAGAGACTTTCTGAATGCCTGGAGGAAATAAAGATGCACCAGACTTCTGACACTTCACAGGTCAGACAGATTCCTAACCGACTTGTATGAATTGATGATATTCCAATTCGTGGGTTGGAAACTCTGTTCTAGAAGTTCTCTAGAGCACACCTCACTTATCCATTTACCTGTTCTAAAATTTACCTTTTCTTCTTTTGAAAAGGTGGGGATAACAACTGCCTGCCATATGCTTCTGCCTCTCCTATTCCCTTCTAATTATGGCAAGACTTCTGAGACCAAATCGTGAGTTATTTACTAACTTCAGCTCTTCACTGTAGGAGCTGGGTGATTTGAATTCAGTGAAAGAATGTAGCATGTCTATCTCTTATCTTGGCCCTACTATCCTTTTTAATAATGCTTGGCCATTTTTAAAATGTGAAAACAAAAAAGTTAGGAGTTGAGTAGTTCTTCCTTCTCTCTGCCAATTGTTGACATTACATTAATTTTCCTAAGCACTGGGTCTATTTATTTCTGGTTGGGTTTATTCTTTGACATTTATTTTTTTAATATGCCTTTTAGTTTTTGTTCTTATTATTTTTCATGAACCTGAGTTTTTTCTGGCCCACAGATTCTTGGGCACTACTCTCAGCCTTTGCTGTGTCTGGTGTATCCTTTGTGTAGTGGTTATGTGCGAGCTAATGCCACTTCCATTATATTCTGAGCCATGCAGCTATTAGCAAGGTAGGCCAAGAGTTGTTAACTATAGGATTGGGGAAGTAAATACATGATGATGTTCTGATAGTGGATTGGTGAAAAATTAAAAAATATCAGACTAAAAACCTTAGCGATTTTTAGAAAGTAACTGCAGTACCATTATGTAGAAAGATGGAAGTCATGGGGGTAATAAATCCTTATTAACTCATAGTCATTCAGCCCCTGGTAAAACTCCCTGAACAGTAACACTTCTACAAGCAGTGAAATCAATATGCTGTCAAATTTAGTTGATGCTTACCAAAATTTATGGGGGAAAAACAAATTAGCATACAAACAAATATTAGTGCTAGCAGAGGAACAAATGTGGAAACAAAGAAATCATAGAAAATATATTGTTGGACTGAAGACTTACTGCACAGAAAGGCTAGCCTGCTGCATGGGAATGAGCCTGCACCTTCTGGATACTTATTCCGATACTTACTCAGAAGGCAGAACTTCCAAGTCATAGGCATTTGGGATTATTTTAATTGCAATAGTAAATTCTCATGCTTAACATTAACTGAACCTATAATAGTATAACAAATATATTGCAGATTCACTTGCATTATAAATAAATAGCTAATATTATAAGAGATACAGACTTTCAAACCTCAGAAGGAAAGTAGGGGAGGGTGGGGGTAAGGGGAAGAGATCAACCAAAGGACTTATTGTGCATGCATATGGGCCTAGCCAGTGGCCATGGACAACAGGGGGGTGGGGGCATATGTGGGGAGGGGTTTGGGATGAGAATGGTGGGGATGAGGACAATTATGTGATACCATAATCAATAATAATAAAAAAAAAGATTGCAGAAGATAATCCATGCTTACACTAAATTTTATATCTACATTGTTGCAGGAACCAAATATTCATAGTTCTGAAAGGCTTGTATAGAAAAATGGCTTATGTTAGGGTGCACAAGAAGCAGAGACTAACACACAGATCAAAGTGCAAGTGGTTTCATTGGGAGGTGATTCCAGGAAGCACTGGTCGAGAAGTGGGATATGGGGAAGGAAGGGAGCCAGTTCAGGGAGCATTAGTGAACAGGACAGCACAGCATCTGGATGGGACTTAACCTCACCAGGCAGCTGGGGGGTGGTACAGGACAAATCTCAGAGTTGACCCACTCAAAGGATGAAAGAGTTAGAATATTTGTCTTCTAATCCCCATCCATTGCTTTTCTGGGGCTCCCCAGGAGTGGCGCACCTCCCACCTTCCAGCTGGAGAAAGCCCTCAGTTGCAGGGTCTGGCAGAAGCAAGTCACCTGTATGTGCATGAAAGATGAAGGTCAAGGGGATATTTCAGGCACTGAAATCATCTGAGACACAGCTCTCTCCTTCCTTTATTTGCCTCACCTCATTTCCCCTCTAGAGGAATAACTTTCAATGTTTTTGTATTTCCCCTATATGTTTATATATTTTTCAAATTACATACCTATATCACTATTCATTAATTTATAATTTTAGATAACATCTGTTGGCTTTTTTAATATTTGAGAATGTAGCACTCTGACACCATCTCCAGCCCCATTTTCCTTCCACTTCCCCTATCTATCTTCTCATTAGTGTTATATGTCAAATTTTGGCTATGACAATCAATTAAATAGCACTATGCAAGGATTTTCACTAATGAGTCAGGCAGCATAATTTGGTTACATTTCCTATCATACACTACTTTTTTGTTATTTTTTGAATTATTATCTCATTTTTCCATTGGCTTCGTTTTTTATGTACTTATCACTAACTCTTTCCAGATGCTCTAACACATCTGGCATATGCCTACTAATAATCTTGCCAAATGCTCAAACACAGCTCCAAACAATCCATCACCTCCATGCTGCAGCCCATCCCCTCCATCTGACCCACTTCTCTCCACTGGAGAGGTCTTCCAAGATCCCCATTCTCCTGTTCCAGTTTGGTATTGAAGCCTGGCACAGAGTCGACTCCTGGGACTGTCCTGAGCTGTCATCCTGGGATCCTGTTTCCTCCATCCCATGCTTTGTTCTTTCTTTACTTAGTCCCTCGTTGAGGTGGAATATGTCCTTGTTGAATAGCGTGCGGGACAGGTGTGGTCCTGAAGCCCCCAGTTTCTCCATAGACCACTGTGGTATTTCTGGCCCCAGGCGTCTGGGAGCAACCAATCCGAGTGACTCAGGCTGGCGTCCTAAAGTTCAAGGTGGAGCCTCACTTATTTCTTGTTTTCAGCCTGTCTAATACTGTTGTCTGCTCTGCCTGGTGTCCCCTAGTCCAGAGCATATTAAACTCAATTTACTCAAATAGTAACCCTCTTGTCTCCTGTTGGGGAGAGAGGAGGGATGGTCACCAGGCTGCAGGGGCCAGGCTGAGCAGTACTTAGAGCATGTCATGTGCTATGTGCACATTTGAAACAAGTTCTACTCTTTTAAGCTATGTGTTTAACCCCAACCTTCCCTGTTAGAACTGTCCTCAACAGTTCTGTAAGGAGAAATGTGTCACTTCTCATAGATGTCTCCCCTTTGCAGGCATTTACCTCTCTGCACTACCAAGCCTTGTACCATTACTATCCACTTGATGTCTTCCAAAAATGCAGGCTACTTCTTGTTCCCCATACTGTCTATTTACAATCTCCTTTTCCTATGAACAAATACCATTATCATTTATTTCCTTCCATTTCAGTGGTGGTAGGTTGGGCAAAGAGAAAAACACAGGTGATCAGCCCTATCTTTCAAACATACTTTTCCAATTCTACTAAGAAATAAGAGATCACTATTCTGTTTTTGGTTAACTGTAATTATGATAGTAGATGGAGCATCAAGGGTTATTTTGAGCAATGAATTAAAAAGAACAAGAGCTATCACTTCCTTTTAGGGCAGTTCAATAATAAAGAAGTTAAAACTAGAGCTGTTGGGATGTGATTACTGCTGTGCACAGTGCACCCCATGACCTACTTGGGACTGCTGAGGAGTCCAGTGAACAGGAAGGGCTGCTTATCCAGAGGATGAGGGGATCTACTTAGGACCCCAGGTGGCAGTATCTATGCTGAGTATCTATGGCAGTGGTTCCCAATGTGTTCAGAGATCATAATAATCTGCACACTCAGTTTATGTCATGGGGGGAGAGGGGAAGGAGCATCGGGATTTAGAGATGCTGAGGAGGGGCATGACCAACAAAGGGTTGGGAACCACTGGTCTATGGAAAAGGCAGCATGCTGGTCAGATCTACTTTATATGCATAACTCTCAGAACGTGTGATCCATGGGCCACTGTGTGTGCTCTGGTTTGGAGCTGTATTTACTTTGTATTTAGCAAGCTTTGTTTCATGTAGGCTTAAACCTGATTCTCTTTTTATCACCATTATTTTAACATGCATTCTATACATGAATTCATAAACTGATTTTTTTTTTAGTATATTGCTTTCACCATTCTGTATCCTACCAAAGAACTGCTGTGGCTCATTAAATGCTTGCTGCACAGGGTGTTTATATTTCTGATGCTTCCTGGAGCTTTGTGCGTTTGTATCTTCCTACCATCTTACCAGTCTTGGTGCAGTCACTCAGGCCAGGCTCTGGGAGGAGGGGAGAGGGAAGTTTTTCAGTGCTGTGGAGTTTTAACTTTTGAAGGATAGACATTTCTGGAGGTCTATTGCACAACAAAATGCATATAGTTAACATGACTGTACCATACGCTTAAAAATGGTGAAGATGAGACATTTTATGTTGTTTTTTATTTACCACAATTAAAAAATGTTTTGCTTTTCTTTTTCCTTCTCAAATGTAATCTATCCTTCCCATTTCAGTTCCAGGCCAGCTGTACTCCTAATTCATTCCCACCGCAATGTTCTTCCTCTTCCATTCACTCTTATTACATGTATTTTATTTTCTGTACCTGCAGTGCAGCACTTGATTTTGCCCCGGTTATTTTAAATACATAGTTGAATTTACTGGGAGGACCTCAAGCTCTCCTAGGGCAGGTATCCCACCTGTCATGTGAGCAATGTATACACCAATGGGACAATGTTCTCATTGCATAATAATCTTTCATATGTTGAATCCTGTCCATGGTGTTCATCTTCAAAATCTTCAGAGAGTAAATTTGCAACCAACCTTGATGTTGCATGTTGCTTTCTAGGACATGGTAGTTCTGTTTAACATTTCATTGGTTCTTAATTTGGAAGCAAGTTATTATAGAAACAAACCTTTGTTTTCTTCTTCTATACATCCCTAAATTTTCTCTAATTAGCACTCGCTAATATTTTTTTTATCCTTACAAATATTGTGACACTTTCACACAAACACCCTTTAGAAACTCACCACTTGATTTTTACAAAACTTTTGACATTAACAAAATTAAATGATGTTTTCCTTAACTCTCGTGGTTCTTTCAGTCATCTTCTGACAATCCTATTCGGAGCAGAAATGTCACTTCAGGAAAGAGGCATTGACATTTTCCTGACCCAGACACCTTTAATAATTCATTATCACCAACTATTCCAATGTTGTTGAAGTGAAAAATCAGAACATTTAGTGATATGTTTATAGCTAACTCCTCAGTGGAATGAATCATTTATTATTTTGTGCCATTTTTTGAGAAAAAGAAAATAGCTCAAAGTCCCAGCATGTGTATATGCATATTTAATATTTTTATGGCATGTGCATTAAAAATCTATGATTATTCTTTAGAAAAGAGGATAATACTAAAGTGGATTTTCTGTTACAAAGGAAAACATCATGTCTTTGGGGGAGACACAGCAACTATGAGTGTCAAACTCTGTGTAGTTTGAAAAGTGGTGAATGAGGGTTTCCATTGCATGTTTATGTTCCTCACGATGTCACTGCCTCCTTGTAAGTTTTCTCAATCACTTTATGCTACCGAAAGGATAGAAACTTTGGTTCTACACTGTAACCACCATCAGATAATGGTAGAAGACACTATAAAGACAAGCCAGAAGTCATGGGATCACAAGTGGACACAATATTTCAATATTTGGATATCGTTTTTTAATTTATAAACCCACCTTCTGGTTTATATTTTATGTAGTATGAGTTGAGTTAGCCTGAATCATCCCAGAAGGACTTGAAGGTTTTGTTGCTGTTTAGTTTAGCCTTCAGGTTTTATATCTCCAGTTCTAGTAATGGTCCCTGGGCATTGTCACCCTGGGAATTACATCATGATATCTCCTGGAGAAGCCAAGATTACAGACTCAGCAGGGAGGAGGCTATGTAACAATGATGATCAACTAAAGCAATTAATGAGAGACAGCACCTCCTAAGTCACTGTGAATGCTTGAACACAAGATGGTGTGCATATGAATTCGAAAGCTCTATTAGTTCCATTTGGGATTTAAGGTGATGGAAGTACCAAGTGGGGAGCTGTTCATTAGAGGTGGGAGCAGTGAGTGGACGAGAAGATGAAGATCAGGACCCAGAGCCTCATAGCTAGTGTCTCCAATGTCCTGTCTTTAGGAAAATTCACTGGCATGCTCTGCACGTCTATATTCCTTCTGACAGCTCCATATTTCTTCTTGCTAAGACTTCAGCTTACGAGAAATGTCATAAAACCTACAAGATAAATGCTCCGAATGGCTCCCAGAAGAAAAAACAGTGTGCATCGATCTAAAGGGGGCTCAGTTTTTTAAAAAAATATTGCTGTTGTTATGCACCACTAGTAACCAACCAAACCTCCACCCATCACTTTGGGGCCTCCCCAGTATTCTCCACTCACCTTCAAAGATGAGGCCTCATGCCATGAGCTGCAGCTCTTTCCTTTCAGAGAGATGCTGCACTGATGGTCTCAAGTAAACCACAAGGAGAAAAACAAAATCGAAGTTTATGATTCCTAGAAAGAGAAAATACTTTAAATATACATATCTTAAAATTCTTTGTGTTGTAGATAAAATTTTGGCCAATCTGAGTAGATACTCAAGAAAGCAAGGTGGGTGAGGGGATTAGAAGTAAAAATGACATGGTTGGCATTCATTGATCATAGCTGGATTGGGGAATTCCAGAGGTGGCGTAATGAGGTGGTTAGTGAGAGCCATTTCACCCAGGCTGGAAACCTGGCCCAATTGCTAATTGCTACTCCTTGGACAAGAACCAGTGTCCTTGTCTATAAGTGTGAATAATATGGTGTGTGTGTGTGTGTGTGTGTGTGTGTGTGTGTGTGTACTATGAGTGTGTGCTGTTTTTGAAATGCCTGTTTTTTAGTGGAGGGGGGGATTGATAGAGACTAACAATCAGGCACTTTTATAGAAATGCCATAGAGATTTGGATAAATGTCAGCAAAATTGACTCCAGCATATGAGATACTTTCAGCATCTCAAAAATATCCAACCTACAATACAGTGAGCTTCTGGTAATTTAAGGATGAAATTGATTGTTCAGTGGTTTATCTCTATCAAACATCTTGGAGCCCTGCATTATTTTGCCTTGACCAGTCTTAATTGTGCAGAAACAAACATTTACTGGGACCTAAAAATACCAGCCATGGTACTGGGCCCTGAGACCTCATTGCCAAAGGACACGGAGGTTTTCTCCTCTCCTTAGGTAAGGAAATAGATTCATTGTGCCCTGTGTTCTAAATATTTCCCCTTTATGAGCGTGTTTCTAAACTCTTAAGACTTTCATAACAATCCAATCTCTTTCATCCATCTCTCCACCTACACAGGACAAGGGACAGTTGATTTTGAAGCCAGTATCCAAAAATTATAAATGAAAAATAAAAATAATGGTTAAAGAATAGTTCATTTTTCTTCAGACTTGCTTTCTCTATCAAAGGATTGTCAGACTAAATTACATTTGTAAAACAATCCTCAAACCATCATTAATATTTTCTGAAATTTGTTAATACTCACTATGATATTTATAAAACAGAAGGAACCTATTTTTTTGGTGACAATTTTCTCTGCTTCTGTATGTGTTAAAAACCTTGAAGTATATGGAGAAAAAATCCTCAAGACATTTGAAAAATTGAGTTCAATACAGTCACTGGCACAATGTTCTTTGAAATATAGAATTTATAGCTAATCTCATTGTTTAGACAAATGTCAATGTGGTCAATGGGAGTGTGACTGTGTGTGAGACTGTGTGATAGAGAAAAGTGCAGAGTGTATGTGTGTGTGTGTGTGTGTGTGTGTGTGTGTGTGTGTATTAGGAGTGTTATTATCACCCAGGACATTTCTAGATTTTTGTTGAGGTCCTGAGTAAACTGGATTTAATCCACTTGATGCCAGAATGTCTAGATTAAAAGTTAAAAAGGGGGACATCTGTAATACTTCCAACAATGAAGATAAATTTTTTAAAAGTTAAACATACAGACAGTAATCTTTTTATCTCATGCAGTGCCCCTGAGGGTCAGTGCTATTTTAAATGGCTGCACTTGGTCTAATTTAGACCACTGAAAGGAAAGTTCAGATGTCCAGGCCTGTTTTATAGTACAGAGGCTAAAGCTGAGGCATCAGGTGAGTGCTGGGAGAAACCTCAGAGCACATCTGTGCTTGTAGTGTCAGCACGCTGGTCATGTCCTCCTGGCTGTAGAATGTCTCCCCACATGTGGGTGATAGGGATTTTCAAGTATATTCTAAATTTCCCAATATCTAGGACCTGATATTGTTAAGGAACAAAAGAAAGCCTGCCCGCATAAGGTAACTGAAAATGAGTCTGAAAAAGCCTAGGTTTGAATTCAACCACTAAAAGTACAATGGTTCTGTAAATTGGCTACAGAGCTTTGTCAAACCTGGAAAACACAGATGTGTCTTTATGTTAGCTTTGCAAACAATCTGTTGTTCTTACAAGACTTTCTCCATTTTCTCTATTTGCCATTTGTGTTCATCCTATATTTAAGCTGCAATGACTTCAGCTCTTATAGTATTATCACTATCGTAAAAGCTTGTTCTGGTCATGAAGACTAAAACACTAAATGTTTTCCCTTAGGACACGTTCTGCCTGGGGTTCCTGCAGACTGCTGTGGCACATTAAGGAGTGTTCATTCCAGTGTGCCCCTTGCTGGCTCCACCCCTCTGTCACCATCAGGAAGTGCTGTGAGATGCTACCTACTTCATAGCTTTGCTCTTGAAAGCAATGGAAACTGCTCCAAAGAGAAGATTCTAATTTTAATGTTGTACTTAATTTCACTCTTTTCATCTCTCTGTGGTGAAATAAAGAACCACTATGTGGGTTATTCTTTCTCAAGATGGCTGGTTTTGAGCAGAGGGGAAATAGAGATATTCCACAAGAGAGTACTACTATATCTTAGTTTACTCAACATCATTCCATTAGACATCGCCAAACCCCTGAACATGAGAAAACTTTCATTGGACCCAGTGTTTATATGCACAATTGAGGAAGACCAGATGAAGAAATTACTTGTTCAAGGTTGTGTAATAGGTAAAAGGTGGCACAGAGAACAGTCATCACTTTTATCCAAGAAGCAAGCAGAAAACATACTGGTCTTATGATTCAATTGAACTCCATAAACCCAAGGACTTGAATCTTCAGTCTCTGAAGCTAGGTAAATGCTTTACCTTGGACACAGGCCATCAAGAAGTAAAGGAATTGCCGGATTCAGCATTCAGACTGTAAGCAAGAAGAATGACTTTCTTGTCATCTTTGCCATTTTAATTGGTATTGCTGGTTGCTAGATAAATGTAGTTTGTGGCCACAGGTATTGGAGACATTTGTTCTTGTTGGTTCCTTTTTGAAACACTGGATGTAGTGCCATGCCTTGTTTATATGAGGTTTTGGATATAATTATAGTTTTACTTAAGCTAATAGAGAGGGGATATGAAATTATTGGAGAACAGGGACCGATGCTCCTCTGGTGGGCTTTGGGAATTGTACATGAGGGAAAAGGAGGTTCCCCAGGTCTGAGCAGCCATGTGTAGTGCCCTGCACCTCAGCTGGCTTCTTCACAATGAGCAATACCAATTTGTAAGCAGAATTAAGATATTTTTCAAGGATTAGTTGTTAAAGCCAGTCAACCAACTAACCGATCAATCTATAAATCTACCCAATCTCTTCTGTTTTCTGCCACTGGTAGTCATTACAGATGATAATCACCATTAGTAACATCATTTGAAGTCAAAACACAATAACCTAACATTGAAATGAAGGATGAACAGCCAGACAGATGCTTGTTTTCTCAATCTACTAGAAACTCTATGAAGTCAAACACAGGGTCTGGTTACATATAGATTAGCATAACTCTCAAAGATTGTGGAACTATAAAGGAATGGAGACAGTGCAAGGCATTAATTTATGTTTTCCTTAAATTCATGTGATATATTTCATATTATCTGTAATAATAAAAGCATAATATGCTAATTAGACTAGGCGTCCTTCTGGATGACCTTCTGGACAAAGCCAGAGCTCTGAGGGAAACCTAAGTCCTGGGTGCCTGCCGGTGGCCAGAGGGAAGCCCTGGTGCCTGCAGCCAGGGGAAGAAAAGCCTATTCTTGCACAAATTTCATGCATTTGGCCTCTAGTACTGTTATAATTTCTCCTGAAGTGTGAAGGTGTAAGGAGAATTAAGTGTGATTGCTTAGCTGAGGTGAGGCGAGGGTTCCAGGAAACCACAAAACAGCAGGGGAGGCAGGAAAGGGCTAACCATGAGATGGAAACTAGGCTAAGAAAGAAAGCAATCAATTTGTAAAAGACTAGAGTATCAGTAGAGCAAATTCCAGATAAAAAAAAACTTCAGGTTAATAAGCCTTGGAAAGCAATGAGTAAGTGGCATAGGTTTACTCTAGCAGACATAAGTCTAAGAGGCATAGATACACCTCAAGAAGATGGGTACATTGATTTTATGGGGTCTTGGAAAAGAGTGAAATTACAGTCTCCCATAAGACCTATGTTCCTGCATTAGAGGAGTGTCCGGTGAAAATGATATCCAAGATCTTCCTGGCGAAATGGCTTAGCTCCAGGATGCAGTGGGGCTCTCTGGCTCCTGCAATCACACACTCAGGGACACGTTCAGTGGGGCTGTGCCTTTACCAAGGGCTCCTTTGAACCATTTTCCAATAGACAGGAAGTTCCTTAGGACAGGCTTGAGGTTTGAGTGGCCTCTGTAGGTAATATACCTCTTCTCCACTTGAGTTTTAAACTGAGTAAGACAAGAGTAAGGTAGATGCAAGTTCTAAATATTTCCTTATAACTTGGAAAGCTAATCATGTAGGAAAATGTGACTGCTATCTGTGGGTAAGTGGATTTCCTAATGGAAGGTCAGTCCAGTTTTTCTTTCCTGACTCACTTCCCAGACTATTACTCTCCTTCTCCAAGAATGAGTGAGGTGTTAAAGCAGGGCCAGAAGCGTTGCATAAGTGATGCCCCCTCCACATGGAACGGAGAAAGACTGGAGAAGAAGCACTGTCAGTCAGAAGTCTGCTATCTTTTGAAATTGAGGGGGGAGAAATAATTTAACTCTCAGTTACCCAAAGTTGATTCTCTCAAAACTTACCTCAAATTATCCGCCAGATACTTTCAGCATCTACTCTCCTTTCTCATGTCAGCTCCTCAGGGAAGCCATCCCTGACCTCCACGATTAGGTAAATAGCCCCATCATTTTGCAGCAAGACTGGATATTCAGAACACAGTGTATAGAGCTGGAAATCTGGGCTCCACACCTCCTAGAGCTGTGTTAGCATAAGTGACTTAACTTCTCTGTGCTTCAGTTTTCTCATCTGGAAAATGGGATTAATATAGTAAATTTCTCCTAGTGTTGCTAGAAATATTACATTAGTTGGGTAATGCTCCATAGCTCAGGGGTTAGAGCACTGATCTTGTACATTAGTTAATATTTGAAAAGAGCTTAAGATAGCCTCTCGAATGTCACAAGTACCATAAAGGCATTTTTAAAAATAAAATAAAACATACGTTGGCATCATATATCCTCCATGTCATATCACTTGAAAGATCTGTAATTGTGCACTTGTTTATGAGGTTTGATAAACTCTCCTCCAAATTTATGGACAAAGACAGGGTTCATATTTCCTACAATTGTATTTCCAATATGCAGGGCATAACCTGCCACACAGTTGTTATGGAGTAGATATTTGTGAAATGAATGAATCAACAAATGAAGCAATAAATGAGAGTAATAGTCTTTTCTACACCTAAGGTCATGAGGTGATAAACAATACCTTCAGGGTAATTATCAGGGATGTGAATGATAAAGGGCTTGGAAGGGAAGAGATAGTATGAAGAGGGAAAGGGGGAGTGGGACTGTTGGAAGCATGCTCCTGTTCCAGAATTATGTTCCTGGTTACTTCTTTAACACTCCTATTATGGGAGTGTTGCTTATTTTATGTATGTGCCAGACTGGGAGGACGTCCTAGTCAACCTGGATGTAGTGAAGAACCCAGAAGTCCCATATAGGTTATCTCTAAAATGGGTGTGACTATGTTGGGGAACTTAAAAGAGCCCATGCATTGTACTTTACAAATGCCTGAGTGTCAACTATTCATCAAAACATGGGGGAACAGGACAGAGATGATTGAGGCCTCCATAGCCACTTTTTGGCACTGACACCAAATCCAGAAATCCTCTTATGCAGCCACCCACTTGGACTTCAGAATCAGGGAGTCTCTTAAAATCAGTATAACCATGTGGGGTGTAATGAAGGAAGCACATTACCTAGAAATGTACTGTGTGGTGTGGCTTTGGGGGCAGGATAGGAAGAGAACAAATGATTCATCAACAGATTTCAGACAATTGGGTCCCCATCAGGAAGGCTGAAAAGAAAATATTACAAACAAAAAGGGGGGAATGAGGGGGAGAGCGTGCACAGAGAAACCAGCCTTCTGTGCCGGAGAGCTGAGGTCTCCGGTAAGAAATAGGGAAAATGTCTTGTAAATGGGGATGAATCATCTTAAATGGTATCCCAAGGAAATTGGTTTGCAGTTTCACAGAGGAAATGGGCCTCATGAAATAACTACAATAAAGGCTTTGACATAATAAATGTGTTTTCTTTGTGTGGGTGCCCATGTTCTTTGAGCTTCAAAAGCTGATGAAAAGTAGGCCATGATTATATAATACCTGACACACCATATGGCACTTGACACACAAGGTTACTAGCCCCCTGGGACTCATTATATTCAGAAAATTCTTTTAGGATCCAAAAAGACAAGGACTGGTGCCTTGAACAGTTCTCCCCAAAGGTCTGTCCATAACTGGGCTGATCTCTGCATGAACTGGAGATGAAGAAGACTTTCCTGGGACCATTTCAATTAATTATCTTCCTGCCACACTGACCTACTCAGGCCTCTCTCTCTCTGTTTGCCCTCATGTCATGGAGGTATCCTACTCTTTCATCTTTAAGGTTGCAGATCATTTAAGGATGAGATTCGCACATCAGGAACATTTCAGCATCATTGACTAGCTTCTGAGAATTTCTACCGATCTTTGATTGCTTTTTGGGAGGACAGTGAATATCGTAGTTTCTAAATATCACAGTGCAGCCACTGTGAGGCACTTACCAAAGTGCTTCCTCAAATTAATTTATCAAGCTTTCCATCAATTTTTTTTAAAAACGAAATAAGGAGTTAATAGCAGAGTTATGATCAGTAATTAAGGTTTCTGCCCTACATCCTTCCTTCTGTTGGTATTCCTCTGATAGACCAGGGTTACATTGTGTCAATGTCATTATGGCCATTCTTGGTACCAACATCATCTTCCCTTCTAGGATAGGAGATAGGCTTTACAGCTTCCTTTTTGTTTCACTTTGTGTGGCTATTCTTGGATCACATCACCTTTTATTAATGAATTCAAATATCATAAAAGACTATTGGATATAGTTGTTGGACTTTATGCTTTCATTATATCTTTCCTAAATTATGTGCTTTTCTTCAGAGAGGCATAGCAGGAGGATAAACCCACATTGTCAAACTTAGCTGTCTCCAGAGCATCTGAAAGGGGATTCAGGCTCAATTTACTTAGTTTTATTTTTTAAATATATTTTTATTGATTTCAGAGAGGAAGAAAGAGAGAGAGATTGGAACAGCCATGACGAGAGAGAATCATGGATCGGCTGCCTCCTGCAAGGCCCCCACTGGGGATCGAGCCCACAACCCAGGCATGTGCCCTTGACCGGAATTGAACCTGGGAGCTTTCAGTTTGCAAGCCAACACTCTATCCACTGAGCCAAACTGTCTAGGGTCAGGCTCAATTTAATATTTTGTGTTTCAGTTTTTGAAAGCTCATCATGTGAAAATCAACCTTACACTTGCATTTTCAACATGTTCAAAAACCATGTCTATTGATGGACCCATGATCTCCAAAGTGGAGTGTGCACATAACAAAAAGTTAATAAGATGATGCCTAAGGTTGCATGAAGAACTTACTAAAAATATTCTGTTTATTACTTCAACCCTTAAAATGTCTATTTTTGCACATGTATATATCATATATATTATTTCATATATACACACAAATACACATATACTAGTCCACATAAACCCTATATATAAATTTTAAAGTGAATATTTTGGGAATTCTGCACTCAAATTATTTTAATATTTAGTGCACAGACAATAAAGTTTAGAGATCACTGTCAAAGACTATGATTGATTAATTTTAAAAATGGGGGGGGGGTTAATCTTGGCCATGGATGGAAAAGTGGAAAGAGTCTGAGATTCAAAGTCAAACAAACTTTAATTACAAGCTTATATCTTTCACTTTAATTCTCATTTTTTTTGCATCAAGATGACATCATTATGAATGCAGCTAAAATACGAACTCCAATAGAGACTTTCCCTGAGTCCTCAGAGAAGCACCCAAGAGGGGCTGTGTATATTAGGAAATAACAGTTGATAATAAGGAAGTGGCTGAATGACAAACTGCTAAACTGTGCTGCTTTTGTATGCAGAGCAATGTTCAGTTACATTCTATGAGGAAAAATGTGCTCCAAGCCCTAACCAGTTTGGCTCAGTGGATAGAGTGTCGGCCTGTGAACCCAAGAGTCCCAGGTTCAATTCCAGTCAAGGGCATGTACCTTGGTTGTGGGCACATCCCCAATAGGGAGTGTGCAGGAGGCAGCTGGCTGATGTTTCTCTCTCATTAATGCTTCTGACTCTCTCTCCCTCTCCCTTCCTGTCTGTAATAAAATCAATAAAATATATTTTTAAATGTGCTCTAAATATTTTAACATGTTTTTAACTCACATCCAAACATCTACATCTCTTTATTCAATAACTGTTAGAACATAAGAATTGGGGCTTCCAGTGGTTGTGTGTAAGCCATTTACATTTAATCCCTAGCTCCCAGCATAATTTGTTTTGAAGTCCATTCCATTTCTTTTGTTCCATCCGAACAATTCATGAGTGCACGCTACACAGCTATAGTCTTCAGTTCCAATATCCTTAGAGTGTTGGATGCTTGTTTCAAAATGCCTAATGAGAAGCAGTGGACCAAAGAACCTAGCTATTCATGACAGTGATAGGCATTGCACAAATAAATACCCCATTCTCCAGGGGCCCTCAGAGATCCACATAAGTAACACAAACTAAGAGCTCCCATTGGTGCAATCAGGAAGACTAACTTTCCTTCCCAATAACTAATCTCTCTGTTTTTAGCCATCAAGCTTTAATTCCTAATTCTCAGGTGCCCTTTTCCTTCATATCTCAATTTTGACATTTACAGTTAGATTAGATAAAATCGAGATGAGATAAGTTGCTACACAGAATAGATAACCTAGATGGAGTATAATCTATGAAATGGAGGAGGTTGCAGTATGCACTTGGAGCACAGAGCAATTTTGTGTGATCTCAGATTCTAAACTGCAAAATAGTTGTGGAGAATTCAAAATGAAATCAGCCACATGCTAGAGTCTTGGTTATATATTTCTGGTTATTGTGTACATACAATGCAATTTTCTGGTGTTTCAATTTTGCCTGGTAGTGAATGATCAAAGGCCTGTTGATTAGAAAATAAAGCCTACTTTGATCACCTCAAAGGGATTGTGTATGCACTTAACATTTCCAATGAATGGTTTTCTTGGCCGTTGCCACTCAGAACACAGTTGCTCCCCAAAGATGCATATTTTGTCCAAAATTTCAAACCAGAAGAAAAGTGAAAAAGGCTTCTTTTAAATTAGGGCTCTTTCAAAACTAGACAAGGGTAAAAAGAGCCTCTATGTGCACACTTGCGTGCCACTGGAAAAGCCAGAGAGAAAATCACTGGCAGCACACCGCAGGTAACACCTGTCTGGCGTGCCACCAGAGAGTGGATGCTGAAGCCAGATTACCTGGGTTCAAATCCCAGCTCTGCTACCTACTTGTTCTGTGACCCTGAGGAAGGACCAAAACTTTCTTGTGCCTCAGTTTCCATGTCTGTAAGGAGGAGACAGAACTACCTGCCCTGTGGCAGTGTTGTGAAGATTAATTCAGGCAGTATGCGCAATTATGGAGATCTTTCCCCACCATTATAAGTGCCATTTTCATCCTGATAGCACCATTCGTTGTTAAACGAGTTGAAAAAACTCTGAGAAGGAAGGCAGGGAAAGTGGTTTTGCCATACTTGGTGGTCCCAGTGAAATATATTGTTTGTGTCTCTTCCCATTACTTGAGAGGTAACAATATTAAAGCATATGAATTCAAAGTGGGTTTTAAGGCTTGAGACATGTTCATGCTAAGGGAAGAGCAATGACTCCATTTACAACATGTTCTTCTTTTGACTTTTATTCTGAAGGTAGATTGTTTTCCTAACATGATTCCAGTGCCTTCATAATTTCCAGGAAAGAATGTAAATCATCAAGTTACTGATCTTTTGAATTTCAAAAGCCTTGCAATTCACTAAAGCAAAAAGATATTCAAATGTATGTCACAAGCATAGGTAGTTAGAATTCTTCTTAGTGAACTAGAGCAACAGAAGAAACCCATACTTTCAATTTGTTAAGTGAGCATTTAGTGGGTACCCTGTATCTCAGAACACCTGGGCTACTCTTGACTCTGCCCAAGATAGTTACATCAGCAATAAACACAAAAACTGATGAGCATCAGAAAGCCCTTTGACTTCACAAAAATCTCTTTTTTCTTTCATATATAAAACCAGAGACCTGGTGCACAAAATTCATGCATGGCAGGGGGATGGAATGGGGGTGGGGAGGCGGCTCTCAGCCCAGCCTGTACCCTCTCCAATCCAGGATATCCCTCTCACAATCTGGGACTGCTGGCTCCTAACTGCTACCTGCCTGCCTGCTTGATGGTTCCTAACTGCCCCACCCCAGCCAGCCTGATCACCCCTAACCACATCTGCCTGCCAGCCTGATTGCCCCTAACTGCCCCCCTGCTGGCCTGGTCACCCCTCACTCCACCCCCCCCCCCCGCCAGCCTGGTTGCTGCCAACTGCCCCCCTGCTGGCCTGGTCACCCCTCACTGCACCCCTCTGCCAGCCTGGTCGTACCACAGAGCCTGCTGTTCAGTCACTTGGTTGTCCCTCACTAACTTCCCTACTGGCCGGTTATTCCATGCAGCCCGTTGTTCAGTTGTTTGGTCATCCCTTGCTAATGCCCCTGCTGGCCTGGTCAACCCATTCAGCCTGCTGTTCTGTCGTTACTGTGAGGGTGTCCTGACCAATTTGCATATTATCCTTTTATTAGTGTAGATGAGGAAGATATTCCTAGCAAGCAAGAAAACTGACACACTCTTGCCTGTTCAACAAATCACCTCACACACTTGGATACCTACAGGTTTTTAATGTTTGCTATTGTAGCAGAAACCATAGTGTAATTTTGTGTAAAAAGCCATAACACAGAGATCAGTGATCCAGGGATATTTTGATGTTGTCCACATCCAACCCCTTTATTAGCTTCTTCATTCTGTATCATTGCCTGGAAATTTCCCCTGGGGGATAAGACCCCAGGTACTCTTGCCTCTTGGGACATTTCCCCAAAGTCTTTCCCAGCAGGACCCCAATGTCAAGGGGAAAGAGTCTGTGTTCATGGAACTTGATACACCATCATCCATATTTCACATTCTAAGTGTCACTTCTTGCTAACCTCTATTTGGGATCAATTCATGCAACTCTGAACAATTTCCTTTTTGTCGCAAGTCATTAACTCTCATAATGTGAGCACTCCTAGTTGTCTTAAAATAACAGTGATACTAATATTGTGCTGTTATTTTTAATAGAGATGTCATCTGTGTATGCAGCATTTCAATTCACGACTCTATTGCCCTTAAACTGTTCCTTCCTTAATTTGCTCATTCATCAAAAGTTTCCCCTATTTGTCATCTGTGCTACTTATATCTGCCATGAGCAATTTAGGAATAACTCTGGAGGGTGACAATGAAATGCTGACATCTAAATACAGCAATGCATTAGCATCTTAAGATGTGAACCATTTAGGTACGTCATGTAATATGCTTTATACAATTAAAAAAAGAAAGTATGGTTGTAGAGTATGCTAGATTAGCAAACAGTTAAGAATCATGGCTTCTGTGCCTGGCTTCCCTACAGTTTGACTGGTTACCAGGGGTCCTCAAACTTTTTAAAGTGGGGGCCAGATCACGGTCCCTCAGAGAGCTGGAGGGCCGGACTATATGAACTACTAATTCCTACTGTAACACCTCGGCTGCGCTCACTGCCCAAAAAACCTGGCTGGCCGGATCAGACTCCTCTGCGGGCCGCATGTGGCCCGCGGGCCGTAGTTTGAAGACCCCTGGAACCTAAGAACATTCAGTAGGAACCCAAGTGGACCATCATCCCCTCATGGGGCTTATTGCAGAAATGCCCTCCCCTCTCCCTAGCTGCCTCCTGCTGTGGGATGGAAGGATGACAGGCAGGCATCCCCAGTCTGCCAAGAAGGTGACCACTCCTCTGGAGCCAATATAACTCTGTTGATGAAGGAGTTTTGCCAAAAGTCTTGGCAAAATGGTATCATGGATTATATAATTGTCACACTTTGATAATTTATTTTGTAAGGGGTGCAGATTATCCCAGTGATAAAATAAACCCCAGGAGAGTGGTGACTAATTAAAACCTGGAATATGTTTCAGAGGTCAGTTACAAAGTGGATGGAATGCTGACACCCATGAAGCCAGTGGCCTTCCCAAGGTCATTGAGTAAGTTAGTGAGAAAACAGGAGGAAGAATTGAGATCTCCGACATGCAGTACACTCCACCAGATACCTCTTTGAACAGCACAGTTGTTCATTTTATAACTTTAAAAAGCTTTTTTAAACTAATACATGTAAGTGATTCTGCTGCACAGTGTGGCACATCATACAAAGGTTAGACACTGGCCCTATAACTGGAGGAGCTGGGTTTCAATTCTGGCCCCACTACTTCTTAGCTCTGTGATGTAGACTTAAAATCTCCATACTTAATTTATCTATAAAGTAAGTGTTGTGGGTTTTAAATGGTTTTGTGCATGCCTAACATGCTGCCTGGGACACCTGCCTTTTTATTTTTTTAATATAGAGAAGGTATCGAGCGAATAAGACAATTTCTTTCTAAAATATTTGTTCTGAATAGATACAGCACTTAATGGTCTTTTAAATTTCCAGCTAGGATGTGCATGTATGCTAAGTAATAATCCCTGACCTTAAATAGCATCTAAAAGCACCTAAAACCCAGATATTTCAAGTTCTAGTTTCTTGAATATTTGCAAATACTAATGTTCCTACATGCTGCCTATTTCTGTAAACACCCCAGTGTGACAGAATTTGAGACAGAGATGGGCCTCTGTGGCTATTTATATGGAGAAGCAAGAGAGTATATGGTTGAAGAAATATATTTTAAAGTTGGAGGTTGTGGTTTTAAGTCTCATCTCTGCTGATACTACCAGTTATGCCTAGAAGATCTTATGTAAACTCTAAGCCTAAGTTCCCCCATGTGAAAAATGAACCTAATAATAGAATCCACTTTATGGAGTTACTAGATGCCCAGTGCATGAAATTTGTGCACAGAGGATGTGCCCTCAGCCCAGCCTGCACCCTCTCCAGTCTTGGACCCCTCTCACAACGCAGGACTACTGGATCACAACCGCTCATTTACCTGCCTGCCTGATTCCTCCTAACTGCTTCTGCCTGCCAACATGATCACTCTCCATCCACTCCCCTGCCAGCCTGATTGACCCCTAACTAGTCCCCTGCTGGCCTGATTGCCTCTAACTGCCCTTCCCTGCCAGCCTGGTTGCCCCTAAATGTCCTCACCTGTAGTCCTGGTCACCCCTAACTGCCTTCCCCTGCAGGCATGGTCCCCCCTAATTTCCCTCCCTATCAGGCCTGGTCTCCCCCAACTGTCCTCCCCTGCAGGTCATGTCACCTTCAACTGCACTACTCTGTCAGCCTGGTCACCCCTAACTGCCCTTCTCTGTAGGCCTGGTCCCTCCCAACTGCCCTCCCCTGCCAGCCATCTTGTGGCAGCCATCTTGTTTCCACATGAGGACAGCCATCTTTGTGTGTTGGAGCGACAGTCAATTTGCATATTACTCTTTTATTAGATAGGATGGTGATAATGAAATGATTTAGTAGATATAAAGCATATCACTTGGTACCTGGGACATACTAAGTCCTCTAAAAATGATAACCATCATTATTAACATCTATTCCAACTCCTTGATTCTTCAGATATTATAACTATCACTTAGAGGACTTTGGCAACTTGCCAAGATCACACAGCTAGTTAATGGTAAAACCAGGTATATAACCCATATTTCCTGCATATAAATAGGAACCTATTTATTATCGACTCTGGTCAGGAAAATAAAATCAGCTTAAAACTATGATATAGTTAATTAACATTCTCAAACAACAGTGATCTCTCTTGATTCTAAAGAGTACTGCAGAGCGTGTGTGTGTGTGTATGGGGGAGGTCTTGAGTAGGAAATGTGTTTTCTCCAAGCTTGCATAAAGCCTGAAGAACTTGCCTCAAAGGCTTCAATCTCATGAATTAGGGAACTGGGTTAAAGTAGTTCCAAAAATATTAAATAATATTATATTGGGTCGGCAGCTAAGTAATTGCGGGTTTCACACATATATGGCTTCAGTTGAATTTTTAGGTTTGCAGACGTAGTAAAATGTAAAACACATTTTGTTATTTGATAGTTGGCTATTCAGCTGTTAATCAGTAAAAAAAGTTTTTTGACCTGTTTTGTAGTTTTCGTTTGGCGTTCGTTGAAAAATGGAAAATCAAAAGGAACATTTTCGTCATATTTTGCTTTTTTATTTCCGCAAAGGGAAAACGCATCGCAAGCTCATAAAAAGTTATGTGCTGTTTATGGTGACGAAGCCTTAAAAGAACGGCAGTGTCAAAATTGGTTTGCCAAATTTCGTTCTGGTGATTTTTCACTCAAAGATGAAAGACGCTCTGGTCGTCCAGTTGAAGTTGATGACGCCCTAATCAAAGCAATAATCAATTCGGACTGTCACAGTACAACACGTGAGATTGCAGAGAAGCTTCATGTATCACATACATGCATTGAAAATCACTTAAAACAACTTGGCTATGTTCAAAAACTCGATACATGGGTTCCTCACGAACTGAAAGAATCACAGTTAACGCAACGTATTAGCAGCTGCGATTTGCTAAAGAAACGTAATGAAAATGATCCATTTTTAAAACGACTGATAACTGGCGATGAAAAATGGGTTGTTTACAACAATATCAAGCGGAAAAGATCGTGGAGCAGGCCAGGTGAACCAACTCAAACAACATCAAAAGCTGATATTCATCAAAAGAAGGTTTTGTTATCAGTTTGGTGGGATTACAAAGAAATTGTCTACTTTGAACTCTTACCACCCAACCGAACGATCAATTCTGATGTCTACATTGAACAACTAACGAAATTAAACAATGCAGTTGAAGAAAAGCGGCCCGAATTGACAAATCGAAAAGGTGTTGTATTCCATCATGACAATGCAAGGCCACACACAACTTTGGTCACTCGGCAAAAATTAATGGAGCTTGGTTGGGATGTTTTGCCACATCCACCATATAGTCCTGACCTTGCACCATCTGATTACTTTTTGTTTCGATCTTTACAAAACTCCTTGAATGGTAAAAATTTCAATAATGATGATGATGTCAAATCGTACCTGATTCAGTTTTTTGCTAATAAAAACCAGAAGTTTTTTGAACGTGGGATTATGATGCTGCCTGAAAGATGGCAAAAGGTCATTGATCAAAATGGGCAATACATTACAGAATAAAGTTATTTAGTTCCATGAAAAAATTGTCTTTGATTTTCTTTAAAAAATCCGCAATTACTTAGTTGCCGACCCAATAGCATAATGGTCCTCTCAGGGGGATCTTAGCTATAAAAAGAAATAAAGCATCTCTATTGATAAGAAGATGGAGTCCCAAGAGAGAAATATAAGTTGAGTTCCATACAGCCACGGCTTATAAAGTCATTGTTATGAAGAGTCTCTGAAAGGTGAATATGAGAAACACAGTTCAATTTCTGTGTGTCAAAAAGGGGTTGTCGCCGAAACCGCTTTGGCTCAGTGGATAGAGCATCGACCTGCGGACTGAAAGGTCCCAGGTTCGATTCCAGTCAAGGGCAGGTACATCCCCAGTGGTGGGTGTGCAGGAGGCAGCTGATCGATGTTTCTCTCTCATGATGTTTCTAACTCTCTATCCCTCTCCCTTCCTCTCTGTAAAAAATCAATAAAATATATTTTAAAAAAATAGTGGTTGTCCCCTTGCCTATAATATTACATGATTCATGACATTGCCATTAGACAGAGTGTCACAGAAAGAATAGAATTTGTTTGGTTAATGGGACTGCTGATACTATGCCATTATTTAGCTATTTATTGTCATAGGAAGGGCACACTGCAGCCACTAGGCACTGACTGTGAGAGCTGATGGCACCCATCTTTTCTCAAATCTATATTCAGTGACATCATGTTGGTCACTTAAAATCAGCTATATTGGGAGAACTTACACCATGGAAATTAACCAGTGCAGGGATTTCCCCCTTCACAAGACTGAGCCTTATCTTTTCTGTTCTCTGCTGAAAACATTCCTATCACAAAGGAGAAAGGAAGGGTGAGAGGGGGGTAGAGGGAGAGAGAGAACAACACTGTTTTAATAGGTAACCTAGCACTATTCATGTGTTATATTTTAGAGATGGCTTTTTAAAAAGTGTGCTCCCTGAAATGATTTCTGAAAAAAAAAAAATTAAGTTAAATTCTTCATGGTTTAGTTATATTATCTCTAATATATAAAAGGCTAAGTGTCCAACAGTCCAACTGACAGGTATATATTACACACATTGACCACCAGGAGGCAGACACTCAATGCAGAGCTGCCGAGCTGTGGTGAGTTTGCAGTGGCTATTCTCAGGTGATGCATCCCAGAACCAGAGAGGAGGGAGCCCAGTTCCTCATGGGGCCATGTGATTCCAGCTTTGGCCACAGGTTATGTTGTTAGTGAGACACTGTTGGACCCGAATCTGGTTTACTGCTAATTAATTTCCTTTCAATGTGCACAGCTCTGTGCACTGGGCCACTAGTCTTATATAATAAAAGGGTAATATGCAAATTGACCATACCCCTGCTACACCCACCAGCCACGCTCACCTGCCATGCCCACCAGCCAATCAGGGCAAGTATGCAAATTAACCCCAACCAAGATGTCTGCGGCCACAGAGAGCAGGAGGAAGGCTTGGGCTTCCCAGGCAATGGAAGAAGCCAAGCTTTCCACCTTCCCTAGCTGGCCTAAGCCTCCACTCAAGGTTACAAAGTTTCAATTATAGAAGGTAAAAAAATCTAAACAGAATGGTGGCAGTCACGGAGCAAGCAGAAGGCTTGGCTCCACTCCAGGCTACAGAGTTTCAATTGTAGACAATAAAAAACTCCAGAAACCAGGGCCTCTGCTTGGGTTGCCAAGGGGTATGGCCAGTCTGCAAACCACCACATGCCCCTCACCCAGGTCACCCCATACCCCAACGGAACCCCCACCCTGATCTGAGACACCATTCAGGGCAAAACCAGCTGGCCCCCACCTGTGTACCAGCCCTCTATCCTATCTAATAAAAGAGTAATGCAGATTGACCATCACTCCAACACATAATATGGCTGCCCCATGTGGTCAAAGATGGCTGCTCCCATGTGGACACAAGATGGCTACCACAAGATGGCCAGCAGAGGAGGGCAGTTGGGAGACACCAACCCTGCAGGGGAGGGCAGTTAGGAGTGACCAAGCCAGCAGAGGAGGGAAGTTGGGGATAAACAGGCTGGCAGGGGAGCAGTTAGACATCAATCAGGCTGGAATGAGAGTGGTAAGCAGGTGATTAGGCTGGCAGGCAGAAGCGGTTGGGGGCAATCAGGAAGGCAGGCAGGTGAGCAGTTGGGAGCCAGCAGTTGTGGATTGTGAGAGGGATGTCCGTCTGCCTGTTTAATCAGACATTCCTTGAGGGGTCCCAGATTGAAGAGGGTGCAGGCTGGGCTGAGGGACACCACAACCCCCTCCTCCCTGTGGATGAATTTTGTGCATTGGGCCTCTAGTTTAAAATAAAACAACAAAAGCAAATCTTATTTGGGAAAAAATACTAGCCATAATACATAAAAGACTCAGATATAAGTAATATATAATATATACAGTTAGAAACAAAAAGGGTTATTGCCTGGAAGTGTTCTGGATTTCTGCTGTTTTGATCACTGGTCTGTGAGTCAGGATCTGTGGGGGAGACCTTTAGTGTCATCAGTTGAATTGCATACTCCCAACTGCTGAGGTTTAAAAGAGGTTCAATATATAACAATCAAGGCCCACTCTCAAATAGAATGTTCCAGACAGGGTCACAGGAGCCCTGCAGATGGAGATTGAAATGTTTCCATGATTGACACAAAGGTGAGTCTGGTTCTGCTCACAGTCTGAGCTCACATGCTCAGGTTCCCACTGACTGGAGCCGCTGGGCCTCCCATCAGGCACAGGGGAGCAGAAAACAACTGCTATTCCTATAGACCACTGAGTCCCCCAAAGTGGGAAGAACTGAGACAGCAGGCCTAGTGCCTTTTCCCCAACTTTGAGCAAACCTATCCACTATTAAGCTTTTCTCAGAAGGAAGGGACAGGAAGAGAGTGTGACTGTAAGGGATATTTCTCTCTATAAACAAAACAAAGAGTGGGCAGTAGGTGTCCCTTTGATCCTCTTTGTCCACAGAGAGAAAATATATTATGGGCATTATGAGCTCAGGTTCCAAAGTGAGTGAAACTCAGGTCCAAATCCTGACCCATGCCCTCCTGGTTATTGACCACACATAGGTAGCACAATCTCTCTTGGACTCAGCTTCCCTAGCTGTAAACAGGGTTGTTCATAAAGTACCTGTGAATGTCAATGAGGTATTGCATAGAAAGCATTCAACACATATCTTAAGCACCTAGTACACGTTAGCTATTATGAGAATTATTGTATATTGTGTAGTGCTGTGGTCAGCAAACTGTGGCTCGCGAGCCACATGTGGCTCTTTGGCCCCATGAGTGTGGCTCTTTCACAAAATACCAGGGCCTGGGTGAGTCCATTTTGAAGAAGTGACGTTAGAAGAAGTTAAGTTTTAAAAAATTTACCTCTCAAAAGAAATTTAAATCATTGTACTGTTGATATTTTGCTCTGCTGACTAATGAGTTTGCTGACCACTGGATACTGCCTTTGGATAAGACCAGGGTAGCACAGTCATCCAGCTTGTTCAGTGAAGGCCTAATTCGTTTATAAGAAAAGATGGAAATTATACTTCAAGTTTTAATCAAGAGTAACAAATTCCATGTTGACATGTAAAGAGTAACAACCATTATCTTTTCCTGTGGTGCCCACAGATTCTGAGTTGGAGAATATCACATTATCTCTAAGGTCAGTGTGCTATTCAAACCAGATTTCAGGAGGAGATGGACATTCTGCAAGTTGGGTTGTTTTAGAATTTCAAGCCCTGACTAAGAAATTTATCCTTTAACTTTCTAACTGATTCAGCCTGGCCCGGGGAAAACTGACCACCAGCCCAACAAGTGGAAGGAGAAATGTATTTTCATTCCTGATTCACCCTGAGGCTTACAGGCCAATGCTTGAGAAGGACATAGATATATTGAGGTTAACGTACTGTGCCTGTCTAAAGAGTTTGCGCGCTTGCGTGTGTGTGTGTGTGTGTGTGTGTGTGTGAATTTTTAAACACCTAATCTTTGTAACTTTATAGTGTAAAACAATTATTTAAAAAAAAAATCAAGCTTATGTACCTAACTTACCCCACATCATTTGAAATTAGAGAATCATGGGCTCAACTATCCACTTTAAAAATGTGTGACTGTGGGCAAGTTACCCTTTCTAAGACCTGTTATTTCCCCCCTCTATAAAATGGGATAACAGCATCTACCACACACAGTAGAGGATTAAATGGCAAGGAATATATGAACGCATGTGACACTAATTGAAAAGTAGTACCTATTTTTCCCTTCTTCTTTCCCTTCTGTCACATACAGCTCAGCCTCTTATATGTACAGTGAACCTTGAACAACATGTTAGGGGTGTTGACCTCCAAAAAGTTCAAAATCCACATATAACTTTTGACTCCCCCAAAACTCAACTACCAATAGCCCACTGTTGACCAGAAGCCTTGTTGATAACATAATCGTAAGCCTTGCTTATTAGCACATATTTTGTGATTTATGTGTTAGATTCTGTGTTCTTACAATGAAGTTTGCTAGTGAAAAGAAAATGCTATGAAGAAAATCATGAGGGAGACAAAATACATTTAGAGTGTTGACTGAGAAAGATCCACCTATAAGTGGGCCCACGAAGTTCAAATCCAGGTTGGCCAAGAGCCAACTGCAGATGAAGACCTCTTAGTGTTTGAGTCAAGCACTCCACTTAGCTTAGAATGGAGCACCACCTTGTAGAGACCGCGTGCTAATTGTCAAACAACAGGCAAAATGTTATTACATTAATTTTCATAAATTAGTGTAAGTGTACTGACAAAAGGCATGGAATACAAATAACTGCATCTTGTATCCCCAGGAAAGAACATTTAGCTAATATGTATATTGACTACTGACAAGTATCAAGAATCGGGATAATGGAGGATTTCAAGATAAGAGTGTCTATAATACTGATGAAGCTGTGGTAGGCATTATTTTAATGAAGGAAAAAAAACAAACTAGAGTGCAAAATGATGTTTTCAATTTAACAATTGCTTCCACTATATTTGTGAATCCTTGGTCCCATTATTTTACACATTACAGAGTGTAGGTTGTATAAGATGATGATGATTTTATTATTAATTACTAATAAAACACTTCACAGGGATAATAAAAACACTTGTTACCACATCTGTCCTGAGTTGAAGCAGATGAGTCAGTGAGCACCGAGCTATGTTCTCTAGGATATATTCAGAAATGCATTTTAAAGTTTATGTTTGCCAAGGAAAATGCTATAAAGGAAAGATAAAACTTTTTTTTAAGCTATTCCTATCATAATATATATCTTCAATAAAAAGAAGCCCATCTTTGATCATGGAGGTGGATTTTCTGGGTATTATTTCCAGCCCTTTGTTGAAACAAGTACCTTTTCTCTACAAGAGCTTCCAGGAGAAGGGTCACTGCCCCGACAATTTAAGCCACATCTTAGAGCCTTCTGTGTAATTTACACATTTCAAGTTTGTTAATGGGTTTTTTTTATATCAAACTACCACAGGCAGAAAATCTTTCTTTGAATTTTCATCTTGAAAGAGACACTGAAAAAAACACATGAAATCCTCCATAGGAACTACTAAAGAGGAGGTTACGTTAAATTGGGACTGAATTAAACAGAGTGCACTTTTGAAGAGTCAGATCTTTACTTAGAAACTTAATGACAAAAGCAAAGAGTATATCACATCAAATTTCTTTTACCTCCAGCCTTTTCAGATTATTGCCAAGAAAACATGTTGTACACAAAAGGGATATTCATGTATCTGAACAAGTGGTTCTAATATTCCATATCCAGTAATGTAATTTCCCATTTTACCATTTGGTAGTCCTGTTCTCGAATATGCTCAGAGAAATGCTGGGGAATCAAGGGATGTACAAACCTTTCCCAAGATCGTCAAACCTCAGAGAGAAGGCAGGGGAGGTCGGAGGGAGGGGTTAGAGATCAACCAAAGGATTTGTATGCATGCATATAAGCATACCCAATGGACACAGACACAAGTGTGTGTGTGGGGGTGAGGGCATGTGGTGGGGGTTGGCAATGGGAGGAAAAGGAGACATATGTAATACCTTAATCAATAAAGAATTAAAAAAAAAAAGACCTTTCCCAACATGACTACTTTGTGGCTATTTTTAAATTTTTTAATTAATTGATTGAGAAAGAGAAAGAGAGAGATTTGTTGTTCCATTAACTTTTGCATTCATTGGTTGAGTCTTGTATGCACCCTGACTGGGAATCAATCCTGCAACCCTGGCATATTAGGACAATGTTCTAACTAACTGAGCTACCTGGCCAACGCTTACAGGTAGGTATTGTTAATTAAGAAACATCTACAATAAAAGTGGCAGCAGCAACACCATGTTCATTTTGCTTTTCCTCCATTGTGTGGAGTTCACTACATCAAAGGATTGTTATGGCATTGGAGTTGGTTTTCAAGGATGAACAGTGACTAGTACTCGGGGGGACTGATCTATGGTCTGGGGCAGGGTCAGTACACTATGCATCCAGAGCCAAATTTGATCTGCAGTGGGCTTTTATAAATATTAGTTTTGCCGAAACCAGTTTGGCTCAGTGGATAGAGCGTCAGCCTGCAGACTGAAAGGTCCCAGGTTCCATTCCAGTCAAGGGCATGTACCTTGGTTGCGGACACATACCCAGTAGGGGGTGTGCAAGAGGCCACTGATTGATGATTCTCTCACATTGATGTTTCTAACTCTCAATTTCTCTCTCTTCCTCTCTGTAAAAAAATCAATAAAATTTATTTTTTTTTTAAAAAAAATATATATATATATATTAGTTTTATGGGAACTCAGCCACACCCATTTATTTACATGTTGTCTCTAAATGATTTCACCAGCAGACAGAGGTGGTAGTTGCAACAGAATCCATATAGCCCACAAAACCCCAAATATTTACAATCTGACCCTTTCCAGAAAATGTTTGCTGAGATTGGGTGTATGCTATCAAAATCACTGACATAAGAAGGTATTTCCTTACCACCCATAAATTAGAGATAAAAACAGCAGGTTGCTCTTAATAGCACAATCCTAGAGTTTTATTATCCTTTATTGGTGCCAAAGAAAGGAAAGAAGCTTAGCGAAGGAGGTGTTAGATTTAGAACAGACTATATCACTCTAGATGCTTTATCACAGAAAGGGCTCAGGCAGCAGCAGAAATGGGTATATAAAGACACATTTGTCTGGGGGAAGGGGGGAATGACATTGTAGAAGCCCTTTAAACAACAAGTAAATTCTGCTAAGAAAATAAAGTTAATTTAAATGAGTTAATCCTATTTGCTTTTGTAGATAGGTGACTGAATCTTTTATTACTTTATTTTCTTTCTTTTCTAAAGGGCAAGTGGTATTTATCTCCATGAATTATTAAGTGTATGCCATTGATTTTGGGTTACTGTCTTTCAGGTAAAACCCTGAGTGTTACTTTTCACAATGATTTCATTTCATTGTTTAATGAATAAATGTGATGCAATCTATTAAACATATAATTTAATTCTAATTTATTGTTATTTCATTTATTATATGAATACATGTTCACTATTGTTATTTCATTTATTATATGAATACATGTTCACTCTATGCCTTTTATGTGTGCATATTCAGTCATTATATCATGCATGTAATTACTATAAGTATTTATCTCACTGGTTACTTCTTGATCTGCTTTACTGGTTACTCCTCAACTTCCAATCTCTTAATGTTGAAATGCCCCAAGACTAAATTCTTGGACCTTTTCTCTATCATCACTCCTCAGATGATCTCATCCAGGTCTGGCTTTAAAAATCATTTATTGATGGCTCACACACTTGTATCTCCAGCCTGATCCTCTGTTTTGTTCTCAACACTTTTTTATCCAACTTACCACTCGATATTTCCACTTATATTTAATACACATCTCAAACTTGACATTTCCAAAGCTGGAGTTGCAATTGTGATGATTCATTTTAACAATCAGTGTGGCTGAACCATGTGCCCAGATATATGATCAAATTCAAATATTACTCTGGATGCTTCTGAGAAGGTGTTTTTAGATGAGACTAACATTTAAATAAGTAGACTGAGTAAAGCAGATTGCCCTTCAGAATGTGTGTGGGCCTCATCAAATCAATTAAAGGCCCGTCAACGAATGAAAGACTAACCTCTTTCAGCAAGAGGAAATTCTGTAGCAAGAATTCTGGGCTCTTCTTTGAGTCTCCAAGCTGATGACCCACCCTGTAGATTTTGGACTTCTCAGTCTCCATAATCATGCAAGCTTGTCTCCTTGATATATCTCTTTGCATACATACACACATCTGATTAGTTCTGTTTCTCTGGACAACCCTGACTATTATATCACTCCTTTCCCTCAAATAAACTATAGTCTTTATTGATCCAATTCAAAGCAATTCTGTTTTTTCATTTGCCCAAGTCAAAAACTGGGAGTCATCCTTGAACTTGGCCTTTGTCTCCTATTCCACAATCAATCCACAGAAAATCCCATGGGCTTTACCTTCCAAATATATCCACTGTGATCCCTTCTTCTCACCTCCATACATCCAACTTGGTCAAGGCTACTTTCATCATTCTCTTGGATCACTATTTCTTTTAACTAGTTCCCATGCTCCTCTTTACCTCTGTATTGTATGATCTCACAGCAGACAGTGATCAAAAGAAATTTCTACTCCAAATAAAATATACCAGTACTTTCTCATCTTACTCAGAATAAAAGTCAATGTTCTTATAATGGCCAGCAAGGCTCTCTCATTCGGAGCCCAGTTCCTCATCTCCAATTACCCTTCCCCTCACTTTGCCCAAACTAAGTGACTTCTTTGCACTTTCTAGAATATTCCAGACATGGTTCTGCCTCTGGGTCATCAATGTTGCTGTTTCCATGCTGATAATACTCCTCATCCAAAGACCCACATGCCTCATTCCCTTTCTCCTTCAAGAAATTGCTCAGATGTTATTTTTTCAGAGGGCTCCTTGGCAGCCTGATTTAAAATTGCTCCCTGCACCTGCTGCTTGTATTTATTTTTATCCCTCTTCCCTGTGTTATGGTTCTCTATAGCCTTTGTTAACTTCTAACAAACTATATAATTAATTCTTGTGCTTATCTGTTACCTATTTTGTATTATCATATACTAATTATAAATACGCACTAACATGCATCCTAATATATAAAAACCCAGGGCCCATAACGACTGACCAAAAGCTCAACCGCACACAGGAAGGCAGTCCTACAGTCAGTGCTGGGTTTCTGTTGCGACCCAGCACTGACTACCAAGGGGGCTGAGGATCAGAGAGAATCCTGAAGAGAGAGGCAGGGTCTGATCCGCAGATTCTGTGGCAGCTATTGATCAGCCATTGCTTCTCTTTTTTTCTCCAGGCTCTGCCAGCAGCCACGCATCTGTTTCTCTCTGGGCATCCACGAGGGCTGCTGATCAGCCCTGCCATTCTGATCAGCTCTGGAGATAGTCCTGGAGATGCTGACGGGCATAGAAATCGACCAATCAAAACCAAACCTGGGTGAATTGTGAGGAGACAATGGGTGCCTAGGAGGCAGAGCTTTTGATGCTGACTGGCACAGAAACCTACCAATCAGAACCAAATTGGTGGCAGGGAGGGCAGTTGGGGGTGATTAGGCAGGCAGAGGAAGTTGGGGGAGAGTTCAGGCCAGCAGGGGAGGGCAGTGAGGGGTGATCAGGCAGGCAGGCAAAGAGGTTAGGGTAAGCAGAGGCAGTTAGGGGCAATCAGGCAGGCAGGTGAGTGGTTAGGAACCAGTGGTCCCAGATTGTGAGAGCAATGTCTGACTGCCAATTTAGGTTGTGCCTAAACCAGCAGTCAGACATCCCCCAAGAAGTCCGCGATTGGAAAGGGCGCAGGCTGGGCTAAGGCAAACCCCCCTCCATGCATGAATTTTGTGCACCAGGCCACTAGTAAAATAATAATATATTACTTTACAATCTGCTGTGGTCTATTTCTTCTACTCTCTTTTCATTGCTACCAACTTCATTAGAAAAAAATCAGACCAGGGCAGAGATTTGGTCTGTTTTGTTCATTGTGTCCTATTCCCTAAAATAATATCTAGGAAAAGAAATTGTTGTTGAATAAATCGCTGTTGAATAGATGTCTTTAATTGCCTCCTGTGTGCATGGTTCTTTACTAGGGTATTGGGACCACAAGGGCCTTATAAAACATGACCCCTATCTTTTAATTATTTAATATTTGGTTGTGACACCTTAATATTTTTCTAGAACACAGCAGAAGAAATTCTTCCTCTATGACTGCAGGGAATGTGATCAAAAACATACTCAACTGAAATAATTAAATATCAATGTCAGACAATATTTGATCACTTCATGAAAATACTAAAGAAATTCACAGAAGGGTCTAAGGTAACAGGGAGATAACCCACAAAGAAGAATGAGAACTTACTTATGTTCTAAAGTACAGATGAAGTTCAAAAAAAAAAAAAAAAAAAGCACTTCCAAGAAGAAGGGGTGTGATGGGGCATGGAGATAGAGCTCCCTGTTCTACCTAGACTGTTCATGGTGTGGGTAATTACCTCTTCCATATTCATCTTTCTTACTGCAAGCCATAGGATTTACTTATTTCCTTTCCTTCTTAAAAGATACTATTCATCATCAGCCCACCCACTTAATCCAGAGGGCCTTCTTTATTAAACCTGTAGTCAAAGTAAGACAGGTTTAGAATGAATTATCTGACAAATAGATGAAGCAGAGAGCTGAGGTAGCATTGGGGATGAAAAACATAGATGCCCAGAGCAGTAAGCAAATTGAATTAAGAATGTGTACTTCCATAGATTATTAATATAGAAGATATGATACATATATGCAATGGAATACAAGAAAAGATAAAATACTGCCATTTGCGACAATATGGATTAATCTTGTGAATATCATGCTAAGTGAAATAAGTCAGATGGTAAAATGGGAGAACCATATGATTTCACTCATATGTGGGATATAAAACTGAAAGTAACTAATGAAGAAATAAAACAAACAGACAAAAACTCAAGACACAGATAACAATATAGTAGTTACCAGATGGGAAGGTGAATTGGGGGTGGAAAGGCTTAAGGGTGTCAAATATATGACAACAGAAGGAAATTTGGCTTTGGGTCATGAATACACAATGCAATATACAGATGATGTATTATAGAATTTTGTGCTTGAAATCTATATAATTGTATTAACCAATGTCACCCCAATAAATATAATTAAATAAATTCAATAAAAGTAATTAATTAAGAAATTCTTATTAATTAAGAAATTCTTATTAATTAAGAAAAGAATGCTCAGGATTTTGTGATTTCTGGCTGCATGTGATTAGAAGAGGAAAGGTGAAGTGATTAGTGGGAGAGAGAGGGGGAGCAATATATTTGCAATTTGGGGGCATTTGTGGGGTATTTCTCAATATCTGCTAGGGTTCAGGAATGTGGAAAAGGGGCTTTGCATAAATGAATAAAGAGACTAGAGAAAAAATATGAATTTGGAAGGCATTTTGGGGTGCTACATGGAAACTTAGTTCTAGTGACTAAGTTTCCTGAATGTCTGGACTCCTTTTTATTAACACACTAGAGTAGGGGTGTCGAACTCAATCAGAGAAGGGGCCAAAATCTAAAATCCAGCCTAAATCGCTGGCCGAATGGTTTACTGAACAGTCATAAACTGACAATGTCATAAACTGACAGCGGAGTGCAGTGATGACAGCGCGGTGCGGGCCACATTGCAAGGCCTGGCGGGCTGGATTTGGCCCGCGGGCCTTGTGTTTGACACATGTGCACTAGAGGCCTGCTGTACAAAATTCATGCATGGGGGGAGGTGTCCCACAGCCCAGCCTACAATTTCTCCAATCTGGGACCCCTTGAGGGATGTCCACCTGCCCAGTTAAGCTTGATCCACAACAGGCAGTTGGACATCCCTCTCACAATCCAGGACTGCTGGATCCCAACTGCTCACCTGCCTGCTATCCTGATTGCCCCTAACTGCTTCTGCCTGCCAGTGTGATCACCCCTTAACCACTCCCCTGCCAGCCTGATTGATGCCTACCTGCTCCCCTGCTAGCCTGTTTGCCCCTAACCGCCATTCCCTGCAGGCCTGGTCACCCCAGTTGCCCTCCCCTGCAGGCCTGGTCCCTTCCCAACTGCTCTCCACTACAGGCCTGGGTTCCCCCCATCTGCCCTTCCCTGCATGCCTGGTCACCCCCAACTTCCTTCCTCTGCCAGTCTTGCCCTCCCAACTGTTCTCCCCTGCTGGCCATCTTGTGTTCACATGAGGGCTGGATCTTTGACCACACGGGGGCAATAATCTTGTTTGTTGGAGTGATGGTCAATCTGTATATTACTTTTTTATTAGATAGGATAGAGGCCTGGTGCACAGATGGGGGCTGGCTGGTTTTCCCTGAAGGATGTCCCAGATTAGGGTGGGGATTCCCTTGGGGGATGGGGTGGCCTGGGTGAGGAGCCTGTGGTGGTTTGTAGGCTGGCCACGCCCTCCTCACAACCTAAGCAGAGGCCCTGGTATCTGGGGTTTATTTACCTTCTACAATTAAAACTTTGTAGCCTGGAGCAGAGCCAAGCCTTCTGCTTGCTCAGTGGTGGCAGTCATTTCTGTTGGGATTTATGTATCTTCTATAATTGAAACTTTGTAGCCTTAAGAGGAAGCCTGGGCCAGCTAGGGTGTGTGGAAAGCTTGGCTTCCTTTATTGCCAGGGGCATCCCTAGCCTCTCACTCTTTCCAGCTCCGTGGCTGCTGCCATTTCTGTTTGGATTTGTTTACCTTCTATAATTGAAACTTTGTAGCCTTGAGTGGAAGCCTAGGCCAGCAAGGGCAGGTGGAAAGCTTGACTTCTTCCATTGTCAGGAAGCCCAAGCCTCCCTCCTGCTTTCTGTGGCTGTAGGCATCTTGCCTGGATTTATTTGCATATTCACTCCTGAGTGGCTTGTGGGCATGGCTTGTGGGTGTAACAGAGTGATGTTTAATTTGCATATTACTCTTTTATTAGATAGAATTTCTTTCCCTAAAGCAAAGCAGATATACATATCAAAGGTAAGGTTTGGTAAACAGTAAAAGATTATCAGGTTGAGGAAACTGTCCTCAGCTATCTGGCAGCAGGCAATAATATGTAGATCTTCAGCCCTGCTGAAGCCCCAAGGTTCATTAATCTTTTGATGAACATTTTGCATTTATGACCTGCTGTAATTAGCCTCCAGCATGAGACATATTGAGTTCAGGATGACCATTGAACAATTAAGTTAAGAAGCCTTAACAACTTATTGTGCATATGGTAAAGGCTTTCCAGTTAGATGTGATAGACCGATGATAAGAGAAGAGTATGAGTTTACAGAAAGGAAATGAGAGGTCAAGGACAAAGCTTTTGGGGACATCCAAAATCTGTGGTCATAAACACACACACACACACACACACACACACACACACACACACACAACAAAAACAAAACAAACAAGCAAACAAACAAAAAAAAAAAAACCACACACAGAAACAGAGCCTAGATTCCTGGCCGTTAGCTCAGTTGGTTGGAGAGTCATCCCTGTACACCTAAGATTATGGTTCAATTTCCAGTCAGGTCGAGATGAAAGGTAACTGATCAATGTTTCTGTCTCTCTCTCTTCCTATCTCTCTAAATTCAAAAATAAACAAAAACAGAAAACTGGACAGACAAACAGATGGAGAGAAGTCAGGACAGGAAGGTAGGTAGAAATCAAGTGAAGAGCCTCAAAGCATCCATACTGAATTTCCAGAGAATGAGAACAAAACTAAATGGCCAAGGAAGCTGTGAAAGGGTTAACCTTGAAGAAGAGGATTGGCTATTTTTCCTCCAGAAAGGAGATTATCGTCTTGGTGTTAAGGTTGGAAAAGTGTGAGAGTAAGAAAAGCAGTGATTTTGTCAAGGGCATTTAGTCACTCAATGGTAGCAGAGGGAACTGAGCTGAGATCTCTAAAACCCCATTTAGGGGCCATTTAGTGCACAGGTGTGTGCTCCAAGGCTTAGTGCCTGGAGGTGTGATTTTTATCCTCAGCTCTTAGAAAATTAGAGCTACATCACCAGGCAGCCAAGGGAGGTCATTGATTTTTTTCTCAGAAGCGGGGTCTTTCCCTGCAGCTGGGAGGAAATGGAAACATGAGTCCTATCATCACTTCCAATCACCAAAAATCTCTAGTGGATTTTCTCAGCAGATGGGGCATTAATGTGCATATTCTCACCAAAATGCAAGCTAAGATAACACATTTTGCTGACAGATTCTCTACACTCCCTTTTCCCCCTCCTCTCTCCAGTAACCCTCCTTTTTCTTTTCCCCAGAGTCAGTTGCACTGGAAAGAGAAACAGTGGGCTCCAATGCCTCTCTCAAGGAGGGGCTGTGACACCTGAACATTTGTTAAAAAAAACATTTCATGGTGCTCTCATGAAAAAAAAAAAGGTAGAGACAGAGAACACATCTTCATTAATTTCTTGTTCCAGGTAGATGGGATTCTGTCTTATGTCCTTCTCTTGAGTTTGCTCTGTTATTTACCACCTAAAGCTGTTCTCTCTGGGTCCCCAATGTGATGGAGCTTCCTCTGAACTCTGTGCCACCTCGAGATCAGACAGTTTCCCATATCCCACCCAATCTTCAAATCTGGTCCCATGAATGGAGCTAAACAACGTTGGTTTTACTGATACTTTCAAGATAAATAAAAAAAAGATAACACTGCACAGGAAAACTTCATAAAACTACCTAAAGAAATCTTCTGCCTTTTCTTATCTTAAAGTTAGTTCTTTTCTCCTCCCTTGAGTAGTCTTTTTAGGGGCAGTTTTAACTCCCTCCTAGATCATACTTCCTAATATTGCTTTTCTTAGTAAAATAATTTAGCTCTCTCTGCTTCTCCTATTGCAACCTCATACTTATTACTTCTTTCAGCCAGCACTGGCTATTCCTTTGTTGAATCCTCTTTAGAAATCAGAGGGCACTATAAATGTCAACCGCTATGCTCACATGAGATATGGACTCTCAGAATCCTTCAGGAGGGCTCATACTGTCCTGACAAATCTTTGTCACTGAATTTAGGGTCAGAGGCAGTCACTCACCATTAGAGCACAGGGAAGCAAAAGGAAAGTTAGAAGAATATGGTTGTTGTGTTCAGGTAAAAATCATGTTTTTGAGAAAACTAGTCAAAACATGGAGGATCAATATTTCTTACAATGAACAGAAAGACAAAAGCCAGAGCATTTCACTGCTTAAATTACTGGGAAAGAGATCTGGTGAAAAAGCACAGGTGTAGCCCAACTGGCATGGCTCAGTGGTTGAACAAAGACCTATGAACCTGGAAGTCACAGTTTGATTCCCAGTTGGGGCAGATGCCCAGTTGTGGGCTTGATCCCCAGTGTGGGGCATGCAGGAGGCAGCCAATCAATGATTCTCTCATCATCAATGTTTCTATCTCTCTTCTTCTCTCCCTTCCTCTCTAAAATAAATAAAAATATATTTTTTTAAAAAATCATAGGTATAAGAATCAGTATTTATGAGGATGATGAGCTCTTGCTATACTGTGTCAAGAGAGAGGTAAGAAGTAATTCAGACAAATGTATTTTTAAAAACAATACAGACTAAATGACTTCTGTTAAACATTCTCTTATGTATAATGCAAGGAACTGAGGGATCCTTAGGAAGCAGAGATTAGGAAATGAAAATATAGTGATCACACCTGTAGCCCACATTTACCTGCTGTGCAGACCTCGAGTCTTGTGTGTGCATACATGTACATGCCGCATACATGTACATGTACATGTACATGTATCGGCCACACTGCCGTTCAAGGTAAGGATGCCACATTTTGATCAATGTGTGAAAGAAGATTTCATTACAACTGAGAGCCCCTACAATTATGAAAGTGTCTCTCAGGTGGAACATTGAATGGGTGGATTCTTTCATTAATGTTAGAGTAGTATTTTTCAACTTGTGGATTATGACATAAGTATATTGAGTTTTACCCAGTTAAAAATGAAATAAACTGAAAGAGCAAATACCAGAGTGTATCCCATATTGGAGAGAAGCATGATTCCATAAAGCTTTTATCTGTGCACAGTGGGTCTTGGTATAAAATGTGTTTTCTTTACTATAAAGCAGTGGTTGAAAAACTGTGGGAAACACTGGAAATAGAACCAAGGATGTGTTTACATCACATGCAATAACTGTTGCCTCATAAGTATAAAATTAAGGTGTTTTCATTTTTAGGCACAAAAATATGACCCTAGAAGGTCATAAAACCAATTTAGTGGATCATGACCAGTCTTCTTAAAAACAAACAGAAATTGTCTGAGTGCTTTTAAGTAGTTGTTATAATTCCTTTGTTTTCATCACAGCTGCACATATAAAGTGTAGTGAGACATGATGGAAAATATATTTCTGATTTGGGTCATTATCAAATAATTTTTAAAGGCACCATTACAGGGTGTTCAGGGCAATAGAGGATTCTACTCAGCGAACAATACAGTGCTGCCCAGGGATACATTTTAATCCCTTCAAACATGTTGCCAAAAGACTGGTGTTCAAAAGGGTGTCAAGAACACAAACAGGTTGAGAACCATTGTTCTAGAGAGAAAAGGAGCTGCTACCACTTTTCTGTCTCCACCTATCCAACTGAGTTGGTAGGTACTGAAGAAATTCCAATTGTTCTTACTGCACAGGCAGTCAATGTCAAATTAACTGATTTTATTTCCGGAAGCCCATGTTAAGACTGAGTTTGGGGTTCCAGTTGCTTGTTAGGAGTCAGTACCTGTGAAGGGAAGAGAAGAAGGGTCAGAGGGAGTCATTGCAGTGCAGCCCAGCAAAGGCTCAGAGCTCTTGGAGGAGTGATTCTGGTCAGGGTAGCGTGTGATGGGGACAGAGATGGGCCTAGAACCCATCACTAAGTCATGGGGTGCTGGCTGCCCCTGGAGGGGGAGCACTCAGGTTAAGTTGCTCTCTGCAGCTGAGGCCAACCCTAAGCAGCTGACCACACTCCACAGCAAGTCCCTCCTTGAACGGATCTGACAGCACAGTTCCATGACTGAAGACACCACATGTTTGTCTGTGGATTGAGGACTGGCTCCAGACGCAAAGATGACTGGAGAGCTCATGCATTAGAGGAGTCCAGATAATCTGATTATCCTTGGGGACTTCTGTCTCATTCATCTATAGGGTAGTTAGCTTTGTCTCTTGGTTGTTACTGGGAGCATTGACCCTTACAAAGCAATATATTCTTTCATTTATGTAGTCAACGCATTCTCATCGAGCACCAAACTCTGTATTCGTAGGATTTCATGATCAGAAACCTTCTTCTAGACCATCCATTTTAATTCTGAAGATTCATCGGTAATTCTTACTAGTGAGCGTAACAGTTGCTTCACATTTAATGGATTTACAGTTGAATGAGTTTAAAAAGTACATGTTATCTTATTTAATCATTAGAACCCCACGAAGGGTAGGCATCATCACCTCCATTTTGCAAATGAGAAAACTATCTTAGTTAGCCCATGCTGCTATTACAAAACCCCATAGACTGGGTGGTTTAGACAACAGACATATTTTTCACAGTTCTTGTAGCTGGAAAGTCCAAGGTCAAGGTATTAACCTGTTTGGTTCTGGGTGAGGGCTCTCTTTCTGGCTTGTAGATAGCTACATTATCACAGTGATCAAATGGTCTTTCTTCAGGGATTTCACGATAGACTTAGTAAATGGCCTGTGGAATTCCAGATACAGATGTCCTTAGCTCTAACTGACCAGCAACTGTATCTGGAAATGAAATACCTTCTATCTGGTGAATGGTAAGTTTGAGTGGATGCAGGGCACAGGAAAGGAAGTACAGTAGTGAGACAGAGGCTCATAAGGTCAACTGGAATCTTCCTATGCTATGCTGCCAGCAGACTACTGGGTAAATAGATCCATTTGGAGACGCTTGGGCTGGGAAGGAATAACATTTTATTCTCCATGTAGTTCCCCAACTGGCAACACATGCATCATCTAGGACCTTGCAAGAATGCCAATTCTCAGGCACCATCTCATACCAACTCATTCTACAGCTCTGGGTGGGGCCCAGGAAACTTTTTAAACAAACTTTCCAGGTGGTTCTAATGCATGTTAGAGATTGAAAATCCCTGGTCTAACAAGGGAAGCAGAGGGGGTGCAGGGTCAGGGGTACAAAATTACTGCAACTATAGCAGATAGGTCTGCTGGACCAACCCTGAGACAAAGTCTCTGGTCATGGCCTTGGTGCATAATCTGGGCTGATTGGATGCAGGGTGTGGGACTCCCAAAGACACCAGAAGCTGAAGACTGGGTAAAAACCAGTGACCAAGGAGTCAATAGGTAAGTGAAAGAGGTAGAGCAGCAACAATTCAGGAAAAAGATAAGAAACATCACCAAAAAGGAAAACACCTGTCAGTTCCAGGTGCTGGGAGCTTGATGATATTTTTTAATGTAATTCTCTGAAGTTGTAAATAATATTTAAATTACTATAAGAAAAAAAAAATCAGGCAATGTAATAATTTTTTTCACAGTTCTTCACTATCAGCCATGTGAGTGTACCAGAATCTCCATGGGAACCACATCATCCCCAATCAGGATTAACTTCCAACACTTCCCTGCATGTTGCTTATTTAATCCTAACCTCCCCAATCCTGTTCTATGACTTTGGAACTCTCTATCCCCAGTACTCAGTGCCTTCAATGGCAACAAAATGTTTGTTCCTCAGGAAATGGGCCTCTGGGCAGGGCTGGGGAGAAGATAGGTAGTTTCTGCCTCACCCTACTTCAGGCTGCGGCCTTCTGAATCTCCTAAAGGCTCATCCATGTCCCCATGTCTGGTACTTGAGCTGGAAAGACTCAAGAACTCAGACTTGTCTCTTTGGGGTTATCCAGGCATAGCTACCCCTACATCATCTCTCCAAGATGCTGGCTTCACTGTGACCACTTTTTAATGTGGTTGATCAGGGCTCCAAGGATGAGTGTCCCAAGAAAAAATCAGGAAGAAACCCAGCCATGGAAATGTCACCTCTGCTTCATCATCTTTTCTCACAAGAAAATCCCTGAGGCTGGTCTGTATTCAAGGAGATGGAAATGAAATTTTACCTCCTGTGGGAGAATATCAAAGGACTTGCAGATGATATTCAAGCTGTTCCTGTATATCTTCTGCCTGTTTACTCTCTCTTATGGGTGTCAGTGTCTTCATTGATACAATGTTCTAGCTTCCAACCCAGCAGCTGGTTCCTGGCTTCTGGCTTTTCTTCCTCTTTGATACTGTTCAGCCTGCCTACCCATCACTGTTTTATTAATTCAGCTTTACCATCGTTCTCTATTTTATTACAAAGGGTAATTTCTGACTGAAGAATCTGTGAGCAGGTGAAGGAATACAGCTTGTAACTTTTAGTCCTTTCCAAGTTCTCAACAGGTGAACAGTTAAGAGGAGGAGAATGTGGGCAGCCATCCTGTTGTTAACAAGGTTCTGGAATCATCCTGTCCCCACAGATGTGGGCGCTGGGCCTAGAGCTTCTGACCTGTGGAATTAGATGGGTAGAGATCTGCTAGCATCCCCCACTGCCCAAGAGCATGCACAGGCCCCCTTCTTGGTCCTCCAGAAGGTGGACAGTAATCTATAGACCTGACTGATTAATCTCTGCTTGAGGTGATGGAGCTATCCAGGGCCCAATTCATTTCACAGCACAAGCTCTTATCACTTGCGTTGTTGCTATGAGCGGACTGAGAACTATTCACAGAAAGCACTTTTAGTACAAAGAAAGTACCTCGTTGAGTCCACTCCTGTGGTTAGTAGACATCACACCTAGGCTTGCCTACTGTAAACAGAACATAAAAACCTCATTCAAATCAAGAGCTCTTGGAGAAGACATATGACTGTAACCAAGAGCCCCAGAAAGGAAGGGAAGATTCTGTTTATTTTCCTGGTATTCATACACCTGTGATCTCACCACTTGGAGAGATTCTGTTGTATTGTAAATTTGTAGAGACATTTAAAAAATACCTTTGTGCCTGGTGGTTCAAAAGCAGAGGGTATATTAAAACAGATCAAATCTTTAAAGCAACCAGCTTTCTTTATTGGACGGCCCAAGACTGGGGCTGGTAATCCAAGAGGTGTTTTCAATGGTCCGTTTGTAGGAGCTGGGGTGGGTAGAGATTGTGGGAATGTGCACTGTACCAGTCTGTCCTGGGCCCAAGGCTGTTTTGGTTTTCTACACTGTAGGCAGAAAAGAAGTGCCTTATTCATGGATAAACAAAGCCAAGTTTGTGAGCAGGAGATGATTCTATTCAAAAAGCTAGAGAAGAGGTCAGGACCTAGCAAATTTAAACTCACTTGAGACACCTGAAAATGGGTTATTCAAATCTCCCCATACACCCCTCACACATAAACTCTCCTTATGCCCACCAAAGGTATGAGCGTTCATGTAGCTTAGGCTTCTGAGAGTGGGTGTGGGAAAGAAAGAAGCTAGAGGCCACAGGGATCCACATGCAAAAATCAGACACAAAATCCCACTGGAGAGCAAAGGATATAAAACACAATTGCATTATATATATATATATATATATATATATATATATATATATATATATATATGTGTGTGTGTGTGTGTGTGTGTGTGTGTGTGTGTGTGTGTGTGTGTGTGTGTTTTCTTTCAAGAAAAATTAGGGACCTCTTAACCCCCAAAAGTAAATTAACTACTCAATACTAGAGAAGGAGAATCCTTTCTCTGGCTCCTTTGCTGAAATTGCAGTGGACATTCAGGGTGCAGGTTTAGTGACATTTTTCTAACACATTCTGCTCAAATTAGAGGCAGTTTTCCAGACTGGCACCAGTAGTCTAGTGGGATCCAGAATGGGAGGGAGGTCCTCTGTGGCTGGCTCCCTGAAGCATTTGCATGGTACATGTTATGTCTTCAAGTTCAGATGACTAAGCTTCTGACTCCTCCACTCAAATACCTATCTCTCCCCTTACCCCATTGGATTGGATATATCTCAGCCCATTGGACGGAGCTCTCACAACACCCAGTGTCCTGGTCAGTATGATTGCCTGAGGTGACTGGGGTTCCAACACTTGCACTGGTCTGCATTCTCTTGAAGCTGAGCTACACATCATGAATTGAATCTCTTAGCTGCACATTGAACTCTAGACTCCTAGCCAACTGTACTCTTTGGAACCAGGACAGGTGCTACAAACACTGGTTTCTTCACTGAATAAGCAATGCTAACAAATGAAAGCTGAATATGGGAATTGAGGGTCTTTGTTCTGTTTGTTTTGTTATTGTAGTTACCAGGGAATGCCTCCTTTCCCAAGAGATAGAATTTAAAGATAAAGTTCGATTCCCACTGCCATTGTTTGAAGGGCCACCCTCAGACCTGGCTGGGTTGTTCTGGGGTTCTCTACGAAAGTTCTTATGCCACCCCAATAAGATAATAGAAATAACTGTGAAGACCATGGACCATGAGTGCCCTGTGGGTGTGAGGCCATAACTGTGTGTGAACACTGGTTCCTTTTGCATTTTCTTCCATACCTTCTTCCTGGGACACTTGTAGAAAAGTAGGGTATTCTCACCCCAAGCTGCCAAGGAAAATGGAGGGAGGGCTTCTCTTCCTGTGCTGGCCCCATTCTCCCAGCCCAGGAGAAGTGAATCAGGCTGGAAATAGTATTTCTTTCTGCTCCACATTGTTAGAAGCTGGGCTGCCAGTTATTCTTCATGAGTTGGGAGTGGAGGCTTTAGCTGTTTCCTACACACTCCTCTCATCCTCTTCATTTTCTATAACATTACTCATCACCCACTCCTGCGTATACCAGTTCTTCAGCCTATCTGAAGCTCTGCCAGTGGACACCCACAGCTTCCTCCACTGGATTTAGCTTTCAATATGCATCAGTTTTCTTTCTAACTCTGAGCAATAGATTACCAGCTCCAGCCTCCCTTGCAATGTATCTCTTCTTCTCACTGTGTGGGTGATTCATCTTGGTCTTTCTTGACTATAATTTCAACTGGGTTGAGAGAAAAAGGAGAAGGGAGGCAAAGGCTTGTATTCAGCCCGCCATCTTAAACTGGAACCTGGAAAGGATTTCAAAAACAGTATTTCTGGGCCCCTATCCCACTCCTACTGAATTTGAATCACCAGATGTGCTGCCCAGAAAAAAAACAAGGTTTATATTTGTTTCTTTTTTCAAATTTCCCCAGGTCTCCCCCCAACCCCCCATACACACAGTGACTCTGAGGCAAATCCTCCCTTAAGCAGTGATTGATCCTCGGACACGCTGGATTGAGTCCCAGCTCCCAGGCAGCCTCAGATTTGCTCTTTTCCTTCTTTTCAGATACCCAAACAACTTATATTTTCTCTTTGTCCACCACGTTGTTTCATTCTTATGCACTTTTGTACGAATTGCCTCTATTTTATACCTCATCTTTTTTACTTAATAAATTCTATTCATTCTTCATTTTTTTTTTTTTTTTTTTGATGAAAAACCTCTCTAGTTCTCTCCTGCTGCCAAAGCTGCCTGCCTACAGGAGTTTGCATATAAAGGGCACTCAATAAAGTTATTAAAATAACATTAAATTATATTAGAATTCAGCCAGGTTATGTCGATTAATGTATTGGAATAAGGGCAATTTTAGCAAATAACCAAAAGATATGGAAGACCTGTATTCTCCTGGGTTAAGTAAAAGTAATAAATTGATGAACAAAATAGATTCAGAGACAGAGAGCATAGAAGCATAGAATAGAATGAGGAATCTCAGAAGAAAGAAGGGGTGGGTCGATGGGTGGAGATAGATTAAACAAAGAACATATATGCATCTATGCATAACTCATGAACATAGACAATAATGTGATGAATGTGGGGAGAGGGGGAGGGGCAGTATACAGGATGAACTAGGGGAGAGGGACATCTACAATATTTCCAATAATAAAGATAAAAAATATAAAATAATGAAAATTTAAAAGAAAATTTTTAAAAAAACATGAGAAATTGAATATTTTTTTTAAATGGATGTAAGAATTCATCAATTTATTTTCTATTAGTGGCCCAGAGCACAAAATTCATGCATAGGGAAGGGCAGGGGTTACCTCAGCCCAGCCTGCACCCTCTCCAATAGGGGATCCCTTGAGGGATGTCCAACTGTCAATTGATCCCTAAACTGGCAGTCGGACATCTCTCTCTCAATCTGAGACATCTGGCTCCTAACTGCTCACTTTCCTGCCTACCTGATCACCGCGAACTGCCTCTGCCTGCCTGCCTTATTGCCCCTAACTTCCTCTGCCTGCCTGTCTGATCACCCCTAACCTCTCTGATCACCCCAGCTACCCTCCCCTGTCAGTCTGATCTCACCTCCAACTGCTCTCTCCTGCTGGCCTAATCTTATCCCCAACCTCCCCTGCCTTCCTGATCACCCCTAACTGCCCTTCCCTCCTGGCCTAATCTTGCCCCCAGCTACCCTCCTCTGCCAGTCTGAATCGCCCCCAACTGCCCTTCCCTGCCAGCCTGATTGTCCCCAACTGCCCTCCCCTGATGGCTTGATCTCACCCCCAACTAATCTCTTTGCCAACCTGATTACCCCTAACTGCCTCTGCCTTGCCTGATCGCCCCTAACTGCCCTCCCCTGCTGGCCTGATCTCACCCCCAACTGCCCTCTCTGCCTCGGCCCCCACCACCATGTCTTTTGTCCAGAAGGAAGTTAGACATCCGGAAGATGGCTAGTCGACATCATCTAATTGGCAAATTACCCTTTTATTAGTATAGAGTATATATGATAGGATTGCTTAAATGTGTGAGGGGGCTTTTTCAGCAGGAGGAGATGCTCTTGGCAGACAAAAATACATAATCCTTATATCTGAACTGATAGCCAGCCATATGCACTATGCCAGTGTTTTTCAACCTTTTTTGGGCAAAGGCACACTTGTTTCATGAAAAAAATCACGAGGCACACCACCATTAGAAAATGTTAAAAAATTTAACTCTGTGCCTATATTGACTATATATAAAGTAATTCTCTTGAATAAGAATCAAATAAACACAAAGAAAGTATTTTATAATTACTTTATTATGAAATAGTAAGTAAACAAAATAGTGAAAAATTATAAAATTCTTGTCTTGTCTGCACCTACGGCACACCAGGCAACATCTCGCGGCACTCTAGTGTGCCGCGGAACAGCGGTTGAAAAACGCTGCACTATGCTGCCAAACTGGTCATTAAAAATTGAACCACAGTCTTATACCTTACATCAAACAGCTGTTGCCCTTAAAACCTCCCTTAGCCCCCACCTTAGGTTCTGCCTTCACATTTAACCTAGATTAGGTTCTGATTGGCCGGTTTCTATGCCAGTCAGCATCAAAAGTTCCACCTCTTAGGCAGCCATTGGCACTTCACAGTTCACCCACATTGGTTCTGATTGGTCAGTTTCTATGCTAGTCAGCATCTCTGAGCCTATATCTGGGCCTGATCAGAAAGGCAGGGCTGATCAGCAACCCCTGGGTAGGCTGGGAAAAAAAAGAGTTGCGGCTGCTGGCCAGGCTCAAAGAGAAAGAGAAAAGCAAAGGCTCATGAACAGCTACCATGGAGGCTATGGCTCAGACCCTGCTTCTCTGTCCAGGCCTTTCTCTTCGCCTGATCCACAGCCCCCTTGGTAGTCAGTGCTGGGTCACTGCACCCACAGCAGTGGCAGTCAGTGCTGGGTCACCACAGCAACCCAGCACTGACTGCAGGACTGACTTCCTGTCAGTTGAGCTTTCAGTCATTACGGATCCTGGGTTTTTATTTGGACTAGAAGTCAAGTACACAAAATTTGTGCATGGGGGTTGGGGAGGGGAGGAGTTCCCTCAGCCTAGCTTGCATCCTCCCCAATCCAGGACCCCTCGGGGATGTCCAACTGACATTTTAGGCCCGATCCTGGTGATGGGGCCCAAACCAGCAGTCGGACATCCTTCTCACAATCCAGGATCACTGGCTCCTAACTGCTCATCTGCCTGCCTGCCTGATTGCCCCTAACTGTCCCCCCTACTAGCCTGGTCGCTCCCAGTTGTCTCACCTGCTGGCCTGGTAACCCCTTACTACACCCTCTGCCAAACTGGTTGCCCCACGCAGCCTGCTGCTCAGTTGTTTATTCACCCCTCACTAAACCCCCTGCAGACCTGGTTGCCCCATACAGCCTGTTCGGTTGTCCACTTGGTTGTAATGTTCACTTAGGATTTTATTATCTACATTAATAAAAGAGAAACATGCAAATTGGCCATCACTCTGTTATGCCCACCAGCCAATCAGGAGGGAATATGCAAATTAGAAGGACAAAGATGGTGGCTTCCCAGCTGCTCCAGGCGTGGAGTGGCCGGGCAGGGCAGGACACCTGCTATGAGAGGGAGGGTTGGGGGGAGAAGAGATCTACAGGAGCGGCATTTCGGCCACAGTGAAGATGAAGACAAAGACTCCAAAGTCTGCAGTGAAGATGAAGATGGCAGACTCCAGCTACAGTCTACAGCAAAGACAAAGACAGCAGACTCTGGCCAGAGCCTGTAGCAAAGACAAAGAAGGCAGACTCTGCTGCAGACTCTGGTGGGAGCGAAGGCCTGGGTCCCGGGTGCCGGAGGAAAACTGGTGCTAGAAGCCAAGGGAAGAAAAGCCTATTGCACGAAACTCTTCGTGCAATAGGCCTTCCTTCTAGTTATAATTACTATTTCAACCTTTAAACCCTCTACATCATTTAAACCCTTTAAATCTAGTGCAACTCTATAGCTCACAAAAAGCTGCCATTCTGTTTCCTGTGACATTAACCCAGCTGTGTCTTAAAAGACAATTAATGTGAAGAAAAGCTTATGTGGGAAAAAATGTACTGCCAATCAGTGGCTTAACAATGTGGACCTAAGTGCATCAGGATTAGAAGTATAACCCTTTGGATTTCAAATGTGTTAACAAATACAGAAATGGATTCAGATGTCAGTAAAGACAAAGCCTTGTTTGTGCAGATATACATTCAATTTCATCTCCTGGGAAAAGCTTACTTTTTGCAGGAAAAAAAAAAAAAAGAAGAAGAAGAAGAAGAAGGGCTTGGTTGGGGGCTCAGGTGAGTGAGTCTATATGCTAATTTACTAATTAGCTTCAGGGACTTAAATTTTAGCCACCTCCACTATAAAACTTGATGCTTCCCATTGTACCAGATGCTTTTGCAAATCAAACCCTGCAGACAGGAATAATTTTTCTCTGGGGGATGAAATTTATAAGCTGTTATATTGCCTTCTACGTTGCAGCTCACATCTTGGGTTCTGTAGATTGGATAACTGAGGACTTACATTTTTAAAGTGGGAGGACTAGGCCAACCAATCAATTCAATTCAAATGTTTAGTGAATATTTACTCTGTTTCCAACTGAAATTTCAGGGCCCAGAATTGTCTATCCTTTATTTTGTAACTGTGCCAAGTAGATAGTAGGCGATCAAGAAGTATTTGTTAGATGATTAATGAATCATAAATGAACGGATGGGGGAAGCCAGTTGATTAATATGATGCCAGGTTTCTGCCCACGAGGAACTCACAGTCTAGAGCAGGGATCATGCACTTAGGTGTCTACAGGGCTTGAAAGGTAGAAATAAATGAGTGAAATGGATTGAGTATAAGAAAAATCAACTGCAGAAATATATTCAGTCTTCCTCTGTGTTTCCAGATGTGTTGCTGTAAGGTCACAACCGAAATATGTATAATAGTAGAGTTTATATTATCAACTTGAAATAAAAATAAAAATGTGATTTTAACATGGGATTAATTATAATCTGCAGTTTATATGTTATGCATTTGTATTTAATAATTCATTATCCTTTGGATTAAGACATAGAAACCTGACAGTTTTGGGTCTTGGGTGTTTTTTTGTTTTGTTTTGTTTTGTTTTCTGTGTTTGGTGTTTTTTTTTTTGTTTTGTTTTGTTTTTGTACTAAGATGACAATATGGTATCAAGTCTTGCTTTCTATGTTCAACTTTAAATTCTTTAACAGGCAGTGACATTTACTTTTATTATGTTTTATAATGAAAAACAGCTGTTCACAAAAGTAGGGATTCTAAATGTGGATAGATTCTTGCACAGTGATTTTTTTTTTAAAGTAACCACTCTCAAGATGTTTATAATATTCTGCTTTTCTAACGTCATTATTACCTTTCATTGTAATGTTGTACAACTTCCATTTGTAGCTTTTATGCACATTATGAATGTTAAATCAGAGCATGAATTGAACAATGTTAGTTTATTTCATGAAGTTTGAAATCAGAGAATTTTTTTCCCATTAGGTCTTTAGATCTATAATTTTGAAAATTTTTTACTTTCATTTTAGGAAATGGATTTCAGGAAAGGGGTATGCAGCTTCTCATAAAATTACAACTTTGTCAAGTTCAAAATTCTTGGTATGGGTTAAATGTCACCCCAAAAGGCTAAATTTGTACTCACTCTTTGCTGTTGAAATGTGGTGATGTTTTCCTTTGGATTGCATTAATTCCAAAATTAATATAAATCTCCTTGTCCCCCTCGAAAAACCAATTCCCCCTGACCTCCATGTTATGGCACCCTAACAAACATGAACCATCTATGGCTTTTGGCCTAAAGGCAGACAGTGTTCTTGGTGTCATGTTTTCTAAAGTTTTAGTACAAAATTCTTCCTGGGTGAACAAGTTAACAAAGGTCTAAAGACAATGCCTTTACAAACTGTTACCATTTTGGATTTAAGTATGGAGCAAATCCAACTGGACTGTAACTATTCCAGAAGCTGTATCTGTAGTCAGCTTACTAATGTAGACCAATCCACTTTAAAATCATCCAAACCTTCTCAATACAACACAATATGTCATGTCCTGACATGTGTAGCTCTCATAGGGACTATGTTCAAAAGCTTTTATCAAACTTTGGTCACATCAAAATTCCAATGAAAGCGTAAAAAATACAGCTGCCTGGGAGATACTATCTGTTCCCATCAGCTATCATAGAAAACATACACAACTTATCCATTTTCAAACAACTTGTCCTGCGAGTTCTCAACCTTATTATCAGCATTCTGGGCACAAGTGTTTCTGGTTAGACTTACATTTGCAAACACTCGTTTCTGTCCTATATGCTGCTGCTCTCTAGAGATGCTGTTATAAACCCGCCGTCTGAAAAGTTTGTGTGCCTGGACAAATTTTTTCGCTTAATATATAACTGTGTTTCGCAGCAGCATTACTTATTTTATTCACATTATAAATAAACAAATGAAGTTTATTTTTTATTTCATTAGGGTTTTTTTTTTTGTCAATTCCTATTTTTTAAATCATAGTTTTAAATCATATTGCATTGTATTCATTCTGGTAAAACTTATCTTGCCTCATGGAAACCACCATAAAGGCTGTTGCTCACATTTTCCCCTAGTTCATTCTGCATCCTGAAAACTCTGGTGCTTCCCCATGTGGCCCTGCAGGGTGGAACGCCCCCTTCTGTTGGGATCTGTGAATATAACAGGCTCTCTTTTAATGCCAGTTATCTCCTGATCTGTTTGCCTCCCCATCCTACTGAATAAAAGGGTTATATGCAAATTAATCATCACTCCGTCACAAAAGATGGCTACAAGATGGCAGTGCCCAGTCCTCTCAACTCTGCTGGAGTCCCCCCATCCCAAGGGGGCAGCTGCTGAGAGCACTCAGCATGAGTGGCCTGGGAGAATGCTTATTTTGTTGCCACATGACAGGGGAAGTGATCCACCCCAGCCATGGAGGGCCTCAGGGCAGGAGGCACAGAGCAGTAGGGGGTGAGGGGGATGGACCTCTGGGCCATGGAGAGCCTCTGGGCAGTCAGTGCAGTGTGGCCAGGCCCCACAGAAAGCTAGTGGCACAGGGCTATTAATAGCTAAATAATAATAAAACATTATTTTAAAACAATGTGGGACTAGATGTAACGTGATAAGTGATACCAATTCACACATTAGCAACTAAGTATACATCCAAGTCTTGAATTGTGAATAATTTTATTTTTATAAAAACATCTCATAAGATTTGTTTGAATTTCCTAACACTTTAATTTAAAATTTTTATTTTAACAAATAATATAAAATACATATTTTGATATAGATTAATGATAACTTGTACTTTAACAGAAAAATAACCTTTTGGAAAATAGATGAAACAAATGTTAACCTGTAATATTTTTTACATTGACTTCATGTTTTTAATAAAAATATGTTTAGCCTTGGATGGTGTTGCTCAGTTGGTTGGGTATCATCCCATGCACTCTGAAAGGTTGCCACATAGATTTCCGGCCAGGGCTCATGTCCGGGTTGCAGGCTCCATCCCCAGTAGAGGGCATGCATGAGGCAGCCATTCTCTCAGCTCTCCCATTCCCTCTCTCTCTTAAAAAAAAAAAATCAATAAAAATTAAAAATATATTTAAATTATGTATATCTTAAGTAAAAATACTTTTTAATTTTTAACCCTTTACATCACTGCTATCAAAATTATGGGACTATTGATTATGACAACATAATTTCATTGAAATGAGGCTAACAAAACAAGTTTAATGAATAAATATAAAGTAATTTATGAATTATTTAAGTCTTCAATTTATTTTACTACACATTCAAGCCTTGTTGGTTTATCCAAGCACATCCAAACATGGGCAATAATAATTAAGTTCATTCGTCATTGGTATTCAGTTGTCATTGGTATTTCCATCAGATAGAGACCATAAATTTATCCAAATTTTTATTTTGTCATTATGATGGTATATTGGTAAAGGAGCAATATAGACCATATTTCCTTTAATAGTTTGCTTGACTCACAACATTTAAATATTTAGGTGTATGTATATGGGCTTGCATTGGTATTCCTGCCTCAGCCCCACCATTGTTAGCAGCGGCTAACAGACATACTTCCTGTTCCTCAGAAAGATAAGCCTCCTCCAGCTACTTCCATGGTGAGGAAGCCTCTTCCTCTGAAGTCTTCACATGGTGACTCCTTGGTCACTCATCTCAGCTTCAGTGTCACTTCCCTGGACCCAGGCTCTGTAGGATTACTGCTTTTATTTTTCCTATATCTTGCATCACTACCAGATATTTAATAATCTATAAATTTGTTTATTTTATGTTTCTGTCTTGAAAATACAGACCCTAAGCAACGGAACCAGAGTCTTTAGGAATGGTCCCAGGAGCAGTGGTTTTATTAAAGCTGATTAATATGCATGAAGGGCTGAGAACCACTACTCAGGGGCTGCTCTTGCTCATTTGCATGAGGAAGCATAAACAGAAATAGTCAGGGAGGCAAAAGAACAAAAACAAACAAACAAGAAACAAACAAATAAATAAAATGTACCTGAAATATACAGCCCTAGGAAAATGGAAATGTAACTTATGGCATATTCACAAAGAATAATAATTACTATATATCAGTTGAAATAAATTGCTTAGATGTACAGAAATCAACATGGGCAAATTCCCCAAACATAAGTATGAAAAACAAGTTAGGGAAAGAATGGCACAGTAGCATTTATAAAAACGCTAAAGATGCAAAAACAATAAATAACCAAGGGATACATACATCTGCAAGTAAATTAAATTTTTAAAGAATCCCTATGATGATTAACATCAATTTCATAAAAGTGGTTATTTCCCAAAAGGGAGAGGGGTTTAAGGGTCAGGCAGGGAAGGATAAGAAGGCGCTTCGCTTGCTTCTCATCCTTAATGCTTCTTGGTGATTGACTCAGCCCATCATCAGCTGCACATCCAAGGCCAGAAGTGTCATTTTGGACTTTGGGGGAAGGTGGTTTTGTTTTGGCTTGGAAGGGGAGCACAAAAACCTGTTTTCTGTTTCCAGGAGCAAAGTGAGGAAATTCCAATCTGAGAATTGGGGGGGAATGCATATACATATGCAACTAAATTTGGACCAATGTGGTTGGTAAATATAAATTGTTAAGAAAGATCTTATAATACAATGACAGGTTCTTTATTAGACTTTTCTGAAATACTGTCTCTTTCCTGCTCTGGACAAGAATTGAGCAGCTTGTCCAGTGACTGGAAAGGAAGACCTGCAGCCATCTGACCTGGTCTCTGTTAATGATGCCTCTTCCTCTAAACCCCTTTAAGGACTGGGAGAGGCTGACAAGCCCCAGAGCTCAGGCCATGGTGGTCATTAAGATGTTAAATTTTGTGTTGAAAATTTCTGATGATTTCATCAGTAAACTGATTTCTAGTGAACTAAATAAAAAAGCATTTTGTTGAAAAGTCAAAAAAAAAAAATAAATGTTACATTTAACAGAGCTCATTCTCCACGCCTTTCTGTGTCCTTGAAATCTTTTGTAACAAAAGAGATGGTAGAGATGGTAATTTACAGTGTTTTGGGAGGTACTATCCATAGAGCTTCATGATAATTTTTGTCAATCTTCTGGACTTTTCGTGCTTTGTGACAACTATTGTCTTCACTGGGTTCTAATTCTTCCTCACTAAAACTACAGAGAACACTTGAGAGCCACCTGGGTCCTCTTAGCGCTTCAATAAAGAAGTTTGGCTCCCATCACCCCGAATGCTGTTGCACCCTACTTAAATTCTCCCATTCTCAGAAAAGTTCTAAATACTGCTTTTATCCCTCTGCTCAAGATTCAGCCATTAATTCATTTGCTTATTTATTCTATGAGTATTCATTGGACACACTTAAAAAGTGAGGGCATGAGCAGAATTTTATTCTGGGACACAGTTTCCTTACCCTGTTCCTTTGCCTCTCCTTTCACTTTCAGGTCTAAACTTGAAATGTAACCTTTGCTGTGTTTAAAGTCAGGTTTATTTAAAATATAATAACTCAAAAATTTTCATGGTTAGAATATCTTTTATTTTTATATTCTCACCCACTTTATAATATGTGATTTAAGTTCCTCAAAGTTCCCACGTGTCACTAACAGAGCAATTGAAACAGAAAGACTAGGGCAGACTTAAGGGGAAGCTGGGGAGTTGGGGGCAGAGCTGGCACATATAATAATTCCCTCTCTAAAACCAAAGCTCTGGCGGTACCAAATCTCTAGAGAATCTTAGAGATCTATTTAATTTATAACAGTGCAAATTTCTTGAGAACCCAGGTGATGTCTGTCCCTTGTGATGTCTGTCATACACCCAAGCCATTATCCAGGTTTTCACTTAACAATGACTTTCTGCTTCATGTTGTTGGGAACTTGCTATCATCCCACTGACTTAAGACCTTTAGTTATTGGATGTTACTGTGCCCCACCTATTTTCCAGTCTGCTTAGCTTTCAATTAGTAGCTAGTATTCATCTTTGATGTAACTTTAGCTTTTTGAAATATGTAGAAAAACAAATAAAAGGAACATTTATTTTTTTAAAAAACAATTCAGATTTCAGTTATTCCCCAAATTCTTAATTAAATTCTCCCAGCTATCCCGCAGAAAAAACTCCACATGGTAAGCCATAAAAGCCTTTATAAAGGGAGTTTACATTATCTCCCCATGCCTTAGTAAAATATACGAGTACAAATTAGATAGAACCCGTGAAATTACGGTTTTATGAGGGGCGAGGGAAGATTCAAGGGAAAGACTTACTTTTCATTCACGTGTGAAAGAAACAAAAATTTTCCAGATTAAATTGGCTGGAGGGAAATGCCGTGCCAGCATGTGTAAAACGGTGAGGGACAGCTGGCTAGGAAGGCATAAATCAGAAACCAGCCTCACCGCCTCGCTGGGGAAATTGCCACCAGAATGCTTATAAATAGCGCTTTCTGTTTCCCAGCCCTTTCAGGAGTAGCAGTGGAGATTTAAATGAAAGCCACCACTGTGCACAGCTCAGGGGCAGGCTCAATGGTTTCCTTATAGAATGCCTGGAAATGGAGGTCTCGTGGCAGGACTAGCTGGGACTGTCAGGTTTGCCTGCGCAAAGGGGGCCCTAGATGGTCCAGGGCAGAGGGCTCAGGTGGGGTAGTGGCTCAGCATGCAAATTGTGTAGGCTCCAGTTACACAGCAGAAGTAACTGAAAGTAACCCAGAGCTCAGTAAAACCAGACTCTCAGACCAGCCTGGGAGCCAGCCTGAGACTTCTTAGATCCCTGAGCTATTTGTTGCCTCAGTTCGGAGATTTGGCAATCCCAGCTGGATGCTCCTGGAGCATGCCAAACTACACTTCCAACCAAGTCCCATAACCACTGCTCTAAGCCCTAGGTAAGCAATATGAAGTTTTCCAAAGTTTCCAGCCCATTGAACTTGATTATCTTTGATGAATGAAGCTTTGGCTAGCCCATTGTTCCTTTCCCTCTAACCCCTAGCAAAATCCATTTAGAGTAAGAGCTCAATAAATGCTTGTGAAATCAATCAATGGCCTTTTCAGGTCTCTGCCTGGAACCCAGAACATCAGCAGTGTGCAGGAAGAGGGCAGCCCACCTGTCTAGCTTTGGAAGTAGTTTCTGTATTCGGTGTTAAGGGTTGGCTCACTTTACAGCCACATTGAGTTCAGAGAAGAAGAGACTTCAGGAAAGAGTAGGAGGCAGAGAACATCATCATTTTGGGCTACTCCTTGATTAAAATGCAAGTCCAGCAAATCAAACACAAATAATGCTGAATCTGGGACTGATCAAAGCCGGAAATAAGCCCATACCACACAGGAAGTCATAGGAAAGCAAGTGTTCTTTTGATTTAGGATGGCTGCAGAACAAAGCACAGTTGTATAAGTGCTTCTGGGTGAGCAAATTGAGCCTGCAGTAATTCCTTTCACATCCCTTACCCAATGTGTGAAAGGATGGTGGGTGGGATGGAATGAAGTGAGGGTGCCACAGGTTCTGTGGTTGTCATTTCAGTTGTCATTTCTCCTTCCCCTACGTTCTTTCCTATTCCCACCCTCACCCCCCCAGGAAGGAAGGGAGAGGGAGAGGGAAATACTAATGATGAGGGGGGAAAAATCATTGATCGTTTGCCTCTTGCAAGCCCTCTACTGGATATCAATTGCCCTGACCTGGAATCCAACCACGACCTCATGTCCTGGTTCATATGCTCAACCACTGAGCCACACTGGCCAGGCCTCTCCTTCCCCTAAGTTTTTGATAGAGCCTGCAGAAAGGTGACCCAGGGCCTGGTGGTCCACCTCGGACTCCCCTTACAGCTGTGGCCACATTCTTTCCCTCACATAACCATTCAATATGGGTTTGGGCAACTGCTGAGCAAAAGCAGCTGTTTGTTTTACTGACATTACTTCCCTCTGGCTGTCAACATATGTACTGCTTGCCATTACTCTGGGACAAAACATTTGATTAACTCAGTTTTAAAAAATATATATATATATTATTGGCTTTTACAGAGAAGAAGAGAGAGGGATAAAGAGCCAGAAACATTGATCAGCTGCCTCTTGCACACCCCCCACTGGGGATGTGCCCGCAACCAAGGTACATGCCCTTGACCGGAATCGGACCTGGGACCCTTGAGTCCACAAACCGAACCAGTTTCAGCTGATTAACTCAGTTTTAAAACACGCCATCTATGGAGGCATTAATGCTACTGGATTTATCTGCCATGTCGGTAGCTTCCGATGGACAGTGTTGCTCCTAGAAAGAGAGTACAAAGGCTGCCCCAAATCCCGCTGTGAGGGAGAAAGCGATTTCAGATGAGATTTTTATTTGATAGAATCCCATCTACAGGTGGCCTCCTTGAGGAGTGAGAATCATTCCACAGGCATGCTTTTAAGTGGTGTTATTAGGAAAAGAACTCCTCTATAATAGGATTCTAACCAATTATGTTTTCACTTGGTTTATCTTCTTAGGTTTTTAAATACTTTGCTATTAAAAAAACTTTTTAAAAATGTAGTTTTATGATGAGTCAAGGACTGCTGCTGTGCCTTAAACTAAAATAAAATACACAGACACATTTAAATGAATTGCAGAGCGTATTATATTCTGAAAATCAGCATTAAAATGCACATTAATTTTTGCAGCTCTTAAATACTTCGGTTACTGAGGAACTGCCTCCATTCTGTAATTGAAATAGCTCTTCAGATGCAATTTAGTTGCTGATTGGTTTTTAAGTATTTTTAAAAGCTGCAGCTCAGATGGAATAAGGTGGTATACCCTTGAGTTTTAAAGTAGGAGCTAAGATGTCATCATGCTGTGGACTTATTAGGCCACTGGAAACCACATTTATTTTCTCCAAAGAAGGGGTGCTGCACCCCGAAGGCTGACACACCATTAACTGCACAGGAGACTACAGAGCTGGCTCAACATCAAATACAAAATGTTGTTATGAGGGAGTTATTATCCTCTGAGCAAATTAAATAGGTCTCTTATTAACTCCACTCCTCAATTCACACATTCCATACTTTATTCTCTTGATTTTTATTTCCTGTGGCTTTTTTTTTTCTTTTCAGTTTCAATAAATGCCAAGTAGGAAAAGAAGAGGTGTGTGTGTGTGTGGGGGGGGGGATCTATTTTGCTATTCACTGGTAGGTGAATATCTAAGGTTCTAACTGGGAAAAGGTTACAGAACACCCAATCAGGAATCAAATGCTCTGTGGAATTAATTTTTGGCCCATAGCAGTCTCCAAGAGGCCATTTTAAGGTGGCTGTGTGCCTTTAGCAACATTCAATAACTTCAAGATTAAAGAGAAAAAAAATCTAGAGATTTTTAGCTGTGGGCCTGCCTCCTTGATATTAATAAGGCGGTTTTTAAGCTCATTGATGGAAGTTACGCATGTCTTGGAGAAAATATGTAGATACTGTTAGTTCTATCCCTGAATTTCTCACCAGTGAGGGACGATGGTCAGGTCAACTAAATTCTTGGTTTCTTAACTTTCTTCTATGACATATGGTATTAAAGGATATATTGTTAGAATGTTATGAAGTTGACATGTAAAGTAATAATAATGCTTGCAAACCACAAATTGCTATGTAAATCCAAAGTACAATTACTATTAGGGGATTCTGCAGATTAAGATTTGTGAAGGGACTCTAATGAGCTCGCCAGAAGGGAAACCACAAAGTCTTCAGAATCCTTTGGTGAAATTGAGTCAAATTAGATGGCTTGTAGGGAGGAAAAGATCCAGATTCAAAACATGTTAATTGTGCTCTACGAGTTCTGTACAGGAACCCTCACAAAGGTTGAAAAGGTAAATTTTAAATTATGGGAAATCTACCATTTGAACTTTCTTTTCACATATAGAATGTCAGGAGAAAAATGTCTGGCAATAGAAAAGTTGCTTGGTTTAAAATAACAAAAGCAACATCTACACTTTCTTATATTCTTAACTAAATTCCACTTAACTCCATAATTTATATTCATTTTAATCTTTGCAAAACCCTATGAGATATTATAAGTACCTTTTTTTACAAATGAGGAAACTGAGGCCTACAGGTGTTAAGCAATGGACTCAATTTCATAGTCAGTGGCTGCAACAAATACACTGAGTGACCAGATTATTATGATCTCTGAACGCATAATAATCTAGCCACTCAGTGTATTTGTGTCTCAAATGGGTACCAAAAGTATTCTAGACTTTTGCTGGAGATCAACCATTTATTTGCCCTGAGCTTTCTATCAGCCAGCGCAAAGGGGAAAACTGAATAGGTGCATGATTTATAGTATCTTTGATATCAAATTAATGAGGCAGCCAAAACTGGTTTGACTTAGTGGGTAGAGCATCAGCCTGCAGACTGAAAGGTCCCAGGTTTGATTCCGGTCAAGGACATGTACCTTGATTGCAGGCACATCCTCAGTAGGGGGTGTGCAGGAGGCAGCTGATCATTGTTTCTAACTCTCTATCCCTCTCCCTTACTCTCTGTAAAAAATCAATAAAATATATTTAAAAACAACAACAAATAAATGAGGTACTCAAGAGAAGTACACTGAGTGGCCAGATTATTATGACCTCTGAACGCAGATTATTATGCGTTCTCAGATCATAATAATCTGGCCACTCAGTGTATTTTCTAACATGACTTTTCTAATTCATTGCAAATTATATGTCACTATGTTTTGACATAGTAGGTAGTTAGACAGACGTGAGCAGAGTAGGAATGATAGGCCATGTACAGAAGGTCACCAGGGCAAGTGCCTAGCAACAGGCAAAACTGGGAAAACAAGTATTGTAAGTGGGACCTTGTCCCCAGGGTGGCCTTTCATCCCCTAGCATGTCACTGGTCATGCAGCTGAGATCCCTCTGATCATTCATATCGCTGGTCATGCAGACACTCCCCTGACCTTCCCTCTCGTAGTGTGTTGCTAATCATGTGTTCTCCCTTATAGGAGCAACAAGTGGGTCAGAATAGCCTAATATGACTCCCATAGAAGTTCTTACATAAGTACTCCCTTAAGCACTAAGCCATCAGGACAATGAGGTTCTGGCTCAAATCAAATAACCTTAGGAACAAAGTCTAGGGTCTGTTGACCACAAGAGATAGGGTTTCAATCAAACTAAAGACAACATCTGTGCCTCAGTTGTATTTTAGCTCCTGGCCCAGAAAAGCAGCAAAACCAGATGAAGTGACGCCATGGCTGACATCAGGACCAGCTGCAATGACTAATGACCTCTGAAAGGACACACCTGGAAAACTGAGGAGTATTCTATTGAGATCCTCCTCTGAGACCTCCCCCTAAAATCCCTACTTGTGGAAAGCAGATAAAAACTCTCAAAACAAAGGACTCAGAGTGCACTTGCTCTCTCGCTTGAACATGCCTACATCTTTTTTCATCCTCATCTTTCCCTAGGCATACTCTCTCGGGAGCACGCTTGTGCCTTTCCTCCTTTTCTTCTGCCAGGCACACATTTTCTTTGCCTTGCTTTCTCCTAAGCTACAAGGTGGTTTTTGTTTGTTTGTTTGCCTTTGTAAGTTTTTTCCTGAGTCCACACAGCCTAGCTGGCTCATTTCTACCTTTGTGGCTTTCTAAATAAACTTTCACTTGTATTTGAGATTTGGCTTTGAATTCTTTCTTAGCCAAACTCAAGGATCCAGGTCTAGCATCTGGTGCTACTCACCATTAGCAGTTTCACTTATATGAACTACAATCTCTACTGAAGGTTAGGTAAGAAAATTTCACCCAAGTGTGAAGGAAAGTAGGGAGAAGAGATTTCAGGTAATAGATTTTTATTTTTTCTGTTTGCAATAGATACTACAATGCCTATTTTATTTGTCTTATGTAAAGAAAGTTACATAAAGAAAAACATGTCCTATGTCCAAGACAAGAAAACTCACACTGATCAAGGATCTCATGAGGAAATGCAGAAATGGATTATCTTCGAGTGGTGTGGTCATTTAATTATCTTAAGTAGATCATTATTTACATTATGCCATCAAAATCTGAATAAAATATGCAGATACACCAAGAGCATCTTCTCCATAAAAATCTAAATGGAAGCTTTAACAATAGAGCACACTATAGTTTATTTTCTTTTAAAATATACTGGGGACCCTTGGAGAATGAATTTTTAAACTATTTGCTCAATATCTAGGTTTGAGATCCCCTTTCCAGATGAAAGTTTACCAATCAGCTTGCTTTCTATCTGCTAATTATGCAGTTTGTCAGCTCAAGCAAACAAACACAAAAACATAGTGTGCAGAAAGGGTGGAGGTGAGGAGGCTGTGGGAACTTTATAAAAAGCCCATCTTTACTTTTGTGATAGAAAACCAAAACCATTGATAGGCAAATGCCAATATTTACACAATGCAAGATAATGGACCCCAGGAAGTGACTGAAAATAACTGTGAAAGGGATTTCTCTGAACTTGTCCTTGACAATGAACACAGGTATCCTCCTCCTTTTTTTTTTTTTTTTTGTCCCTGCCAACTGCTGTCTGCAGCTAACAAGAGATTCTCTAAATGAGATGCTGGAATCCTGCAGAACTTCTGGAGCTGCTGTCCCTGTCTCTGCCCTCCATGCAGCTAGAAGAGTGTGGGGAGGCATCACAGAGCAGTGTTGGGCAGAGAGAAGTCAGAGGCAAAACTGACTAGCCCAAAAAGGGTGGGGACAGGGAGGGGTCAGAGAGGACACCAAAGCATCCGAGTTCAGAAAATCCTGGAAAGTCCATTTTCTATGTTAAAACTAGTTTTCTATTTCCTAATATCAGACATAGTTTCGAATAACACAATTTGAAAGGTTTCAAACATCCTTATGTAGCTGTGCTACAATAGATCCTTATAGAAAGATTGCCAAGCTGGAATAAAAAGAGAGGGGGGAAAAAAGAAAGAGGAAAAGGTGCCCACATCACATATACTCAAATGAAATTAACCCTAGACCCATCTGCTGCTGCTTCCAGATGTTTCCAAGAAAGGTGTACTAATCTTAAATGTACACAGAGCACTCTAGGAATGTGGTTTTCTGGAAACCCAGGATATTTCATAGCTCTCTGCCAGCGCTTTCCTAGATAGCCTGCACCCTGGCGCCCCCTAAAGATCCTTCCACAATAACCTGATGTCTGGGCCCCACCTCTAGAGATTCTGATTTAATTTGTTTGGGGTAGCATTGGTTGTTCTTTTCTTTTTCAATTCATCTATTGAGTCTACTGTGCAGCCAATGTTGAGACATGCTTCTATTACTGACTTGCAAACATCTCTTTAAAAACTGCCTTGATTACTTGTTCTTTGGCAGGTGTTTTAAGCACTTTTTCAAGTAGAATTTCAAATCCCATTTTAATGAGCTGGAACAACATGCTTCCCCAGGAAATATCCTGACGCAGGCTAAAACTGTTTCTAAATATCTAAGGTGCACAGTCACTTCCCACCACAATTGAACACTGCAGAAATCAGGATGCATCTCACAGTCAATGCAATTGTTCAATTATTGTTGGACCAAGCAGCAGTCCTGATGAAGCTACCATTGCTTTGACACATGCACACTAGGTCATGACTCTTCCTCTCTATTCCATTTCCATTGTGTTATGTGAGTTGCTGCATTGTATGTATTTAAGGCTTTATCAGGTGCTTAAACTGTCTCCTAGAAGATTCCTCTATGATTCGACATTAAAACACAAACTTGAGAAGATGGAGGCTGAATATACAGACCTTTCTTGCACCTCCACCCAGGGCCAGACAGGAAATACTGTACAGCTAAACTGGGGAACATTCACCCAGAATTACAAACTGAGTTCCAGCTGAGTAGGAGACTTCTATCAAGGAAGGACATAACACACCCGGAGACTGGTAGGAAGGACAAGGTTGTAAGAGGGGCCGACCCAGATTCCACAGATGGCAGGCTGAGAGTGAGGAGGGATCTCTCAGCAACAGGAAGGTTGTTTCCCTGAGAAGATCAAGGCCCAGGACCCACTCCACAGCCTGGAGCACAAGAGCTGAGACTAGTGGCCCATATAATATATAGCCGAGAAAGGCAGCAGGGTTTCTGGTTGCCTGAGAGACTGAAATCAGTTGACCAGAGCTGGTTGGAGAGAAAAACCTTAGGTTTTTGGTTTTGTTTTGTTTTTAAACCCAGACCACAGGAATTTCATTTGCAGCTACTCACCCAAAATTTTGGAGGAGGTAGGGCTGTGGGGACTGAGGTGCCTAAAGAGAGGTGGGCTGGGAAGCACTGGGGAGAGAAAATCAGCAGCCAAGAGTCCTGCATTTGGTCAACTCCCCTCACTCCCACCCCCCAAAAAAACAACAAACAAACAAACAAACAAAAACAATCACACACACACACACACAAAATGGCCATATTTTCTGAGAGGTGCTAGCCCTTCCTAGAAGCCACAGCTCAGGAAAAGGAAAAAACCCTACCCTAAGTAATACATCCCCACTTTGTATCTCCCTCTTTGCAGAAGAGACAATCACAGAGGCCAAGCCTATGGGTTTGAACAGTCTGAGGAAGAGTCATTGACTGATTGGTGTGGGGAACCTGACTGGTGCTTCCCCTTCACAGGAGAACTGATATAAATTTCTGGTATCCAGCTGATCCCACTGGACTGCATATGAGGATGCCCCACAGTTGAAGACAGAGTAATATTCTGGGCCACTCCCAGAGGAGTAGCTCTTGGATGGAGAAACACACCCGCCACTTTCCCTGAAATCTGGGCAGTACCTCCCCCTCACAGGAGACCCAGAGGTCTATACTCCCAATTCTGCATAAAACTCTTTCAGAAACATACTTTTGAGTGATTAAGATTGACATCTGACTGGCAGGCAAAGGCAGGTGGAGGAGGAACTCAGGGAATGAGGGAACTCTGCTGACCTCCTCTGGGCCCCATGTTACTAACAAATAGGTCTTAGAGTGAAGCTTGGCCCCTCCTGCACACAGCCAAGTCCTGTGGAGAAGACACAAACTGTGAATCACTTGCAGCTTCAAAGAGGTTGCAGCTAAAAACCAAAGGAGAACAATTTCTGACAGTGGTTAGCACCTAATTATCTCCCAGGAAGCCCAGAATTGGCAGACAGAACAATCAATCACAGTCAACAGAAGAGCAGGATCCAAGGGAGCTCCCAGAAGGCACTAAACTTTGCTGAGATGAATGACACTTCACTTATTTTCTTCATTTTTTTCCTTTTTAAATTTATCTTCTTTATCTATCTGCTTTATCAATTTGTTATTTAGTTTCTATTGTTACTTTCATACATCTAATTTTCTCTTCCCTTTCCCTACTCTACTTGTTCTTTTTCTTCAGCTTTCTCACCTTTTTTCCTTTTTCTTATTTTGTGTCTATGTGCTTTCCTGTCTTTTTTCCTTTTCAAATTTTTCTTCCTCTTTTCTTTTCTATAATTTTTCTTCCCCTATTCTTATTCTCTTTATTATATCTCTGCCCCTTGATATTCTTTTTTATTCCCTTTTTATAAATTTTAATATTTTTTCTATCATTTCTTCTATTATTCTTGCTCTTGTTTCTCTTTCCAAATTCTCTGTTCTATGGTGGTTGCATATATATATATATATATATATATATATATATATATATATTTGATTTTTCACAGAGAGGAAGGGAGAGGGATACAGAGCTAGAAATATCAATGAGAGAGAAACATCAACCAGCTGTCTCCTGCACATCCCCTACTGGGGATGTGCCCGCAACCAATGTATAAGCCCTTGACCAGAATTGAACCTGGGACCTTTCAGTCTGCAGACCAATGCTCTATCCACTGAGCCAAACCAGTTTCAGCAGCTGGTGGTTGCTTTTGATGTTGTAGTAGATGTGTTTTTGTTTTTGTTTTGTATCTTGTTTTGTTTATTTGTATTTGGTTCTGTTCTGTCAGCACCTCCAAAAGAACTTGTGTGATGTGGTGAGAGGTGAGCCTTACAGTCATCCAGTTTGAGATGAGATTTCATCCATAAAAGAGAAAACAGCATTCAAGACCCAATTATAACAGGAGAATCTAAATAACTCAAACAAGGGGTATTCATAAAGCACTCAGCTCAGAAGATCTAAAAGACTCCACCACTGGGTCTGACAAAACACCTACGGTACTACACACAACTACCCTGTGAAGACTGGGAGGCAGAGTAGTTTGGTCTAATACATAGAAACAATATAAAATCTTTTTTAAAAAAAATATATTTTATTGATTTTTCTTACAGAGAGGAAGGGAGAGGGATAGAGAGCTAGAAACGTCGATGAGAGAGAAACATCAACCAGCTGCCTCTTGCACACCCCCTACTGGGGATGTGCCCGTAACCAATGTACATGCCCTTGACCGGAATCGAACCTGGGATCTTTCAGTCCGCAGACTGACGTTCTATTGCTGAGCCAAACGGGTTTTGGCGTAATACATAGAAACAATATAAAAGGACAGCAAAAATGGGGAGACAAAGAAATAACTGCAAAATGAAAGAAAAGGATGAATCACTAGAAAAGGAACTAAATCAAATGGAGGCAAGCAATTTGTTATATAAAGAATTCAAAGTAATGGTTATAAGATGCTCAGACAACTTTGTGAGAACTGCAAGGAACTTAATGATAACTTTATGGAAATTAATAAGAATTACACCAGCTTAAAAATGGTAGAAACCATGCACAAGAATTAATTGGAAATGAAGAATGACATAGCTAAAATAAAAAAAGTCCCTGGAAGGAATCTACAGTACACTAAAAGAAGTGGAGGACCAAATCAGTGAATTAGAAGACAGGGTAGAAAAATGCACACATTCAGAGCAGCTATTGGGAAAAAAAAGAATTAAAAAGCAGGAGGAGAATCTAAAGGAGCTTTGGGACAACATGAAATATAACAACATCCACATAATAAGGATTCCAGAAGAAGAAGAATTGGAACAAGAAATAGGGAACCGGTTTGAAGAAATAATGACAGAAAACTTCCCTGACCTTGTTAACAAAAAAGTCATTCAAGTTCAGGAAACACAAAGTCCCAATCAAGAAGAATCCCAAAAGACCCACACCTAAACACATCATAATTAAATTGGAAATGTTAAAGACAAAAAAGGAATCATAAAGGCTGCAAGAGAAAGAGAAATTTACCTACAATAGAGACCCCATTAGACTGATTTCTCAATAGAAACATATTAGGACAGTATGGAGTGGCATTAAGTACACAACATAATGGGGGGGTAAGGGGGGGCGGGAGCTGAATTTAAGACTGCTCTATCCAGCAAGGCTATCATCCAAATTTGAAGGTGAAATAAAGAGCTTGGTAGGGGGGGAAAAAGGCTAAAGTATATTACCATCAGCTCTAGCCAGTTTTGCTCAGTGGATAGAACATCAGCCTGTGGACTGAAGGGCCCTGGGTTCAATTCTGCTCAATGGCACATGCCTGGGTTGTGGACTCAATCCCCAGTCGGGGTCATGCAGGAGGCAGCCAATTAATGATTCTCTCCCATTGTTGATGTTTCTATCTCTCCCTCCCCCTTCCTCTCTAAAATCACTAAAAAATATATATTTAAAAAACACACACACATATATATATCACCAAACTATCACTACAGAAATCCTAAACAGGGGTCTTCAAACTACGGCCCGCGGGCCACATGCGGCCCGCAGAGGAGTCTGATCCGGCCCGCCAGGTTTTTTGGGCAGTGAGCGCAGCCGAGGTGTTACAGTAGGAATTAGTAGTTCATATAGTCCGGCCCTCCAGCTCTCTGAGGGACCGTGATCTGGCCCCCACTTTAAAAAGTTTGAGGACCCCTGTCCTAAAAGAACTGTAAGAAGAAGAAATGGAGCGAGAGGAACACATGCATAAAGAATAAAGATGGCAAAAAATAAAAAAATAAATACTTATCCTACATAATAAAAGCCTAATATTCTAAATGTCCAACTGTTCGTTTGCCTATTTGACCAGTTACTATGATGCCCACTGACCACCAAGAGGCAGAAACTCTGACCCGTAGGTTAGCTTGCTGCTAAGGTCTGGCCAATCAGGATTGGATAAGACTGGCCAGACACACCCTGGGGCCTACCTGTGGTCCCTCCTCAGCCCCAGTCGTGCATTGGTGGGGTCCCTCAGCCTGGCCTGTAGGGATCGGGCTGAAACTGGCTCTCCAACATCCCCCAAGGGGTCCCATATTGTGAGAGGGTGTAGGCTCGGCCATAGGACCACACAGGTGCACAAACCATACACCAGGCCTCTAGTTAATAATAATCTTAAATGTAAATGGCTTAAATGATCCAATTAAAAAACAGTAGGTAGATGAATGGATAAAACAATATGACACATATATAAGATTTCTACAAGAGACCCATCTCATAACAAAAGATTCACACAGACAGAAAATGAAGGGATGGAAAAAAATTTTCCATGCAAATGCAAATGAAAAACAATTGCATTTTGAAGAGAATTGCTGAATGCAATGACAGTGTCCACTTGGTTTTCTAAGAAATCAGGTTTGATGTCAGATCCTGTGAGCAGATGTAAAGTTAAGAATGCTAAAAGAAGCTCAGTCCCAGTGTTTCCTGACTCCCATAAACCAGCTCTGACAAATCCAATTCACTCCCACTAGCAAAAATGAGTACTGTAGTCACTATAAGTAGATGAGATTAAGCTAATAAATTGCTCCTGATTTGCCTTGTGTTTGAACAAACAGTCAAACAATGAGAAATCTTCATTCAGGGAGAGCCTCCAGCTAAGCTAATGGCAAATTTAGGTGTTAATTGAAACCTTTTACTAGCATGAGTAGAACCATTGAATTTAATGACCTTTAATAGGGATATTTTCCCCTTTCAGTTTAGTATTCATTCATTTTGATGCCAGAGTCTTTCTCCATGCTCAAAGGAATAGAAAGAGGCATTTGTTTTTGTTAGCTGGCCTTCCAGCCCCTGGGGAGGCTTTAGGCATGGCCCTGCTCGGCTCAGAGAAAGGCTGGCTGACCTGAGAGTTCATGGGCATGGTGAGTATCCAGCAGGACTCCAGGCTTTCAGCTTCCATGCCTCTGAGTCTCTCCTTGAGGAGCAGGGCCCAGGAAAATGTCTCTGGCTGAATGTGTGGCAAGTGTCACTATGACTCAAGGAATGATCAAAACAGAATGTCTAGACTTTTCCCCCCTGAATGATGACAGATTTAATTAGCTGTAATACAAGCTATTTTTTTCCCCATCATCTTATACGCTTTTGCTCCCAAACTATTTGCCCTTGGATCAGAAATGATTATTTTGATCTTCCTGGATATCTTATTATGAAACGATATTTATTCCTAGGCCCTTAGGAAGGGGATGCTCATAACAGCAACACCATCTCCATTTTATCATGTGGAGTTCACCCTTAAATCCTTTACCAGTCTCTTCTGTCAAGGGTTGGGGTGTGTGTGGGGGGGGAGGCAGAGGGAAGAAGAAATGCAATTGAAGGAGGCAATACCATCAATACATGTACAAACTGTTTAAAATGATGTGTTACTAGTGTGTGTGTGAGTCTGTTTATGACTGTCAATGTATATGTGTGCCTATGTAAGTGTGTATGTGTACAAGGGCACATGGAAAGTCTCAAAGAATGTTTGCCAAGGAGGGAATGGGGTTCTGGGAGACAGTTATTTGCTATTTCTTCATACCATCATGTGTTTGAAGTTTCCACAATATCTTTTAATAATTAAAAATTAAAAATTAAAAAAGAGAGGTAGGGCCCAGACCAATTTCAGAGAAAGTGTGCCCTTGTTGATTGTGAAATTGATAAGCACCAGGAACAGTGCCTTCCAGATGCTAGATCTCATCAGGGTCACCTGAGTGGAGCAGTGGGTTGGCTGACAGGGAGCCACTCCCAATCTTCCTCCTCTTGCAGCCAGCCTCTGAGCCAATGCACTCAGGAGGTTCACCCCAAGATTCAGAGGTGTGGTGTGAATTGCCTCAGGAGTAGCTCTTGGGGATGGGATGCCCTGAATCCTGCCTGGGGTCTTAACCACTAGGCAGGCCTGCTCTCCATTGGCAACAGTTGTGCCATGGGAAGGAGCTGCGTGAGCGTGCACTCTCAGAGAATTCTGTAAGAACTGCTTTGTTTCTAACAGACAGGCAGTGTGTGTGTGTGTGTGTGTGTGTGTGTGTGTGTGTGTGTGTGTGACAAAAAGGGGTGAGAGCATAAAGGACCGAGATTCTTCAAAGCAATCCATCACCACTTTTGCAATGTCACTGCCTCTGTCCTGTCCTCCCTGGGTCTGGCAAAAGCTTAATTTCCATATGCCAAGACCAAGACACATTCATTCTGAGGAACAGCTAGGAATCTTGACACAGCTCTGCCACTTTCCATTCTGTTTTCAGAAAGGAACCCAAGGCTAAACAACTCTTTGAAGTAGCAGCTATATGCGGCTGGCACCTGAGTTTGTTACCATTTCCCTCCTGTAACTGATGTTCAAGACTCCTATTACCCACTGGGTGTTTGAAGATCTTCCACTGGGAAAGCAGAGGGGGTTGTTACTGCAGCGGGAGGCATTTTGAAGAGAATTGCTGAATGCAATGATTTCCTTTGTTAACATTCTTAGTTTGGGAAGATGCTACACCCTGAAATGCTTCCCAGCTTAGATAATAAAATGTAGAAGCTGAAGCAAACATTTCACATTGCCTTAGGAAACCTTTTGCCTTTACAGACACCACACTCCGTGAGGGCAGTGACTACATTCTTCATAATCAGGTCAGGGTTTATTTTGGCTTGGTGCCTGATGGGGAAACTGAGACTGTGAAATGTACAATGCTTGCACATAAATCTGAGAAGAATTCATTGGCAAACAAATATTGGTAAGTGGGCACAGGGGCTAAAATAATTTCTTGTTTGGAAATCAATTTTGGAATAATCATGTTAGGAAGCTTTTAGACTCTCAACTTACAGATGGGGAAACTGAGGGTCAGAGAGGCTAAGAGGCACTTGTCCCAGATTGTACAGCTCACCTGTAATAGGCCTACTAATGAAGTCCAAGGATCCTTTAATTTTTGTTACATTTTCTATTAAAAGGACCATCTCATACAGGGAGGATTATTTTTTTCTTCTCCTGTTGATTTTCTCAGTGCAGAAGATATCATAGCCAAAGGACTTAGATAGGAGGCAACTTATTTCTCCTTCTTAGACAACGAAAAAGGGCAGGTGAAGGCAAGTAAAACCCCACACACTTTTTGATCAACAGATGTCACTGATTACCATATTCTGCTAGGACTTATATATTTCTAACTTAGATTTTCTCTTCCCTGTATCTTTCTCAAAAACTTTGCTTTATCAGGTAATAAAAGCAAAGGCCCACAGTGCTCTTAGGAAAGTCTTCTAATGACTGATAATGTTAGGGGAAAAATAGAATACTGGGGACTGGCTATGGTTATGGGAAATATTAAGCATGCTCTGTAACCGAGATTGCTTTTTTTAGTTAAAGACATTATTATTTGGGTGGGAGTTGTATGCCCCAGGACCTGGAAGTCAACCTTGGAATGTGGTCCATTCTCATGAAAAGATTAACAACCTTGTTGCCCAAACAATGGAGTCCCACCTCAGCCTCCTACTTCCCCATGCCTGTAATCCCTATTTCCCCATACCTATAATCCATATTTCCCCGGGGAATTTTTGTCCTCTCCTATATAAGCAACTGGCTTTTGGGGAGCTACAAAGCAGATTTTGTAGATCACTAGCTGCTCTCCCATACCATTGGCAATATTGGAATAAACGCTCAGATAAGATTCAATCTTGTCTCTGCTTAATTGGCTCAAGTAGTGACTGGCAGCACGGACCCATTGATTGTCCTGTTACAATAACGCAGAAGGGCTGAGGAGTTAGGGGAGGGATGGAACATTTAGTGGGTGCTTGTGTGGCTATTGAGATCCAACAAAACCGTGGCTCCCCAGTTTTAATAGCAGTGTTGAAGAAAAGCCTATTAGAGCGCCTATGCTAGCAGGCACATCCACTTGGAGATGGTGTCCAAGAAGGTGAGAGAATCTAGTCTCAGGAATGGGATGGAAGTTCAGGGTGAGTGATGAATACCACTATGTTCCTTTGTCCACGTCACCCAAATAAATAGGTTTCTGCTTTTTAATTAAGAGCCTGGTGTTTCACATGCTAATTACACTGACCCATGAGGATGGGTAGGAGCTATTTGCAGATATAGAGTGCAACTTAAGGCAACATCTTATTCAATCTTCTATGGACACTTTGCACTTGGGGCAAAGGCCTTCAAATACTTATTAGGGGTGTCGAACTCAATCAGAGAAGGGGCCAAAATCTAAAATCCAGCCTAAATCACGGGCCGAATGGTTTACTGAACAGTCATAAACTGACAATGTCATAAACTGACAGCGGAGTGCAGTGATGACAGCGCGGTGCGGGCCACATTGCAAGGCCTGGCGGGCTGGATTTGGCCCGCGGGCCTTGTGTTTGACACATGTGACTTAGATGTAAGAGTCACAGAAGTTTCTGTTAAGAAAAAGGAGAGGGTATGCCCAAAGCTCTGGAATTTTCAAATGCAGTTTATCTGTTCTTATCTGGTGTAGCACAAGTCACTTTAAATCTCTATTTAAATATCTTTCTCTAAGTTATTTTGTAAATAAATAATCTGTGTAAGGGGGGAAAAAAAGCCTTTCTAAAAAATCAGATTCAGCCCTAGCCGGTTTTGTTCAATGGTTAGAGCTTGGCCTGAGGACTAAAGGATCCCAGGTTCGATTCCAGCCAAGGACAGATTGTGGGCTCAATCCACCCTCCCCCCAGTAGGGGGCATGCAAGAGACAACCAATCAATGATTTCCTCTCATCATTGATGTTTCTATATCTCTTTCCTGCTCCCTTCCTCTCTGAAATAAATAAAAATTAAAAACCAAAAAACAAAAAGAGTTTCACTCTGAATTTGTATCAAAGACAAATGTAATCTTGCAGCTAGAGATCCTTAGGGAAACTGGAGAAAAGGACTAGAAAATAGTTTATAAAAAAGATATTGGTCAGAAAGTGAGCGGGAACTTGGATATCTCTGGCACAGGAAAAAGAAAACCCAAACAGAAAAGCACAGTGATGATAAGGCTCTCTTCTCACCAGTGGAGTCAGACACAAAGTGAAATATCCAGAGCGGAGACACTTCCCGTAGCCATCGTGCTCCTGCTCCCAGCCCAGAAAAGGGCTCAGGATGAGGATCTGGAAAGAGAAGAGGCAGCCCATGGATTCTTCCTCAACCAACCAGGTGCACAGGGATTGAACTCCTCTGACATGTGCTGACTCAGTGAACACGGGGCAACTAGATCTCTAAGGGACAGAAGAAAATCAGATTTGAGAATTTCTTTAGGGCATTGTCAATGGTTAAGAGAAATAAAGAACTGGGAACAGAGCCAGCTACAAGATGTGTGGGGCTCAGTGCAGAATAAAAATGCCACATCCCTTATTCTGAAAAGCTGAAAAAAGTGTCATTAAAGGCACTAAAACATAAAGCTTTTTCTTTTCCTTCACGGCCTCTCTCTTGATTTCTCATGAATTATTTTTATTATCACTGCTTGCCACTTAATGTTGAAGTAACAAAAATAAAATAAAAAATTTAAATTATTAGCCTGATTATCAATAGATGTTCATTTCAGTGATCATCTTTATATTGTACCATGCCAATTTTAAATGCAAATATTAGTGCATTTCATGTTCCTGTAGAATCAGTAAGTCTACACAATTAGAATTTCAGAGCTATACATTCATATGGTTCTGTGTGTGTGTGTGTGTGTTTTGTTTGGTTGTTTGTTTGTTTTTTAACAAAACAGTGTTAGAAAAAGAAAAAGCAGTTTTGGATGTCTGGGAACTGGATTGGACAATCAAAGCCTAGTCTCAATGTTACTGCACATGGATCCAACACTTCCAGCTAAGCCAGGTGTTCTCCTGGTGGACACACACAGTCTCACAGAACACCCACTCACAGCAAGTCACTGTGCAACCCACGAAATACCCAACACCACCCTCTCTTGTTGCATAAGTGATGGGGCCATGTCTTGACCAGTTACAGCTGTAGCCTCACTCTACTCTACCCCTCCGATAAATAAGGTTAATTGAGATGGCATTTGTTGAATTGCTTATTTTCTGTCAACACTCAATCTAGAACATCTATTTCCTTAAAACCTCCTCAAACAACCTCGCCAAAGCCCAAATCATATAGTAAGTTCTAAGAGCCTCTTACTAAGGTTGCCTATGATTCCCGTGGGTAATAGGAATTCCACTGCAATGAGGAACAAACCCAACTTGTTAAAGTGCAGGTGTGTTCCTGAAGGGTGGGCTTGCTAAGTCAGCTGTTTTTATTTCACCTCTTAATACGTGCACATTCTACCAACACTCCCTACCTTTAGACATGATGAGAGGAAAAGGGACTCTGGAGTGCCTATCTTTCTCTTCCTTCTACAATAGCACATCACTTTTAGTGTAAGTGGTTACTAATAAAGGAAATTGCAGAAATAAGAAAGGGTTTCTTGGTTGTTCATACTTAAAATACCACTGTTTTCAGTCTGCAATTAGAAGTAGGTTCTTTTTCAAATAGGAAAAAAAAAGGCATCTTGAGGTACCAGCATCTCTGTTAACTTAATCATAGACATAATGCATTACCTTGCACTCACTTGTAGTCTCATTGAAATTCCACAAAGTATGGATCAACTTGAATTCTGTGTTCAGAATTCTACATGTCACTGGGTGACTATGAATGGAGGATGGCCAATGAGGTGAATCTTTCTGCTCATGTGCATGCTCCATTGTCCCATTTACCAAACACAAGTTCAAAGATGACATTATTAAGAATTTCAAGACAATGGCAAAAGATCATTAAATGAAGTCCTTCTGAGCACAAGGCCCCATGCAAAGGCCCAGGTTGTGTGCCCACAAAGTTGGCCCTTCCTGGGAATGAGTTAAGAGTAGTTAGAAGGATCCTAAATAGCATTTAATGAATTAAACTCAAATACCTATTCTTAATCTTTTATTTATACCTAAGGCTATAAAACAATTCCCTCAATAACAGGGAGCAGTGGTCCATGGGAAGCCTGTTTTGTTGGAAAGGGTGCCTTCTCATCCTATCTCATCATAAGCATCACCGTACTAAAAAAAATGCTTGGCTTATGAGTCGCGGGGGATGTAAGACATAGCACGGGGATACAGTCAACAACACTGCATTAGTGTTGTGTGGTGGCAGATGGTAACTAGACTTATTGTGGGGATCATGTTGCAGTGTGTACAAATGTTAAAATTACTGTGTTGTATGCATGAAACTAATATAATATGTCAGTTATTGTACTTCAATAAAAATGTTATTTTTTTAACTTCAGTTGTGAAAACATTTTGCTTTGGATTTCTTTTTAAATGAGGAAATTATGTGTATTTGTTCTAGTTTTGATGCTATAACCATCATATCTACTGACACCCTATATCAGCAAACTTCAATTCATTTATCACTTAACTAAGAGGGCCGGTGCCCAACCTGCACCCTCTCCAATCTGGGACTCCTTGAAGGATGTCTGACCACCACCTGATGGGATCGGGCCTAAATGGGTGGCCAGACATCCCTCTCACAAACTAGGACTGCTGGCTCCCAACTGCTCACCTGCCTCTGCCTGAATGTCCCTAACGGCTCTGCTTGCCAGTCTGACCACCTCCTAACCACTCCCCTGCCAGCCTGATAGATGCCTAACTGCTCCCCAGCTGGCCTGATTGCCCTTAACTGCCCTCCTCTGATGGCCTGGTCACCCCTAACTGTCCTCGCATGCAGGCCTGGTTCCCCCTCCCCCTACCCCGCAACTGCCCTCTCCTTATGGCCTGGACTCCCCCAACTGCCCTCCTCTGCTGGCCTAGTCACCTCTAACTGCCCTCCCTGCTGTCCTGATTATCCCCAACTGTCCTATCCTGCAGGCTTGGTCTCCTTCAACTTCCCTCCCCTGCAGGTCTGGGTTCCCTCCAACTGCCCTCCACTGCAGGCCTGGTCCGCCCTAACTTCCCTTCACTGCAGGCCTGGTCTCCACCCCAATTGCCCTCCCCTGGAGGCCTGGTCTCCTCCAACTGCCCTCCTCTGCTGGCCTGGTCACCTCTAACTGCCCACAACGGCCTTCCCCTGCAGGCCATCTTGTGGTAGCCATCTTGTGTCCACATGGGGGCACCCATCTTTGACCACATGGGGGTGGCCATCTTGTGTTTTGGAGTGATGGTCATATTACATATTGCATATTACTCTTATTAGATAGGATATTTAACATTTAATGAGTGTTTATTCAAAATTTCAAGAGCTGCAAATTTAAGGATGAAGTTCCCTTGCCTTCATGTCTCTCAGACTCTAGAGGAGGGGCTGGATCCAAGAAGGAAAAAAATCCCTCTTAAAGATAGGAATGGCAAATCCATTTCATAAATAAGTGACAGCAAATGTAATACAACTAATTTTAAAAATTATTCCATTTTTACCAGGGACAGAAAAGAAGGCAATTTTGACAATAGCTTAGGAATTCTCCTAGACTTAAGTGAAGAATATCTGCCTCAGAGCATGTCCTTCTTGTAGTGCAATGATTCTCTCAGACTTTGCTCTCTTTTCCAACTGCTTCCTTATTTTACATTTTTATGTCATCTACTAGTATAATAGTAATCACCTATGTAATGTAAAACTTTTTAGGAGTCTCATTTTAAAGGAAATAGGTAACTACATAGAAATATTTTATTAAAACTCATGTATCCTAAATATTATCTTTTCAGCATGTGATCAATATAAAATCACAAATGAGGTAGGAACCTTCCTTTACATTCTACATTTGTATTGTGTCTTTTAAATCTGGTGTGTATTTTTACACTTTTAGCACATCTCAGTTCAGACTGGGGTATTTTGAGTGCTCAGAAACCACACAGGGCCAGCAGCTACCATAAGGGGCAGAGCTGCTCTGGGTTCAGTGTCATAGCTAAAGCTGCTGAGCAAAGTGAGAGCCATCATTGTGGCTCCCGGACTGAGAGAAATGGCTGCTGAGATTCTGAGACAATAGTCTGGAAGCTTGATTTGGGTACAATTAGATATGAATCTCTAAGGAGACTAAGATTTCAAGGTTAAACTTGGTTGAGAAAAATAAAACACACACACACACACACACACACACAAACAACAAACAACAAACAAACAAACAAAAACAACAAAAACACAAACAAAAAAACACACAAAAAATGTGATTTGAAACTAGGGCATTAACAGAAGGCAAATACCT